>NC_139765.1:49081668-49709720 GCF_965231275.1 Zosterops lateralis
TTCCTTCCCTGCACTGCCTCATTTATATCCATACCTTTTAATCTTCACATTTATAATGGCAGCTTTTCTGCTGGGCATTCTAAGCATTCAGGTTGATTATTGTTTGCTTTAGAAATTCAAAGAGGCATGATGTACTGTGAGCTCCCACTGCTCAGAGGCCCTGGAGAGGTCTCTGAGTTTTACAGATAAATTGATGCTACCCGTTATTAAATACAGTCTTGTATCATGCTCACCTGTCTGGCAGCTGTGGAGCACATCCTACTTCTAGCAGGCACCTCTGAGCTCTAAAGAACCCTTTGATAACTATATCAACAAAAAGCCTCTACTGCTTCATTCTTACTTATTCTTATCACCAAATATGTGGATGTAGGTAGGATGCCCAGGATATGGCCCTTTCCTATCTACTTGAGAGAAAATTGTCAGAGTTTCATTTACTTTACTACACCTGAGCTTTAGATTCATACAGTCTATTCAGTTCAAGATAAAAGCTATCCCCAGGTGTAAGAGCAAGTATTGTTCTTTTAATAAGTGTACAAGATGATCACAAGTAACAGTGTTGGGTGAAATTTGTGTGGAGAGACCGGTTGATTAAGCATTTTAAAACTTGTCATTTCCTATACAGCACTCTACAATGTTATACTTCACAGGATTTTTTTCCATAAGTTTTCTCAGAGGCCAAAGCTGCAATATACTTATTAAGAATATTCAATAAAAGAGAATTTGAGTATGGTTGAGAACTAAGTTCTGCCTCACAGATGTGACCTGTGTTGTGGGACTGTGTTGCATCACACTCCAGGGTTAAATTAAAGCTGGCCTTCTGCCTCACTGTTGCCAGTTCGGGTGATTCTATCACAGGGATTTTATTATATGGCTAATGATGTTTCATATTTTTCTTAATCCCTGGCTCCTGAAGTCATACAATTCACTGGGGCTTGATGTTTTCATTAAAAGAAAAGAATTTTCTAGTCCTTATAGGATAAAAGGCAGTATGAAGACTACAAGCCTGAGAATACCCTCACAGTCGGATGAATGAAATGTAGCTTCATATAGTTTTTATTTGTTATTTACATCCCACAGATTTTAGGCCTAGCTTATGAGTCTGGATGTCTGATTGATGACTTTTGAACTTCGATAGTCTTTTTTTGATTTTGTTCATCTATAATTATTCACAGTATGGCAAATTCTTCTATATTTTATCATGACTCAAAAAAATTATATATATACATATACATATATATAAATATACAAACACAAATATAAATATATATTTATATATGTATGTATATATATGTGATTTTGGTTATATGGATACATATAATCTAAGACCTGGGAACCTAACTGTCTGTGGGCTATTATGGACTGGACATACATGCAAAGAAAAAAAGTCTCAGAAAAATAAGGACTCCTCAAATATTACTGGTCGTTCACTCCTCATGATCATAGAGCAGTTACGTGAATCTTCAGAAATATTCTGTTGAGTGAGGGAATTAATATGAAATATCCTCTAAGACCAAAAACTAGTGTCTTTGCTTATCTATCCTTATAGAAGAATATCAGCTGGAAAAAAATCAGTTGAAAGATGACAGAAGATCCCAAGAAGTGCAGGGTTTCCTACTTTGATGTATCTTACTTATTTCTTCTCAAATGTCCAAATAAGGACAAAATACAGTGACACCATTAAAAACTATGCTTATGATTATAGAAATCCCCATGACCGTCCCCATGGAAAATTTGACACACTTTAGGGGAGCACCAGAATGATCAAGGACTATGGCTACATCACTGTTGGCTGCAGCCAGCTTCCAACTCTGGGGTCTGACAGTACTTTTAGCCAGTGGTGTAACAATTGTACATTCCTGTTATATATTACACTTAGGATATCTCCTTCAAACCAAGATTCTTTAATACAGTCTGGTCCTATTGCACTTGTCCCCTTACTGCTCTTTTCCCCTTCTAGGTCATGTTACCTATGCATTACACATTTGTGTTGCATCTAACTCTTCCTTCTTTGGTGAGGAACATGTTGCTCAGGTAACCCAGATAATTTTTCCTCATATTTGCCTGCCATAACAAAGATATTTCACTCATAAAGTACACAATAGCTGTCACTTGTATCCAGCACTGTATTCCTCTGTGGAGGACATGTCACCCATGATAGCTAAGCCAGCTGTCACTCAGGCACAGAACTTCCAACCATATATCTAGGGCATGTCACTCATACACTTCAGCTGTCCCTTACACCAGATGTCCTTTAAATCTAGCACACCATTCTACATGTGTGTGTTCATTACAGCTGTCCCTTTTCCCTATCGCTTTCCTCTCCTGTTTAGTAAATGTCATTCAATTGTTCACTCCATTTGTCTTCTTCACTAAGTAATCCCTTTTCTGTCTATATACTATGTCACTTAAAAACTCTATTCTACTTGTATCTTATGGCTGCCTGTTGTACCTACGACTTTGTGATAAGTTTTCAAGAGTCATTAAGAGGCTTTAGTAAGCCTCTGAGTATGCGGTTTAATACTTATCATTAGCACTCAAAATTCCTCCAATTTATCAAGTGTCTATGACAGGCTGTTTTCTCCATTGAAGTCTTTTAGATATCCAAGTTTCAATAGGTGTATACAAGCAAAATGTCCCTTGGCTAGTCAGTGCTGAATTTCTTGAAGCTCCAACTCATGCTTAGGTTCACACAAGATTCACAAATCATGTGCTCCTCTACCTTTTTTTCTTGACAGATCCATCACAATAAGCATTTGCAGAGCATGCCTATCCATCAAAAGCCAGAGAGATTCTTCTCCTCTTCAATGAGTGACTGAAAAGTGTAGGTTCACATCAGGAATATATTAAATTCTTCTTCCTCCTTTACCTTCATCCAGCTGTGGTTTAATGTGAGATCTTTTCTGCAGTGGAATTGTACCCCAACCAAGGGATGATACTCACTTTTTAATTATTCTCTCTTGTTTAATCTCTCGCCTTCATATTTTTAATGAACTACCCATGCAACCATACCCTGACAGGGTGAGATGTGGACTTCTGACTTGCAGATAGACTTGTGGTTAAATGTATGTCTATGAGTATATTTCATGAAGAATGTAAACACAGATGAAAGAAGATTTTGAGAAGAGGTCTCTTGGCCAGATGCCCTCACCAACAAGAGATCCATGCATTTTGTCAGTGCTCTTTTAACTCTTTCTGAAAAAGGAATTATACCACAAACATATCCCTTCAGGTGTGCTATTCTTCTCACTGAATTCTACCATCTATCTTCTGGTTTAGTTTTCTTCCATTGAGATATAGTATACTGTAGGTTGGTGAATAAGGAGAGGCAACTGGCTGGAAGTTTGCTTTAAACTCAGAAGTCATAGTGTTAAGCCCTCTTTGACAATTTAACCCTTTACCTTTGGCATGAAATGCATAGCAAGAGGAAGGCAGGAGAAAAAGAATAATAGTTTGTTACACCATAACTTCAAATAGCTTCAACTTCCTTGTTATGAGGCACTGAATCTTTAGCTTTGCTTCTCTGTCCACAACTCAGCCTTTGAGCTGGGACTGGTTTAGGTTTTCTGTTTATCAAACTTGAACTTCTTTTAGGTACTTACATAATATCCTGGTCTTCAGCACCCTTGTTCACGCCCTCATTCCCAAAGCCTTGATTTCTCTAATTTTCTCAAATGTCTTCTCTCACCCCTTCTCTTCAAGTTTTTCTAACTTCTTTGGAAGCTCATTTAAAAAAAATAAAGAAAAATACAAAACTTCATTGTAATGCTGGGCAGAAACTGCAGGGTTTTGATAAGATGCTGCAGAGTGACCTCTGAGAGAATATGTCACAATCTCTCTTATGCTGTCCACAGCTGGGCTCAGCTGCTCTGAAACAAGTGTTGGCACTCCATCATGTGGTAAAAATTCTGCAAGTCACAGAAGTACATGGCTCCTCTGCTAAAACAGGTTTCAAATGCCATATGGGGAAGAAGAATAAGAAATGGAGAACATATATTGAAGGAAACATCTCTGGAGGCATAGCTCAAGATGCAATCTTCAGAGGAGGAGCTCTCTGTCAGAGGAGGTCACCTCTGAGGGATGAAAGTCCACAGAAAACTCATGGTCCTTGAGATGTTGTAGCCCATGGTAAAACTTTCTGGAGAAGAGCAGCATCAAGAGGAACTGAGGATCTGAAATTAACTATCACACAGTGTCCCCAGCCTCTTCTGCCCCTCAACACCTCACCAAAGGAACTGGGATAGACTAAGCGGACCATACAAAGAAAAAGAGGATTGGAGGCTGGTAAGGGAGGAGTAGAGCTGTTTGACTGAAGGTGAACCTGCTGAAAGGAAAGGGAAGATGTTTACCTAATATACAATTATGGTGATGTTTACTCAATTCAATAACACAAAGTTGGTGCTTCTTGTCAATAAGTTTAATGAACTAATTAAAATGCTGAGACGATCATTTTTCCTGTGATAAAAAGTAATGACATATTTATATGGTAAAGGAAAGTCCACAGTAAGAGGACAACGAAGGTCAATCTTTCCGCTTTTTAAGAGGGGGTACTCTTCTACATGAAATACGTGATCATATTTCTATGTTCACATTTAATACATTTAGTACAGAGAAGGCTTGGGTTCCTCTAAGCTATTTGCAGTCACAAAATATTATATACTTAAAAACAATTGTTAAAAAACCCACATGCCCTGTTAGACAGTTATAATATCCTATATCAGTAGGACAGGATCTTGTGAAATGTTTTGATAAATGTAGATGTTTATGTTCTTGGTGAAATGAAATGTTCTCTTGATTGCTTCATGAACCTAAAAATCTAAACCTTTCTCAGAGGGACTCATAGGAAGTCTATGGGCTTTCATGTTGCTGAAACTACTTTTGAGGATTTGAGTCTAGATTACTAGCTCATAGATTTGATTTTTCCAAGATCAAGTGTCCTGCCATCCAGAAGCCAGTGCCTGTCTCAATAAGGCTTTAGTCTGACATCTGAAGCAGGGAAAAATCTTTACACTTGCTTACTGCTTGTAGCTGAATGTGTGTCTTCATGAATAAATCTTCATCTATAATAGCACAAAAACTTATCCTAGAAAAATTGCTTCAATATTTTCCAGTAAAAGCCCTTTCTGTGTAATCAGGTTCCAAAAATTCCTCAGTGAAGTACCTAAGAACTGGGTGGTGTTATGCCTCTTAACATCCTCATAAATGGATAACATCAGAATTATTTCACTGAATGTGTTTATAGTGAATAAGGTCATCTACACCTGGGGCAGGCTCTCAGAGGTGCTGACAACACTACTGAAGCTGATTGCCTCAAAAGCAAATACACATGGTTTTAGTTTATGTCTGCCTGTAACTTACTAAATGTATTTACAGGCTTGGTTTTGCAACCTGCTGTGTGAATACGATTGCATCCGTGTGTTGACCATGGCGAAGAAGACAGATGATCTTCCTTACATGGACCTTTCCCAAATATGCACAAAGCAATTAAAAATGAAAAACTATTGCCCCCTATTTGTGTTCTCCTCACACTGAAGGTCACTGCACTGTCTGCTGTTGATCTGCAGAGGTTATGATGTTTGTCTGGCCATTCCTCACAGGGTGAACATACATGTCTCACAGTAGTTTCTGCAGTGTTCCTTCATGGATTCCATTTGTCACCACCAGAGACAACTGCCTTCCCTGCTGATTGAAACCAGCAGTGAGCTCCAGTTGTGTCAGGAGTGGCTAAGATAGTCCTTGCCAACAAATTAAAATGTTTGGTCATTGACCCAAACTTTCTACCTTGGTTCAATCAGAGCTTTTTTCCTAAAGAGAAAGCCCTTTTCTTGACTGTAATCCTTCCCTATCTGAAATGTCTCTCAAATGAATGATTTAGCCAACGTGCAGCTTTCATGATGAGCTTGAGCCTGTTGAGAGGGGTTGTTTCCTCATCTGTATTTTACCAAGTACAAGGTCTTTGTCCTGACTGAGGCTAAATAGTTCAAAGGATAAAAGCAGTCATGAGCTTTGTTAATACCAATAAAAATATGCAGATTCTAATTGTAGGGCCAGTACTTGACCCTGCAAGTTGCAGTTCACTGACTTGAACATCTTTGATGATTATCTCTCTTAATGTGCCCTGTAATAATTTCTCTGCTTACTAACTACTATTGCACAAAATTAAGATGCATCTGAACATTTAAAAATGGTGCACCTGAATATTTTAAGGAACTATCCAAAGGACTTTTTGAACTTTTGCTGATAATGTTAATCAAGCTAGGGATTCAGAGACTAAAAATAACCCTATATGGCAGGAAGAAAGAACTGGGAAAAATCTGGCCAATTAATTTTTCATAGATTCTAGGCATAATATTCAGGCATACAAGGGAATCAATATGCGAATATTTAGGGGGATTCCAATTAATAATTAAAAGTAAGCTTATTAAAAATAGTCAATTCTTTAAAAAAATCTAATCACTTTCTATGTTGTAATTACTGACCCAGATCTCACCACTTATCCATGCAGATGGAGTCTTAGGTCCATACGGAATGGTTGTGGAGTCCAAGGGGGTCTGCATGAACAAAGGGTTTGGTCAACGTGGAGTAAACTGTAGGAATGAAGCCTGTGTAGATAGGATAGAGTACCATGGATAATGGACTAAAATAAGACATTATAAGAAGTGCTACCTAGTACAGATTTGCTGACTTGGAGATAAATACTCATTAAAAGTGATAGATTTCAAATAGGTTGACAAAAGGGAGAAGAAAGTAATTACTAGGGTAAGGCTTCTCAGGGGAGAGCATTATCTAGGAGTGCCAGGCAGCATCACTGTGGTCACTACTGGAATCCATCTTATTTTTAATGACAACTTTGTTATCTCAGCCATGGAAAGTACAGAAGATTCACTAATTGTGCTTGGGCACCGAAGGCAAAATTTTAAAGAGATTAAAGAGAGTAATCATGTCCATTATGCAGATACAAAAGATATATCCAAAGCTACAGGTGACGTGCCAACAAATCCTTCTGCCTTCAATACCAAAGCACTTATAAACACTCTTCTGCCAAGAGGATTTTCAAGGTATTGATTCTGTGTTTCTGTGTTCAGACACAGTATTGATGCTGGCTAACAATTTCCTTGAACTTCTATTTCAATTTGAAATACAGGAAATTCAGTAGGATTTTTTAAAATATAGGAAAGAGTATCCTTCTGGACCTAATACTGAGGATATGCTTTGACCCTGTTTGCAACCTAGTATCTGTCAAATTCCCAAGGAGATCACTAGGTACTGGAATACAGATATGTTGGACAGTACAGCACCTATTCAAAAGCAAGAACTGGCTCTTGGCAAGAAAAGACAAGTATGAGAGTATTATTGGGTTTCTGAAGCACATAGATATGAAAAAAGAGATAAGCATCTGAAGTGTAATTTTTGAAGAGTTTAGGCATGTACACTCAAAGTGAGAACTATTAAAAATTTTATGTCTGAAAATTATCAAACTTCTGTATTCTAGTCAGAAAATTCATGTTTATAGCCTAAGTATTATAATTTTCCATTTTAGAACCGAAATCAACTTGGGCAGGCTAAATATAAAGATACATAAAGCTCATCTAAAATTCAAAACTAATGAACAAGTAAGAAATCAGAGTTTTACAAACTCCTTGTCATCCAAATTCAGAGAAATCCTTGAAAATGTTTTAGCATAACAAACTGCAGTGACTATAAATTTCCTATGAAAATTAGGTATGATGCAAGGGAAGTGAGAACATAAAAGCACTAAATGATGTTATAAGCACAAGGAAGATTACAGATAAGTCTAATGGTTGTACTACCATCTGTAGTCCTGCTCTCACAAGAAATTATTAAGTTTACAATTCAATGGCAGACTGCTTTTGGGGCAGAAGGAGAATTTAAGGCTCTGACTGTCAATCTCACATGAACTCTGGGGTCAGTGCTCAAACTGAGAAGGTGGGTGACACTCCAGATACAACAATACTTCCAATTAGCTGGCTTAGTTTTGGTCCCTTGCTGTTTTTGTATCTGTGACTTCTTCAGTAGTCCTATAGCTGGGAATATTTATTGTGTCTGACTGTAAAGTCGAACACCAAGTGCAGATTTAGGAAATCAGTTTGTAAAGGATAGGTATGGTATGGGTGCACAGTGTCATGCCCAAGGGAAGGAGCATGTGATAGAACATGACTGAGTGGTTGCATCAGAAATAATAATAAAGCCACAATTGATATTAATAGTTCCCACTAAAGTTTAAACCTCTTCAAATTACTTTATTAATTGAGCCAGTAAAACTCATAGGTGAATAGTAACTATGGCTTAGTAAAGTAATGATAACTTATTTTTTGAGAATGGATTTGTGTTTGATATTTTTTGTACATTTTTCCATCCTTTTGTGCATGTGGGGCAGGTATTTCTTCAAAGCAACAGCTGTGAAGATACAGAGTGATGCTGTGTAGAGGGTAGGGGCCATAGCGGGCTTGAGCTTGTTAGGCTCTATAACTCCACATCAAGTGACATCCAGCCACATCAATAGGTCAACAAAGCTTCACATATCCTGTTGCTGCATGTGAAGGAAGACACTTATAAATGTAGACAAACTTGTAATCTGCTGAAATAACAGATAGAGGGGCCTTATGAGGTTTGTTCAGTAAAAATTCAGGTCTGAAATGTACCCAAAAAACATTGCAGATGTCACTTCTGGGCAACTATCTGTTTACTATTCAGAGTTAAATCCTCATGGGAAACTGATGTGCCACATTGCAGCTCTTAGTCTTTTAAGTACTCTGTTACATATACTGAAATACTGTTAGAGATCCTCAAGTTAGAGATCACGAACTTTAATGGAAACTTGTGCTGAAAACACTATAGTCAGCATGCTGGGCAGACAGACCAATGTAAAAATTGAATGGAAAATGCACTGTCAGAATGTAAGTTCTCCTAAGCATATTCAGCATCCAGTCCTTGAATCCAGGAAGAAATTTACAGATGATAACCTCAGCAGCTTGAGCCTGAAGTGCTAAACTTCAGCAAGCAACCTGAGAATTTGACTAGGAGTTAGGTACAGGCAGCGGCAGTAAGTGCCGGTGCTCTTTTGTCTATCTAGCGCTGAGTCCCTGAGAGTGTTGGCTTAAGTCCAAACTCATCTCTTGAGTTACTTCCATTAGGCAGTCTAGCTCCAAACATGCAAATTTTCAGCAATCCTATTTGCCATGCAATGCAGACGTTTTGGCTGTTTAGCTCTGTTACAGTTTCCATCATGCAAAAAATGGTTTCCACACAAAACAGGGAGGGACTGCATATACTTGCAATCAGGGTTTATATTACATATAACACATCCAAGGTTGGAAACTAAGGGCCAAAGGTGAGCAAAAAACAGGTTCAAAGTAGAATTGTTCAACTTCCATACAAAGCAAACACCTCTTCCATTTCTTGTGTTAATTAGTGTGGAGTGAGTGGGGTATGAACTGGGGATCTGGAGCAGACATGAAATCAAACAGGAGCAAATGGTTGACATCTGTTCCAAATGTCAGCACAACAGCAAAAATGTGGGTACGATATGTCTGAAACAAAGTTTCATTTGAGAAGAGAGTCAACATAATTATCAATCAAAGGAGACTACAAAAAAATAAAAGGATAGATGACAGCTATCTGAAAAATAGCAAATCCAAAAAAGAACAAGGGTGACAAATATACACAATAAGCATCACAAGAAATAATAAATAGCTTGATTGCAAATACATTTGTGTCTTGTGGTTGACTGATAATTCTTAACTGAATTATACTAGATTGCAGAATAAACTCATGCCCTTTTACATTTTTACAGCATAGAGAATCCACAGGGAGCAGCTGCAGTTAAGAAAATTAGGCATTGGGAAAACTTCTTTTAGGGGTTTTGCATTACCAAATATGAGGGAAACTGTGAGACAAACTACCAATGCAAACTGGTGTCTAATAAAACTGTGCTATCTTACAGTAAAGCTTTCTTCTTTGTAAAGATAAACTCAGTGAATTTCTCCATCTTTTTACCCAATCACTTGTTTTCATCAATGTTAAAGAAATAACATACTTATCATGATTCTACTCCTCTCTCACATGTGTCTGAAACTAAAATTGCCAGCAGATTAGAGAATTACTGGAGAGAAGCAGACAGACAAAGGAGTGCAGACATGTGGAACCTGATTGAATAATATCCATTTCTCAGAAATACAGGTAAAAAAATAATAGACTCAAATTACCATAATCTATGGACAGATTTACCTGTTTATAACTTTCTGGAAATCACTTAAGGATTGAAAGGAGTATTATATAAATACTATCTAGGTATTCCCTCTCTCTCTGGTCTTTCAGATAAGGATTAGCCTGACAGATGGAATGTTAGCTGTAGTGAGATTCAAAATTACTTAATCTTTTTTTCAAAAGGTTAGAAGGTATATTGAGTTTGCATGGCAGGTTTTGGTAGTAAGGGAGCTATAAGGATAGGTCTGTGAGAAGCTGCCAGAGGCTTTCCACAAGTCTGATGGAGTCAATACCAGCCACCTCCAAGATAGACCCACCACTGACAAAAGCTAAGCCCAGCAGTGACAGTGGCAGCACCTCTGGGATAACACAGGTAAGAAAGATGAGGGGGGAAAAAAACGCACACCAACAGCAGGAAAGAGAGGAGTAAGTGAGACTATGTGAGAGAAACAACTTTGCAGACCAGTGGAAAAGGAGGGAGAGGAGGTTTACCAGGCAGCCCATGGTAAAGACCCTGATGAAGCAAGTTCTCCCCTTGCAGTCCATGAAGATCCATGGTGGAGCAGAGATCCACCTGCAGCCTGTGGGAGACCCCATGCTGGAGAAGGCGGATACCTGAAGAAGGCTGTGACTCCATGAGAAGCCCATGCTGGAGCAGGCTCCTGGCAGGTCCTGTGGTCCAATGGAGGAACCCACACTGGAGCAGTCGGTTACTGAAGGACTTCACCCTGTAGAAGGGACCCAAACTGGAGCACTACATGTAAAACTACAGATCCATGAAGGACTGACTCTCATGGGCAAAACAGTAGGGGAAGAGTGTGAAGAGTCCTTCCCCTGAGGAGGAAGCAATGGCAGATACAATGTGTGATAAACAGCCTGCCACTCCTGTTCCCCTGCGCTACTAGGGTGTGAGGAGGTAGAGAACATCAGAAGTGAAGTTGAGCCTTAGAAGGAGAGAGAGGTGGGGAGGAGGTGCTTCATGATTTATTTTTATTTCTTATTACCCTTCTCTGATTTTATTGGTAAAAAAATCAATTTTTTCCCCCAATCAAAACTATTTTACCCCTTTTTATGAGGGTGGTAATCAATAAACGATGTCTCCCTGTCCTTATTCTGACCCATGAGCTTTTATTGTATTTTCTCTCCCCTGTCCAGTTGAGGAGATGAGTAAAAGAGGGACTTTGGTGAGCACTTGCACCTAGCCAGGGTCAATTCAACACAAGAGTAAATTTCACAGGAATTTTTATATTAAAGAAAATAAATTTACATGTGAAATGCAAACAAATGGCAGTGATAAAAAGAGCTCCACACTGGACAAATGATGTAAGATATAAAAAGATGTAAAAGAGATGAGGCTTCTAATTTTATATACTTGAAAATAGGAAAGATTAATGCGGGACATGATATGAGTCTATAAATACTTTCAAAGTAAGATTATAAGGAAGGGATGTAAGTAGCCACAACCTAGAGAAATAAGAAGGATAAAGAAAATGACCCCAAAATAATACTGAATATGTTTAGCAGAATATTAGTAGAAGACTGTGATCTGTAAAAGAAAAGTAGTCTTGAGATTGAGATTCTGCAAGTAGAGATTATCTAAGGAACTAGAAAAACAAAGTATATTTATATATGAAATGGCCTTGTGATACAGGAGCAAGGAGAGAGACAATACTGAGAAAGCAATGAGACTTGGTGGTTTCTAGCACTGAAGTTAAAAATCTATGTCAAGCTGTGGAGTCTGTTCAATAGAGCTGAGTATTAGACAGACATGATTTTTCAGCAGAAATTAATTTTTTGGTATTAGAAATGTCATGATGTAGCCAGGGTAAATTCCTTCTGGTTTCAGGAAGAGAATCTGCCTAGAAGAATATTATTCTTATGATTAGTTAGCTAAAACATAGAAGTAGATACTCTAGTTTCTGAAATAAGTTCCCTCAGCTATCATAGGAAAAACAAAAAAACAAACAGAAAACTAAACAGAAAACCAAAGCAGAGTTAGTTCTTAATATATAGGATACAGTCAGTAGCACTTTTGTTTGTAAAAGTAGATATTTTTAGCAGCCTGGCCATGTCAGAGAATATCAGGAGAGTCAGATTAGGATCAAATATGGCATGCTTGCCAGATTTCAGCATCAAGTGGGAAGACTCAAATGTAAGAAAACTGTAAACTGAGAGTAAACTGTAGGTTACAAACCATTAGTTTCCTCTAACTTCAGACGCATAAATCTTGGGGCACTCCTAGCCATATATGGCATTTTCATTTGAATGGAATGAAATTCACATGCTTCAGAGCCAACCATGGTGCCAAACAAAGTGTGCAGTGTTAGGATAACTGTCATATTATATTCAAAAGAGCACTCTCATTTGGGACTGAAAGACTTGCATAGCCACAGCCTTAGATATCTCTCTTACATATTGAACTTTCAGGTAAGTTAGCACTGGGATATGTCATACTGAATAGGTAGGCCAACACTTAGAGAGGCAGGAGCTTCCAAGTTGCAGGGCAGAGTGCCCTGGGCATGTCCACTGGAGAAACACTGGAATCTGGGGGAGTTTTGAAACACTGAAGGAAACACCTGGTGAATTTAGATATCTAAATTACTAAGAAAGGGTTTATTTTGGTTTTGGTTTTTTGGTTTTTTTCAGATGCAGGTTTGAATGTGTGTATCTCTTTTGTTGCCACTGTAGATGTTAGATATAACCTCTGTATCTGAAGTTTAGCTGCAGAATTAATTTTATTCACATATTTCAGGGTGGTTTATACAGCTTCTTTATTGTTTTATAATCTAAGACCCACAGATACTTAAAAATTGTTTTAAAATCTTTATGATTTTCCTAAAACTGACTTGAAAGCTTTGTTTTATATAATGTTTCTTTTCCAGAACTGGTTTAATCAAAGAATGTTTCTGCCCCATGCCTGAAAAAGCACACTACATGACAGTCACTCATGCAGATGCACTTAAACTCAGTAATTTTCATGTATATTCTTATTTGTTGTTAAGCCTTTGACAAGTCTGTCTCCTTCCAACTAATTAGTAAGAACACTACAGCCATGTCACTCTCTCAAGCTTCTTGTTGATGGTAGAAACAATAGAAAAGATCTGATTATGGCAGTCTGTAGCTCATGATTTAGAAAGGCTGTAACTGACTCAGCTACATAACTCAGTGAATTTCGAGTTGAAGTATAAAGGATTTCTATTTTTGGCTAAATATTTATCATCTTATATGGTTTTAAGTTCTTGAATGTGTAGAACTAAACTACTAACAGATAAGAATAAATTCCTGAATTAACCATGTCCTATATGAGTGTTTATAGTCTTAAATGTTGTAAAGGTTCATCCGAGAGCAGCCACTCCTACCTCTGATACCCCAACAGCACAACACCTCTGCCCCAGCAACAGCCAGTCCACCCTTCAGAGCCAAAGTATTATGTCATCTTATCTTAGTCTTCCAAATCTTTTGTTTCCCCACACCACGCTGAGAAAATTTTGGATAGAATAAAGCAAAGAGATTTTATTGAGAACAGGCAAGAAGTTATTTTATGGCAACCAGAGGCTTCTGTAATTATAGAGTAAAAAAAAAATCTGTGTTTTAACATAAGAGGTATTTGAAGCCCTTTTCTCTGAGAAGTCTGTGGTAGTAAATAAAAACACCATCCTTCTTCTTGGGAATATTTTGTAATATTTTAGATAATTTATTCCAGTGCAGAAGTCCCTCAGAACAAGGAGTGGTGTTGCAATTGGAGTAAAGAAAGATGCCATCTGGGTTTCATTTGCAGCTGCGCTGCTGACTTGCTTTGACACCCTGAACAAGGCATTTAACATTCCTATGTCTCAGCTGTAAATGATAATTAATTACAGTTGTATCCAAAAGCTCCAGTCAAGATAAGGCCTAAACACACTGGCTACTGTACAAACAAGGTCTGGCATTGTCCCTGCCCTGAAGAATCTAATTTGAAACTAGATGCAGCAAGCAGATTTAACAAAAATAAAGAAGGGAATAGACAAGAGGAAGGTAATGAAAAAAAGATAATGAGGTTACTTAGGGAGACATCATAGAACTTGGATGTTCCAAAGCATTAATAAATTGATTAATTAATTATAATTAGCTCTCCCTAACTGCACCACAACCTCTCCACCACAGGTTTTGTGTAGATGCCATTGCAGAAAAAAATGCTGAAGTACCTAATGGAGAGTAGAGGTCACAGACTTGGGGTTAAGTCTGACAGGTTAATCTATACATCAGAGCAATACGAAAAGAAACAAAGAGCTGATAAATTGAAATTCAATTGATATCCCTAGGGAGACAAAGGAATATGCAGGTAACCCTGTAGAAAGGGATAACAGTTTTCAATAATGTTTTAAATTTAAAAAAAAAAATGTTAACTAAGTGCATTTGCTATTTTATCTTGTAAAAGTCATAATTGAATGGATGTCAGGTTGAAATTTTATATTTCACTTGTTGAATTGTGTGATTTTTCCCTTCCTAAATTAGCTGACAGTAAGTGAATATGTTGAAATAATAAGCAGCAGGTCATCAACAACTTGTGGTTTGGGGGTTGTTTTTCTTCCATAGATCACTGCCATCTTTTTTTCCTTGCTAGTGAAATGAAAACCGAGGACTTCAACATCAGCAAGAATTTGTCTTTCTCTCCCCTATATCTGTGTTCCACCTTCTGTCTGAGCAACATCTTCTGCTATGGGTCAGCTCATAGTCCACAGAAATACATAAGTTTTCCTTCTGTTCAAATTGCCTTTTTCAAATGTGATGTTTTTTCTCTCTGAATTACTCTGACTTGACTGATTGCCTTCCATACTTTTTAATATTCTCTTCTTCCCTTAAACTTCTTCTACCTCTGTTTTAGTTGGATTTGAGAAGATTATTTATTTGCCCAGGTATATGAAAAAGGTTATATAACTTAATTATAATTATCCTTGCAGAGGGGACAATATAACAGAAACAGACAGATAGGAAGAACAGAGGAGAAATCCAGGCATACAGGAGTGCTGATTTGTCCTAGATAACTGGAGCAACAAGGTGCTGCTCTGGCACATTGGTGAACTAGGAAAATCAGTAGCAAAGAGGAAAGGGCTTTCTCCAGTCATCAGTTCCAAAACAGATATAGCAGATCTTTCCCATTTCACAGGTATAACTGGACAACCAGAACTCTACTTATCATAAGGTAATAAGGTCAGGCAGAGTATGATGATAGTCTGTAGATATGTAGATGGAACAGCTGACTTGAAAACAAGAATCCTCTTACCTAAGATTTTTTTTATTTGCATTTACTTGATATTTTGAGGAAAAAAAAAAAAAAAAAAAAAAAAAAAAAGCCTCCAAAATAAAGAGAGATTTTAAACAGCCTCCCAAATTTGGAGATGGAGAGCTCCTCTTTCAGGAAAGCCAAAGCAGAGTGCTAATCTCCTCATTTGCAGGCTAGAGGCTGGTCTCAATTTCTCTTTGGGAGCTACATCCTGTATACAGTAATTCAATGACATTTTCAAAATGGAATACATTTTGTTAAAAAAATTTGATTTATAATAAAAAACAATTTTTTCAAACTGCAAAAAAACCCAACATGTTTTAATAGCTTGTATCTCTGTCCACCTAGAGTTGAAGCCAATGGCAAAATTCTGCTTATTCCAAAATGACAAGATATAAATTTTAGAATTTAGCATTTTGCTACCACATGGAAATACACTTTAGAAAGATCTTAAATAATCCACTGTGTGAAATTCACTGACTGAGAATCAGGCCACAAACACACAGAAATGTATTTTTCCAGTATCAGATATTTCTACTCTCAAACTGAAGCTTTTAAACCACAACTTAGATCTGTTCCTTTCAACTTTCTGCTCTGGCTCCTGATATTTCTTTGAGTGTGTTTTCAGTTACATGGCTAGAAATGGAGCTGGTAATTTTGGGAAATTATTTAGTTATATAAAAATACTTTTGCTGTTTTGCCTGAAATAGGTGAGATTAGGATAAAAAAAATTTTGAGACTCCAATGTACTGCTACTAATGGGAAGTAGTTAAAAAATATAAAAGTGATACAAAATATAAGAAAGTACTTCAGTTACAGAGAAATATTTCTTCCTTACATTTTGCACACAGTTTTGCCATATTGCTGACTTTAATTAGCACAGAATTCTAGGCTCTGCTCATTGGTTTATTGAATAGCATAAATTGAAGTTTACTTAACTTTCTAAACTAAGAAAAGCAGGGTAAAGCTAGTTAAAACTTATTTATAATATAATTAATCATTCAGGCTCCCTGTGTCACTGTTGCCTAGGTGATGACTGATGTCATCCTTCCTGAGAACTCCCGCCCTCTGTGTTGTGGGTTTTTCCCCTCCAACAGTATATGATGTCTCCCACATACCTTTTTTAGTTCCACCAATATTTTCAGTGCCTAGTTGAGAATGACAACATAAGGAGGAAAAAAAAAAAACCAAAAAAAACAACTGCCCCTTCCAGATTTCTTTTTTTTTGGGGGGGTACATTCATCAGGCATATTTTAATTTACACTTCTTATTGCCTTTTAAATTTGACAGAATATACCCATAAAATTTTTTAGTAATTGTTTCATTTCCCAGCTTGGCATGTGTAGTTAACCTTGAAAGACTGATTGAACGTTGCCTGCACTGAACCCAACCTTTGCTGGTACCACAAAGGTCACAGAACCATTCTCACTGAATCTGTGCCTTTAAACACAAGGGTCTCTACATATTGGAATTGCAATGCTTTTACTGCCCATTAGCTCATCATTAAAAAGATGTTAACTTGTCACTTATTTTAAGACTCCAACTTAAAAATATCTCTGGCATGAAGTTCTCTGTATCTGGCAGTGAGAAATCTGAAAATCTTTTGGACTAACAGAGTATTTGTAAAATACAGGCTCATTGTGTTTTTAATTGGAACAATTTATGGGAAAGAAAGGTGTCTTTCTTTACATTTCAGTTTGACAATGCCATCAATAATAGTATTCTATACTTACATTATGGGAACATCCCAAGTCTCCACCTACAACAACAATCTTTATTTTTCTAACTGTTGCAGAGAGAGAATTCTTTATTCAAAAACTATTTGGTCTACAGTGATTGCATAATAAGTACTTACAAATATTATTAAAAATAATGTCTCTCCTATCTAGAGAGACAGTACTGCACACTACTAGTCAAAACAATTTTTGGACTTGGGAAAAATACTGGAATAGAATTAAAGCATTATGAGAGCAAGACATTTATTGTTGATTATGTTCATATTATTTTGGGAAAAACCTTATTGCCATGAAACTTAATGAATGAAAATAATTATTTTCATTCATATTGCTTATAGATTGTTTATATTGGAGAACTTTTGATGTTTTGCAGTTTAGATGTGCTGAGTGCTCTGATACAGAGAGAAATGCAAATCCTAATCTGGACATCTAGACATGTTAATTTAACAATTAACAAAATGTTGAGCAAATATGAGCAATAACTACAGACATAGCTCAGAAATATTCAGTGCAGTAGTAACTGATAACTTTTGCAGACAAAAAAGTGTATTCAGTGGGAGCTTCACATTCACACATATATAATTTTAAAAAACAAGATTAAATTGACATTCATTTAAAATCAAACATTTAAAATTAGTGAGATATCAGAACCAATACTACCAGGAAATTCTGTTCTAGCTCTTGATGTGTACAAATTTTAATGTGGTCTAATTGTGAGTACATTTATTTCTACTGCTTAACTTTTCACTGGGTTATGAAGATAACATCTTCCAACTCATGGCATAGATTTTAGCCACCAGACTGAGAAGTAGCAGACATGAGCTATTATCCATCAGGCAGATGGCTCTCTAGAGGAAGAAACAATGTACATTTGTTCTGTGGTTTGCAGCTGCTCAGAAGATAGCAATGAGGTGCTGAAATTTCTGCCCCACAAGGGGAATGTTGATCTGAGTCTGAAACAGTACTTGAAGACAGCTTAGTCAAACACATATAATTGGCAGATGTTTTTGAAGTGTAGTATAAAGTGGTTTACATTTCAGTCTATCATAAAAATTGTAGGAGCTGCTCCAAACTCTGCGACTTTGTGACATCCCAGTTATCTGATTTGTCAAATCAGAGTGCTGGTCACTGCCTTCTTATGAGTGGAGAAGTATGGAACACTCATGTACAGTAAGGTTATTGTTATAAAAATATATTAATAGCACTTGGTGGGCTAGACAAGAAGGAATTCTTTCTTTTCCTGCTACAGATCAATGCACAAAAGAAGTCTGCAAAAAATTATTGGAATGTGGCATATACCCTTGCAATCACTCTTGATTAGCACAAAAATAAAAGTAATACATGTAGTATTCTGTGTCAGAGGAGTGCTGGCATATTTATTAAGTTAAAATTTTGAAAGTGCATTGATTATACACTGCAGAGTTTAGATCTGAGACCAGTGTAACCACAACTCTTTTTGAAAACTGAAAAGAGTCATGACGTAAACAGAAGTCAAGACTTCTAAAACAAAGAGTACTGGTTAGGTGTTCTCAGTAATGGTAGCACCTTTTAGGAGAGTGTTAGAAATAGGCTGTGGGACTCTCCTGTCCGGACGTTGCCATCACCAGACCAGGTCAAACAAATCATTTGCAATGAAATCAATGGAAGCTAAAGTTCTCTCAGAGTGCTGTTCTACTTTCCTACATTACATATATGTAATAAGACAATGGATAAGAGCATAGCAGTACCTGTTTCTTTCCTCTGATAGTGAGTGTGTGTTTAAGTTGTTAGTTCAGCTTCAGAGAAACTATGCATAGGTGTTACAGTGCATCTGAAACACTCAGATACAGGTAGCAGGAGTGGAACAAATCCAATAGGAGTCCTATGGCTGGAGGGGGAACAGGAAGCTGGAAATATCAGAGGAATTCTTAAACTGTCACTAAAACATGTTGTAGATGATAGTGCTTTGGGAGTCTAGTCATTCTACTGAAGGAGAGTCTTATTCATGATGTTTGGCATCCATGCAAAGACTGGAGACTATATCCTCATTACTACCATTGAGTCATTTGCAAGAATAACTTTTTTTATCTATAGTCTTAAGTTTTTTTCTACGTAGTCCTTCTATAAGATATATAATTTAGTCCATGGAGAATTAGCATAGGTCTCTGGCAAATGAAAAACATTTTGGGCTGCTAGACTGGTGGAAAATCCAAATGGTCATCTTTCATTTTGTACTATCTTTGAGTTCTCTGATTATAACAATCTAGCAGGCTGATGTCATAAAGTAAATGTTTCATTCAGGTGACTCAGACAATGAATGAGCGCTTGTTTCACAAAAATGAGCAGGGCAGTTTATGTCAGAAAAACAAAAATTTTGCAATACCAGGCACAAATATCCACAACTGCCAATTAAATGAACCTGGAGAGAAGTGTAAATACAGAAGCCATTAAAGTCAAGGTACTTTTTAGGTCTCTAAACAATAACACTAAGCAGATCAGTAACAGAACCCTTCATAATTTGCAGTCTCTGCAGAAACAAAGAACTTCTATTACATTTATTATCAGATAGCAGCATTCCTGTATTGAAATCCAAATACAACAGAAACTCCCCTGCCCTGTGCAGTTATTCTGCTCATGAATAGGTGCTCTGTTTAAGATCAGCAGGGTACATACACCTAGAAGGACACTATGCTTCTGAAAGTTAACTAGGAAACTGTTGACTCAGACTTTGCTGATGAACATCTCATGGCTTCAGGCTCCAAAAGTCTTCATTTACTGTTTTATTTTTTCTTCAGCAGAGTTCATTTAATTTGTAATATATCCAAAGGGTTAGAGTGTCATCAAGTATGACAGTATACATGTAATAAATAATGCAGTCTTACTGCTACCTTTAGCAAAAATTTTTTTGCTTGGAAACAAAAATGCACAAGTCCATTTGTTTAGGTTGGATATCTTTAAACGGATATTGGTCGTACTTGCAGTTATTCTTTGCAGAACAATCCACCATTGCAAAAAAAACTACAGCCTTTTAAAACAAGCTTCTGAATTCTGTTTGAAAATAAATACATGAATACACTAAATGGCAAATGATACAATTTTTAAAACATATCAATAAGTCAGACTTCTAAATCTACACGAAAATAAATGAATTGATATATACTTGTGCATATATGAAAAATCCCAAATAAAATTATTCAATGTAGTAACGCAACATGGAGATCAGATTGCCATGCCATCAAAGCTAAATTATTTTGTGATTTTATTTCTTTTTCTTTACTCTTGAAGGAAACTGCAGCACAATCCCTCCATAGTCACTGGAGGTGAGTCTGAAGTACAGGGAGGTACCCAGAACAGAAAGATTCTTGCTCTCTCTGTCTTTGAGGTACTGAAGCTGCAGTGGGATCATGCACAGAGGAACCACCAAACTCCTGTGTCGCACAGACCCTCCAACTCCTCTTCTAGAGAGAGGTCACAAGACTGGAAAAGTATGGGTCAGAATGGCTCATTGCTGGATATGAGCCAGTTTAGAGCTGGATGCAGGATGACCACAGTCACGTAAATTCTGACAGCCTGCATCTGGCATGAAGCCAGAAACCAGCACTACTTTGCACATCCTCCTATTTGGACTTCCAGGCCAAATCCATCTTACCTCAGGCACTCCTACGGGTGTCTCCATGTCATGATGAAGCAGTAGAGCTCAGAATCACACTTGGAAACTTGATCAGCTCTTTTTGCTTTTTCAGTTTTGATCTGACTAATCAGCCAGTGTAAATGAATACTTCTCCACCAATTTGTCCTGGTTCAGGGTCCTGTGGATTCACAAAATCTTGATGCCATTAGTGTGACCTACATTTGTGGGTAAGGCTGTAAAATTAGAACATTAATTTAATGTTGATGTTCTTTGAAAAATCACAATCTACAACTTCCTTGTAAAGGGAGGTGGAGGGAGAGGCACTGATCTCTTTGGTGACCAGTGACAGGACTTGAAGGAATGGTCTGATGTTGTGTTGAGGGGGGTTATGTTGATATTTGTAAAAAGGTTCTTCCCCCAGAGGGTGGTTGAGCACTGGAACAGGCTCTCCAGGGAAGTGCCCACAGCACCAAGCCTGACACAGTTCAAGGAGCATTTGGACAATGCTGTCAGGGCCATGGTGTGACTCTTGGGGATGTTCTGTGCAAGGATAGGAGTTGGACTCAATGATCCTTGGGGGTCCCTTCCAGCTCAGCTCATTGTGTGATTCAGTGTACTCTGATTTTAATTCGTAAAATAATCCCTTCATATAGCTGTCACAGTACACTTTTTTTAAATAATGTATTAAAGATTGGATTAATAAATGACTCCCTCTATTGTCATACTATAAGTGTATGAGGATTCTTTTCAATCATTGAAACAAATGATAAAGTTACTATATTTGGATAGAATGTTTCCCTGATCTACCTCCTTCACTATATCTCATCTAACACTTTTGCACTCTTTCAAAAAGGAAGAAATAAAACCAGGAAAAAATAAACAATGTTTTTATGCTTAAAAAACCCCTCATGTGTTGGGTTGTCTTTCTACTTCTCAAAATCTTTGGCTTTAAAAAGTCCAAATCTCCCAAGTCTTTCCATTAACAGCATAAATTAAAACCATAACTACCAAACAAGTAAAATTTGTGCCATGACTATAAAGACTACACAGGAAAAAGTACCAAAAGGTTGAACTGAGACTGTGACCCTTCCTCTGATTTTTCATTAAAGACTTATTGGATATGAATTCCCTAAACTTCTTTCAGCCCTTGTGAAAAAGTGAGATACATTTGATTCTTTGAGAGAACTATCCTAGGTGCCCATTCTTCAGAGAGATGCTGTGAATTCGTGTGCACATAGGTCAATTGATTCTCCTGGTGACCTTGGGGTACTCATACATGGGGCATCTATATTGTATTAGAAGAAATTTACTAAAAATTACAAAGCATGGTGAAAAATACAACTGTATTTACAATATGCAAATTTACACTACATGCACATTAATATACTTGCATGCAAATATTATTTATTTAACACAAGTAAATACCCCCATGACTTATGCATTAAAGACAGGACGAAAAACATTAACATCTTTGAGGAAATATTTCTCACCATAAGGTAACATGCATCCACAAATTTTAGGGGCTCTTTGCCCCCTGAAGTTTTATAAAGTTAATAAAACAGAACACACACATTTTTTGTCTGCAAATAGAAAACTATCTAAATGTATATTTTAAGTTATATTTTATTGATTGATACTGGAGAGGTTTCTGCATATTACTGACATTTTATATCGTCACATTTTTACTCTGATAGTTCAAGTAGTAGCACTCAGTAAAGGCAGAGTGGTATTCTGAGGTCGATGCTATGTGTGAAGTCTGGTAGACGGTGCTTTGCTTTACTGGTAGGTTTGCAAACATTCCCTAGCTTGTCATCCACAATTCTCATGAAATCTACCTAGATTTCAAAGCCAAAATCTGGAACGACACTTGTCAATCTATATATTGCATTTTTTTATAGTATGGTCCTTTCCATAATATGTGGGGATTAGAGGTAAATGGATGAAGATGAGAAAGAAGAAAATGGTCTTGACACATCGACTTTTCCCTTGCATAATGGAGAATGATAAACAACTTTAAAGTAATAAAAAGGATGGATCAAAACTTTCCTTTTACTTCCTCTGATTTTTTTTTCTGTTATCTTTCCCTGCTTCTTCTTCTTCTCTCTCTTCCTGATCAAATTATATGCACTCTTACAAGTTTTTATCACTCAGTCTACAACTCCTTGCTGGCAGCCATTTGCTTTTTCCTCACATATTAATTCTTTTAATGAAAAAACAACTAAATTTTCTAAGCCATCCCCTCCCAAAATCTGCCAGTCCAGGCCATCTGAGTCCACCTTCAGCCCATCTCATTCTTTATACATATGCATACAGCAATAATCTGACACCTCCCCTTTACAGTGCAAATGTAGTCTATCTTTCCATATTGAAGCTCTCTGCATAGCTGCGGAAAACCTCTCCTTTAACCAGTTTCTCTCACACCCATCACCGTAATTCCAATCTTTCAAAATGGTTTCTACTGGGCTTTACCAATTGTGTATAAAATTCCTAGCATAACCTAGCCTATCCTTGCCTATCCTAAAGGTTATGCTAGAGTCATCACCAAAATATTCAACCACCTTGAGAAGAACTGAAATCAGAGGTAGGTTTGTCACATTGGTTTGCCGAATTAAGTGACTGCATACTGTACAGCTTATTCTGGTGAACGTTCCTCTTTCAGGAATGCATTTCGGCTGGATCTGGAGGAGTAGAAGAAGCAAACCTAGAATATGTATAGCTATAATTACGCAAATTCACAGAACTCTGCGATTTGTTCTCCCTAATCATAAGTTTATACTGTTCTGGAACCCTGTAGATGGTTCACCCTATCCCTATAGGAGCTCATAGCAGCTGTTGCATTGGGAATTGAAACTCTGCTAATTAGGTTCAGCATCCACTGTCATGTTATATCAGCTTTCAAAGAGCAGAACCCTGGTTCTCCCTGCAATTGTTTCCCAAGGACACTTCTAAGAGCAGTTCTTTTTTCTTTCCTGCGGTAACCGGCCATTGTGTTTTCCCCCCAGCCTTCCTCTTGTCCGATTTAAAAGTTCCTAATGGAGAGTGCAACACATAAGTTGGGAGAATTGCTGTCCCTGAACAGACTTTTTCTGAAAAAGAAACAAGAGACTACTCGAGGGAAATAAACAACAGAAAGAACCTGGAAGAAGACACATGGTGCTCCTGATGGTTTTTCGTTTCTAATGTTGATCTGTGTCAGAAATATCTCAATAGCACAATAGCCTATGGTAGTCTGCTCACTCTGACACCAGAAAACATAGTTGTAGCATGTTATTATTTTAAAAAGAATTTATTTCTGTACTTCCTGTTAGGTTAATCAGTACTAATTTACAGACTGTATTTCCTTAAGCCTTTAACCTCACTTTCACTCACTTTACTCTGTTATGTTAGACTGTTTGGAGCTGCTATTGATGCCAGAGGAACGTTAAAAAAAAATAAAACCTCAGCAAATAATGTGAGACAATAATGTGAGACAAATAATGAGACACCTGCAACTTAGTGAATGAATACATGGAAGATAATAAATATAAAAACTTCATCATCTATTTAGACAAAGTTATACTGCTACTGTCATAGAACATCATTCATATCAAAATATATACCCAGTGGTTTCTTATTTAGATTTACTGTGTAGAACCTCAAGAAATTACTTTCATTTCAGGAATCAAAGTCGGTAATGGTTTCTTTGATGAATTTCACTCTTTTCATTTTATGCTCTGAAGTTCTGAGGTACTTGGATATTTTTTTGCTCAGTGCATATGTGGTCAGAAGGAGGACAATATGTGGCTCACAGTGAAAGTAGAAGTACTCTTGCATTACTTGTATCATGCTCTTCTACATGCTGGATATGACCCTGTGACTCATGTGGTTCTTGCCATGTCATACCTCCTGTTCAGATAATACGACAAGAAAAATATTGTATTTTGTTTTTTAATCATTCAGTCTTACTTCATTATGGATTTTGCCTTTCCAACATGGTATTCTCTGATTCTTGTGTGAAATTCTAGTCCATGATAGATAATTGTGGGGTTTCTCCTCTCATGAAGACTGAAGAACAGTGATCAGATTCAGAAAAGACAGAATTCCATCAATGATACATTGATAGAACCTCAATGATAGAACCTCTACCTTCAGGTAGAAAATATTCCACTCCCACCTCAAAAAAAAGATGAAGTTTTGTTATATTATTGCTTAATTGCCTATTTTTAATATTACATCCATAAGATATTTAAGATACTCAAGAAGCTTTATGTATCACTTTAACCTGATCTGAAAATCCTCTATATATTCATTTGACAGTGATACAAATGAATGTATTATTGCATGTATTGTATGATATTTATTGATCTGACAGTTGAGCCACATGGCACAGGTAGATTCCACTAGGCTATTTGTGCTGCTGTTTGTGGGTATAAATGGAGATTTGACCACTCTTGTTTAAGAAGTCATTTTTTGTTTTTTAGAACAGTAAGTTTTCTTTCCTGAGCAGTTTCTGCCCTGGTAATTGTTCATTTTAGTGAATTTTTATTTGCCTGTTATACTCATTTGTTTGTCTCCAGTGAAGTGCAATATTTCTATAGCCTCTTCAGGTACTGACCAGGATATGAACAGGAAGTGTAAGGACTTTAATGGTTCCCGAAGTATTGTATGTTTCCATTTTCAAATGTAGCACCGTAATATTATTTTTTTTTTAATTGTGGCAGTGAACTGACTAAATAAATTATAAAAGCTTGAAAATACAGGTGAGAACTTAAAATTCACATCCTAGCCCTAATGTTTGTCTAAGTAATTTGAGGTCATTATGGAGAAAATAATTCAAGTCATTGCAGACAAAATAGTAAGCTACTAAGTAGAAAATTGGGTTATTCAGTTGAAGTTTTCAGATACTTTTGATATAGTTTTGCATTCTACATGGTTATTTAGACCACAGTGGAACCAAAGGGCTTGTTATTCCAGAATTCATATACATCCCACAAGCACATTCAACAGTATAATATTTACATTTAAAACAGACTAAGAAAGTTCACAAGTTTGCAACTGTCCCAAATTTTAGACTTTTTTCTACTAGCAACTTTTGCTAAAGCCATTTAAAGTTAAAATGTAAATTTCAAGCTAAATTCCCTGGTTCCTTAATTCTCCCCCGACAGCATTCACATGTAAGAAATTACTTCTACTCTGACATATTCTATTGCTATTGAAAGAATATTGCAGAAATAGATTTGTATATATCAAAATGGGAGACATATATTAAGCACAACCACAGCAAGCAGGCATATTATACACTTTTACTTTCATACAAGTATCTGTATAAAGATAACCCAAAATTGAAGAATGTCGACTGAAACTGCATATTCAAACTTCTGAAGCTTTTAAAATGAAAAAAAAAAAGTTATCCATAAAAAAGACAGTGACAACATCAATTTTCTTTATAATTTTTCTATCATCTCAATCTTTAATTTTTAACTAAAAACACTTTAATTAGATTGGTTTGCAATAAAAAAGAATCCACCTAAATAATAGACATTATTATGGGAGTTTTTCAGTTTCTTCTTTTGATACTCAGATACAACTTCTGCAGATGCCTGAGATAAATAGCAAAATCTTGCTTCTCTTTCCCTTTTCTTCCTTCTCCCTGGATACAAAATGCCTTTCTGTGTGTTCTTTTTGGGTTTCAGTTCCACAGAGACTTTCTGTTGTGCCATGAACCACCAGCAGAAGGAAATATGTGAAGAATGTAAAAAATAAAGCCAAGAAGAGAGGGAGAATAATTCTGGAATAGTAAAAATCTGTGTTATATTACACTGGAATAGACTTCCTAGAGAGGTAGTGGATGTCCCAAGCCCATCAGTACTTAAGAGACATTTGGACAATGTGCTTGGTAATATGCTTTAATATTTTGTCACCTCTGAAGTGGTCAGGCAGTTGAACTAGATGATCGCTACAGATCCCTTCCAACTGAAAATATTCTATTGTGTTGAACAGAAGGGTTAATTATATCACTCATGGATAAAAAAAATTCTCCTATAAACCTGGTGTAAGTTCAGGACTCTCTAAGTCTCAGACAGATTTCTAGCACTTAAAAGCTAGTTAGTCCTCATCCTAGACTTTCTATGCATTGTCATTGCCCTTGAAGGAGTGGGATCTGCTCTGAGGGCCACTGATTGTCCAAGCAGCCACTTTGTGAAAAGTGGTTAAAAAGAAACTCCAAAAGCTCAGTTGCATTTGCTGGGAAAGTTTGCATTTTGTTCATAGAGCAGTGAATTTGCTTGGCAGAGTTTTAATGAAGGTCAAGGAAAGGGCCTGGAAACAGGGTTTATGAAAGTGTTGTAAGATTCATTATTGTCATTGTGCGGAAAAGGATAATTTTCCTAAGAGAAATGGTGACATATACATAATAAAGTCCCTGTCCCTGTCATGACAGCTCAAGAGCATGCCATCGTTACCACCTATGTCACACTGCAGGTGTGCCTGCCATATGGGTGACAGCCGCTGACTTCTCTGATCAACACATAATTATCTCTGAATAAAAATGCACATCGGAGTAGCTGGACATAATGGATTGAGGACCCAGGGCAAAATGCTCTTTGCTGCATCTCGCAGCACCACCTGGGGGTAGGAGGGGGCTGAGGGGAGCCACAGGAGCTGGGGCAACCTTGAGGAACCTGCAGCGACTGGGCCGCCCCGAGGTTATCGTGTTTATCCTTTCTGTCTTCTCTTGGATAGGGGAGGTCACCTGGTTAATGGCAGGATGCCCCTGATAGAAAAGGTCCTCCTGATCAGGGCTATTCTCCACTGATCTAACCATACATCTCTCTCACAGCATCTGGATAGTTTCCATTTGCAAAGTCCCCTTCCCCCATAAGATAATAAATATCATATCACAAGGATGGCAGTGCTCCTTCATGGAACACTGACTGTTTATTAGAGGCAAAAAGTTTAAGAGAAATGCTAACAATGTTCATTAATGGCCTGCATCCAGGTTTAATGAGGCATGTCAATATGCGAACTGGGCAACATCAGTGGCATAATAGTGGTGGTAAATGGGAGTAATTGTATCCAATTGTACGGCACAGCTTCCAGGAATGAGCCCGAACTGCCAACTGACAATGACAGAGCAATTATGGGAAGGCAAGCGAGCTGTGTCAAATTAGCACTTGGTGAGAACTCATTTTTCAGAGATGTGCTTGCTCTACAACACCACAAGTGATAGCTACTTTATTGTGAGTGATAGGAAGACCAGCACTTAGACTGATGTTCTGATTTGTCAATAGCTGTATTTGAAAGCTTAGTGTCACAAATATATAGAGATATTCAGGGAGAGAGGCACACTGCTCATGATCCGAAGGATAAGAACGTCGCTGAGAAGGTCATCTGTCAGTGTGAGCTGTCAAAGAGAGATCACACTCTATGAAAAGGGAACATTCAGCCGACTTAAGTAATTACCTTTGACTGAGATTTGAAGATGTCTTCTTTTGTTGGCCTACATTGACTGCATAATTTATAATTTACTGCAATCAGTGAAAGGCCAGGAATTGTAACTAAGAAAATCCTTATTTTATTTCTCATAATTACATTTCTTTTTTCCTCTCTTAGTGCCTCAGAATATAAAAGTAGGATATTGATGAAATATTTTTCACTAACTCACTCAAATCACCCTTATCTTTTAAGATATCATACTCAAACTGGGAAGTTTGGTTTTTTTCTTTGGTTTTGGGGGCCTTTGTTTGCAGATATGAGTCATACCCTATGCCATCTTGCAAAGTACACTACATTCCTAATGTGGCTTTACATGCTTTGTAGGATTACCAATTGAAAAGGATAAAGGAATAATTCAATTTTTTTCTTTCTAGTGCAGAGTAAGGAAGAAAAAAAAGATTTGGAATACTAAGCACTGAAATTGTAATCCATATCCTATTCAGAGATACAGATCAGTTTGATATAGTTTTCAGGACTGCAGAAAGATAAGTATTGTAGCAAATATTTTAGGAACTTTGTGGATTAATAGAATTTTTATTGCTTGGTGTCTTCTTTTAACGGTAATCTCACTGGATGAATGTTTGAAAAGTAATTTTTCAGCCTTTAATAATCTTAAAAACAAAAGATAATACATGACCAATTATGCTCTGGGGTATAGCAAGTATTACATTTTTGGTTTTTATCTTAATAGGAAAAAATATCTACTTATATTTTATTAACTAAAAATATTGCATGAATTGTTATCAATATAGCTTTTGAATTTTTATTTTCTTAGGAAATAAGTAATTTTTTGAAACCTTTCTTTGAGTTTCTTTAATCTATTTGCCATGGTGGGATATTTGGTGTCTCAAACTTTCCAATTCAGACAGGAAAATCTTGATTGGGAAGGGCTGAATGATTAATGAATTGCAACAAAAAGAAACCAGGGATTAGCATGCCTTCTGGCCAAAAACTGTTGTTTAATTCCAGGTATATTGATTAGCTGTATAATTATTGACAAAAGAATTAATTTAAGTACTTTAAGTCAATGTTTCTTTAGTTGAAAACTTTACCTTTAGACGTGAGGAAATGCCAGTACAAAACTAGTCAATTAATATACTATCAACATACAGTCAGAGGAGAAGAGGGTTTATGTCTTCACATTTAAAATTTTAGGTAGTATTTTTTTACATCATGTTAATTTTCTAAGATTCATCAAGGAGCCATATTTAAAATTTGTAATTGTGGGTTTAGTGATGTTTGCTAATTATTTCATGTTTCCTCTGAACTTTAAAGATTCTTCTAAAACATACTTTGTTTTCTTCAGTTTGAATTTCAGTACCTGGCATTATTTTAAATTATATGCCTTGCTGATTCTGAAACACATTTTTAATCATTATTTTTTTATGTTTCAGAATTCTTTAGGCCATTCAATTTCCCCTATTGTTGAAAGCTGTTTAATTCACAATGTCTTGAGTACAGGCCCGTCATCTATTCTATAGTGACTATACCACTTAATAATGGAATAGTGCATCAAAGTGCCACTTAGGTCTCAAATTGTTATGTATGACTGTCAAAGCGGTGAAAAAAGCAAAAAGAGAAAAAAAAAAAAAAAAAAGAGAGAGAAAAAAACCCCCTTGATTTGTCTTTACTACTGGAACGTGAATTTGTCAGCCAGGTTTTGAAATCACAACAGCATTGCTTGCATCCCCAGCGAGATGTCGAAAACTTGACAGGTACATATTTTTTCAACTACAAGCACTTCTATAATGAAAACTAAATACACAAATCTTATTTTTTTTTTTTTTTTGCTCTTGACAGATAGTTGTTGCCAATGGGATTTAATGTTCAGGTTTGAGTTGTCAAGAGAAATAACCAATAAGCAATCCAAGTAGTCAGTATACAGATATTCAAAAGCAAAATGCCTGGCTTATGTGATATACTGGAAAGATTTGAGTGTATAATTAACTAACTGAGGAACCAAGGACACTTAATCTTCCCTCTAATGGCAAGTTCAACCCATCACTGCCTCTCTCCGGGGGGCAAACTGTAGCTTGTTTTCTGGTCACCAGGGCCTTTGGTTGTCATTTTGCTCTTTCTTATTCATCATATCCTTGAGCTCTGGCACTGTTCCTTTCATCACTACTCAGACACAGTAAGAATTAACAAGATAAACTGTGGTTCATTTCTAAACTCTATTCATCATCCCATGTATTTTTAAACTGTGACCGTTTATCTGCCTGCCAACTCTGTCACAAAATTATCTGGTTTTTTTTTCCTGGCACAGAAAATGTATTTGTGCATTTGTTACCTGCATAAGCACAGGTTTACAATGAATACACTGGAAACCAACAATGTCTTTAAAAATGCTCTAAGACCAGTCATTTACCGCCAGGCTATCCTCTAATTTATATGACACTGCATGTGTGTGCGTGCATGTGCAGTATTTATTCATAGGGGAGCGAAGAAGCAGGCTAGTGCTGAGGGAAGTGGTGTGGGGCAGAGGCCAAATATCTTTTGCATTGAGCAGCTTCCCCTCCCAAACCCCAATCTGGGGTCTCAGCAGTCAGCAGGAGTGAGCCTAGAGTGGCAGGAAGCACCAACAGAGAAATACTACTGAATTCAAGCTTTGCATTAAAGGTGACCACATAGCTCCAGGTGTGAAAGCCCTCTTGAATACTGCCATGCAATCAAGTGGAACTGCTCTGCTCTCATGCCTTCCAAAAAAATCCATTTGCGTAAGAAGCTCTCTGCTCACAAAAAGACAATGAAAATGGCTGCTGGGAAGAATTGGGAAAAAAAAAAAAAAAAAAAGAAGAAGAAGAAGAAAAAGGTTAAATTCAAATAAAATATTGTAGCTTTTAAGATGCAGGACATCCAAAGGAAATGTAGCACAAGAAGAGAGTAGTATGTCTAGTGCTTTCTGGGCCACATGCCAGGCTTGCAGACCAGGAATCAGGGGCATCCCACTGCTCTCCCTGGGTCGCTGATCTCTGCATGCACAGCTATGGGACATCACACACAGCTGATCCAGAAGCCTCAGGCCACATGTATGTCCTAATGTACCTCTTATGAATATTCACACAGCAGGGAGTACAGTAGTGATTTTGAACCTGTCAGTACAATTTCCCTGGTTACCAGAGTACTAACTGTTTACTCAGCAAAATTTATTACTTGGTGTGAAGAACTTTTACAAATAAACAAAAGTCTCCATGGGGGTTAAAAAAAAAAAAAAAAAAAAAAAAAAAAAAAAAAAAAAAAAAAAAAAAAACACCCCAGCAACAACAACAAATACATGAGATACATAGGTAAAACTCAGGACTTAAAGTATGCATTGTCAGCAAGGAGAGTCAAAGTAAAGGCTGACACAACTTCTTTACTTATTCTTCTTAAACAACTGCTGTCACTTGTGTACCATAAATCTGTCTTAGTTCATGGATCATTGACCCCGTGGACCAAAACGTTTAAGGTCACTGGTATCAGAGTAGCTGGTGCGCTTATGTCTATGGGTTTGATCCTGAAAGGTGCTGAGTCCCTGCCAGCCAGAGCTCAGGCTGCTCAGCAGCCCATGGGATTGGACCTCTGCTCTCTGTGGTAAGGAGCATTACCATTTTACTTGGAAAAGATTCTCTTCCATAGGAAATCTGCTTTCTGAATCAGAAAGCTGTGCCCTTCTTCAACTAAAAATATTAAATCTTTAACATCCATTTTTATCTAAACTGTCATTTGAACACAAATATTTTGGTTTGAAACAAGTTATTGAGTCTTCATTAACAGCAAGAGAGCAGAAATGTAACTTGGGACCACTCATTCTGATAGTTCTTTTTGATATGCATATTTATAAAATAAAAACATCCATTTTCCCCTGTTAGGAGAAATTAGAAAAAAGTTCATTAGCCCTTTCAAAAGGGCTGAATGAGGATTATGATATAATTACCAACAGAGCCTTAATACACTGGTAGAATTACTGACATTACTATTCTAAGGCTAGAAAATTTACTCTAGGTGTTTTTGAATCAAAATTTGCATATTAGTCTGTTTAATGCAGGTACTTCTAAACATTAATTGTACCAGATAAAAAGCTCACACCCTGACTGATATACATGTTAGAGGCACTGTTGTTATCTGCAAGTCTGGCTAGCTCAAGGTTATATGACTGGGTTAATAGGATGAGACTCGTGGTTTAAGACTCAGGCTTCTGTCACACAGCCATAAAGATCCTGAATGAAATACAACTGGCTGTCTTTTCCTAGGAAGCTGTCTACAGGCCTCTGGTGATTGTTTCAGAAGTTAGAGAATATTAAAGGTCCTACATTTCAAAGTTCCTCATTTGTAAAAAGACTTATAAGTGAAATTGCATGGAAGAGGCATTCACATGAAGAAAATCTGTGTTTAAATATTTATCTGATGGTTTTTATTTTTAAAAACATAATATTTTGTACAAGAGAAAAAAGATAAGAGAATTATTTTTGTGATAAAACTGATCTGTATCTAATCTGTATCTAATCTGCAGAGACATATTAACATCAAAAATAGACTTTCTGAAAAATAAGGCATAACAAAGATTTCATAATATATTTGATTAATCAAAACCCAAACGGAAAGTTCTGATCTTCCCAGATGCTGATGGCTTACAATTTGCTTCAGGGCATTATAAACCATGAAGCACCAAATGCTTGCATATATTTTATAATACACCAAGCTCTCAAATATTTCTGTAAAAAGATCCATCCTTACTATCTTACTGCTTCTTTTCCTGGGCTGCATTGTATGGACACAGCATCATGGATGAATTTATGAAAAAACACTTTTTTTTTTTCTAATTTCTTTTAGTCTGCCAGGCCAGCATGCTTGATACAGAACAGGTAGCAGGTGATGGGGGTTTTTTAGCAACTGCAAATAAGGAGCAGGAGCGAGGATCCTCAGCCCTGGTGGCTCAGTGGTCAGCCAGAAAAAGGATACAAATAGTTTTATTGTGTTCTCCTTCAATCTTGGATTCATTTTAGTCCAGCCTATTTTGCTGGCTCTTTTGCTGACTTTCTCAAATGACATTTGAGAATAATTTTAACTTATATTAAAGACTTATCCACAGACTACAGGCTGTTCTCTGAGCAACATTGTAAGTTAGCAGAAAGGAAATAGAAATTGTGAGAGAAGAAAGAGTGAATCTATTTCAACTAGAGGCTTTATTTTTTGCTTCCCAAATTGCATAAAAACAGGAGATCATAGGTGTAAGGATACTAATAAATGTTTATTTTGCTCAGTCAGAGGGTAAGTATTTTGTCAGTAGGTGCAATAACATGAGATATTCAGCATCTGCAGAGTGCTCTCTGGAAGCACTCCCACCTTGCAGATGTTTTGTTATCATTCTTTGCCACCTCTGCATATACTGAGTGGATATGAATAGTTCAGTGTCATACACATGTGTCAGTGGCAACATTTTGGAGTAGAGGGAGGGAAGGGCAAAGGAAGTGGGCTATGAGCTAACCTAGAGAGACACAAGTCTGTCCACCATTTAATGCCAGTAATGAAAGAAACCGTCTGAGGGACCATTTTGTATCACAGCATCAGAGGGAAAAAATATATTGAAGAGTGTAGAAAATTAAAACTCCTCATGTTATTTGGCTTCTTGTTTAGACATGGTGTTTAAGTTGGATGTTGTACATGGTAACAAGGTATAGCTGCTGTTCTCTGTTAATCATCTAAAGTATTGAGTCATCTCTTTCTTAAAATTAGCAATGAATTTATTTTATGTTTTATACTAATACATGGTGTATTTTGACACTTCTCAAGAGGGGAAAGTTGTCTCAGGTCTCAAGTTAACATCACAGGAATATTAAAGCCAAGGCCAAGCATACTGCCACTATCGCCCTTTTATTGGCTTCACATGCTGCATACAGCCCAGAATTAGGCTTTCTAAATATTTAACTACCTACATGTATTAGTTTCCACCCCCCCACCCCACCCCCCCCCGCCACCAAACAAGACAGAAAGGAAAGCTGGAATAAAAAATTGAGAAGCTCAAGGATGAGCTAAACTTTTACAGACTAACTTGTATAAATGGCATCAGAAATTGTCCAGATAATTGTCAACATCAATGACACTGTAAACTATAGTATATTTTAAAAAGTTACAATATACACTGGAAATGGAAAATAATGTCAAGGGTTATATTTTAGCTAAATGCTTTATTCAAATGTGGCCAGATTTAAGCAGGATTCATTCATTCCCTAAACTCCTACAGAATCTGTCAGGCAAAATTCTCTTTCCCATACTTTTCATTTTTATTCATTATTGTTCACATGTGTGTCTTGTGTCTTGTTAACTCTCTCTTATGGCTTAATTTAGACACTGAAAAAAAACACTAGCATTTTTCAAGTTATGAGAAACAAGAGTAAGAGGGACAGGATATGCACATATGACCTTGAAAACAGGGCTGGTGTCTGCCATGCCAAACTCTAAACTAACAATATCGAAGGAGGCTTAGACTTCAATAAAAGTGTACAAAAGGCTAGATGTATTCCCCAGCTCTCTCATCTGCTGGCATCTTTCACTTCCTCTCCCCACCTTTCAGTCCTTCTTGAGCCACATCTGACTTCATCCACAGCTGAAGAATGTGACCTTGGTCTCAGGTTACCCTAAATGAAGTAAATGAATGCAAGCCCAGTCCCTACGGTTTATTAGTAAATCTGTAGTTAATCATTATGTGCCACCCAGAATTATTGTCATTTTTATCTCCCTCGACATACCTTTTTATCCTTTTATAGTCCCCCTTCCTCCTACAGTTTTCCTGTTTCCAGTGACTGATCTGGCTACCTTTGGGGATATTCCAAGTTCAGAGTGAGTTTTACATTCTAACTTCAGATCTTACATACTGGAGATACGGGACTTCTATATCTGGCAGTACAGGTTGCCTGGGAGATTGGTAAACTCATACTGTGTAGATGAAGAAACCAGATTCGTACTTCTAAAACAGTATTTCATACATAGCAAGATATTATTCTGATCAGTGGAAGTTAAAATTAATGTTGAAAGTACTGAACTGAAGTTTTAAAGGAATGAATGTAAGGAAAGACAACACAAACCTTGACTGCTGTTCCCTGTACATGCAGGAGACTTGCAGTCTCTTTGAGCTGCTACATAAAATTGCCATTTAGAAGGAAAAAGTAAGTGCAAAATTGCCTTAAATATATGGGACATACCAGAGAATGTGGAACTGGGTCATTGTTTAAAAACAGGAACATTTCAGAGAGATGCAGCAAAACCCAGGACGCAGGAAAGAAAAGGAATGAAAAAAATGGACAAAGAAGGATTTGCTCAGAAAAATTGTTTAATTTTAGAATAGGTGGAATGAAGAAAAATGTTTTTATTTTATGGAATTAACAGAAGATATTGCTGATTATTTTTTATTTCATCTTATTGCTTGTGACTCATTTGAGGGGGTATTTTATGTTATTTTTGGTAACATAAAACATAATATTTTTGATAACAATTCATCCAATTAGAAAGGACTTTTGACCTTGTAAAAACCTTTGACTTTTACTTTTTATGATGTAAGGACCAGTTCTTATTTACATCCACCCCTAATCAGCCCCTACAGGAAAAATTAAGGATAAAATGCCATCAGGCCCTAGGAACCAGTCAGGTGGACAAGAGGATACAGTTCATTAACTCTGCTGCAGTACAAGGCTAGGGTACTCACCTGTCTCTTCACATCTACCTCCCAGTTACTCCAACTCTTGTAGTGAACTCACATGAAAGAATTATAAAGACAGGCACTATACATTAGGCGTCACCATAAGAAATGTTTTCAGACACTCCAATAACTGAATAATGATGGTGGGGGATTGCTGTGTTGTTTAAAATGAAGTCACAAGTCAGCTTTTGCGAGATGACTAAGTGAAAAGCTGCGATGATAGAGACATTATTTATCAAAATTCATCAATGTTCTTACAGGAAATACAAGGCTCCTGTGTGAAAAAAGTTTCAAAACTTGAGGTTAGAGGCCTTGCTAATACCATAGTCTAATGAGTTTCAGAGGGGCAGGATTCCTCCACATCTGCCTACAGACTGACACCCAGGTAGCACTGAGTATCTCCAGTTCCCCAAAACAGGGAGCTTCTATGTGCTAATCCTGAATGACCTCACTATAGTCTGTTGAGTTGATCTGTGTCACCACAGGTATTATGGTGAGCCAGGTTTAGCCCTGCAAGATGGAAAAAATGATCCCTAATTATGTGCACTATTTTTCCCCCAAAGCATTTCTAAAAATCCAGGAAGAAAACACTAGTGTACAGAGACTTTCTCTTTCTTTCTTTCTCTTTCTTTCTTTCTTTCTTTCTTTCTTTCTTTCTTTCTCTTTCTTTCTTTCTTTCTTTCTTTCTTTCTTTCTTTCTTTCTTTCTTTCTTTCCTTTCTTTCTTTCTTTTCTTTCTTTTCTTTTCTTTTCTTTCTTTCTTTTCTCTCTTTTCTTTTCTTTCTTTCTTTCTTTTTATCATTTTCTTCATTTTCTAATGGATGCTGCTTATATAGAGATCGGAGACATGAGAATACAGATTTAATTCCTATAGTGTTTCTGTAATCAATGCTTTGTATCTGAACAAAAGTGTAAAGAAGGGCATAAATGCACTAAGCTGCATTTCAAAAGTGACATTGTAATTGCAGGACTGCCTATCTTACCTTGGCCTCAAGCATTTACCGGGATTTAAATTTATTTCAAACTGTTCTCCCAAGTCTGCCTAATTTTTTTTATTTTTTTTTCCAAATAGCAGCAACTCACAGTTAGTGAACAAAGCTTCAAGATTTTTTATTTTTTTTTTTTTACTTACAGCTAAATTTAACTTTACCCATCCAATAAAAAAGAAATAAGGGAGCCTTTATTATCTCCCTGGATTTCTGGGTATGATACCACATCATAGAGAAGTGGTTATTAGAGACAATGGCCTACCAAGGTGAAGTTTGTAATAAAGCCTATTATGTGGTTTCACCATTGACACTAATGGAATGTAACAGTGATTTAGAATGATTTAATGGTTCCCAGGTTGTGCTCTAATAGTGCTCTTTATATTATGATGTATATCACAAAACCTAATGTGGCTGTTGTGATATATTGACAGTATTCATGCTGTTTCATTTTTTTAGAGGAATTTTAAAAACTGTCAAAAAAGAAAATTAATAGGTTGCAACTGCATTATTTTCAAGGGATCTGTTTTTTAAATGTATGTGCATAAATTTCTATTTGGTGCCATGCTTAAGCTAATAAATTCATTTGCATTTTTATTCCTAAGTCATAAAAGGGGAATGTGTGCATGCATGCATCTGTGTGTGTGTGTCTGTATGTCTGTGTTTGAAGCCTTGGTTTAAAAAGATAATCTAAAATTTATTTATGAAATGGATTTAATGGTTTCAAATGTTCATAAAAGGGAAGTGTAAAACAAGTTTTCTTTGCATAGGCTGCAAAACTACACTAATTTAACAAAAGGGAGACAGCAGGGGGTATGACTATAGATTCACTCAAAAAATATCCAGACCCTTAGGGGTCAGGTGGCTTTTAAACTTGCATCTAGAGTCTGGAATTTAAATAAAACCACAATCATTCTGGAAGAGAAACAAAGGAAGATGTACTAGAATTGAAATACCTTTTGCAATTGTTTGTGGGATCTCAGCAATGCCTGAGCTTTAAGGCATTTCTGGCTCCAAGTAGATTAAGGAACAGCAGGAATTTTCTTGCATTTTTTAAGTTTTTCCCCCTCTTTCTATAATTTAAAAGCATACATCATGAAATATCATTGCTCTAAAGATCAGCACCTTCCTACTGTGATGATGAGCTACCAGTGAAAATACCCAAAGAACTGAGTTCTCCCCAAAAGGAGTTTCATACCTGGCTATCCTGTGAATGCTGGAGCAAAGGTCCTTGGCATTTTTTCTGATAAGTGTTTTCTCCCCCATTCACAAAATTTCACACTTTTTAAAATTAGTTTCCTACACTTTCATGTTGAATCCATGAACAGATCTTTTGGAGGGCAAAAGAAGGTAGGAACCATGAAACTGATTGCTGCTGCCTTGATTTCCTCATTAAACACTGCAAAGGGAGCAGATCTTCTTAATCCCCACTCAGACTGAGAATATGTCACCCATCTCTGCTCTCTCGGCAGTAATGAAAAAGGGGGAAATGTCACTTTTGCTGAGAATGCATGAAGGGCAAACGTACAAGCCCTTACAGGTTCTGTAGAGGGGAAGAGGGCAGCAAGGAGACAGCTTCCAGGCAGTCAGTGTGCCACATCACAAGAGACTGTCCTGCACTTATGTCAGGGGAGACTTCGGTATCTTCTGTTTCTTTTGTTCCCAAATCATCTATGCCTTGTGTTGTGTGCTACAACTGCTGCTGACAAGAGCAGAAGGAAGCTGAACTGGGAAAAACTGGGGCCTCTGCCTCTCAGACAGGTAAAAGGGAGTATACGATCCCTTTGCTCCTGGCAGGTGAGCATTGCTTCAAGTACTTCCCACACCAGCTGGTAGGTGCTGCTGGTGCACCACTTGCACTGCTGAAGTGGGAAAAAATCCACGTGGATTCATATTGCACACTCCTGTTGGAGGTGCAAAGGAAAGTAAAGAATTTAAATTACCCAGATAAATTTACCTCAGATGAAGTATTGCATAGGTTCCCATGATGATTTAAGTACTATCCTTCAAGAGGGAGAGTCACCATGATCTGGGAGGAAAAGTGACGTGAGTTCTTAGAGAGGACATGAGTGGAGGTGAGTAGTTTTTGGTCTGCCATCACCACATCAAGAACTTTCTGAGCCAAGAGCCTTCTTTGCCGAACTGTGCCATTTACATGGCACTGCCTAATTGCTCTGTTACAGGGCAGTAACACCACACTTGTCATATCCTGCTTCAGGTTAGCTTGCTTGTAGAGGTTCTGTGATGTTTGGGGTTGTTTTTTTTGTTTGTTTTTTTTTTTTTCTCCATGAAAACATTAGGTTGTGATAAAACTGCCTGTGAAGAGTTCATCTGGAATACAGCCAGCCATTGCCTGATGGGATCACAGTTTGCATTGCATGTGCTTCTACCCTCATGGCAAGGGAATTCAGTGAGCACAAAAGTACTGGTTTTCTCTTTCTCTGATTCATCTTCTAAAACTGTCCACAAAACCATAATTTTTCAAGTGTAAAAGGTATGTACAGGCTGGAAAATGGGTTTATAAATAGAACCTTCCACTGAATAATGACTTTGGGGCACTGAACTGAGAGAGGACAAGCAGAATTTTGGAGAAAGTCACTTGGTTTTGACACTGAAGTTATTTCAAAGTTATAAGCAAGATATTTCTCAGGAGAGGTTCTCTCTTTTTTTTTTTTTTTTTTTTTTCTTTTTGTGTTGTGTCATCCCTGTGGAGAGCTTTGTGGAATCATAGAGAACCAAATTAGTCAAAGTGCCCATTATGTAACCTCATGGTTCTTTAAAAATAGTGGGAGCATCACTATCGCTAGAGCTTCACCCTTCCCAAAGTTTATGTACACCACATGGAAAGAGGGGTCAGGAAATAGTGGAGACCATGTAATGAAATACAGAGATAATTTTTACAGCAATGCATAGAAATTTGCATAATTATTATCCCATTTTGACTTTTTAACTTTTGAGAATCTATGTGGGTCAGTTTTCCCTGTTTTAATTAGCAAAATCAAAATAACAAAAAATGGCAATTTCCTTCTTTCAAGCTCAAGTGGACTACTCAGCCTGTAGCAATAATTATATTTTTCAAATGTGAGGTGCCTAATTTAAAATAAGAGATTCCCAGTAGTTGCACAAGTTTTAAGGACAAGAAGTGACAGAAGCAAGGGAGCTTTTTGTTTTTATTGCTTCCCAGCCGAAATACCTCTCAACATCTAAACTTTGTAGGAATTATGTCATTCTTGTAAATAAATTTCTGTGTCAATATTATTTATTGGAAAATATTTTACTCACTGGGGTAAATGCAGAGCAAGGCTAACTAATCAGATTACTAGCATGCTTATTCTAATTTATACGTTCCATGGTTAGCCTTTAAGCCACAGTTGACCTCTTATTTTTTATATTAACTGGAAACCATTCATCAAGTGAGTTACCCCTCTCCTTTCAAATCCACTTGTATTACTAAAAGGTTGAGTAAAGACCTCTGGGGAACAAGGGCAATTTTTGACATGGATCTCAACAGATTAAACTATGCAGGGACAATATAGAATACATTGGAGCAATAACATTATCACATCATAGCCTGATTGAGAGGCATTTCCTTGCATTTTTGTCCTTTTACCATAAGCCAATAGTAGCCACAGGCATTTGACTGGAGAGCCCGGAGGATTGACAGGCCTGGCAGTCATTACACGCTGGATTGAATACTAGATTACTCCAAAGTGGCTCAGGGTCAAGGATCAGTGTGTTCCCTTTTGGCACTAAATGACTTTAATATCCTTACTGTATTAGTCAATTACTTTAAAGCTGCTGCTCTCTGAGCTCTCTCTGCCCCCCTGCAGTTTACTATGGACATTTGAATTGCTCCCATACTTAACCCACACATCTGCTTTTAGCTGTCAAAAGAATAGTGCTACCACTGGAGCTATTGACAATGCAAAATGAACAGAGATACTTGCTGTCAGTGTCAAGTGGCACTTTCTTTCCATTGTTTGTTTTAAGTAACCCTAAATAATGCCACAGCGACACTGTTCCTAATTTAGCAAGAGTCCGATGGTCGTTTACAGCCCACCTTTAATTGAATCTCAACATGATCAAAACAAGCAGCAGTAAATTATTCTGTCCACACAGTTAGTAGTTTCTTGGTGAAAAAGAAAATATTGTCCAAAGAACTGAAGTGCTGGTGGGTAAGGCACAAAATGAAGGGTTGCTTTCCACTCTTGCTTAAATTTCACAAGAGTCTCTGTGGCTATAGCAAATTACAACTGCACTTCTGAATTTATTGGTGCAACACAGTGAAAAATTTTATATCATGGCCACTGAACATTAAAAGGTCTGGCTTGGCTTGGTGTTAAACCAACATGTCTGGATTAAATATGAGCAGAACTGATCTGAATTTTAAAACTGCTTGAAAGTCATGCCTTCAATGTTTTAGTGAAAGTGATATCACTGCACATGAAAGCACATCTGTGCTGTGGGGCCCAACTTGTGTGTGGTGATGTCATTGGGTTAAAAAAACAAGTCAGGACTTTACAGCGAGATACATACAGAAATAATTTTCCTTTATGAATATATCTATTTTCATCTGCATGAGGATAAACGGGCACTGTGTCTTACTGGGAGAGCTGTCGGCTGTGTAGTTTAGTGAGCCCATATTGCATGCAGACAGTCATGTTTTTCTTCTTTTTGTATTAAGCTATAACATGGATATAAGGACTGGTTGTTTTGCTATTCTTGTGAAAAATACAACTAGCGTTTTACAAGGAATAGCACCATGCCTATTGCTGCATTCATTGAATTGATATGCTTTTTGGACAATCCAAGAAGGATCTGTCATGGCAAAGTTACCTTTCTTATTCTTCAGAGAACTGTTAAATGTCCTCATGAACAAGGACTTTGGACTCTTCATTTAGTGCATGAAAAAAAATCAAATTTTGACATACAAGGTAGGTGTAACACAGGTCACTGCTATTGAGAATTTTAAAAGATATGATATCCAGGCTGCCCAACAAATTTAGCAGCATAGTGTCCACTTTGACCTGTTTGCCAATGACAAGGCCAAAGGAAAATATAATCCACTGTGCATTGTAAGCTTCTGGAAGGCTTAGGCAGTATCAGAGAAAATCTTGGCTTCAGGAATCTTTGTATTTCACTGGAAATTAAAATTGCTGTGTTCAGAAGCAGATGAAAGAGCATTTTGAAAAAAAAATCTCAATCTCCAAGTGCATATCCTTGTTATTCAGGATCTTCAGGCACACAAATATATTGTAGGTAACAGAGCAGTAACCAAAATGCAGATATATGATCAGTCCTAAAATACACGCACACTTACATGTTTTTCAATACACAACTACTCCAGAAAGGCAGACAGACAGTAAGCTGTGGACAATAATATATATTTTGTTTGCAGTGTGCCTCAACTCAGTGGCTAAGCATAATGAATGGTGCCTTGGGGAATGCTCTGAATAATTGTGCTAATTTAAAATTTAGTCAGCAAAGGACCTTAAAAAACTTGATACCTCTTGGTAATGATGCATCATTAGCACTTTTCATTCATTTATATTTTGTTGTGTTTAGGGATTTGGGTATTCAGGAGAAGAAAGGTAGTCTGACAAGAGAGTGATTGAATCAGCCCCCTTGATACCTGGGAGTGACAGAAGGTGAAGTACTGTAGCTGCAGTTGACAACTACTTTATTATGAGCCACTTACAAATATTTACAATTCATAAGACAATGATGAGCTTCTGTATAGCACATAAATAATACCATAAGTATTTGGCATATTTATTTGGAGCCTGATCATTAGTTGGAAGATCGCTTAGTGTTAAAGAGTTATGGAAACATTTTCAATTAGAAGAGCTTCCTTTGGAGACTGCAGTGCACAGCTTTGAAGAAAATAATACACATGAAACAGGTGAATTCACACTTCTAGAAAACTGCCATTCTCTCAATCAGGGGAGCTAAACATCCAACTCCAGTGCAATAAGATACATAAGATTAATAGAAACTGGTTCTTGATGATTTACTTGGCACAGATACCACAGCCCTAAACATATGGCCTTTCTGCAGTGCAACAATAAACATATCAGAATCTAATAAAAAAACAGTGAGCCCTATTTACTGCACGAGTAATTGTGTTGGGGATATATTTCCTCTTGCTAAAGACTTCTACTAATAAATTGATTTTTTAGGCTAAATGAGACACCTTGGGGTGCATGATTTTGATCTGACTGTAATAAAAGTTTGACAGATTGAAAATTAGGCACCTATTGACTGACAGAGTTCAATATTTTTTGTTCAAGACAGATATTTATATGCAAACTTTTTTGTTTGTTTGTCATATTAAATGTTGAACGTTGTTGAAAAGAGAGGGAAAAACCCAACAGCCTCACATTCCATAAACCACAATCAAATAAAATAAAAAAGCTTACAGAGAATGCATCCTTCTTTGGGTTTTGGGGGCTTTTTTTTTTCAAAGAAGCTAAAATATCTGTATTTTCCTGAACTATTTTAGGCAGAATAATTATCTGCAGCTTCTGTCTCTTTAATATTGCATTGTGCAATACATGGTGCAGTGATGAGTGCTAAATACATTAAACAGGAGTGAAAGCTAAATTGAAACATTGTGGAGCACAGTTTTGGATACATAAAAAGATAAACTAATATTCAGCACAGGTAAAGCAATAACTTACTGTGTTTATGTGCCTAATTTTTGTGTTTTCTGGACTTTATCATTCATTTCTATTTTTTAATATAACAAAGAGGTTTTAAATGACCACTAGGGATGGACACTCCTTTCTTTCCATCCTGGTAATGAAAGAGACAACACCTCCAGCCATTATTCCTTCAAGTGTTGAGTGGGAGTGCAGTTAACTTTGATAGCATAGAAGTAAGTGCATTTTTTATTGCATAGGAAAAAAAATGTCAAGAGTAACCTATTCATTTTAAGATTTGCTCAGACTAATTACACATAAAATTAGCTACCATCAGACTTTTTAGCTACTTTTCCCAATCATATTAACTGCATACATACATATTTCATGTCTAAGCATGGAAGGATTATTTTTACCTGGCAATATTCACAGAAAAAAATTAGAGTGATTTTTTTTTTCCATTTTAATTGTGGATAATTTTGGGTTTGAATCTAAAACTATAATTAATTTTTTGGATACTGCAATGTCTTGTGCATGTTTGTACAATGCAATCACTCACTAATGAAGTTTCAAATATCAAAAAGGTGTCTGTTTTCTGTTTAATTTTTGTGGTCTTTTTAATAGGAGTTTTCTTGCCATGGATCATCCTGAGGTATGTAAACAACATATGAACTTACTTTAAATGATATATAATCTCATAATTTTCTCTCATAGAATGACATATACAAATCAAAGAGCTAAAGCATAGAAAGTAACATATTTTGGTCTTGTGACTAATGGTAACCTGGTGCTATTGAATTACTGAACTGTGTCTGAGAACTAATGAGAAAAATTTCCCAGGGGAATCTTTATCCAATGCACTTGGAGAGCACCTTGGGGACTCATTCCGTGTCTGTCACCTTTCCCGTCTCATTGACACTCAGCTTCTTTACCACCATTACACTGTGCAACCATTTCATTTTACACCTCACGATTAGAATATTAAAAGAAGAGAAAACTACACTACTTGCTCCAGATAGCTGAGTTGTTTTTGACACTTAAAATAGAAATTGTCACTGAAATATCACAAGGACATGACTATCTCCAGCTCCAGAGTACCCAAAGAACATTTTAAAGCTCAGAGCTGTATTATTATTTAAAGCCACTCATATTTTTTCATATTTCTTAAACAGCTAGCTTTTTTCATTTCCTAATTAGCAACAAAACAGTTAAGGGTATGTCATGTCATGTAGACCACGAAAATTATTTCTCTTAGGTAAAATTTCCTACTCTCATAATTGCAAGGGCTGAGTCACTGGTATTGATTATATAATAATGAATTTTTAAATGAAGGAATAGAAATAACATTAGCAAAAATATATAATTTTCCATGCGGTAAATATTTGGTGAAGACTTGTGAAGTCTAAAAACATAAGGAAAACTTTCAGTACATGTAAATGGCTTTTGTTCCATTGATTTAAGAACGCTGCTGATTTCCCTCAGAGGGGATTTGTCTCATATATCTAACATATTTAGAAGTACTTTGGTATATCCCGTTAGGGCCAAAACCTGCCTTCCTCTGAAAAACTCCCTCACTGAAGTGCACAGAACTACTCTCATGAGTAAGAGCAGGGAGGATTTGGCCTCAGGGAATAAAGCTCAACTTAAAAAAGTTTGAAAAAACCCAGCTGCATTTTTAGCTTAAAGAGTGCTCTAATTTCACCTGGTTGGTGATTTCAGAGACAGAAGCTAATTAAAGCCAATGGAGAATTTTAAAAATTAAGAAAAAGCCCCACAAATTAGGACAGCAGGGGGAAAATAAGTTTCCTAATTATATATAATGAGGATGTCTTCTACATAGTGCAGGAAATGTTCACCTTTTCTATAATATTGAGTATGCTGATTTCTGCTGTGTGGCCCAGGGTGCTACACATACAGCTTCTTGTACCTATTGCACAAGTATTTGATTTTATTAAAGGGTTCCAGTTAGCCAAATGCCCATGGGGGTCACAGACTGTGACTTGTGTAGAGACTGAGAAGTACTGTTCATATTTGACTGTTGATGATATTAACAGAACTATTGCCTCCAGCAGCTGTTTTTGTCCCTGTGTTTTGTTGACATTGAGAAAGTGTGGGAAAGGGAGATTATTTTGGCAAGAATTAGGAAGGCTATATGCTGAGTTTGGTTTCGTCTTCTGCCAAAAAAGATCTTTCCATGGAATTGAAGAAAATCTGCTGTCATTCCATGCTAATTCTTCTGAAGATCATGAGATTTCCACTATGGACTCCTTGAGGACAGGATAAACACAATGTTTTCTTCAGTATTGGGCAGCCACTGTGTGCTAGAGCAGATCTATTATACCTTGAAAATATTTGAGTGTACCTGTTTTAACCTTGCATTATCAACAGTTCAGTCTTTCATTTTTGACTCACAAATATTCTTTGCTCTAAACAAAATGAAAATGCACTCTTGAGGTTTTAGATTTTCTAGAGGATTCTGTCCCCTTCCCATGAATTTTGAGTTTCAGAGTAAACGTAAAGAAAAATTGGAGACTGACTTAAAAATTACAGTATTACTGCTAATGTATATGGAAAGAAAAAACTGAATAACAAACTCTGTCAGGAATTATCAGTCCTCTGATGTTTGATGCAGCTCTTTGATGGTGTGAAAAATACAGCGATGATGATGAATAAGGAAATAATGTTTCAATGTTCTCTTTTACAGTCACTCTGAACCTACTGAAATTACAAATGTTTTAAGTCTTATTTGTTTTATCAGACTGAGTTAAAATAACTAGAACTAGGAATAGTCTGTCTGTGACGAGTGAGGATGAAGCACTTCTCCTCAGATGATCTCCACTCTGCATCCATTCTGCACAGGGGGAAATAAATGAATAAGAAGCAAGGTTGTGAGCTATATTATGAGCTCTAGCCTGTTCACCTTTACCTTTCTATTTTGAATTTCAGGTCACTGTACTTTATTCCAGGTTCAAACAAAAACTCCCTTATGTTCTGTTGCTTTAACTGGTCTGAGATCTACCATACATGAACAGTATGTGAAAGAGGAAGTTAGTTTATTGGTATTTTAGAAAAGTTTTTACTTTTCAATTCAGCGTGAAAAACAGAAGTCTGTGAGCCTGTCTACTTAAGCTACCTCTATTTAAATACCTAGATTTAAGTAAAAAAATATGAGAGGTATTTTTTATTGTTTGACTTTAGGGTTTTTTAAAGTACTAACATATAATTTACATGTTTCTGTCCCATCTTCTACATGGCAAAATACCATTCTTTTGAAAACACATAGGGGAAATGATTTCAGTACTTAGAATAAGTACAACTTACAGGACACAGGCTGTGAACTGTATTTCTTTGTTTTTCTCAGAAAGATTGACTGTGGCAGAGTAAGAAACCTTTAGACTCCTGTGTTTGTAGCAACCATGTGGACCAGATACTTGATTCAGTATCATATTAGTACTGCTACAGACAACCAGCTGTTTAAGTAGAAGTTGAGATTTAATATGCATTTAAACATTCTCTATGACCTCTCTCCCACCCATTAAATTTCTTACAACTGGCTCTTATGAGCTACTCAGGGATAGTTTTTGATTGTGAGTTGATGAGTCTACTTTAAAACTTCCCAATGCTTTGGATACCCAAATCCATGATTTTCTCATGTAGAAAAATGCCATAACTAAAACCTGAGGGCAACTAACATAAATGTAAGCACTACCAAATACACGAATCCTTACTAGTACCCCGTATTGATTTGCAGGGACAGTAATTGAAATTAGACATGTTTAATCATTTGTCATTTTACTTTGCTACCTTGGACTTAACAAAGGCATCAACTCTATGTAATTTCTATGTAATTGTATATATTCATAGATAGAGAAATATGCACTTTAAAATGAGTCTCTTAAGGCCAAGAAAGTTCAAATGTAATCCTCCCATTGCTACAGATCTGTGTGCAGATCTTAATTTTCCTTAAGTTCAAGTAGGGATGCATAAATAGAGGCAGCAGAGCATCTGACCCATCACTCATATTCAAGACGGTTTCGCTGTTTCAGATGTTTACATTAAAGTTATTCTGTTCTGGGCAATTCACATCTTCTTCTGAGAAACAGTGAAGGCAGACAGTTATTAAGAAACATGTTATATGAATGTCCATAGGGAAAGGAAAAAAATGAATGCAGAACCACTTTCAATACCTCATGTCCACAACTAATGCTATGGTGGACATCTGAGACAAGAATAGACACTGTGCATTGATAAGCCAGAAAGCCTACTCTGAACTTCTGCAGACTTGCAAAAGAAAGAAAGAAAAGAAATAAAAATATTTTAGTTTTAACAAGCTTCTTTTAGAAATGGGAACATTATGTTGTGGTTATCACGTATTTTGCCTACCTAAGTGCAGTGCTTCGGATAAAACAAATAATATATGTTTAAACCCAATTGGTGTCTCTCAAAATCTTTCTCTGCAGACCCCAGGGTCATGTCTGAATATCTTATTTTTCTTTAAAAATAATTGAGAAAGTGTAGTGAAACACTAATGTAACTGCTATCTAGTGCCAACAGCAGACAGGTCTGGCCAAGAGGATTAATAAAGTTTATATAGTTTTTTTCAGAGGCCTGATTAGCACTGTTTATCTGTCATTCCTTTCAGATTTTGAGATTTCATTGCACTGACCTAGGAGCTTAACATGTACTGTTTTGATCATTCATCCTGATCTGGTTTGTCACAAACAGCTAAAAGTTCTGCTTTAAATGACTTTGATGGTGTCAGTGCCAAAGCAAACGTGGGGTATATGTTTACAGTCTCCTTTTTATACATGTCTGGGGCAGAAGAGCTATTGAAGCAAATTACTTCTCACCCACACAGAGGGTATTTCTTCAATGTCACAGCAGAGGTCATCGACAGGGCAACTCGGAGAAGACAGCTTCCGAAGAAGAGTGTGCTTACATTTTCCATAATGCTCATCCAACTTTTCTCAAACACTCTCAAGAAAAATACATTTAACCCTTTTATAAATAGCAATGCAAATACAAAAATACATCTTTAAAGCTTTAAGTATCTGCAATATTATATGATGTTTGCAGGAATAACCATCACATGCCGCAGTAGTCCCACAGTTCTGGTAACAGCAGAATGATACATCATTTTTGCGTTTTAACAATAAATATTTTGAACCACTAATCTATCCAGTGAGGCTATGTAATTTCTTGTTGATGTTGCTATACTGACCTCTGCAGGCTTTGCAAGTTTGGAACATTGTTTACTGCAGTGACTGCTGTGACCTATGCAGCTAAATGAGTCAGTGGCGCCAGAACACTCGAGGGCTAACATACTTAACTGAGACCTGTATTTCTTTTTCGTTCTAAAGAACAAACTGTAAAAGAATTTAAGGCAATTATTTAAAAGCAAATGTTCTTGATGCTCAGCATATGTTAGTTTAGGAAAAAGTAAAGTGAAAAAAATAGGTATTTAAATAGGTCTGTTACGTATGTGGGAAGTTGTGATATGACCAGGTAATTAAGAAATGCAGCTGTATTAGATGAAAAGTTAAGCATGTCTCTTTAAAAAAAAAAAAAATCTGCAATATATTCAATGCAATTTGATCTAGCCTGCTATTCTGCTTCTAGATATAACTAAATTAAAAGTTACATATGTTCAGTATCATTTTATAAGTTTTCTCAACTAGGACAGACACACCAGGATGAATAGTGATATTTAAATGATGCAAAGTTCCCCATCTTTTGAATTTCAGTATCTTGAGTTAAAATCATTTCACAGACACTGTAGAATGCATGCATTAATCTAATCTGGTTTATTTTTTGTTAAATACTTACTGCCTTTTCAGAGTTAAGTGTGTTCCTTACATTTATGCATGTCCAAATACAATTTTTCAATTATGGTCTGACACTTCTTTTATACATATATATCATTTTTGTAACTTATAGTCATATTTGGCTGACATACAGAGCTATGCCCTATACCTTGTTTATGTTAGAAACAAAGACTCTCTGAACTGCAGCTCTGTTTATAACTATTTGTGGTTTAACAAATGACAAAATACAGAAGACTTAAAAATCTTGGTCTGGAAAAAATATCTCAGTCTGGTTTATGTTTTCATCTACTTTCCCTACACTTATTGATTTTGTTAACTGTTTCAGCTATTCACTGTACACTCCTCTGACCACATGGTATTTATGTTGTATGCAGGTAACTGATATTTGAAGAAAAACAAAACATACAGGATTAAGTCCTGACTCCTCTGAAAGCTCCCATTGACTTTAGGAAAGCCAAGTGTTTTCCTGTTGTATTTTTGTCACTCTTGCTTCATCTTCAGAATTGAATGATCTCTTTGACAAATTCAAAGGTTATCTAATTAATCTTCGTCTGTAAGAGACTGAGTTCTCTGCAAGGACTGAATGCCCATCTCCACTATTTGTGGAAAAACCTGCACATTTTGGGATGTATTATCACTCCCGTTGTATTAAATTTTCTGTAGTCTAGTACTGTTAACCAAGAGATGCCAGTAAATGGGCAAAACAGACAGCAATTGGCAGGAGAGGAAAAAATACATGGAAAGCTGCAACGCATTTCTTTAAATATTTGGCTTAGCATTCACTTCCTCAGTTTTATTTTTTTTTCCAGTTTTTTAGTGTTGTCAAACAAATGATCTGAGATAACAGGATTTTGTCTGAGAGAAGATTTTGAGATTACTATTCCATTTATCTGCATCATTTGCATGAGAGTCTCTATATCATATGTCATAATCTCCTAACTAGACTAAGTGGTGGTGATCCTTTTGTGCTGATTCCTGTGGTGCTCAGAGCTCTGAATGAAGGGATGATTTTTTGTGCATTTATAGGCTGCCTATCCCAACTGTTTTCATACAAATAAATATCAGTGTCAGCAATGATAGTAAAGTTTCCAAAGAGCAAAATTCTCGCACACCTAATGTTCTTCCGTCACAGAAATGTAATCTATGGTCTATGTGATCAAACTAAGGCTAATCTGAAGTAGAAAATGCATCAGTTTGGATAGTGAAGAATTTAATTCCTCAAAATCAAAGTTTTACTCCGGAGATCTGGTCCTTCTGCTTCACAATGTTTGCTAATGTTAACATAGCCACATTGACTTGCTCAAAAATATTGGAAGAGTTTGAAACTAAATCCTGTGTCTTAATGGTCAGCAGATAATTGGTGAAAATGGGCAAAGATAGACTCACTTCTGGCTACCAGCAGGTTTTTATAGCCTGGAAAATTAAGAAAAAGGCAACTGGATGCAGAATGTGATTCCCTCCACTTGCACCTCCCAAAAAGAAGCTCTAGGGAACTGCAGGTAGAGGTAACATAACAGCAGCAATGGCAATTATCAGTCCATTCCCATACTCAACCACACTGCCTACACTGCAAACTGGAGTTCTGAGAAACTTGAACTACCTTGATGGACTTTATGTTGTCATGTGGTGTAGTGCAAAGAGGAAAAGTCTAGGCTTTGATTTAGTAATATGTGTTCTGGCTCTGGGACCCCATGCTTGAAAAATGCCTTTGCAGCGAGGACTGTTCAGGGCTGTTCCAGCAAGGACTGGCCCAGGCTCACACTGCTTATGAGCAGAGAGCTGAAGGCTGGAGGCACTTGTGTCCCCTTTGCAATGGGCATGTTAGAGGGCGTGTCTTCAGCTGTAGATCCACCAAGTAACTGCTCATATCCTGCCAGTGGTGTCTCTAGTACATGCTGGAGGTCTCCAAGTACAGTGCAAATTGTAACCAGGAAAACTTTCCACAGCACACTAAATTACTAACCCGGGTACACCCTAAGCACAGGTCCCAGAACAGTTTACCTATGTCAGCATAACTAACCAGTGGAGTAATGATGTGACTGTTTTTCCTGGGACATTCAAGACTGTTATGACATTCAGTAAGTAGCTGTTTAATTAACCTGGAATATAGGCTGAAGGACTACTGAAAGTTAAGATAAGTCATACTTTTTTTTTTTTGGCTGCGGTTGCAGTTAGATAAAATAGTAAATTCCAAAGCTCTAAAGAAAGAAAACTCATAGTATTTGAATTATGGCTCTTTGTGTATTGATCCCAGATTACAGCACCTGGACAACTGGCCTAAGAAACCATGAAAGCCTTCTTTGCACTGTCAGCCTTGATTGCTGGGTGTTCACATCAGGTCTATACTATAACATGAATAATCTTTAAGTGTTACATTCCCATACTTTTCTGTTTTGATGGAAATTTGGGGCAGAACTGTGGCCTGATTCTGTCAATGTAAAGAGCATAGTTTTATTTTTGCCCTAGAAGTTCCTAATAGGTGCTCATTTCTCTCTTGGATCTCTGTGAAAGCATTGAGCAGGATGTCAGCTCCTTTTTATTTTTCTAAGCACAAGCCTTGTTACGTTTTGCTTAATCTTCCATCCGTATGGTGACATGTAAAACTGAAGCTTGACCATTTAAGAGTTCAGCAATACACAGCCTCCCAGCAGGTCCCCCCAGGGCATTGTGTCAGATGGTATTAGCAGAAGAACCAAAGTGAGTGTCCCTGCTGCACTGCTTGGACATGTATAACTGGAGCATTCTGCAATCGCAGGGAACTGCATGTACAACAAACTGTAAACTCCCTTTAGACCACAATATAGCTTTCCACACATGCCCTTAAAACCAAATTGTGTTACTGTTGCTCTAAGAAATAGAAGTAAAGAAGTAAAATGGCAAGTCAGTAAAACAGCATCTTTGCCTATTTCCCCTTTTGAAATCTGTTTTGTGGTGGGGATGTAAAACTCTCAGTGTAGTGACAGATACACCTCATTGTGTATTACTACTCCTATAAAAAGGAGTAGTCTTTATGCTATTAAGGTGGCACAGAACAGATACAATAGGGACTGTGTCCCTTTTTGCAGCATCCATGGTGCTATTTATGCAATAGACTAGATTTGGTACCTAATTAATGATATAAGCAGAAGCATCACCCATCAATCACACAGATATTTTACTTTGCATACTTCAGGGGCTGAACTTGTCTCAGTACATCTGAGACAGTGGACATAAAGCCTTTTTCTGATGTTTTCTGATTTTCAAAAAAACCCCACTATAGGATGTATAGTGTGCAAATAGACTTTGCACTGTACTCTAACTATGAGTAATGGTATGCAGGCTACAATTTAAGGAGAATTATTAGCCTTCTAGTACCAGAGAGCATGCAATAATAGTAATAAGGAAAAAGACAGCACCCTAGTGGGGTGAAACAAAGAACACTGAACACTTTTGAGCCTGACTGTACACAGCCTCAATAGCAGCTCTTCTTTTTCACACAAAAAAGTTCCTTCCTGGGAAGCATGGTTGTTATACCAGTGGCACTGTATTCTTCTTGCACAATGGCTTTAATTTGGTAAAGTACCTTATTCACACCTGGGTCTTTGAGCAATTGTATAGTCTCACCTGAGCTAAAACAGCTGTTCATGAGCTCAAAGATAGGCCCATCCTTAAGAGTTAACCCGAATATGGCCTCTAAATTTTGTTGACTTTCACATTTTCTGACATGAGGAACTGGATTTATTTTAATATATCAGTTTGGGGTTTTCATTGTTTTATTTTTCTCTTTAACTGGTCTTCTTTTTAGATCTTCAGATATTTTAATGCAACTTTTTTAGTTTAGTGATATCAATGTCAGGAATTTTTTAATTTTTAACACAGTATACAACCACATGGAGCATCCAATTGTTTGACAATTGGCTGAAAACTGAGTGGAGAGAAAACCTTTTTGTGAAATTATCCTCTACTTATTTAGACCATGAAGAGAAACTGAGCACAGACTAAAGTCAAGTCAAAAAATTTCATTTTAACCACAAAAGAAGAGAGAGAAATGGCATAATCTGGACTTGTAAGGTGGTCTGACCCCTTGGTATATAATGGCTCGAAGTCTGGGCCATGATAACTTCTGTCTTTCATTTAAATACTGCTGGAATGCTGCCACATTGTCTTGAATTCCCTGTCTGAAGTGAATGGCAAACCCTCTTCCACAGACATTAGAAACAAGTAATCAATTGAGCAAATTAACCTTCTCTTTGTGCCCTAAGATTAATTTATACATTTTTTAAAATGAAAATATTTACATAAAGTGAATGCATTTTGCAGATGATAAGTGAGAACTTCAAGCATCTATCTCTGAGTTAAAGGTCTTTGTGCACAAGATTAAAGAGTCACATAATTTCTTCTGCTTCCAAATGCAAAGAAAATTGAAGGCCTACTGCAAAACTTGTCCACGTGTCTTCTGCTTTTGTAAGAATGCAGTGCAGCAGACTTCCTGCTATAGTTTCAACAGTAACAGCATGGAACAAGTTGAGTCTCTCAAAGGAATGGTATGTTTAGCAAAACAATTTTTTAATAATTGTCATTTTCTTTGAACAGAAATAAATAAGGTCCAGTTTTATGTTGCAATATGTAGACAAGAACAGTGCGGCTTTCAGGAGAGTGTTCTTAGGAGTGATTTTGCCTATTCCCACTCTGTTCTGTGAATATCCTTTCAAACCAGCTTGTTGACCATAGACCTCAAATACTGGTGAATTCTCAGCTCATGTTGGAAAGTGGTCACTGCTTTTGGCTTCAATAAAAAAACTGCTATTCTTAGTCTACAAGAACTAGTTAGAACAAGTGTCTGGATTTGTATTTGCCTGTCTTTCTTCCTGTAGGCTTATATTTTATCAGTCAGGAAAGAGTATTGCTGCCTGCATAGGCATCTGTGACTGGCCTTCCCTCTCATCCCAAAGTCTGAGTAAACATCTAAATAAATAAAGTTTATTTAATATCTAAGTAAATAAAGATATCAACACATTTTTATTGTCATCTCTTATGTGGATTAGTACTTAATTAGATGCTAGAACCTCATTCAGTGATATGAAATATGATAATTTTGGCTACTCATTCGGTTTTGCTGATGTTATTTTTCAGCAATCTAAATATTTCTTTAGTCTTCTACTTTGCTTCAGAACTGATATAAATGTTGCCAAGGTACTTTGACCTTTTCCAGAGGAGGTGAATGTTTCATAGTTGGAAATACCTGGAAAATATGGGATTTGTACAGCTGTGTGGTTAGGTGTGTAATACAGGCACCAAAATTGGCAGTACATTGGAGAGAGAAATGGCAGACTCCTATGATTTAACAAGAATTGCACAAATATGCAGCCCTCAATGCCATTTATGAATTAATCAAGTGCACAAGCACCTCTTATGAGGACTTCATATCAAATAAGAAACTCGCCTAGGGACATAATACTAAAAGACCTCTAAAAAACTCATTAATAGGAATTGCATCTTCCAATTTTTAATTTAAATATGTAATAGAAAAAGAAACAAGATGTATTAACTTTCCACTGGACTTGAATTAAAGATAATATAATGCAAGATTTACAAAAGTTTTTAAAATGTTGAATAAATATGTATTTTATATTTAGATAGCACCATTCCACCAAGACATTTCAAAAAGTAATTTTGACACTGATGTAAATAATATTTTGCGCAGCACTTATTTTGGGTACAAAAGACTTCATTTTGTTGACATTAATGGCACATCCTTTTCTCAGAAAGCATAATATGCTCCAATAAAAACAAGGGAATGGTTAAGTAAGACAGGTCCATTGTGACTCACCTGCCTGCATATCCAGTTCTTTCACGCAGTGGGAGAAAGGAGTTTGGCTTAACCTTTGAAACAGAAGCAAAATTAGGTAAAGTTGTGTGAAGTCACTATATTTTTACCTGACTATTATGGAAGTACTTTTAAATGCTACCAGGCAGTTCAGATAACATAAAAATTCCAATACTGCCTTTGCCTTGAGTCAAGGGTACACTTAAAGAGTTATTAGCACCCAGCAAAGTGTGTTAAGTCTGACATTCATGATGTCTCAGTTATTAAATAGATACTAGTACACGTACTGATTTTCTTATAAAACCTAATAATGATAATGACCTTTCCATTTAGAATCAAGCTTTCAATGGTGAAAACACCAGCAGATTTATAGAATTTTATGCTATACGCAAATTGCAGATCATTGTCAGTTTTTCATATAAACAGAACTTGAAATGTATTTTTCACTTTTCATCTTGAACATTCATGTATCATAATGACCATCAAATGTATATATTTCTGTGCATAGCTAACATAATTGATGTTACACTCAATTTATCATTTGATTTAGTACTCCTCTGCACCAGTGCATTATTCCACTGAGGTGATCTGCTCACAATAGTGCATTTAAATGTTAAAAAAAGACTACCAAAAAAAAAGCCAGGGACTCTGCTACAGATACTAAACAACAGAATAGGTGATTTGGATGGCAGAACATCATTCTCGAGTAGACTAATATTAAATCTTTTTGGGTAAAGAGTGAAAACAGATACTGAGGCTGTCATTTTGCCCCTCCCTGTTGTAACACTACTGCAGGGATTTTTCTTTTTGGATACAGTGAATTCTGATAACATACACTCATAAAGAAAATACCAGAAATTGGTAAATACTGAAGATAATTTGACCTGGAGCACTGAGCTTTGTCAAAATTACTGATTTCAAGGACCAGGTTTTCATATACTAAAAAATCAACACATTCTTTCTATGCTAGCCTATTTTAGCCCAGGATCTAGCCCATCTCAGTAATGAATGCGAATAAATCCTGTGGGGATTACTGCAGCCGAGAATTTGACCTCTGACTCTCTGCTACACAGAAAAAAAAGAAATAATTTTTAGAATATTTAATATATTTTCTTATCCATGAACCAGAGGTTATTTCTTAAACAAACAAGCAAGGCTCTATGCTTCAGCAGAGATGATTATAAGCAAAACTGAATATGATGGAGACCACATTTCTTCTTTTCTTATTCTTTCTTTTTCCCAAAATATCCTTTTCCCCATATCTCTGTGCAATGCTTCATATCCCTTTTAGCCACCACGTTCATGTCTGATTATGTCTCAGTTATCTGAGGGGGCCAAGTTATATGAGGAAATATTTTTGAATACTGGTACTCTGAAAGGGTTCAATTTATGTGACTTCAAGTTCACTTACATAAAAAAAAAAAATTGGAAAATTTCATCTCTGGTTACTTCAGAAGTCCTTACTTAATGTTGGTGATTTTAGAGCACACTATATAACTTTAGGGATTGAAATTATCCACCTGACTTCAGGGATCTGAATTAATCTGAACTTGTCTCAGGGAAAAAAGAAAGGGGAGAATTCATTTCACCTACTTGAGACCTCCACCTAAGACTGACATTAATTGCACTCCAGAAGTGCCAGTTTTTCTCCACTGACTATAAAGGAAGGTGTGCAGAGATGTGGATGTCAATATTTGTCAAATTCCAACCTAACTTCTTCATTCTCAGAGAAACAGAAATTTCCCTCATCTCCCCTAGACTGACCCTGTCTTAAAGGACCGAATTCTCCAGGATACTCTGTGATATGCTTTTTAACAGCATTTATTCTCAATTGCTTTAGGATCAAGAGTCAAAGATGAAAGATGCTTGCTATGGATTGGGCAAGACTTCTGAGGAAGGGGTAAAGAGATCAAAGAACAGGGTGAAAAATGTTGTCTCAGGAACTGGATAATACTATGCCGGATATTTCCTCTTGTGGAGAAGACAGAACTTGTCATTTGGTTCCCACAGAGAACTCACAAAGCAAATTTTACTTGTTCTGCCTGCAAATTTTCTGAACAATGAGTACCTACTCCAGGAATTAAAGCTTATACCTCATTCACATAATGTAATGTTAACGCAAGAATAAAGAAAGGGTCCAAGAAAGTGCTTCTGAAAGATCTGAGCATTTTCTTCTGAGACACAGGACCCCAAATCACTATTAAATCACCTAAGACCAGGCACTGAAATGGATGGCATCCTTCTGCTTTTACAAAAACAATCTGCTGATGTTCTATGTTTAGCTATCATGAAGTGATCCAGAAAATTGAAGTCTATATACGATGCTAGTCTCAAAAGCAACCAGGTCAGCTAAAAGCTTACAAAAGTGCCTTTTTTCATCATATTTATATAATTACATAAAAAAACAGTTAAGGATTTCAGAGAGGGAAACAAAACCTGTAACAGACTAACACAGTGAATGTAAGAAGAGAAACACAGTTAATACTTTGATTTAAAGTAACAGGAGAGTGTAAAAATACTGAATATGTTATCTTTGAGGAGCCAATATTTTTTGGCTTAACAGACAATCATGTGAGTTCTCTTTTTACAGACACTGGAAACTGCTAAGCGTTAACAGGCAAGAGTGGTTTATGCAGAGGTCAATATTAGCCAATTTTACAAAAAAAATGAGGGTATTGCTTGTGCTGTTCTCCCTCTAATTATTTTTATTATTTTACAATGGCTTTGATGGAACTCAGTCCCAGAATCTCAGATCTGAGTAAACTGTCCCATTAAATGTATAAGGGAAACAATTTATAGTGGGGTTTGGGTTAGTTAAAACCAGAAATATATTTAGAAAAAATCCCAGTTTTGAACCCTGCTGGACAGGTGGGAAATTTGTGGATGTCAGCTTATGGCCAGAATTGTTAATACATTGGAATAACTGTGTGAAAGAACAGTTCAGATACTTTATTGCTGCATTTTTGCAGAACATACTAATTTTGAAAACATTATGCTGAAAATACTGGCCGTCTCTGAAGAACTGATCTGTTTATTATCAGTGGGTTCATATAATAAATGTAGAGTCAGTCTTTAATATTACAGAAAGATCCAGTCTAAACTTAGAAATTCAAAGTTAAAGACGATGTTCTACATTCAATTCATCTTCTGGCACCTTGTTATTGAAGAACATATAGTGCTAACATCACACACAGATCTGAGGCTCCACCATTACCTAAGCACAACAGGGTGAGATAACGACAGTGTGTCAGCCTTTTGTTGGTCCGTGTCACAACCTTCACGTTACTTTGTGAGAAGAACTGCTGTCAGGGCATTTCAAGTTGCTTTTGAAATAGTGCCAAGAATGAGGAGGCCCCACTGTCCAATTGCTTTTCCAGTATTAACAAACTATATAGGAGAAAAAAAAAAAAGAAGAAATTGCTCAGTTTGCATCTCAGTGCATGAAAAATCCTAAAGTGTTGCAGGGACAATTGATTATCCAGAGGGCAACACATCATTTCTCACTGAAAAAGGCCCTTTCTGGCATCCTACTGGTTATCTATATGAACATTTCTTTTGTATTTTCCTTTCAACAACTGTGAAATAAAGAAGAGGTAGAAAATGAGGTTACAGGGAAAAATCAGGAGAAAACAATGATTCATAAGATTGTTGGGGTTTTCAGCCCCTTGTCTAAGGATAGCCATTTTATGTCCTTAACAACACACAATCATATGAACTACAGCAAATATTTAGGTATTTCTTCATTTGTTCTTTAGGGATTTTGTTACAATAGACCACACTCTCTATACTAAAACTATATTGTCTGAATGAGAGTAAAGTTGCCTTAAATGTAGCTGAGAGGATTTTAGGGAAGTTCTGATTATCCAGAAAAAGTTCCACAATCTCTATTGTGATTCGTTATTCTATGTTGCCATGAACTGATACCATTTACAAAGACAATTAATGTGGAATTGTTTGTTCCCATGATGGGACTATTCACATGAGCTAAGGAGAAGTCATAGTGAAGTGATACATTGGTTTGAATATTTCAAAATATCACTACTCATGCAAATGAAATAGAGATTAGCACTTGATGAAACACAATTTTCAGTGATTTATTGTTAAAAGGTTGAAACAGACTTTTTTCCTGCACAGAAAAAAACACTTTAAAGATGGATATAATAGATTTCTTTGCTCTGGTGCATCATGGCATGTATTTAAATAAAGAAAAACCAGAAATCTAACTGCCAGTCAAACCATACACTGATTATTCTCTAGAACATGGCATATATGAAGTAACTCATGCCATAAGATAGAATATACTAATATTCTCAATCCTTGGTTACCTTTCAGAGGTGTTCAAGCTGTGACTTGTCCAGCCCGGACAGTCTCCTATCTCTTAACAGACTAGAATTGTAAACAATTTTCATTAATAGGGAATTAAAATAATTTTTGAAAACACAGGAAACTGTTCCCACCATTATTTCAACTTTTGTTTAATAACTGTATTATAGAGTTTGACTTTGTATTTGTATTTGCTTTGTGCAAGATTTTGGTGGTGGGGGAGGTTATAGGGGTGGCTTCTGTGAGAAGCTGTTAAAGGTCTCCCCCCTGGTGGCTCTAAGGAAAAGCCAGCTACAGGCCAAAACTGAGCTCATTGGTGACAATGGTAACACCTCAGGGATAATGTATTCAAGAAAGGTAAAAAACTTACTGCACAGAAATGTCTGTGGCTAAAGAAGAGAGGAGTGAGAACATGTGACAGGAACAACCCTGCAGACTCCAAGAACTGTGAAAAACAAAAGGAAAGAGGTGCTGCTGGAGCAGATATTCATCTGCAGCCCAGGGAAGCTCATACTAGAGCAAGCTCCTGGAAGGACACATGGCCCTGTGGAGAGAGGAGTATACACTGGAGCAGGTTTGCTTTCAGGACTTGTGATGCCATAGGGGACCCATGCTGGAGGAGCTGTTTACTGAAGAACTGCACCTCATGGGAAAAAGGGACCCCACACTGGGGCAAAGGATGGACTCCTCTTCCTGAGGAGGAAGGAGCAGCAGAAACAAGATAAACTGATTTTAACCCCCATTGCCCATCTCTCTGGGCTCCTGGGTAGGAGGAGATAGAGAAATAGTGCTAAAGGTAGGCCCAGGAAGGAGGGAGGTCTGGGGGAAAGGTGTTTAAGATTTTTTTATTATTATTTCTCATTATCCTACTCAGATTTTGATTATTAAAATTTGAAGTAACTTCCCCAAGTCTTTCTTTTTGATTTTACCTGTGATGGTAATCACTAAGGGATCTCTCTCTGTTTGTATCTCAATTCATGTTTCCCCTATCCAGCTGAGGAGGGGAAAGAAAGAATGGGTTTGGTGAATTCATGGCATCTAGCAAAGCTCAAATCACCATAAACTTTAATGTTAAAGATTTGGTCCTCAGTGTATGAAGAACATGGTGTTTATGTAGAGCCTTGTCAGTTTTATGTTCAGAACTGTCATCTCTATTTCTAAAACAACATCACTTTAAAATACAAGCAGCATTTATCTTAAATTTTTCAACTGATGGCAGGTTGATATGGCCACTGACACGAATGGTTGGAAGTGACTAATTCTTGATAGGAGCACTTAGCTCCAACTTATGCTATATCACATCAAGACAGTATCAAATGTGTCACATCCTTCTAATTCCCTAGATGAATAAACAGGCAAGAATTTATTCCTCTAATTTTATATATATATATATATATATATATATATATATCTGTGTGTGTGCGTGTGTGTGTGTGTGTGTGTGTGTGCAAACATAGCTACATACTTAGATATACACACCCAAGAGGAAGGCAGAAGAAGATTCCTCTGGAGGAGACATCTTCTTTTTCATGGTTTCCCAGGACAAGGTTATGTGCAATTCAAAGCATTGTCACAAATCATAGAATTCCATTACTAAATAATTCACTTTACCCCCACAAACACACAAAACAGATTATTCCTATTGGTTAGAATAAAAGATTGATTGTCCTGTGTGATTAATTTGGACACTTGAAAAAGTTTCATATGATAATCCTGAAGTTTAGTTTGCCAAAAGCAAAGATTAAACCATTCTAAAATCATCACAAAGTGTATTCAGTTTTCAGGTCCCAAGTATAGCAGTGATTTGTAAGTCAGCTTAATTCTGTGCTGCAGAACAAAGAGTAATTTCTGCTGAAAACTTCTCAATGGATATGTAGATGAGAGATGAGATGCCATATTGCTGAAATATTCAGAAGCTGATACCCATACCAAGAGAAATTCTGTAATGTAAAACATATCACTACCTTATTTTATTTTTTTTTAATTTCTTGCTCTGGGGTTTCTCCCTCAATAAATTGCCTTCTTGACTGCTGGCTTCTGGAAAATCCTTTGGTCTGCTTGGCTTCCCAGCTGCATAGGCTATTCCCAGTCTCTCAGACACAAATAAAAAGAGTTGCCTGTAGCTCTACCTAGCCTGATTGGCACATATGGCAATTGATTAACTACAAGTGACATTGGGGGACTATCATCAAACACAGCCTTTTTCCTGGGTTCCTAATGAAACGATGGACTCTCCCCTTCAGGGCAGAATCATCCATTAGGCCCATGTGGTCTGAGCCAAAGGCTCCGTAGGTTCCCATGTAGCAGTGTAATAACCTTCTTGTGAAGCAATGACAGAGACTTTTGTGAGATGAATGACTTAGAGAAATGACCTGCTTTGTCTTGCTTACAAGAGCAATTTGAAAATGGTTGTATTGTTGACAGCTGTCGACCTTCCTCTGACACTTCTGCTCCTTCCCTTAAATTCCTCAGTGCACAATTGTTCTGCCCACCAAAAGTGATGTCACAATGGGAACACTTTCTGCTTCTGTAGCATCTTCTCTCTGAACAACTTTGTAAGATGCTTTATGAAACGCAGAGTTCTTAGCCTTGCAGTGTGCTAGCATGCTCAGCCCAGAAAGCTGCAGGGGCACAACCTGACTGGTTGCGCAGGAAGAAAAAACTAAATGTGGAGTTCATCATTGAAAGAGACCAGGATGAAATTATTTAAAACTGCTGGAAATTTCCATATATCCTCGAGGCATTTTTTACTTCTGTAAGAACTCCTAGTCTTTTGCAAATTGGATAAAATTGGTTATGTTAAATTTTGAGTGTCAATCCTTAACATAGTCTACTGATACATACCAGAAACCTAAAAGGTATGGAGGAACGTAAGATTCAGGAGATTTCACACATGAATACATCATCTTAGAACTTCCACTGGTCTGCATCCTGTGAGAGTGAAAACCATCTTCCTTGTAAAGAACAGTGCAAGTCTTTTGAAAATATTCAGGAAGCCACATATGGATACATAGAGTAAAAGCAGTCTGTAATAATGCCAGTTTATGATGATTCAATGTTTTGGTTTTATTTGTTGGTTTTAATTATTCTGAAGGCCTGGGAAAATATTTGTGTACTTCGAATCTCTCAGTTTTTTTCCAGCAACAAGTGTGATAAAATCTCTCTTTGCCACGTTTCAGTCTTTAAAAATAAGCATCTGGCAGTGGACTATTGTGATCTGTTCCATTCTCTTTTTCTATTTGTGCTGCCTTTATGATCCATGTATTGTCTATATGGAGACTTCTCAAGTCTGAGAAACTTGATGGAAAATATAGTCGGAGGTTGCTGAAGTGGCAGGTTTTTCATTCAGCATCACTGTAAGTACAGGTAACAAGATGGATTTCCCTTCCACATTTCTGAATACATTGCTGTAGAGAGAAAAAGGAGTAAAGATGACACCACCTCCATCAGCTGAAGTCTGTAGAATTGTGGTTATATTTTTATTGGGGTGCAGTAGAGATAGGTTTCCAAAACTGGGCCTGAGAAAAGGTAAAAATATTTGTCAGGCCTTAATACTTCACTCTTAAAAATGCAGGCCAATATTCTCTGAATTGTTAAGGACTTCTAATGTTTTGCAATGTATTCGTAAGATGAAACAGTCTTTCTGGTCCTATCTAGTCTTGCTTTCTATAAACTAGGTTTTCTTCAAAAAAACAGAAAGTGGTTTGAGTACCAGGCAGAACATTTGCATTAATAAATCTAAATGTAGTCAAGGCAGTTATCATTCCACATTTTATCTTGAGGTACTACTGTTCTGTTAACATAAAAACTTCTTCAATTCATTCATCACCATTTTTTTTTCTCCTGTTTGAAGAAAAATCTAAATGAAATCCATCTTTACCAATCCTTGCTGTTTAAAACTTAAGAATGAAGTCTAAGCCTTTCAACAGTGACATAAATGTATTGTTTGCTTAGATTCTTAGTCAGACATTTAACTTCCACCCTGATTTTAGTCATTTATGCATATTCAAAGGCCTCTGTCATCATTAAATCCTTAAAAATGTATCTTTACCATGACACGCCTATCCTTGTATGCCAGAGGTCAAGGCCCATGAAACCATCCCTGTCCCTCTGCACATATCAATGCCTGCAAATTGGACCAAGTTTTTACCCTCTAATAATCCAAGTTCACCTTCACATTCAAATAGAACATGAAAATAATTCAAGGCTTTCTTTCAAAATCCTGATGTTGCTGCTGTTGGATGTTGCCCTACTCATGGGCAGAGGGTGATGCAGGGGAGAGTCTGATTTTGTTAAGGATGGTCCTGCCCTCTGCAATTCTGATCCCAGATTTCCCACTGTCAAAAACTGGAAATACACACCCAGAATTTACAAATGACCTTTATTTTCTCAATAACATACCACCCTAGGTGGATGCTGGATGTATAACTCAGTGTCTTTTTTAATACCAGCTTGTCAGCATATGCTGCATTTTCCTGTTCGGTGTGCAATTAAGACAAAATCTTCTCAATGATTGGGTGGAACATAGAGTACATCTTAGAGGACATTACACAGAGGAGATCTGCTTTGCTGAAAATCAGAAAGATAGTGCACAAATCCATATCAGAATTTTTATTCTTGCTGGCTCAAAGCAGTTGTATACACATTGAAGGAGACAAAACTATTTGTGTGAGAGTTTCTCTAGAGTTCAGTGGCGTCAAGATTTTCCAAGTAAACATGTGTTGCAAAAGGCAGACTTTGAAAGCTTAGCACCAGTTTAGATACGTTAATTTTCCTCCTAACAAGGACACCAATCTCTTTCAAGAATTCTAATTGTTCCTACTCAGAAGCCATTAAAAATCGCATATTGTATTATATTGAGAGTTCATCTAATTTAAATGTGAAAATTTTGTAAACATCAGTATTTTATTATGCTCCATTCATTCATTTGATCCTCTAGTATATTAGAGGGGGAGAATATACATGCATTGAATTCTTGAGATTTTATTTTAAGGGCTGCTTTAATGAATTCTTAATTACATTATTCAAAAGGTCCATTATTCAGCATTCATCTCACTTCTAAATGAAAGTCTTTACCTGACATGTGAATGAAATGAGTCTAAATGCTTTCCATACCACCTAGGGATTCGTAATAGACTTCTTGCTGAATGGCAGCAGCTGGTTTTCTTTCTGGTTTAAATTTTTGTGGATTATTTGCAGAGATGGACAGGTATGAAATACTCATCTCTCCCAAGCATCAGTAAACCCTCCAGCCTCATCAGATGTAATGCAGCCACAGTGCTTGAGACAGTTGAAAGAGATAAAAGCTGGAGAGAAAAACATTTATAACATTTCTAAGATCTTCAAATATACTGTATAGTTCTCAACAACTCTATTTTGTGTGGAAAAAGGTCCTTATTAAAGATTTTCTTTTTTTTATGATTTACCATGAAAAAAAATAGTGAGCAGCATAAAAGGACTTGAGATTGGATTTTTTAAAGTGGTAAGTTGATAATTTTTCTCATTCCCCATCCATTTCAGTAGGACTAATATCTGGTATTAAATTTGGAAAAGAGCTTAAGAGCTCAAAATACTGAAGCAGCTCAGACAGCAACTTGAAATGAGTGCATGCACATGAGTGGCTGGTCAGGATTGTACTGTCATTACACACACTGGGCCAAATTGCTCCACGCCTCAGTCCATATTTGATCCCAGTTAACAATTGTATCATATGCAAGGGCAATTTGCTCTGGAATATATCAGTATAACAGAGGACTACCCATCCCCTAGAAGGGCTGAGGTGGCTTAAGGAGATAAAATTATATAGTTAAATTCAGAGCCCTGGTAACATCTTTCTTTAGAACATATTTATTGGCTTCACTGAGAGTTTTGCCTACGTAAGGACTGTAAATTTTAAGAAATTGTCAGAAATTTTCTGTGCCTGTAATTGGTTATTTTCCTACTTGTTAATTCTAAATATGAAAGAAAGTATTTCTGATGGGAAGACCATTACTTAGAGCATTGACATTATTGTTCAACAGATACCATAGTACTATCTTATTTCCTTGTGAAAGGATTAAAATATTAATTTCCCAAAAACTAAAATTGTCTATTTCGCTTTCACTAAAAAGATAACAAACTTCAAGATTCCAGATTAACATATCATAGATAAATTACTGTATACATTCTATTCTTAGCCTTCTATGTTTTCTTGAACCACTTTTGCAAAAGAATCCCTACTGAAGCCTTTTCAGTGCTTTCCCGGAAGTTAGATCAATTTTTAAATTACATTTCTTAAATTATATTCTGGTTTTCATACATGTAGATGCAGCTTTGCCAGGGTCAAGGCATTATAGGATATATCATGAGCTTTCCCTCCACCTGATTATGAAAAAGAGTCTGAAATTTAACACGCTGCTTTAAATCCAGACCATTATTTAGAGGTCAGTACTGGAAGGTGCTGAGCATCTCTCATGAAGTGCCCAGCATTGCCAATTCCCACTGGCTGCCTTGCTTATTGCCAAGAAGGACTCTGCTAATAGTACAAAACTGCCAGAAGTTGTGTGGCATGGCCAGGTATTGGTTAATGAAACAGCTGCACTACCCAACAGGCTGAACCAGCTACTGATACAAAAGTAACATTTTAGAATGCCTAAGAAATCTTGGACGGAAAAACATACTATCCAGTCTTCTGATGGGCAAAATGCATGAGTGCTGCTCACAGGGACTTCCATTCATCCAGCCTAAAGCTCCCCTCTCTAAGAGTGATTGAAGTGCACTCTTGAGGAGTCATGTCCCATTGTGCCTCTTAGGCAGAAGAGATATTCCAGCATTGACCAACAATCAGCCTTTGAAGCTGATTTCTCAAGAAAGTACTGGTGTCGTCCCAGTTAAACTGAAAACTACTTAAGCAGCCATGTGAAAAATAGTAATGAAATTAAACAAACACATCCAGTGGCACTTATGACGCATAAAGGTATGCTCATTAAGTCATCATTTTCAGATTTGCTCATCCAGCTAATTTTCTCTTTTCTGTATTTTCCTCTGTAGATCCCATTTACTCATCTAACCACTCAGTTTATTTTTATATACATCATTAAGGAAAATGAAATCTCAAATTCTCTTTAAAGGTTCTGGAATGAGACATATCTAATTACCAAAATATTTAAAATATTAGTAACTTCTCCAGGGTGGTATGTATTCCCCAAAAGACAAACACAAGGAACACGCTCTAAGCTTCAAAGCATACTAGATACACTTCAAGATGATAAACTGACACTTCTGCGAAGCATCAGACCAGGCAAAAATCTCCCTAATAACACTGAATTCTATCAGTTCAATGGAAATCATCCAGGGCTACTGTCTACCCATAATACTTAGGCTGCAGACTATTGTGTCTCTCAATCTTTAACGTATTTATTTCAACAATGCCTCAGTAAATTATGGAAAAGTTGAGAGCAATGTAAATTAAGAACAAAATCCACAAAGACACCATAGAATGCTTAAGTAGGGGCACAGAGTAGTTAAAAATGCAAGATTCATAGATCAAGCAAGGGAGCAAATAAAACTGAGTGTGACTTCACTAAGTCTAATTGTGAAAAGGTATTTTAAATACTTGGAAACATGTTTTGTGCAATTGCTATCAAAACTCTTACAAAAATGCAGCCCTGATCATGTTTCTGGAGCCATGTCACAGTGCAAAACCGCTTATTTTCATTAGGAACACGAAAATTTGTTTTTAACTTCCCAATTGTAATTTGTATAGAAGCCAAAGGGTAACTTTGAGTGCTTAAAGAATACAAAAAGGAATTTCTATTGACATGATCTCCTAAGTTTTATATGAATTACCACATGATCATAGTTCTGAGTCAAATATCTATTAGCTTTTCACTAACACACATCAATAAGATTATCAGTGCTTTGAAAGCTTATATGTACAAGGCAAATGAAAAATCAACATCTTTCCATTCTTTTTTGATGGCTAGGAAAGAAGAACTGATGAGATATTCCATCAGATTTTTTTTAGCATTCCAATTTTTTAAGAGATGCTTTTTTTAAGATGTGTTTTTCTATATTTCATGTATGTAAGGTTATAAAGAAAGCCAGTAATATTCATAAAGCAGGATGTGGTGATGTCTAAGACATTCCAAGAGAAAATGTTGCCTGTTTTCAGTCATTTCTAAAATCCATAATAACAGATTTGACTTATTTCCCACTCCTTCAACTTTTCTTTTGAGAAATAAAGTCCATTTGTATTCTACCTTGCTGGGTAGATAGAAGATATGGGTGGTCCTTCTATCAATCAAAATTGTAATTACTTTTCCCAATTGTCTCTGATATTTTATTCAAAAAGTGTTATGACTCCTAGCCATTACATATATAATGGTTGTTTTTATTGTTATTAATAATAATACTAATGGGATTTTTTGATCCAGGGCATGTGATCCTATATGGCCTTTTCTTCACTTCTTCATTCTCTCTCTGTCTTTGGAGAGTTTTTTAAGAATTACTTCAGGGTAGTTCTGTGGACTAATGCTTAAATAGGCTGTGTAAAATTCACAATAAATCATCGCCTATTCTTTCAGAATTCACAGCATATATGTTATCCTGACTTCTTTGCAAAAGATTTGAGGTACAATCATATAATGTAGAAGTAATTCTTTATTAACCAGGCTCTCTGACTGCACTAATAATGGTAAACGTGAGCAAAAAGAACTTAAGGAGAACCACTTGATATGATAAAGGATAGTTCTTTTACTATTATCATCTATATAATTTCCCGTCTTTTCCTGTAAAAAGAAGAAATTTATAGCCATTTCCTACGTGTACCTTTTTCATTTCAGTTTGAAAATCCGCAGCTTTTTTACTTCAGCAGTACTTTTGTCATCGGAACTGAGCGTTTAAAACTTATTTCTAATTTGATAAAATATACATTTGGTGTTAGCATGCTAGAGGTAAAAGGTACTAATATCAAAGTCTAGCAGCTCACATTAGAATGATTTTAAACACACATTATATATTTATTTAGCAGGGAAAGAAGGAAGTCTCTTAGAAGTGGTATAAAGGTTCTTAATTTTACTAAATGTTTCAGTAAAGCAATTTAATTAATCTTCTTACCAATAACTTCACTTCAGTAGCGCAACCTAAAAACAGCTGTCACGTATTTAGCAGTTTGGATGTGGTTGCAAAACAGGTGCATTGTTGCTCTGCAACCCAGAAGGAGTTAAAAGACATGTATGCTCATGATATCTTTAAACTTTCAACTTAGAATTATTGATGAATGTAAAGCTACTCGCTCAAAATCATCTAACCTTCTTAACTGGTTAAAAGAGTTTAATCCTCTCAGTTATTAGGAGACCTTTGAAGTGAAACAGTGAAACTCACTCCTTCTGCCTGTTTTGAAAATTTTCATTGAATGTAGACTAAATCACAGGGAAGTTTCGGCTGCAGCACTTCATCTGCGGAGTAAGCTGTAGATTACTTAGTTGAACTTTGCTCCAGTCAAGACTTTGTAGTGCTTATAAATCTTGAATCCATCTAAGTTCACCTTAAATTAGCCTTGCAAAAACAATCTCTAAACTTCAAGTGTCTGCTTGGTGGATTCTGGCTAAGTGCCATGCAGAAGCTGACACTGATTAATTGTCTTTGTTTCTTAAAAATACCTCATATTTTATTAAAAATGAAATATCATGGAATACACACTTTATAAAACAACACTGTCATTGGGTTCTATGCAGACCATTGAAAAAATACGTTGCATTTTAGAAATTAAATGGAAAAGAAACTTAAAGCTTTATAAGTCCTGAAAGCCTGATTGCAAAATAATGCCACTACTTCATGAACAGCCTGGGAAGGGGCCAGAGAGGCTTGCCAAGATACAACAGATTTTTCAATTTTCCGGCAAATAGAAACAAATTCTGGTTTCAGAAGGTGTACTCGACAAACACTTCTCAATGTGTTTCTGATTTGTGGTAAGAATGTTTTTACTGCTGGTGCCCTGTACTTTTGAGACATTTATTTCCTAAAAGAAAGATTCCATTCTATAAACCTCAACTGTCTGTTTTTTCAAAGTAATTTAAAATCAAACACACAAATAAAATTTTTAACATATGGAAGCCTTCGTACAGAGACTTACGTATTCCAAGTTAAAATTGTTTTATAAACTGTAATGCTTTGCAGATGAAAACACTGAGAAGATGACTGTTTTTAGCAGTAATACTTTTTGACAGCGTTAAACCTTGTTTTAGTAATTGACATAAAAATATTTGGTGGCTTTAAAATAGACCATTAATAAAAGTGGCATGCTTTAAGTTTTAAAAATTTTACTTAATACTGTGAAGTTGTATAGAATTACAAATATAATATCGTATTTTTCTAAAAGAAAATAATCTTTTACTTCTCTGTGTTAAAAACAGTGAATATGCATCTTTAAACCTGGCCCTTTTTTATAATAAGTATCCTACAGTTTGAATTTGGGTTTGGGTTGTTTTATACCCATATAATTTATGTATTTATTCCTTTTTTTTTTCAAGTTAACCTATCTTCTCCACTTGCTGGCTTTTCTCATAAGCTTTTAACTTTTTTGTTTCATACAGAGTCAAACTTGAAGACTGCTGTGCATAGATACATTTGCTATTTAAACATTAGAAGACTATTAGTTTATACACTGAATACTTTAAGATGTGTACATAGACAACTTTAAACTATTTTTGGAATGTAGTAAATATTAATTTAGAGGAACGTTGTAATTTTAATGAATTTTTTTTAAAGACTGTTTTTTTTTAAACTTTGTCTGGTTAAAGAGTTTGTCAAAATTTTTATTCCTCTGCTTGAAAATAAGAAAATGTTTGTCTGGGAACTTTTTTCTTTAAAGTCTACAATAGTTTACTACGTTTTGAGTCAAGTTTTGATATCACACTTTCCATGTAAAGTATCACAGAATCACTGAACTTACTAGGTTGGAAAAGAATTTTGATATCAAGTCCAAACTCTGACCTAACGCCACCTTATCAACTAAACTATGGTACTGAGTGCCACATCCAGTCTTTTTTAAAACACTTCTAGAGATGGTAACTCCATCACGTTCCTGAACAGCCCATTTCAATGTCCAATCACTTTATGAAGAATTTTTTTCATGATATCCAGAATAAACTTCTTCTGGTACAGCTTAAGAGTCTGTCCTCTTGTCCTGTTGCTGGTTCCCTGGGAAAAGAGGCCCCAGGTGGCTACAGCCTCTTTTCAGGTGGTTGTAGAGAGCAATAAGGTCTCCCCTGAGGCTTCTCTTCTCCAGGCTAAACAACCCCAGCTCCCACAGCCATTCCTCACAGGATTTGTGTTCCAGACCCTTCACCAACCTTATTGCCCTTCTCTGAACATGCTCCAGCATCTCAACATCCTTCCTGAATTGGGGGCCCAGAACTGGACACAGCTCTCAAGATGTGCTGAGTGCAGGAAAGGAATCACTTCCCTGCTCCTGACAGCTACATCATTCCTGATCCAACCCAGGATTTCATTGCCCTTCTTGGCCCACCTGGGCACACACTGGCTCATGTTCAGTCTGCTGCCAACCAGCACCCCCAGGTCCCTTTCTGCCTGGGCACTGCCCAGCCACTCTGTCCCCAGCCTGTAGCACTGGACGGGTTTATTGTGACCAAAGTGTAGGAGGACCAAGCACTTTGTCTTGTTAAACCTCATATTGTTGTATTTGGCCCATCAATCCAGCCTGTCCAAGTCCTTCTGCAGAGATCTCCTACCCTCAAATAGATCAACACTTGCACCCAACTTGGTGTCATCTGCAAAATTGCTGATGGTGGACTCAATCCCTTTATCACTAAAGATATTAAACAACACTGATCCCTGGGGACACCAGCAGTGACTGGCTGCCTAATGAATGCAACACCATTCACCACCATGCTCTGGGCCCAACAGTCCACCCAGCTTTTAATCTAGCAAAGAGTGGATCTGAAACTATTAAAATTTTGATGCACTAGTGCTGAATATACAGCAGGTATTAGTGTTTTTCACTAATGGCATTTTACAAAGGAATTAAGTGGGGTCTTTCTTTTAAGCACATGTTTGAATCTCATTGACTACTGCTCTGAGAGTCCTGCATATGTTTTCAAGAGCTTCACTGCAGTAAGTCATAAATTAATTTGCATTCTCATACAGGCTAACTATGGCTGTATGGACAATTAGTCTCTTTTAAAGCCAAAGGAAATAATGAAAATGAACTAATGGCATAATGAGCCCATTTACATGGAAGACATGTTGATTTCATCCCTATGCTGGAATCTTACAATGGAGACAGTGTTCATTCCCCATGCAACAGCTATCTTAAGCATCGTCTGAAAGAAAGAAAAGATGGTAAAAACCAACAACAGTAAACCCCCAACATATGCCAAACTAAGAGCATCAACTAGGTCTTTTTTGGAGGAATTCCAATTACAATTTTTTATTGCTGCCAGAGTGACAGTACAACTCAGCCACTGACCATGAGGAAAAATAAAAGCAGAAATACAGGAAGTAACACAGGTGCCAAGTCACTGATCTGTCTCAGTATGTAAACAGGCAAAAGGAAAAATTTCAAAATGAAAACATTTGGAGCAGGGGTGTGATTAGAGAGCCGTGGAGGCTATGGTTACACATCTATTGGCAGGTCTGTTTCAGCCTACTTAGGCTTGGGTCCTGTAGTCCAAAGTCATTCTCTCCCTCCTCCCCTTCCCTGTGCTGGCATCACTGTTTTTACAGCTGCATGGTGAACACAGTCAGGGACCTGGACCCACTAAATAATGACCCACCAGAAATGGATCAGTTCTCCTAATTTACTTCAGAGGCCCACAGCTGGTTTTGCTAGCATAGTAGAGGTTATGATGTGGAAACAAGATTGTGCAGCTGAGGAGAGGGGAAGCTGCTGAAGGAAGCCCTATCAGCCACATAGCAGGGTCACATCCCAGGGCTCGGAAATCTGTGCATGGCTGTCCCTCCCAAGCACTGTCCTCTCCCTGATAGTATGTCTTTGCTACTGGAAATATATATATATATATATATATATATATATATATATATATATATATATATATATAATTTTTTTGGTTTTTTTTTTTTTTTTTTTAGATTAGGGTACATAAATCAGCATCCAGTGCCTAGAGCATGGAACTTAGTTTCCTAGAATGCTGTCATATTCTTCAGAAATTTAGGAATCTTTTTCAGTTGCTGAAATATAGGCTTCTAAGTGTCATCTAAAAATGCCAAAGATAACATACCCAATCTTCGCCAACTAGCTCCAGAAGGATAGGTATCCACCACATCACACATATCAGCCTTCTCTAGATGTTGCAGACAGCCAAAGGATCCTCAGATGGGGCTAGTCATCTCTGTCTATCCAGCTGAGCTTAACGCCCAAGGTGGCATGAAAATACCTAAACAGAAATTTTGAATTAGATAGCTACAAGTGGAAACTCCCAAGAGGCAATAGCACCACTCCATTGCCTAAGTATATGGATCAGCTGTTTCTTGAGGTGCCTTGAGATCTTTCCTGGGGCTAGAAAATTCTCCACAGAACCTATGGAATACCTGTGCCTTTTCAAAGAGTAGAGGTCAGACAGGAACTCCTAGGACATCTCAGATGGCATGAGGCCTAAGTCAGCTAGACTCTACTCTTTGTTTAATTTTTTGTTGGTTATGGGTTGGGATCAGTTTTCATTTACTCCTTGAAATACTGTCAGTTCTTATCAGCATCTCCCTATTTATTTATGGTTAATGCAGACGATCAACCATACAATAGACATTGCATGGCCTTGCTCATGGGATTTGACTAGATGGCTTCCTCACATTCCCACAGTGCATGAGTTTTAATAGCCTTCATCAGCGTTTTATGTATTTCATGGAAAAAGCACTGAAAAACTCCCCTCAGACTTGCTGAACTTTAAGGTATGAGAAAGAAAATGGATATGATCTGTTTCACCAGGTTTCTTACAATTAAATTAAGATGATCGTTGTTTCTTTTTAATCTGAAGGGGCCCTTAGAGGAGAAAGCAGCATATCTAGAGGAGCTGATTTGTCTGGTAGTAAAAACAAAATAAAACAAAAAAGCACAGTACCTTTGTCACATTCCCGTTACCTTTAACAAGTAGTTTCATAAACCCATGGATTATGATCTTGTAATGAGACCTCTGCTACCAAAAATAACTGCAAAAAAGGGTAACTGAATGATGAACTACTGACATGCCTTTCTGAGGACCCACAGCTGCACTGCTTCTTTTGAAAAGACATGGGAACATTTCCTATAGATACCTAATTTAAGTGTCTCAAACACATTTAACTAGTGACTGAAAGGAGAGCCAGCATTTTCAATCACTGAATATTGTATGTTCTGACCCACATTTTTGTTTTCCTGAGTTTATAAATTACATTCATCTCAAAACCTAAATTAAGTATCCATATACACAAGTTAAGCATTAGTCCCAGCACACTAAGCTTTCATCACATAGATTTTTCACTCTTCACCCTTTCCAATTAACCTGAATATAGGATTTATTGAGGAATCCAAATTTTACCTTTTTATCTCAAGAAATAATTCTCCCACCATGACCAGTGCACACCAAGGAAACAATATGCATCAGAAAAACAGGAAAATGGAAATAATGTAAGATGAAGAGTATCAGATATAGGGAATCAGGGCAAAAGATGTTTTCTGTTAGAATTCAGACTGCTTTTAATGAGAGTCTTCTGAAATAGCTCATTCAAAGATCAGCATGGACAAGGCTACTGCAGCTTTCAGCTACTTGCAGGGTGTTCTGAGGCACATTGTCTCTTTTCAACCTTTAGTAAAGAAATTCAAGTGATCTAAAACTGATAGTCTAGTTCTGCATTTAAATGTAATTGTAATTTTATTTTATTTGTTTTTACCTTTTCTAAAGCACTCTAAGAGGTCCTAAAGAAAGGTGTTATACAATTGTAAGTGCAGGAGTGATTGACAGAGTATTTTACAACTGGCACTTATTATTCCTTTTATTAAGAATAAAGTGGCTTTTAGACTAAAAACAATAGGGTGAAAAGGGGTCTTTTATGCACTCATTATAAGTAGAAAATTGGAAGGAAAAAGTTGTAATAAAAACTAAATTATTTTGGCATGATATATGTTTCTTTCTTTATATATTCAGTAGTATATAGGTTGAAACCACTGGACATACAATAGCCCTCTAGATGTGGAAGGGAAAATGGGAAGTGTAGATTAAAATTGCCAAAGTGCTGCATGTAATAGCTATCTTTTCTTATTTTTGTCATGAGTAAAAAGAAGTCTTTATGCAGCAAAAAGGAAAAACATTGTTATATTTTACCTTTGCATTTAAATTCAGAGGAAGTGACAGAGGACTTGAAGTAGATTGTCTATTATATGCCCTGTTCTAAGATGACAGGTAATTGTTCCCTAAGTTGTTGTAAGGTTTTCCTTTCTGTTTTATTCAGAGCAACCCTCTTTTACCTTAAAATCAGCATGTGCCAAATGCCTGTGAACCTTTGGTCATGTTGGTAAATGGGATGCAGTTTCAGAGACAGTTTCAAATTACCCAAGACAGCAGACCCTGGAACCTCCTGGATTAAACCTGCACTGGGTGGTGGTGTTTTAATTCTGAATCACACTGTATTTTATAAAAGCAATTTAATCCCCAGTTTGAATCCCCATTTGTTGCGGTGTGCATTTCGGGTTTCCTAAAATTTCTGTATAATTTTTGTTATTAAGTTTCTGTACTGGTTTCATTCCTACCCCCACCCTGCTTTCCTTGATCACTGTTGTTAACTTTCATAATAGGCCTTGGTCCCACCACTGTATGTCTCTTAAGAGCCCTGGCTCAGCCCATCGTTACCTATTGTATCATATTATATTTGATACCTATTGTATCTTACCATATTTGATGGCCTTAGCCAGGCCAGGTAGCTCGGCCAAGGCTTCAGGTATCTCCACACCCCTTTTACCCCTAAATAGCAATGTCAAACCCTCCTCTACCTTTGTCACTCCCCCTCATTTCCATCAGTAACACTCATGTTGATAAGGGCAAGTTAGAGCCAACTCACACACTCACACACACACACGCTTTGACCACCTGGGCCTTCGCCCTGAATAAACACCTTCGTAAGTAACACCAAGTGTGAGCCGCTCCTTCTTCCAAGCAAGGTCACGTCTCTGTCTGAAATCTGGACCCAAAGGAACTCGTTTAATTGGTATCTGAAGAGCAGAGCTAGCTGGGAGACAAGCTCGGAAGGACCATGCCCATCTTGTAAATGGCTTATTTACAGCTTTCTACTTTGTCGATAAGAAAGAGTTTCACTAGGGTTTTGTGGCTCTGTGTCAGGTGTAATTTCTCTGGATAGCTCTTTCTGGAGTCACTGTCCGTACAACATCAGAGGGTATTTCACACTCCAAGTCCTTCAGTCCCTGCACTGGTTCTGGTGCAAGTTGACCAATTGAAAAACTGCAAGGCCTTTTAAATCAAAATAACTAAATATGGATAAACATCCTGGTGAGAACATAGTCCCTTCTTCTAAGCCATATGTTGAGATATGAAAGTCGAACTGTAATCTACTAGTGTCTTAGTATTTTGTGTGTGAAGTGAGTATACTTATCAGGCAGTGATGAAGGACCTTTGGTGTCTGATCAAGAGCATAAACCAACATAAAATAACTTCCTGTTTTGTCTTGGAAAAGATATGTGTCATGACAAAGAAGTGTAGTGGTCAGCCAGATCTCGATCCTGTCCACCACCACAGTTGTTTGGGCACAGAGTTAAATTTTACTAATGATTGCTCGGTGTTGTGCTATGGTTATGATGCAGCATTATGTAGGGCATCATGGTGCAGGATTCTTCATGGCAGGTCTGGACTCTGTTTTCTCAGCAACTGATTGGTTTCACCCTCCGTCAAAATCCAGGGACAAGTGAGGGAAAGACTGCTTGCGTATTAAGCGTAACCAAGAGTCGAAATCTAAGATCAATTCTTAGATGACTTGGCTTGTCTTGAATTGGGTAAGCAGTCAAATGTACCTGAGGACCTTATTTTTAGTGAAATAAGTATGATGGTTCTTTTACCTCTCACACTGCTTTTTTTTTTTTAGAACATAATCTTACAAGAACATGGATTTTGTGACACATATATGCACAATGATCAAGCATTATTGTAATTTGGACTTAATGATCTAGGAAATCTTTTGCAACTAATTCCAACCTGATATAGCATATAATGTAAATAAGAAAATAATTCTCAAATCAAAATTTAGTTCTTGTTACCCCTTAAGTTACTTTGATATAATAACACAAATATAGGGAAGGTGGAATAAGATTTCACTGTAAATTCTAGATCTTAAAACACAGTCAAAAAGGCCTTTGCCCAAAATTTCTTTAGAAGAGTTTGGGGTTTTTTAATATTTTCAATAGGGAAAATAAGGAGAACTGCATTATAACAAATACACTTCATTCTCTCTGTGAAGGAGAAAAGACAAAGGAGAGCAGTAGTGAGAAAGAGTCAGAGAGAAGGAGAGAAAAGGAGATAAGTGAGGAAGAAAGAGTGGAAGAACAAAGCATTGAGAAGAAAGAGAGAGGGAGAGAAGGCAGACAGAAAATTTAAAAAATAAGCAAAAGTTAAAAATTCAGCCCAGTCTGTCTTTCTGTCTACCAGAAGTGTCAGGAATTGTAATTCATACGAAGAAAGAATGGGTGACTACTGTGTGTATAAGCCCTTTCACCTTGAAAGTGTAATATTTATATTTCTCTCCTTCAGGAATCTTAATTATTTGAACTTAAATACTTCAGAATTTCTCTTGACTGTATGAATCTGAGATGATTTCCATCCTCTGACAACAGAAAAACAGGCACAGTATGCTCATTCAAAATAATAAAATTAAAAACAGCCCTCATGACGAAATATGTTGTTTAAAATACTCCAAAATGCTCTTGGACAAGTAGCACAGGAGAGAAATTACTCTAACAATAAATAGTACAGAAATCAAATTTTTTTTCCACAAAGTTTTATAGTTCTTATTTTTCATGTCAAAAATCTTCATTGTCCAGGAACATCCTTAGTAATATAAATTTATTTGAATAAGATGTTTTTTTGTAGCAGCATATACAAGATGGCCTGTATTTAAAAGACTGCAGATGTCCCAGTAATATCTGGTACATTAGTCTACTTCTATTTGTATATTGTGTTTATTTGCTAGGTGCTGGCAGGCCAAGAGTCTGACACTGTCATTCTCTGAGATTTCATATCACTTCTCACCAACATTCCAGTTACTTTTGACAATGTTTCATGATTTAGTCCCAGGCAAGTATCATAGAATGAGAAATGCAGTGAAGAGATAAAAGACATTCCCTTGATGCAGTATGACACAAAAAATAAAAATAATTAATAGAAATTTTATATTCTAACCTGAAAAATAATTCTAAATGGCAGTTCAGTTTTACTGTGACATAATTAAACCATTTAAATTGTAAAAAAAAAAAAATCATTGCAAATTCTAAACACTTTATTAAAATTTGAGCAAGTAAAGTAAATTGACATTTGATTCTCAAAAGCCTTGGGATAAAATGCCTGATAAGATTCAGTAAAGAAACTTGGTAACCACAGGGTTAGAATTGCAGTACTACCATGGATAAAAATTTGCTTTAAAAATTGAAAGGTGAAAATGGGAATAAATGTTGAGGTTTTAGTGAAATCAGGATATTTATTAGTGGTACTTCTAAGATCAGAACTAAACCTCCACTGTTCATTACAGCTGTGAATAATCTAGGGAAGGATATGAATGCTGACACTTATTGACCATCTCGTTTTAACCATCAATTTTACACTGTAAAATATGGCCTTTTTATTCAGGAAGTCGTGTTTCCTCTCTTTCCTCCTCTACTAAGCCTTTCTTTGGTGGGCAGGGATTACCACTGACCATCAGCTATATGTCACAACTAGGTCCCTCCTTACTGAGACCTCAGCACAATTCCATTGTGGAGCACTAATTGGCAGTATTAACTCTGGGTCATTAGCTTATGCAACTCAGCACCAATCTGAAACACTTCTCAGTACTGGCAACAGTAATTCTCTAGATTTTTAGTAAGAATATGATAAAACCAACCAATGAAAAACATACAGCAGGAAAAATACTAATGTACCATGCACAACATAATGGTAAAATACATATTCCTTATAGAATTACTCTAGGAACTGTCAGGTCTAATTATTTTTGTCAAAAGAGAAAACAGTTATAGGAGAAAAATATTAGATTAAGGACAATGAAAAAGTCTTAGGTTGGGGGAGGAAATTTTCACAGAGCAGATATTCCTTCCTAGGCTGATCCTGTGAAGTTCAGGGAAAGGGCAATAAAGTTTACATATCTCAACAAACAGAAATTTTCATAGATTTGAGTAGACCTACCATGTTAAAGTCTCTGCATTCCAATCTAGGGGAATATGAGAATATCGCCTTTGGAAGCTGTAATAAAAGAGCTGTTTCTTTATTGCAGATGAGTGTGAACGGAAACCAGAAATTCCTCCCGTTTGCACATGTATCTTAACAACACATCTTCACACACTGCTATGATACCATGAGGCCTTCCAAGTAAGTCAAAAGAAGGGCTTCTAATGGATAAAATTGTCATTTTATCTTAGCATTGTCAAATACCAGAAAAGCTGTTCCTAGAAATGACAATTTATGTCAGCACAGGATCCTTGGGGAAAAAAAGAAACTTGTCCAACTTTAGAAATTTCAAAATTCAGAAAAATAAAATAAAAGGAAATATTAACAAATCTTATAATTTAATTTTCCCCTCTTGGTACTCAGTAGTTTCTGTACCTGAATACCTAGACAAGATATGAATAATCTAGAGGCAAAGATCCTCGAAAGTTGTATATGACAAACACCTTTCTGGAGATAAACTGATTTACTGTGGCATAAAATTTGACCTGTTAGACAGCAGGGATGTAAGAACACAACACTGAAGCTAATAGAAAACATCTTATATTTGGGAAAGGTGCAAGACATCAATGCCAGTGCTATTTCTTGTTCAGGACATTTCTTAAACAATTTCTTAGAGAGCCAGTTGAGGCGTCAGGACAGCAGCAATATACAATGAACTACACTCGTAGCTTGTCAGTGTCTTGCTATTTGTACTGAAATGTTTCTCAGCATAAGAGGAGGACACTGCATCTAAAGATCAATTATATTTTGTGGGTTTGTTGGGTTTTAAGTTTATTGTTCATGTTCTGTAAACAGTGCAAAATGGCTTCCTTTGTTCTTTGTACCCCGACTTCCATTTTGCTCCCCTTCCCCTCAGTTCTATAGTTAGGCCCAGTTCGCTACAATGTTTGTTATCCCCCTCTCCCCGCCTTGGAGACAGCACTCCATTGGCTCCTTCTTCCCGCCTGAATGTATCCTTCCCCCCATGCCAGTCACCCTGAGGCCTGGGATGGGTGATTGGCTGGGCCCCTGTTCTCCCTCCTCCCTGCTTGTTCATGATTTGTTAATGTTGTTCGTGCAGCCACCCCCAGTTCTCTCCTATTGGTTGTTGTTATACCCACCCCTGTTACGCCCATGTTAAGAGACCAAGTTTAAATACCCTTGTTCGAACAGGATCGGTGTCTCTCTTGGGATGCCGGACCTGGAATAAAGTTCCTTGTTCCGTTTCCTTGAGAGTCCTCTCCCTTTATTGAGCGTTGCTGTAGCGAGGTTGGGCAAGCTGAAGGGTGTCAGAAAAGAAGCCCACGAACGCGTTGGAGGCTGTCAGGTGTGCCGGGGCTGGCCGGACTTTCAGAAGGTGCACCGCGACAATATTTATCTACCATAAATATGAAAACAGTAAAGAGAATATGCTACCACAAAATTTTCAAGTGCAGTCCTCTTAGGCCATCCAGACCCTTCACTGTTCTAAAGACATGTCGGTCAATGAAGGGCCTTGAAAAATAAGTATTTAATTTTGTTTTGTAGAAAATGGTAATTAGTAAAGGTGTTTGAGAAAGGTTTAAACAACTTTGACTCAGGAAAAAAGTGCAAATGAACATATTTGAAATGTATCTCATACTTAGGGACAGCATTGTAGTATGTGTGGTCAGTTAAAGCCATATATTTATACTTATATCTATATTTAGCAGATAAGAGATGTGTAAGTATGCCACTCTGCTGTCTAAAAGTTTCATCCTGTCACAAATAACATGTACTCAATAGGGTAAAATAAGTACGGCTGTGAGCAAGTCTAAGCCTCACAGATAAAGAGACAAGAAAAAATGCATTTACTCATAAAATTAGTACTTGTGCTTACTAAGAGAAAGATGTGTGGGCCAGTGCAGTGATTTTAGGTTTGAGCAGAAGTATTTTTATTTATACCTAAGTTGAAAGTACAAACCATGTCAAGCTCTAGAAGTGTACTCTTTCCAAGGTTTTGTAATTGGGAGGCTTTTTTTATTTTCATTACTCAAACTACTTTTTTGAGTCTTTGACCCCCAGGAGGGTAGGAAGGGCATAAGAGCTCTTAGAGTCAAGTGCAATTGGGTCATAACTCTTTGTTTTCCAATTTTTCCTTCCTCTTTCTTGTTATATCATCTTTATTGCAGAAAACTGTTCCTCCTCTTTCAATTTTCCTGTTATACAGAGCAAATAATTTTAAACCATTTTTCATTCCATTATGTAAATGAAATTAAAAATATAGCAAATTGAATTGGAATATGAACAGTGATGCTAGAGGAACTTCTGTCTAAATCAAGAGAACCAGAATTATTTTTATTTAAGAATAATTTTTACCTTTCAGATCCTTACCTTGAGTAATTTATACAGTGCTGGCCTCTATATCTTCGTAAAGGTTTAATTGCTCTTCAGGGGAGCTGTGTAGAGCAATTATACAAATGATACCAGATATCAATGATTTAACTTATAAGGAAAAACTGAGAAAGCTGAGTATATTCTCAGTGGAAAAGAGACTTCACGTAACCCAACTGAAGTTTTAAAAATTATGAAGAAGACTGATAAAATTAATCCAACCAGGCTCTTTAAACTTGCAAGACCACAGAAGTTAGAAGACATGATCTAAAAATTAGAAAGTTGGGAACAAGAAAAGAAATGCTAAGGCATAACTATTTTACACAGAAGGATTAGAAGTGTATGGAATAAATTACTATAAAGGGCCCCTGAAGCAAGAAGCATCATGGAATTCAAAAGGGAATGAGATGAATTTCTAAACAAAAGGAGCAGATAGAAGGGTGGCAGAGGAAATATTCAAATGAAAATAAGGGACACAATAAGAAAGAAGTAAGGAGAGCATAAGACCCTTTTCCTCCTATTTCTCTGATTCTTGTTGCTGATACTACTATCATTTACTATGTCTAAAATAATGCAGGAGCCCTGTAGTACATGTCAGTCAGTCTCTTCTCAAAGATTATTTTAAACATTTTTATGTTATTAGGAGGTTCCTGGATTTTGGACCCTGTCATCTTTGGTGATGACTTGAAAACGAACCGGTTACTGACCACAGCCTACTCAGTCATATTGGACAACTATGTATCAAGGAACCACCTGTGAATGAGACATGGTCACACAAATTGATCAGATCTTTTCCCTCCAGAATTCCAGCTACTACTGGCAACTGTGAGTTATTGAAATACCCAGCATTCTTTTCCTGGCATACTGGTCTGCTTTAGGGGCTGGAGTTCTCAGGGTTGTCTTTTACTAATAGACATAGTGAATGCAGCAACAAGCTCTTTTTCTAATGAAAAGGCCAATTTATGAAATTCCAATTTCCAACCACGGCTACATATTTCAGACCCCACATGATAATTTACTGTATTCCCGGGAAGCAGCAGCAGAAATTTAGGGTTATTTTACGGATTCTGATTACATATGTTGCTTTAATTTTCCTGTGACTGTGAAAACCAGTAAGAAATAGCAAAAGCTCTGAAGCTGTACATACTCAGGAAGACATGATTCCATTGATTTACTTTCAGACAGGTGTATTCAGAATGACAGCTTTAATTACACAGGAATGAATGGCTGGAAAGCCCACATGCACCTAAGAAAACATCTTGGGTTTCATTGTTGACTGATACCTACGTCCACTTTTGAATCCTAATTATTTCTCAACAATATTAAATATTTAAAACCTAATTATTGCTCAGTTGCTCCATTCACTTCTAGTCTCCTCTACCTGTTTATAATTTTTATATATCATGCACGTTATCATGTCAGAAAATCCTAGCATGTGAACAATAGCACATTGAAATCCTAGAGTTTGCCTAATTAATTGCCTTATAGCTTTCAGAAATGCACCAAAAATGACAAAAAGCTTGGTATACATGGTAAATAGTAATGATATCATCTTTTTTGTTTTCTTGGAAAGTGGGGGATATTTGAAAGGATTAGGCACTTTCAACTTACAGCTTGAATATTTTTTCTTGAAGAAAATGTACATTTTTTTTTCTCTGCATTTTAAACATTAATTTCCAAGGTATCAACGGCTAATTATTCAGCAGTTACTTTAATGTTTCAGATAGGGAATAAGTAGCCTTGGGGAGAACAGATCCTGCTTTTAAAGTCTAGCTATAGTAAAGGATTATTACTAGAAGATATCTACTGCATATAGTCATTACTATTTCTTTCTCTGTTCAACGATGGAAAGCAGAATGGTAAAATTAGATTTCATTAGAAAAAATAAAAACAAACCAACCAAATCTAGATGTTGCCTAAATAACCCTGTGTAGTTGTGGTTCTGGACTACAGAAAGATTTACTACTGTCAACTGTTGACCCCACCTCATGCTGAGCACAGTGGAAAGGGAAATTCATTTGCTCTTTCCTACCTTTGCCAGGCTTCAGAGTCTTTCTTGACTCACTTTCTCTGGTCTTTGGTGAAATTATGAGCTATTAGCTGGACAGCTGGCAGCAGCACAGCCTAGCGCCCTCAGGAAAGGCCTTGGAACATCATCAGTCACATCCCAATGGAAAGTTCTCTGGGGCCAGGAGTACCAGAGTGTTTGCAAGTAAAGAAGAAAACTGAAATGATATTTCAAAGAAAAATTAACACTTTAATCTGCTTATATCATTGATTACAGCCTTCCACAAAAGTAAGCCAGTTGATCCTTTGTAACATGTGCCTGTTACAAAACTGTTAAATGAGAAGTAACACACATCTAAATTCTGTCCAACAATCCTACTGGATTGTTTCCATATGAGAAAAGGAATGTCAAATGACAGTGGCAGCAGTCCTCACTAGGAAATGGAATAATTTTTCACAACCCTTGTAATAGACAGCTCATGTCTTGTCCTCTCCATTGCTCTGTCAAACAGAGAAAACAGCAGGGATCATGGCCCAGCTGTAGGTCCTTGGTCAAGCTGTTCCCCCTGATTCCATTTCCACTACATAACTTCTGGATCTCCTCTGGGATCACAGAATGTCATAGTCATAAGACATACTGATTACCTGGAGAGTGCCTTGCTCATTTCAAAGTTCATGAAATAATGTGAATACTTCTCTAAAGCCTGGCTAACTGGCAGGTTTTTAGTCCAGAACAGGTTACGTATTTTTACACCTTCCTACGTGGGTTTGAAACAAGTGGGTCTTTGGAGATTGCAAAGATGTTTGGACTGTGTTGGAGGACTCCAGCTTGGAGGAGAAGCTAGTCATGTTATAAAGTTTTTCATACTCCCTTTTTGGGACAGTATATGACCTGTGCTTGTCCTGAGTGTCTGGAAGTGCTTGGGAAAATGCTAGGTGGTGCAAGTTGAAAGTGTAAAATGCCATGAGTGGCAGCAGGTCTGTGAACAGGACCTACTACATTAGGAACTACCATAAAACCAAGATTACCTAATTATGTGCCTGGAATACTTCTGTGTATTCCATTTTGATATATGGTTTCCAAATTACGTCAGCATTCATTATTGTGTCACCACAAACTTGCCTGAGGTATTTTTGGTTAAACATCTGTGAAAGAACACAAGCATTTTAAGTTTTACTAATCAAATATATTGGCAAAATCAGATATATGTATCTGGTTTATAGCAACTTTCTTCCTTACATTAAGCTTACTAATACAGACATATCTTCTGAGTTTGGGATGGGAGTTCCAAGAGACGAAAAATCTCTGTTCAGAAGTCTTTCCAAATTTGGACAAGGGGACAAGGATTTTCAGGTCAGAGATGGAGCCTGTTTTTCCTTTCTGCTAGACCTTATATGTTGATCATAGAACCATAGAATTGTTTAGCTTGGACAAGACCTTTAAGACCAACAAGTCCAACCATAAATCTAATATTGCAAAGTCCACCACTAAACTATATTTCTAAATGCCACATCTACGTGGTGTTTAAATACCCCAGGGGATGAGGACTCTACCTACCACTTTCCTGGGCAACCTGTTCTAATGCTTGGCAACTCTTTCTATGAAGATTTTTTTTTCCTTATATCCAATCTACATCTCCCTGGTGCAACTTGAGGCAATTTTCTCTTGCCCTATCACCTATTACTTGGGAAAAGAGAACTGATCCCAGCTTGCTATAACCCCCTCTCAGGCAGTTGTAGAGAGAGGTAAGGTCTCCTCCTATTATTCAGGGTAAACAACATCTTTGTTGTAGTGAGGTGCCCAAAACTGAACACAAAATTCAAGGTGGGTGCAGCCCCACTACTGCTGAATACAGAGAAACAATCATTTCCCTAATCCTGCTGCCCAGACAATTTCTGACACAATCAACAATGCCACTGATCTTCTCGGCCACCTTGGCACACCCTGGCTCTTGTTCAGCTGGCTGCTGGTCAGCACCTCCAGGTTCTTTTCCAAGAGGCAGATTTCCTCATCTCCTGGCTTGTGGCACTGCATGGGATTGTTGTGACCCAAGTGTAGGACCCTGTACTTTGCCTTACTGAACCTCATACAGCTGACCTCAATCCATCGATTCAGTCAGTCCAGATCCCTCTGGACAGCCTTTCTGCCCTTCAGCAGACCGACATACCCACCAGCTTGGTGTCATCTACAAACCAATGGAGCATCCATTTGAGCCCGTATCCAGGTCATTAATAAAGATCTTAAACAGGACTGGCCCTAATAAAGAGTCCTGGAGAACACCACTGGTAACCAGCCATCAGCTATACTTAACTCTATTCATCACCATTCTCTGCACATTTTCATAGATATGTGCCCTTAACTCAGCTTGGGTTTCAGTTTGTGGGGCTAATGAAGGCTCTTTTCTTTGGAACAGATGTTGCAGAGAAATACAGGTGGATAGCTGGATGTCTGTAACCCTCCTGTGAAGGTAGCAATCTGCAAGGGGTCACCAAAGGACAAACAAATGCCATAGGAAGAATCTTACACGTGATGCCAGGAAACAGGACAAGAGGAAAGACTGTTTCCTTTGCTGCTCCCCAGTCCACAATTAGTTGGATTCATAGATCTGAATGTTGAACAGAAATTTTGGTTTGCGTTTTCTTTTCCTATGCTTTCACATCCATTCCCTCTCCCATTATAACCACTTTTTAAATTGTGTAACTGTCCAAATTACCATAATTTAACCAGCAGAGTACCTTTCTAGTCTGAATCAACATTGATACATGTTGGTCTGTTTCTCTTTAATTACCGGAAAAAGAGGAAAGTAATGATACTATTAATGTAGAAGTTGAATTTTTAGGAGTACTGGTTCTCCAGTCTATTGTTAAGCAGTACATGCAAGTGTTTAGTGTATGCTGAGACTAATTTTCAATACGCAGTTTCCCTTGGGATATTTATATTCTTCCAATAAGCATAGAACTGTCCATCAAAAATAACTTTATATACCCTCACAGCACACACACACACACAATCATTGCCACAAACTTTTTGGGGTTTCTTTTCTAAAGACTTGCAAATATGAGTAACATTTTCTCTGTACCGTGTCCTGTTAAAGTAGGTGGGTGCTCATTTCAACAGACAATTGTAACAGAAGTATTCATTTTTTAATTTTTTTTCCTGCCTTTCTCTTTTGCAAACAGTTAAGTTAAAAATCTCTTTTCTGGGAAGTAGAAACTATTAATGCAAAAGGGGAAAAATCATTTCATAAGAGATGCTTTAGAGTCCAGCCTATTTTGGTTTTCTTACTCAAATCATTTACTTCTAATTAGATAAGAGAACAAAAAAGAAATTCCAAAGGGGAAAATACTATTTTTTTCCCCACAAATTGCTTCCATCATTTCTGAACTCTGCTAAGCATTTTTAATAGATATGTGCCCTTAGCTCATCTTTTGCATGCTAACAATTTAATCTGAATACCAATATAGACACAAAATAAACGATTGTTTCCTGCCAGAGGTATCTGCAGAAGAAATCTTGGAGTAAAACATTGTCTTTGCAGCTCATTGTGTCTCTAATTAGACTGGAAGGAGGCAGAAGCTTGCTGGTGTCAGTCTGTGTTTAGCATGCCCTGGAGCTTCAAGCTCCTGTGGGTATCAAAGTGCACTAATTAAATGAGGGGTCCACAATACCGCACTAAACATCAGAGTGAGAGAAAGAGTCCAGTGTCCTCAGTGCCTTTGAGAATCCATGGCCCACGCTAATTACCCATTGTTGAATTGACTTCCCATTCTACAAGGAATGAATGGTGCCTCTCTCCCCCCGTTTCCCTGTCCTCCCCCTGCCTCCCCCCACCCCACCTCCCTCTCCCCCCCCCTCCCCCCCCGCCCTTAGATTTTACCATCTTTGCTTTGGCCGCCTAATTAATCTTATGGAAATCTCCCGAAGCCAGATTCCAGCAAGGTTGCCCCGATGTTTATAATTTGATTTGTGATGATAAAAGTGAAGACACCCGGTGATGGAACAGTGTCATTTCCAACACTCTTGAGAATCGAAGAGGCTATCAATCTTTCCCACGTGCATGGCAAACTGATATCCTAGAAAATTAACTTCAATTAATAACAGAAATCCCCAGACACTCAGGGAAGTAGAGATGCTTTGAAAGAGAACCTTCAAAGATGTCTCTGGATTGTCTTTTATATGCAGACTCTTCTTTTTATATAGAAGAGATTCTCAATAAGGGAACGTGTGGTGAAGGGGGGAGTTCCCCCTCTCCCCTTTTAATCTGAGCAAGATGAGGTAACATTTTATATTTAGTTTAGGAAGAAGTTAACCAAAGGTCTGTAGGTTAAATCTGTTTTTATTTCCTCTCTGTAGATAGTATTGGATAGAATGGGCTATTGCTACACACATCACTGAAGAAATGTAAGATAAAAATGCTTTTACCATTATGTTCCACCCTCCCCCCCCCCAAAAAAAAAAAAAAAAAAAAAAAAAAAAAAAAAAAAAAAAGCTGGAAAGTTAGGGGTTGGACTGCTTGTCATTGCCAGTTGTCTTTGCCTTGAAAGGTTTTGTGATCTAATGTGGAATGTTCTATCAGGGAAAAAAGACTCGTTAAGATTTTACATGTTCTAATAACTGCAATGACACAGATAGTAAAGACTCCTATAAAAGACAGTCTCATTTCTGTGAAACTGTGCAACACACGAATTTTACTCTACAAATAATCTGTCAGGTCTACATTTGTAAGTGGCATTTCTATATTGTATTATTTGGAACAGTTGATTAGACAACACAACTTCAGTTTAATACTAGAAAAATAGATAAAGATGTAACAATTCCCCACCTCTGATATCAAGAAATCTCTTGCTAAACAAACAAACAAACAAAAAACCAAAAAACTTTAAAATATCATCCAATAATAATTTCTGGTTTGGTTTGCAGCTTTTTGTGCATATGTCATAGACAACAAATTAAATTTTGATTAACAATTACCTTGAGGTGATGCATAAGCAAAACTTTCTATCCAGTATCTTACCTAAAGTTTATCATCCAAGTAATTTTCAAGGTAGCTTGAAACAAACTAAGGTACAGTCTTAGCTTAGCAGCAAGAATGGGTTAAGTTTATTGCATTTCAGGTTCTTGTTATAATCGCAGTCATGTGAACGAATTCATGTTGTGCCATTTCTTGCTCTCATTACAACCTTTGTTACGAGAATGAGGTATTAGGGTTTTAATGCCTCATATATTCTGTGAATTATGTTAGTGTGCTGTACTACTTTGACCTTTTAAGTATTCTGTAATTTGATTGGCTGGTAATTCTAGTCCTTTTCCTGTTGACAGCCTCAATAACCTTTCAGACAAAAGTAGAATGGCAATCCAATCAAAATACAGAATATTTGAGACTACGAAATATGTAGTATAAAGGATAGCTATAATTCTTTGGGAGAAGACAAAATTTTAATTCTCCTGGTACTTAAAAATTGGGAAATAAATAGAAAACAACATATAATGCACTCCAAAAATAAATCTAAGGATAACACATGAAAGCGATAAAATGAGAGTTTTTAAACTTACTTTGTGATAACTTTTGATATTTTCTTGGCTAACTCTACTTGATACTTACATTATAATTTTTACTATATTTTTAATATTGCCATATCATAAGAAATTGTATTAAATTAAATTTTTATGTCTTCAGTATTTAGATCTATTTTTAATATTTTTATCAATTTTTGAAATCAGTAAATTAATATACACTAAGACAGAGCACCTGAATACCTTTTCAAGGTTAGTAGTGGTAAAACTAATCCATATATCATACGCTTGGTGTACAAAGTACCATGAAAACATAAAAAGTAGATGACTTTTATTATTTGGTACTATCATCTGCACATTCACATTTGATGATTGGAGAGAGTTATCTATTTGTCAGCAATTGCCATTTGGGTCTGGTTTTTTTTTTTTTTTAATAATACATTTTGTGTAAAAATAGTCCTCAATGAAAAACTATATTAATTACAATGAATGCACACTTACTACATTTCCACTGGATGAAAAAGAGAAAGCAAACTAATTTCACAGAACTCAGTAAATTTTAAACCAAAAAAACTCCCAGTTCTTTTCTCCAAATGAATTCTTCTTCTGAATCTCAAATTAATTTTTTCCTGAAATCCTTGTTTATAAAAAGAATTAGGGTTATTTTTAAATAATCTGTAATTCCTTTTCCTTTAACTTGAGGTTTTTGGGTGTTTTAGTTTTTTGGTTTGGGAGTTTTGGGTTGTTTTTGTTATTGTTGTTGTTTTTGTTTGTTTGTTGCTTTTTAGAGGTTTTTGGTTTGTTAGTTGATTTTTTTATTTTTTAACCTTTCATGGAATTTTTATGGAGAACCTACACAAACAGTAAAAACCTTCAGGAAGGTTTCTGATTTAATATCTTTCAAAATCTGCCAAACCCAACTTGATATAATTTGAGGTTGACTTGCTGTAACTATACCTCTAGGTAGATGCAGTTTGCCTTTTTTGTTGTTTTGCTATTTCAAGTACAGGGATTTTTTCTGACTAGCAGCTGTAGCTAGTTTTCAGTTTTGTCTGTGAAGGGCTGAAGTGGCATACAATTTTAACACCACTTCAGGGAATTTTTTCTTTCTCAATGAAGGAAATAAAAGAACGGATTCTTGTCTTTTTCATGAGGCCACTTAACAATTATATTTAAAGAAGGAAGGATCCTTTCACAATTTGTACATGAATGAGGTACAAATATTCAGCCAGTTGAATTTTTATATTCTTCTATTTGGCAAAGAAGAACCTAGGTCAGCTCCAGGGACCACAGGTTAAAAATTTTAGGAACATTAAAGGATATACCTTTGATTTCTACAGTACACTTCTACGAAGAGAAAGACTTCAGATATATACCCCTTTCAGCATATCCCCTTAGTATGATGTGGAAGATTTCACACAGCATAATATGAAGCCAATCATCATACAAAATAAGACACATACATAAGTTGTTCCAGTAAGCATTCAGCCATAGTTTTGTGGAGTTGTAGGGAAGCTTCTGAATAATAAGCAGAAATGTCAGTAATAGAAAATATTACATTATAGCAGAAAATATTATACCATATTATCAGTCTGTAAATTTTGGAATTTTAAAAGCCTGACCAATATTTTCTGGTATGCTAATGTGATTAAGTGGCAGAAAAATATATTCTCTCTATCACCATGTGATGCAAACCCAAGGCAGAGTGAGCCTGAAAACCAGCTGTAAACAACCAGATGAAAAGGGTTTTGTGTTTTTCAATCAAAGCTGCCTTTACACGAGTGTAATTTTTTTGGTATAATTCTATAAGTCTCTCCCACTGATGTAGGTTTTTCCTTGGAAAGACTTAGCACAGTTTTCATCATGAAGGCATCTATTGCTCTTTGAAACATCCTGGATTGTTTGAGACATTCAGGACTGGTAAAAGGCACACCAGAGGTGTTCTCTGAATTTTAACAGTAGAGTGGGATTCCTTGCCTTGATGACCATATGATACTGAATTGTGGTCTTCACAGAAAGATGATCTTGTGTGAACTTGATAAATATCTGCTATTGCAGTCAATGGATTCAAGAGAACAGTTTACCTCCCAAATGAGGTTGCAGGGTGAGCAGAGTGTCTAATAGACTTCACTGATTATTTTGCCTAGGAACTCAACTCAGGTTCCAACACATAGGTATCACAAACTGTTTCAGATACTTAATTTGGGACTGACATTGACAATGGTTTTATATTTACACCTAGGACCAGTTTTGCAAGAATGGAAGGGATAATTGTCAGGTCTTCCATCTTCCATCAGTTTTTCTTATCATCACTGCTTTCCCATAGTGATTACAGTTTGACTTTCTTTCATTGATGAAATAGGCTGTTGTTTATCAGTATACAAATCTTCATATGTGGACCATTTATTCTTATCTGAATATGTTCATGTTATTACATACTTTAATACAGAAATTTTAAAGAGAATTCTAAGAAAATGGATGTTAAATTACTTCCCTCAAAAAAGTATAAAACATGATTTTTTTTGAAGATACCAACATATGCAATGACTATGGTTTTTAGTATTGATGGAATTGATTCTTTCTTCTAATCTAAAACATGAATTTTGATGTCCAAATGCAATGGTTTCACCATTTTGCCAGCAGGAGGTCACCTCCACTGGAATTAAGGCCATTTAATAAATGGAAAATTAAATAAAAAGGAATAATGTGTTGTAGTAAAAAGCTTTATATTCAGTAAGATAACCACTGTACTGCATGTACTCCTTAAATTGCTCGTTCCTGTTCTCCAGAGGTCACATGTAACTAGTCTAGCAATAATATTCTAAACTTCATGCTTTATTCCCTTAATAACTACCAATTTACATATTTTTCTGTGCTGGTATGTGATGATGTAAATCAATTCCATGTAAGTAGTGGGAACCTGGAAAGAAAGTCTGGATTGATCTTTCTTCTCAAAACTGAGTGTTGAAGGAACTTGAAGTCGAGTCTAAAACTTTAGAAACCAGTGAAGGCAGAAGACTCAGAATAGAAAAATTGGCCAACAAAACCAGATGATTCAAACCTATATCCTTTGACAGAACTGTTTGCCTCATTCCTTTCTCATTTAAATTAGGAACCAATCCACTAGTGTAATTGAAGTTATACTAATAAAAACAAAACACAAAAAACAAATTTGACCTTTCAATTACGTTCAATATGGACCCTAAATTACATAATTTATTGGTTCAGGGAAATGATCACCTATCTTTTCATTGACCCATCTGAAAGATAAGTAATACCTCATATTAGAGTTCAAGAAAAGAGGAAAGAAAACAAAACCAAAAACATACTGCATCTATTAGGAATCAGGGCTTCACCTCTGTTCTTAGTTTCAGATAATAATATGGAAGTCAGAGGCTTTATACTCAAGATAGTTCACATGAAAGACGAAGTTCCTAAACATATAAACAAGCTATCTAAGGGTAACATATTCCTGTGTACCCACTTGGTAACTACAAAAGTTCATACTATGGTCCATTCATGCATCGTTACTCCCTTTGACTCACTTTCTGAAGGTCTGATTTGTTGAAGTGCATCATTCGTAGCTGTGTTGAGGTACAGAAGTAGGTTCCACAGCACAGTCAGGAAGACCTCCTTTTGTGAGTTTGTTGCTTTTCAAGGTATTTTCTTCCACATACAGAGAGCACCTTTGTATTTAAACCCATGATGTATCCAGAGAAGTTACCGAGCAGCTCCATACTTAAAACATTCTTCACTACCTTTCAGCAGTGAGAGAAAAACCTGAGGCTGTGGGATTAGAAACACCCACCCCAGCCTCTTCCACCATTTCCTCCTAAGAATACCTGTGCCCACAGGAACTACTCCATTAGGAACAGCTGAGATTCATTATGTTGTGAGACTATGGACAATGGAAAACCAGTCAATATTTCTCATTTGTCCCTGAATTCACAACACAAGAGGAAAGAAAAAAGTCTCATCAAAAGTTAACAGGTAAAACTCAGTAAAGGTGGATAAATTTCTCTTCCATCTACCCACACATAGCAGCACAGAAGTGCCATAATGTCAAAAGTCACACACCATTTTAAAAATAAAGGAGTACATGAGTCATGACAGCTGTGACAGACATTTTCACTTGTACTGATGAAGAATTAAAAGGTTGAAAATGTGGGGGTTTGAGTGTTTAATTCATATCTTCTTCTTTTTTTTTTTTTTTTTCAGAGACTTTTTTCAAACTATTTAATACTCTAGAAAATGTATTGCCCAGAGAGTGTTCAAACTAGAATACACAGCACCCACAGACACTTTACAAATAACTGCATTCTTGACAGGGCACATAAGAATATAATCAGAAATCCTTTAGGAGGAGAAATAAGCAGAATTTTGTTAAGGAAACAATCATTTTGGTTAGAACTTCTGATGTCAATCCTTGAAGTATCACTTTCAGGAAAAGTATTCCAAAATCAAAGATCACAAGAGCTACAAGTTCAGGTGCTTATCATGGTCTCCAGGCATACTCATTCCTGCTTGTATCTTAACATCTATGATCCTTAAGCTTTAGTGCATGCAAATGCAATTCTTTTCAAAATCAGATATTTCAGTGACCATATTTTGATAGTTACTTTCATAGACCTCTGTATTTGAAACAGCTTGACATTTTTTACTGCTTACCCAATTTCTGCTTCTCCATTTCAGTCTCAAATGAATCACATTGAAGTACTTATTTTGTCTTCTGTCAGGCAAAATCTAATCTGATTGCAGCTGTTAATGAGATCAGATCTGGCAAAAATCAGTTGGCAAGACTATTTTACCTGTTAGGATTGAAAAAAAAAAAAAAAAAAAAAAAAAGAAAAGGTAAATCCATGCCATAAAGTCATCTCTAAGATTTGCTGGGTACTATACAGAGACTATAGATGAATCATGCTGGGCCAGCTGTTTGCTTCATGTTACATTCAGAACACCAAGATATTAAGGTTAAAACAGTCTGGTTAATCCTGTTTCAGGTTGGACTCTAGAAAGTGGTAAACTACCACTTTTACCTTCAGGTAATACTTGATAAAACCTTTATTACATAAGCAAACAAAACAGTTAAAACTTCTCAAAAGAGCATTAGCCATACAAGCTGGCAGGAAGAACAATTATATGCATTTTATGCCTTTTCTTATGTAAAATACTAAAAAGTTCCTCTTTTGTGGAAACTCTGAGGTTTTAATTGGGTTAGAATAAAATACTTAAAAGAGACAGTGTCTTAAGATATTCTGGAGGTGCAAAAGGGCAAAAAGGATTTTTTGCTATCAAAATCAGATTAACTGAAACACCTACTCCTTGGATTTTTTTTCCATTGTACCATATTGTAAGTTCAACAAGTATACTGTAATATCTCAGAATAGGTCCTTGTGACCCATTTGGTTTTCGAGTATTACCTTCCTGGTGAATACCTCCATTTCACATTCTCTTCATCTCATAATGAGCTACTTTGTATTTTTCTGCTATGTGAACTTATTTTTACTACTTTTTACCAAATTTTGTAGATCCTATATTATTTTTCTGTCCTTACATTTATTTGCAACATCTTTTATTTTTGTATATTTTCAAATATGAAGTCTTATTAATGTCATTTAGAAGAATAAAAGAATTAAACAGAATTAAATAACCTCTGTCTATAAAGCTCCATGTCTATCCAATGACTCCATTCTACTGCTAACGTGATTGAAGAGCAATATCAAACCTCCTGCATTTTAATTCCAAAATGGAGGAGTTGACAGGTCCAGAAAAAGCAAAGCAAATTCAAAACAAGGAGAGTAAGCAATGAATTCAGAATATCCACTATTACTATTTCTTCAAGACACCTTGGTGAAATAGTCATTCCCTGCCCAAGCACCAACCCATAAATATTTTTACCTCCAGCCCATCTAAGAAGAATGAGCCACGAGGCTCTCAAGGACAAGGGGGCAGTTTCAGAGAGCTGGTTGTGCATAGATGCAGCAGTCAGCCCCCATTGATGGTATAGAAAATGCAGCCCACAACAGAAGAAAAATCAGACATGTGTCTGGTTTTGAGCTTAGTTACATTAATAATACATTATCACACTAGCAATTGTTGGTATATGCTTCTCAGAAAACAAGGTTATTACACATGGCTTTACAAGGAACTGAAAAGAGAAAAAAAGTTTCCTTCTGAGACTGCAAATTGATTGCAAAATATTCAGCCAATAATCTGTCTTTATATACTATGGCTGTTTTACTTAACATACTGAGATAATAAATATCTTCAGCTCAACTTGATACAAACATGACTTTACCTTTGGAAACAAAAATTCACAAAGTAAATGAAAACTATCCCACAGAAGCACAGTGGTGTTTGAACATCAATTTGACAGGTACTATAATTTCCCTATTTAGGTGTTCTGAATATCATACAGGAGTATACTGCTGCAACGCTGTAAGAATTCTCACAGAAGTCATGTAAAAGAAAAGTTTTAGTACAAAGCAAAGATGGCATTGGAAGATGGACGCAGCCTGATGCATTTGAATGATGCTCCAAAACCATGACCCTGAATTATTTCTGTTTAACACACATCTATTATTACTAAACAGTAACAAACAGGAAAGTTAACTCTGTAACAGATTCACTCTAAGCAGTGCTGCGTCATCAACACACATTTGTATGTGAGTGACTAGAATCAAAACATGTTCAGTTCTAATCTGTGCCTTCCTTACTATTTTCCGTCTAGGGAAAAGATGACAACTGTGCACTATAGTCTTTGCAGATCTCTCTGTAACAGAAACCATGAATGCAAAAGATGACACACATTTTATTAATCTTCTCTCAACACCTTTTATAATGTATTCAGAGTTTTGCTTTTCCATATTTAAATAGTAAAAAATTATTTGGGCAGTGAAGAAGGGCTGGGGTGGTGGGAGAAGGGGGCTGCGAGCTTTTTATTCTTTCCACAGAGATTTTTCTTTCTCATTGTTCTTGATAGTATGCCAAGAGAGAAACTCACATAAAGACACAAGCTTCTGCATTTGCTTCTTCTGCAGCATATCTCATTACTGAGGGAATATGCCTTTGACTAAATTAATCTTTATCCTCAGAATAGTCACTTTGATGGCTATCAAAATTTTTAGTCTAATGTATATACATATATATATACTCATGCATCACATTCATTATTTCCAGAAATTTGTGTCTCATGTTAAACCTCATGTCTGAACTTACCACAGAGAGCACAGTAACTCCAGAGGTTTTGTGATTCCATAAAGGCCCAGGAAAAGATGAGAACTTCTCTCCACCAAAGGTCTCTTGCAGCAGAAGGCAGCAGGCCATTCCTAAACAACATAATTCCCTGTGAATACAACTGATGATCTACTCTGCAAGCTGGAGTTTTCCATCCTAACCCAAAATTCAAAGATAAAATTTCATCCTGATACTTACAGTCTCCTCCAGGAATCTGGAAAGTTAGCTGAGAGACTCTACTTTCCCCTTTAGAAATTAATGTCTCATTCTACAAGCAAAGGTTTGCAAGTCCTGGAAAATGAGGTCTTAAGGACCATGAGAGATCCTGTGAATTCACTCACAACAATCATATAAACAAAAGGGAGTTTTAAAAATGAGGTGCGCATACTTTTCCAATTCAGCTGTCCTTAATGAACCCATTCTTTTACACAAGTATGCATCCATAGCTGACTAATGTACACAGCCATACACAAACTTATCAACTGCTTCAATACTGAGAAAAAAGGGAAAATAGAAATTTAGGATCTTTACCCCCTTTTAAAAAGCTAAAAGGGATCCTTGGAGACATATGAGCCATATGCACCTAGATAGAGCAGTAGACTTGTCTAGTTAGATAACATTCTTGATGCTTTCCTTTTTTTTTCTTGCAGGACTAGGACAAAGCGCTGTTTAAAACAATACCAAACTTTATTGAAATGCAGAATATGATGGCAGTTGCAATTGATTAAGTTTTTAAAATATAGGTCTTAGATATTAAAAAATGTTGGCTCAGATTAACAGTTTGGGATTTTCCCATGTAAATTTTCTTTCTGAAATTGACTAAACATTGCCAAGGACTGAAATCTTTTAAAAATTCAATTTTTTGAATGACTTGTGGGAATAAATTATGATTCCCAATCACATTTCCTTATAAAGTAGACATATGATAAAATTATTATGGTGCAAATATTAAATCCTAGCAAAATTTAGATTAAATTCTAAGGGAAACAAAAAGTAAATGAACATAGAATTCAACTTCTAGTGTTTCAATCCCTTGTAAATGAAAAATGAAACAGATATTTGGATGATTATTTACGAAGCATGCTCTTCTGTATGAACTTCACTTAAAATCCACAGTCACTGTAGAGCACCTTCCAAACTCCTTAACCATGGACATGAAGGGTCTATCCTTCTAAGAGATTGCAGTACTGATCAAGCAGAATAGAATGCAACATCTCTGAATGAGCACTTGGTCATTTATTATAGCATGAACTTTTAGACCAACAATGCCAGCAGAGAGTCTTCTGAATCTGTTCAAACTTTCCTGAGTAGCTCAAAAAACAAAAGTGTTGTGAAATGTTCTTTTTCTTTCTCTCCTTCCCTCTTCATCTTCACTCACCTCACCTCTTCAAATCCCTCCCCTCCTTCCTTCCTTCCTTCCTTCCTTCCTTCCTTCCTTCCTTCCTTCCTTCCTTCCTTCCTTCCTTCCTTCCTTCCTTCCTTCCTTCCTTCCTTCCTTCCTTCTTTGCTTGAATGTAAAGAAAGATACTGTGACCTTTAAATGAAATGTAGCAGAATTCAAGGGAGAATTCTGGCTTCATTTTAAAAGGCACATTTATATCAGTCTGGTGTACTTTGCTCTGACAACACTTGAAGTCCTGAGCAAGACAAGAGAGGACTTTGAAATGTGGTTTAGAAATATTTTTCTACATTTTCAAGAATCAGGAAGGACTAGAATGCAAAGCTGATCCTGTAGATATACGAAAAATATATTTATACTCTTCTTTTTCCTACTGTAATTTTATTTTAGGACATTAAATTCAGAAAAAACTTCCCTGGAGCATTCAGGTGTTTGGACAGTTTATGTGCACACTGTTACTCAGTCACAATGCTTTTCCTAGAAGAAACGTCATGCCAACTTTCTTGCAGACACTCTCCAGATTCTTGGACTGGTCAGAGAGAAAAACTAGACTTTAAGGTCCTGTCATATCAGCAACAGCTTTGTAAGACTTTTCCTAAAATAATAATTTCTCTGCCATAAGGACAAGTCACTACAGAGACATATCCCAATAGATTAATGGAGATTTTTGGGCCACAAATCATAAGACTTGCATCATATCAGGTTCATCTAATAACTCACTATTTAGAAGCAGAACAGAGCAAGACTAATTGCCTTATAATATTTAACAGTTAATTCAAATAATATTCTACTACATCAAAGGTGAATTCATACAGCAGTTAAGTATACAAATGAGTTCTAATAAAGTGGTAATTTTTCTGTACTGTATAAACGCAATCATATTAAACTCAAATCAGTGAAATGCTAATTCACTTTTTAATGAGTTCCTTTCCTATTTCATATTTTTAAGCAACTTTCAACTGGTTTGGTTAAGCATAGTTAATAAGATGAAAAGAGTGGGTTTTAATTAACTCAGACAAAATATTCTATTGTATATATGTGAGTTTTTAAGGCAATGTAAAGTATGATTGGAATTCAGGTTTTATTCTATCTCCTCTTCTTGTGAGCTCTGAAATTTGAATACAGCTATCTGAGGCTGTGGAGAGGTATCTTATTCTCCTCTGAAATTTGTGTTTCTGAGGAAAGCTCCTAGTTTTCCTTTTGGACATGACTGCATTATTATTAGCCAGGACATATTCTTCTTTCTAATCCATGAGAAAGCAAAATGACCGCAACTCTTAAGCCTGGTTATCCCACAAAACCTAAATGGGTCATTATGAACTTCTGCAGTGACTCTCACATTGTATAAAGGGACAGAGGATAATTTTTGAGGTCCCTTTAAGGCATATGTCCTAATTCATGGATACTCTGAACAAAAAGTTGATTTCCCCCAAGCTTAGGAAAAATAACTTATAGTCTCATGTACCTCTGCCTCTTTGCTATCTGTAAGCCTGACTGAAAATTGGCCAGAATCAGCTCAAATCTTGAAGCTGATTTCAGTGGAATGTGTGATTATATGACCATTATCAATCTAGGGATGAGAAAAACACGCTCCTTAATTCCCATTCCATAAACACAAAAATGCCTTTTTTCATATGCCATTCATATCAGGCATCAGAAGAATATCTACTCTTGATTTACTCTGAACTCTGGTCCTGGTCCACTACAGGAATTGCATTGTGCAAGGGAGCAGAAGCTTAGTCTTTTTTGTAAGGTTACTGCTTGTTGCCAACTATCAGAGGATTCTCTGTAGAGAATAAAGCTGGGGTATCAGAGAAACCTGACAATGTGCAGAGACTTTCTGTGTTTTCTCCAGCATAGCTGAGTTTAAGAATTATTCAAAGTAAAATATAATACTTCAGAGTGAAAACCTATTTTACCACATTTCTGATTTTCTCGTGCCATTTGTGTATTAAGGTTTAGAATGACTGATTCAATTAAACTATAGATCTTATTCATATTTTCACTGCTGTTGGACCTGAATCTGAAGTCCTCCCTGGTCACTAGTTAAAGAGTTTTAATGATTTTGAGTTTGAATGAATGTCATTATATCATATCCCACATTAGATGCAGGTAATAAAATTCCTTTCCTTCCTTGATTTTAGTTGAATTTAGTTGAATCTTTTAAGTGAAATGCAATATGAGAAAGCCTTGCTTTGTCTAAATCATAAACATGAAACATTTGTCAATTTTATTGTCATTAAGCGCCTCTTTGTCACATAAACTCAACATTGTTTCATTTTCATTCTCTCCAGCAACTGATCAAAATATTTCGAAATATCTTCAAAATTTGGAATATTTTTTCCTGCAAGATGAGAGTCATGATTCGTGGTTTCTTTACACAACAACTTAACTTTGCAAGCCAGGAAACCTCAGTATTTTCACTGATTATCAGCTTCCCTCCTTCCTTCAATCCTCATAAAGCACTTAGTTTAAAAAACTCCTTCAGGCTTCAAAATATTAGTATTTATTTGTTTTAGATTCTCATCTAATTCTGAAAAGACAGATGTCTTGAACACTACTGGCATAATGTCACCACCATTTGTACAATCCCTAAAAATCATCATGAGAAGCTCTTTAGAAGAGGCTCTTTATCCTCCCACAGCCAGTTGGCCCCTAGCATCTGTCTCCCAGGAGCGCCCTGGCTGAGTGTTTGGGTGGCACTCTGGAGTCAGCAAGCAGGTGAGATAATGTGCTCCAGAGCATCTGCAAAGTATTTGTCAATCAGATATTCTGTTACCTAATACTTTTCGCTAAACCTCTTGGATTGACAGCTGTGAACCTAAGCCTGCAACTGATGTTATTCTACATCCACTAGATGAATAATGATGCAGAGCTCCTTGTTTATTTGCTTATTCTGAAATCAGATCTTGTTTATTCTGTGCCCCTTTCTAGTCCTGATATATAACTAATTGTTGGCAGATGTGGCAAGTATCTAGGGCCAAGATATATTTGTTTGCACAGTCTGATTTTTGAGTCTCAACCAGTATCAGGCAATTGCAGCTGTTTTTTATCAAGACTCTGGAGCACTGTAGACAGTCCACCTGGCAAAACATGATTTGGCCATATGACCTTCACATGAAAGCTTTGAATACAGGACTTCTGCTCAAACAATATTTAAAATATCTAAAAAAACCTAATTAAATTAACAAATTCCAGTGAAATGCTAATCAGTGTTTGTGCATGCAAAATTGCCCTGTGGTTCATAGACAATAGGGTGACAGACTTATTTCTAATTTTGATTTAAAATCTGAACCATATAATAAGGGTGCTAATTGTCTGAGACAATCTTTCCTTTAGCAAGCTAGCTACTGTCTACATTTAATCATCTTGCTTGAAAGAAAACAGAAAACTAGCATTTGTCTAATGCCTGGAAGCAAAGGAAAAAAAAACAGCAGCAGAAAAATAAATCAGCATGAATCCAGTTTAGCTGGCTAATACAAACACTTCTTTCTTTTCTGATGAGGATCTCACTCCTTCATTTTGCCCAGATGCCCAGATGTCAAATTCCTCTTTGTGAGTTGTTTTTATGACTTTCTTCAATTTTTAAAAACAAATAAAAGATTAACATTGGAGTTAGCTTCTTTACTTTTAGCTAGAAGTTCTGTGAGCACAATAGTATTCAAATTTTCAACTTCTCATGTTTTTCATCTGTGGGTAAATGCAGTTGACTTACTACATCCATCCAAAATATTTTAGGAAAGTAACATTGTGGAAGATTGTTTATTTGAAGTGGTAGTGAATAATCTGTAAACTCTGTGTCTACATTGTTATCTTCACTAATAAAATAGAAAACCTGTACTTATTTTTGTTCTGTATTTCTTTTGTCACTGTCAAAAGTGAATCTGAGAAAAGGTACAGGCTGTTTAGGATTATGTCAGCTTGTGGAGTGGAAATCCTTCACGCTATATGACTGAAAACTTTTTAATTTATTCTGATTTTAATAGCACCTCTAATTATCATTATCACCCACTTTATCATTGCCAAATTTACAAATAAATTAAAATACCACAAGTGGGCTTACAGGATCACAGGATAAAATAATAATATGGAATCAATAAAAGATTTTCTTTTTTATCTTGCACTTTATGCTCAGACAACAGTCAATATTTCTAAATTCATTCTAAAAAGTTTTTCCTTCCCTTCCCCTCCCCTCCCCTTCTCTTCCCTTCCTTGTCTGGAGGGGGAAAATAATTGAATATTCATGCAAAAGTAAGAAATCAGATCTTTTGTCACTGTACTCCTTACATTTCACTACAACACAATGTGAAAGAAATGCTACAGAAATGTCATGAGACCAGACAGAAAAGTAAATAGAAACAGGTTAAGAATTTAGACTGTCAGTTCATGATTTCTTCACTGATTATAACACCTGCATTGTTTTCCTCAAGATTAGAGCACCACAAAAAAAAAAAAAAAAAAAAAATGGTTGCTTTAGACTTGAGTAACTTCCCAAAGATCCCAGTAGGCAAGTCTGTAGTTCATCAGGGAATTATGATTATCAGGGATGAGCTAAGTCCCCGTAGACTGGTACCTGTATTAGTGTCACTAAAGAAGGAAGAATTACCATCTCCTGGTCTAGTAACACAGCCTAACCTGTGGGAGTTTGCCACCTGTGTACGAGAAAGGACAAATAAGACAGCCAGAAAGTCATAGTTCCGAAACAGTGCAGAATTTGGCTTTGGGAAGTTTCCATCAGATCACTCTCCAGGTACATGAGATCACTCCTTCATTCTCTCCCCTTCACTACAGAGCAAGGAGTGGCTTTCCCTGTGACTGCCCAGAGCCAGCTGGAAACATGGATTTGTCCACAGAGACTGAGGGTCCTCCATTGAGGCTCCAGGACATCTGCAGCTCCTCTACTTAGCAAACTCATTTCCCTTGTCCCTGGGTTGCTCTGCACTTCAGCAGAGCAGCTCTGCACATGTACTTTGTCTTTCACATCCATTTCCCTTGTACAATATCTCATCCTTCCTTAAACTGCAGAAAGTGTCATTGATATGTGGATTAAATCCTTCTCCTATTGCACATTTACAACAGAAAACTAATCTGCCATGATCTGCCAATTCACCTCAGTGTAAAGCTCAGAGTAGGAGAAGAAACAGTCTTAAATATGTGCTTCCAAGGAAGCATGTTTGTTATTAGTATTCCAATATATTACACTTTTTTAATTAGGTGTACTTTTTAAATATGAATACTATACTTCTAACTTCATATGTCTGAGGGAAAGGGAAGAAGTGAGCTACTCCTGGAGGCCTGGACACAATTGGGATGTTTATGTGCATAAGATGTTCATCTCTGGCTGGTTTAGCATGTCTGCCTAGGAGTATTTATTGTAATATGATAGACCAGTCTCTGTTTCTAGAACACTGAGTATGAGTGTAATACCACAGCACATATCTTCACATTTAATAGATATGCCTTCATGTATTCCAGCATGGCTTTGAGAATTTCCTCCTTCTCAGTGACCAAAAAAAAATGAACTTACTTCACTCTTATGCTAGAAGAAAATAATACAAGACCTCAGTAATTAAGTGTGTGACCCGCAGAATTCCTTTTTTTTTTCATGCTTTGTCTACAGTCCATGAAAAATTCATGCTCTCTCAGGTAACATGCTTCTTTTTATCTAAATGCAACACATTGATCTCCTTTCAGTTTGGAGTTAGCTTGTTCCTTCTACTATCATTCCTGAAGTAACAAATGATATTTTCATAGGCATGGTTAGTAATCAATATACACAAGTAACTGTCATTGATCCGAATACAACCCTTGATCTAGAAAATCACCAATTATAGCTATTTAAAATTAGATTAGGTGGAACCCGGAGAAAAATATTGCCAAGGCAATTTACTTAATCATGTTAAAACTAAGGTGAAATCATTTAATTAGATAGCATTTATAGAGGGAAAATTGGGCTTTTACCAACTTTAAAATAGAGCTCTCTGAGGAGTATATATTTTGAATTTTACATATAAATGTACACTTACTGTTGCCAGACTTAGAATGAGGTCTAAATTTCTTATTAACATTTTTAATTTGTACTTAATGCAAACAATTCCATGTAAATAGTGATATAAGTTGGTATATTACAAAATTCTATACTAAGAAGTTGGAGGTTTTGTTTTTAGCTTGAGCCCCCCCTCATTCTGTGTTCCAGCTGCAGCTATCCTGCAAACATGAGTTCCTTAGACCTGCACAACTTAGGAAAACAGAACTAGAAAATATATATTTCATAACCCTATACAGCAATACAAGCTATGATAAATCACCTGCAAATATTTAACCATATAATTCACACTCACTTTAAAGCCCCTTTGTCCTGCCAAAGACGTTTAAAGGGGCTTTAATACAGCAGTGAATCAAGCCCGGTGACCAGCTGTAGTTTGGTATTTCCAAGCTTTTATCAGTTTTCACCACAGCTTTCATGTTATTTTTAGAAACTGGCTGGAATCAGAACTCAAGTCTGAAGTTGTCTGAGTTTGCAGTGACTGATTTTGGCTCCATTTTCAATATGACTGCAACTAAATAAATGCCACTGATTTTTCTCAGGCATCCTTTCTGTCTTTCTCATCTCCATCAGGCTACATACATTCTGTAGCCATGGGCTTGGTTCCAGGAAGGTTAATAGTCACCATTTCATTCACCATTTATAAGAGCCATTTTCTCCTGTTTAGCCAATAAATGGCTGCATGTTTGGATGACACTTCTGTGATCTGTCTAGAGTTACACAGCTGAAACATCCGCACACAGTATCCCTTACATGTCCTTCAGTACAAAAGAAAGATGATTTTAGATCTCGGGATACCAAGGGACCACACAAAATACACAGCAACTTGCAAGACAAAGAGGGATCTTTCTGCAAAGAGACATAGAAAAGTTCAGGGGAACAAGCAAGTAGTTTTGCAGACTTACCACAGGAAAGGAAATGTTTTCCTTTCTCAGCATTGCAAAAAGAAAAATTCCTACACAAAGCCCAGCAACAGGGGCATATTGCCAGTGGGGGAATTTACAAATTCTCTCTTGAGTATTGTAATAATTCATTACTAGGGAGTGGCCACTGCTGACCATGAGAGAATAGTCTAACTGTAAACCATAGGAAAGGGAAGAAAGAGGCTGTAAGAATCCAAGAACTATAATTTCCATGAAGCTGTCTAAATATGAAGCAGATTGATATTGCTCAAGGCAAACATTTGTTTTCAGCCAAAAAACTAGAAATACCATTTCAGGTAAAAAAAAAGTCAAAATACTTCAGTCAAAAAGGTGATAATTTAGGCAAATCTTTTCCTTCTCATTTTTAAAATATATTTTTTCCATTGGTGGTTGCTTTTTTTGTTGCTATTTGCTTTGAAAGAAATAAAGCAAAAGTAGTAGAAACTATTCTACATCTTCTATATCTTTCGACTATCGCTGATTCTCTAATAACAGATGCAACCTCTTCCATTTATCTTGCCTCTCTTACAATCTTAAACTATTACAGACATTACAGTTCAACAGAGAAGGTTAAACTAAAGTTCTTTACTTAGGCACAGGCAAAAAGTAAACTTGGTTGAATAGGGCCACAAGTTTCATTACCAAAGCATAGTATAGGAGCTGAGAGGAAAAGAAGATACACTTGGAGTCCTTTTGGAAATGACAAGCACATTATGGAGATGATGCTCAATGTTTATCCAGTGCAAAAAGTCTTCCTAGGAAAACATACTTGAACACAAACCCCAGTAATTTTACTAATTCAATCTCATCATATCTGAATGATTTAAATGTAACCACCAATTAATCCAAAACTCATGAGTTAACCTACCTCCAGAGATTTTCTGCAGCTTGCCGTACTTAATTGTTTAGGGATATTACTACCCAAACAGCTCAATCTCAAAGGTGTTGACTTTCACTTTCTGCATTTCCTAGCTGTTGACAGGTGAGTTCATTCCACTAAAAATCACGCTCATATGTTTGACCTGCCTATACTACTAGTGAGTTTAATAACATTTTTTGTTTCATGGCCACCAATGTATTTCCATTAGCAGTGGGCAGGAGGGGTGAGTGGGCAGCTAGAGAAATGGCATCCCCCCCTACAAGGTCTGGATCAGGCTGAGACTGTAACCTGAAATATGATCATACTCCCAACAGCTAGTTATGTTAGTTGTGGTCTCACTGGTGTGAGTGGGTTATTGAAAGAAATTTTAGAAGGCGGTTTTAAGAAAAATGCTGGTCCTAAAAAAGGCCTTGGCCTCTGGCTCTGTGGGAGGGTATTAACATTAGCTATCAAGATCTCCAAAGTATTACTAGGTTGTAGCGTCCTTCGGCAGAAGATCTAATCTCTGAGTTTCCTTGACCTTGTGATCTTTTACCTCAAGTGAAAGTCTGCATTCCATTTTAGAAATGTAAACATTATTAGTGCATATATGAAAGACCACCACTGCTCTACAATGCAAGATAAATAAATCAAGAAGAAATGCCCAAGGCCTAGACTGAAGTATCTGTATGTATCATTAGCAAACATGTTACCGGAAAGCAAAAATATTGTCTTTATTAGGTTATATGAAAAGAAAGAATGGAAAGAGTTAAGCTGAGAATATTGAAGAGTAAAAAAAGTTTTAGAAAATGTAACATAGATACTGCTTTCAGAAACCTCAGCTGCTCACTCCACATGCACAAATTCTACAGTTTTTATACATCTATATATATCTATATGTATATTTAATCATGTGTTTGGTCTGTCTAAAGTTTAATGATATTCCATACTTCTTCATTGTTCACCAATATATTGCTACCAATGTGGGTGGGAACTGTGTATTTATGTGTGTGTATCTGTGTAGTTGTCTTTTCACTTTGGTATAAATCTGATGATTGATCTATATTTTCAACAGCTTTTGTTTCTTTACTCCTAAATCCATAACAGTATATAAATTCTGCTCTCAAGAAATCACAAACTAACCAACAAAAAATTAGAATATTTGATCCCCCAAAGAAGGGGAAAACCAGTTTCAGTGGAGCTGCACCATAGACAGGGTCCTCACAGAGATCACTCAGAAAGAGAAGTTTGCCTCAGCATCCTACACCTGGAAGGAGATGTTTGAGGGGAAAGGCAAAGGTATTTCATCCCCATTCACTTCTGTGCAGGCAGCAGTTCCATCAGTGTAGTGCAGATGTCAGCATTGCTGCTTTCTTCTCATCCACATGTAGCTCCCATCTCCAGAGGTCTGGAGAGGTTGACAAGAGGTAGTGAAACATGCCCTTGGTCAGAGACCTGCTGTGCTAGCCATGCCCTTCCCATCACAGTGGGGAGTCCCCAGTGCCCACAGCATTGCAGCCCTTATGCTGTGGATGGCCTGGCCATTACTCAGCTCAGCTCTGCTGGCCAGAAAGAGAACAGTGACAGAAGTACCTCTGGTTTTTTCACATGTAACAACTCTTCCTAAGGCCTCTTTGATTCTTATTTTCCTGATAGTCATCTCCAGTTGCATTTCACTTACAAAGCCCATTGAATTTAGAGTATGCTGCAATGACTCACAGCCATTAAGTTAAAAAATGTGTACCACAGTCACCATAACAGCATGGGACATTATATGGGACATTATCCTAAATCGCAGTCTGCTCTACCAGTTTGGTCAGGCATCCCAACATTGGTTCATGGCACCAGTTTGTCATGGGTTTAGAGGATCCTTTTTTCAGTTTTGCTGGGAAGCATGGGGAATCATGAAGAATGCTCCAAATACTAAGGACACGTACTAAATCACCTAAGGGGGACCCACCCACTTCAGATGCTATATATAGCATCCAGACCTTGTTCATTGCCACTTAATACATTTCTGAAGGTATCATTCTGATGCTACCTCAATCTGTGTAAGAACTCTTTAGGTTCAAGTAACATTTGTATATTTAATTATGTCACATATCCTTTGTGCTTTTAGATTCAAAACTAATTAGAAAACATATTTCACCAGGGTATCTTTCCTCTAGCATACAAAGCTCTGCTAATAAAAAGCATCAGCTTGGGAACCTGGGAATGGAAAAATTGTTTTGGATTGAGTTTCTAACTTTTTTTTACTTGAGAAATGTTAGCAAAATACCAGATTAAGGATGGATTTGAGGCACAAAATACTGTCACAGTGGACATCCTAGTTTATTTACTATTTTCAGCTGTGCTGTGGAGGAGTCAAAAATAACAGTGCTGCTGTGTAAATGCAAAGTGTTGCAAGCCAGCTGAAGACAGAGCACTTTTGTTTCCAAAAAGCTTAATTTTGTAAGACGTTTTGCTCTTCCAAGTATTCTGTGGTTGCTGGAAAGAAACAAAAATGTTGCATCTCTTGCATATCATATTAATGAAGCCAAAAGCTTTGTGTGAAAGGTGATGTATCCTGAAATATTTTGAATGTTTAGCCCCGGTAACCCCTGGAGTCAATTAAATCTAGGGGAGGAAAGGCAGGGCACTCTCAAGTTTTCAAATTTGGAATTTTTTTTTTTGAAGTAATGTTTAGAATAAACTGCTTACAGTAATGACTGTAATACTGCAGGAGTTTTCACTGATAGAGGAATATGTTTAAGACACCCTGACATAAAAAGTAAATCAGCTTTGATTTCAATTATTAAGTGCTAAAAGAGAGAAAAAGGGGTGGGCTTCCTGCTTTTTTGAGGATAAATATGTACGTAAAAGAAAAATGTCACCATGGAAACCAAGGTATTGCCATAGTTTTTCATACAGAAAAATGTTACAATGGAAACTTGTGTTCATTGCAAAAACAAACAGCTTGAAACTAAGTTAAAGGTACTATTACAGCAATGTCAACCTAGTCAGCTTGGGCTTCTTTGCAGTTCATTTTTTTTATCCGTCTTCTTGTGTTTCCCATATGGATTACAATTACAATGTCATGCTTCAACCTGCTGTCTAAGGTAAAAAGTTTAATATTTTTCCAGTGCAATAAAAGAAAAATTTTAATAAAGATGAAAGGAAGATAAGTATCCAAAAATGTTTCTCTTCACCTGTGTTCAATCATAATGACAAAAAGTACTTAAATCAATTTTAAATATTAAACAAACAACAAAAAAATTAAATTAAGGCACTAATCCTACCGGCACCATTCTTCATGGGTTTAAACTTACAAATAACTTTACTGTTGTGACTAGTGTCTTTGAGACACTAGTAAGATGTCTGTGTGACTGTTTATTAGGAAGATCAGGACTACAATGGCTGAGAACAGAAAATACACAGAAGCTCAGAGATGCCATTCAATCATAGCATCCCTGAAGGAAGGAGAAAATAGGAGGAAACGGAATATTAATCTAGGAAAACCTTCATCCCCAAATTCTGTCAAAGACCATAACCTTCTGTTTGGTATATTTGTCCCACTGAAGACAGTCCCTTTGGTAAACAGAGATGATCAAGCATGTGCTAATTTGGAAGCAGCGTAAATGCTTTTCAGCATGTTTCCTTTGCCAAGACTATAAGTCAATTTGCCAAAACACTTTATCACAGCTGGGCGGCACAGTGTTGCTAAATCTTACTTTCTTGGAGTCAAATCAAGAACCCATTATCCACATGCAAGTAATGCTATTCTCCCAAGGAGTCCCTTTGGTTTTAATAGGACTCATTGTGTGAATGAATAATCACAGAGGAATGTGAGCAGGAGGCTAAAAATCTGGCTGTTGAATCTCCCCTTTGCAAGCCAAGTGGACGGCCCAGGTAGGAGCGAGCAGCGGTTTTCCACAGCATTGTTCCTCGACCTATGAACCCACATGCCATGGGGCTTTTCAAATATCTTTATGATAACTTAGCTGACTTCCTATTAGTAACTATTCTATTTCTTCTATACAGCATAGGAGTTCTTTGAATTACTATGGGCCATTATTTAAATGCATATTTAAATTCCTATAGACAGGAGATTTTTAACCCCAATAGACTACAACTGCTCCATTAAATCGGTTTTGGAATTTCACGTCTATTTGGCTGCTGCACATACAGAACAATCTGTGAGCAGTTATGAAATATATTTTTTTAAAACAAGGTTGTGGGTGTATCTGTGTATAAATGACCAGTCAAAAAAATATGAGTTATCTGGCATTTTCACAATCGCTTTTAAACTTCTCTGCTTTTAAAAGACTAATGACCTGCAAAATTTAATTTTAATTTTTTTATTTGTTTCATCATCTAAAAAAGGCATCTAATATAACATCATTCCCATATTTCATTTATGCAACATCATAACAACTGAAACAATTTGTTTCCATTTTTTTTCTTTAGATCAGCTGCATTTGAACTTTAGATGCTATAGTTTCATCCCAGAGAAAACTCCAGCGTTGGTCTTATACAATACACCCAAGCTTAATTCCATGAACTGAGCTGTCCCCTTGCAGTTAGCCTGTCTAATAAAACAGAGAAGGTCACGGTACTGAGTTCATGCTTAACTTTACTATAAGGACAATCCTGAGCACACAAGTTAAGCACATGTATACATTTTTTTTTCCCAGTACTTGAGTCTAAGTCTTTTTTACAGGACTGGACTCCTAATGGTTTAATCGTAAAAATCTGAAACAAGGAATTATAAATGAAAAGTGTGACATAAATGTACCCAGAGTGGCACAAATGGCATCATCATAGTAATCACACTAGATATTTTCAGGGAGCAAAACAATATAAAATAATTCAAGTCTTTCTACTGAAGAAAGAAAAAGAGTTAACTGAATAAAGTACTTCAGAGGATTGTAACCCACTTATGTTTTCATTTAAATACACATTAAGATTTTTCTAAAAAGGCCAAAGACGGTTTTTGTAACACCACATATGGATGTCAGCAGTGTAGGCAAAATGGAGAGAGAACAGTTCATTCCCATTATATTTAGTGCCATATTTTTCTAGGTAAGATCAGCTCTAATAGTGTTATTTCATTGTGATTTCAAACCATTAATTTTCTCAATAAAAAGTGCTAGATTTTTAATAAATGGAAACCTCAGAATGCATGCATGTTCATGGTGAAGTGCCAAGCATTATTTAAAGAAGGCTATTGTAAGTCTACTTTTATTGTTTTTCATAGACCACCAGGATCAGATAGTGTGTGGCCTACAGAGCAATTAGAGATTTACAAAGGATTCTCTGCTGGAGCAGCATGCTCAGAAACAAAAGAAAATCTGATTTGTAAACAGCAAATACTTAAGGCAGGAATCTGTGCTAAACTTCTGTCTCTTTAAAGTCCATGAAAATAGATGAGGAATTATCATATAAAAATGAGAGTGGTTATTGAAAGTTTCTTCAGGTGACATAGTAGTGGAAATTGTATTCTTGATCATAGTATTTTGTCTAGTGATGAATGCCTGGTACTTGTGCAGTTGATGACAGCATGAAAGTTTCATATAATTTCCTCCTGCTTTTCTCTAAGCTCCAGCGCCAGGAAAATCAATCTGAAACCTAAATGCTGCTTTCCTCTGGTTGCCCTGGATGGCTATGCAGAAGAATTCATGTTGCTTCTCCAAAGGCTGAGCTAGGACATATCATTGACCCTGCCATCTCTAAAGGTGATGATCTTGGTTCTCCGTCTTCAGCAGCTGATGCACAGCCAGAACATGCAGGATGGATGACTCTTGTCCATTTTTATTTGCATAGCTTAACCAGTGGCAGGCCTGCTCCACAGCCTGGCTGCAGCATTGCTGTATCTCTTGGGAAAACAACCCCTGCCTGAAACAAGGGCCATATTATTCTGGCAGCAAATTAAGCCTTTAACACAGACTCTGAAGGGCCATCAGAAGGGCCATCAGAAACTTCTGTAGACGCACTTTGTCTCAAGCATTTCTTCTAATAGTCCATTTAGTCCTTATCTTCATCCCCCAGCAATCTTAAAGATACAATCTTATGTCACCAGAGGTATTTCCATATTAAGTGTTCCCATCACCAGCAACACAAGGGTCTCCAGGTAAATCATATGCCAATGCCTATTCAGAGACAGCGTTTAAGGTGACATCAGGTGGTACAGAGAGGAACATGAGCAGCCCATGTTTCCTATTACTCTCAGTTAAATAAAAAGAATTTTAGTGTTTCTTGTAAACAAAGACTTGGGAATACAAACTAAAGTGGCAGCAATTCAGATCAAACATCCAATCTATACAGTTGAGAATCTGTTCCAGTGTACATATTCTTTAAAGGCTGTACCCACCCACAGGTTAAAGGACTGTTAGGGTCAGAATATTTATCATTAAGGCACCATAGTCTGGGGAATGGAATCAAGCTGAAAAACACCTGTGACTTTCAACTATTTGTTTATATTCCTCTGAATTTAAGTGAAAGTAAAAACTTAACAGGCAAAATTATAGCTGGTATGTACAGCTTCACTGACTCTTCTGATTTACATAACTGGGATATTGCATTGTCAAGAAAAAAATTTTCTGTTTGCTTGATTACTATACACAATTTATTTTTTATAATATCAAAACAAATCCCTTCCTCTCCTCTCCTCTCCTCTCCTCTCCTCTCCTCTCCTCTCCTCTCCTCTCCTCTCCTCTCCTCTCCTCTCCTCTCCTCTCCTCTCCTCTGTTAAAAATTTCCAGAAACACAAAATGCAACTTGTAAATAATTTTTGTCTTGGCAAGCTCTCATGCACTAACGGTTTACATATTGTTCTGATTAAGGAAGCTAAACATGGTACTAAGTATGCAGACGTGTTTCAACTCATGATGACAGCTTGTGTATGATTTACAGCACTGGCTGCTAAAGGCAATTGTTCTGGTTCAATATTCCTATTTATTTATGCCAGCATTTTGCTGTAAACAAAGCCATTTATGTATCAGATGGCTACTGACAAAGAGTTTTTTGAAAGCTCAGTGCCAAGAAATGTGCAGACATATATCCACAGTTTAAATAAGTATTCTGGCATTCTTTATACGTTTTTCAATTGAAATAAAACTGAAGAGAGATGTTTCTATAGCAATTCAGCAGTTCATTTTGTCTGATTCTCTTTCCTTCTTAAATTTATCTTTAAATATAAATTTATTGGCTACCCAACAGGCTGATAATATCCCAAACACGAAAACAATACAAATGTGATGGGTGAGGAGTCTCCACAGTACAATTCATACAAGGAAACAAGCCATCTCCAAATACTCCCTTTAAGTCAGAATTTATATGAGAATTTTGTTTCCTTATAGTCACAGTGGATCTCAGCTGTAATATTGTTCTCTTACTACTTTTTCAGACCTATACATAAACTAACTGATAGCTGGTGTAACACCCTTGTGAGCCAGAGTTACAAAGTTCAAAATCCTTCTAATCTGCTGCAAAATCCTAACTGTGTGACCAGAAGACAATATTCTGCTTTGCAGAGGCAGAATGGGTAGCTTCCACTAACAATGAATGTCAATGACAAAATCTACTCTTTTTTAGTGCGAAAATTTATAATACTTTCAGCAAATGGGAAGAAGGTGGACTCTGTCTCAAGGTCTCCTGGTATTGGATATTGGACCTGGTAGTTACTGGTAGGTATTGGATCCTGGACCTTTGGTGGTTACACATGGCCTACTACATCTAGTATTTCCCAGACAAAGAAGTTTCTGTGCACATAAACTTTTTTCCAGGCTGCTAGTTGTAAAGCTTAGTCCATATTTCAATAAGAAAGTCACTGATAATATTTGACGTGGTCCTGCCAAACCAATGTCAGAAGAAGCAATTCTACCAGTCCATACAGCAGTGAGTAGGCCACTAACTAGGATCCAAAAGCACCAAGCTTTCCTAAAGAACATTCAGCCTCTGGAACTGATTCCTCTGCATCAAAATACAAGTTTTTGCCTACTCAGTATTATTCTCATTTGAGCTTTTTAATTTGCAAACTTCTCTCTCCATTTTTTTATTTTACAAAATGCAGACATGTCTGCAGACCACACGTTCTCCACAGCAACTGGAGAGAAGGCCTACCTTCTACTGTGGGTAAAGTGAACTTCGTGTAGTACATGATGGCCTTCTTCTCAGAAGCCCTCCTTGAACATTGACAGTTACAGTCTTTCCCAGAAATCTCCACCAAAGCCATTGTGGAGTCTAACATTCCGAGAAACATTCTCCTGAAAAAGCAACATAGAAGCCCTTGTGGGGACCAGCATGTAGAGAAATATCTTCCCAAAAAAGGTACCATAGGATAAAGTTTGGTCAGCAACTTTAGCATTCTTTGCTGTTAAAGAACATTATATATAAACCTGCCATGCTGACCAGCTATGTTTTACCCTACATGAATGTAAAAGAAAACATAAACCACAGAAAACCTCAACCCCAAAACCTAGAAAATCAGAGAATCAGGCTCACTGAAAGCTGTAGCTACCGATGATAGCAGGTGAGGGGTCTGCAGAACAAGGACACTTCCAGAGATAATACAATCCTTTCTTATTTTCTTAATTTATAGTAATAGCCAAGCCAGAGTCCAGGAAAAGATGAACTAAAAATATTGAGGTCATGGGTCTATTTAATGCAGCAGTTAACAGCAATGGATTTATGAGACAAAATAAGGGGCAATACTCTGGGTCATGAGCTGAAGAAAATGCTGCTCTGTATGTGTCAGCATGGCAGCTGTGTCCAGCTCCAGCTAAAGACGTGGCAGCCCTTTCCCATAATTTACTAGGCTAGGATGTTTCTCCAGACAGGGAAGGATTGGATTCTGGGCCTCTGCTGTCACTTTGCAGTCCCTGCTCCAGAGCAGTAGTGGGTCTGCCCTGCCCCAGGAGATGGGCCAGAGCTGCACAGCCTATTGGGCAGACACTTGTACTTAATGTATTTCTTATCCCTGATGCATGTCAAAGGCAGCATAGCTCAGTGGACACACTGTGAATGGGGAAACCCGGATTCTGTGTATGACCATTCTGTCTCACTGGATTCATTCCCTCTCCCTTCAGTACAAATGAATAATGAATCTGGTCTTTCTTTCCCCTTCTGTAAGTCCTAGCAGTAATGATAGCCCTCAGGCTACAATGATCCATGTGGAACTACTGTAAATGATGGTGAAATTAACTGCACTGAATGTCTATGAGGATTTCAAAACAAAAATGACCTCCTCATGCAGAAGAAGAAGATGAAGAAGGTTTCTTAACACCACTTTCTTCCTACATAATGGAAAGACACTTGCAGCCACTAGGCCCAGGGAGCTATGCAAACTTCTCAGTCTCATGGGATTTCCATTAGCCAGGGAAGGAGGGATTTACCTCTCCACACTGAGTCAAGAAGATGCTCACTGCAGGAAAGCTCCAAGTTTAGTCATCATGCCCTTCCACAAGCTAGTGATTTTACTCTCAGCGTTGTCTTCTCTGATTTCAAAAATATACTTCTTTCTTCACTTGAACACATAAATTTAAACACACAAGTTGGCAGCTGCATAATTCAGTTCCCCTCTGCAGTGATGAAACAACAGTGTCTCACCAGGTGCCAGCAGCTTCAATAAAGTAGGTCAACAGTATGTATCAGCCTCACAATATGTATCAGCCTACCAGAGCCTGGTCAGGGTGTCTGGCTCTGCAAAAGCTTTGCAGTAGGAGTATCACAGCCCAGGTTTTGGTCTATTAAAGATTTGAACACCACAAGTATACTAAGAATTATGAGTTCATGATTTTCCACTGCTTAGTACCTTCACAGTTTTATGTGCTTAGACAAACAGAATAACACAAGGCAAAATTGGGCAGATAGGATTCTACACTCACTCTGGAAATTTGGGAACAGTGAGGGAGATGGAGCTGGAAATTAAAAAGGAGGCCCTTTAAAATCAAGATATTTATATATATATATAGTCACTGAACAAGCAATTGAGAATCATAAAAGGAATACTGAGAACTCCCTTGCTTTTTGAAATCCTGAATGTGATCTCACAGGACTGTAAATAAGTAGTAACTCCAGTGAGATTTCCAGCTGCACTACGGTAAAAGTAGTATAAGTGAAATCAGAATCCAGACCTACACTAACATTTTAACAATCCCAATAAGATATTGTGGGAGTATGTACTCACACTGTAACTCCACTTACCAGTTTTTCAGTAGGATATAGACCTCACCTTGAATTCTTTCAGCATAGCCTGAATGGTATGATTATGGGCCCATAACATTTCTTTAAAGTGCTTTCTTGCTCAGTTCACAGTATTTTTTGATACAGTATTCTGGCTTGGTTTTGTCTCCCAATTTTGGCCAGGTATCACCCTTATACTGCTAATTCAAACCCCTTTTTGTTTCCCCCATTGTTGCAGAGTGTCTCTTCGTCTGTTTAACAGGAATCACCTCCTTTATTCTGACTTCCTTCAGCATGTTACTGTCAATGATTTGTTGCGGTATGTTCTTCTTTACGTCCCACATTCCCCACCCTGTGCTGAGAAGATTCTCTCCACCTGTCTTCTTCTACTGGCCTTGGAAATCTGAAAATTCTTTGTATCCCATGGATCTTTATATTCCCTTATAGCTGACATCAATTTGCTCTGCTGTGCTTTCTTCAAATATGATTTGCCTTTATCATGGGGATGGGGTTGTGTTTGCATTTTGTTCAGTTTGCTTCATGGCCTTTGCTTTCATTAACATAACATTATGTGAGTTGGATAGTGTTGTGCCTTATATGTGTAGGAAGTGTAAGGAAAGCAACATCATACAAGCATTGAAAACAGTAGGAACATGGTAAACAAAGAAGTTTGATGGGGTTTTTTTTCATAACAATTCTACAATAAAAAAAGATAACTAGCATAGTTAATACCCCACTTTTTATTAAAAGAAAAAATGCCTGAGAAAGTGGAAGTAGTTATACACTAGAACTTTACTGTCAACTTTTGGGAAAAAGATTCCTTTACTCCCCCCCCCCCCCCCCCAAAAAAAAAAAAAAAAATTAAAAAAAAAAAGGAACAGAAATTACTTTACAAGGGTTCACATTTGCAGTTATGGAATATAAGTATATACCAGATCCCAGGTGTCCTCATGAGAGTTTGAAGTTTCATGCTGCCTTTCTCTCAATAGTAAGGCCCTTTTTTTACCAGGGCGTATTGTCTTATCTGGTCAAATTTTCAACCTTTTAGAAGCCAAGGTGAAAGCTCAAACATCTCTGCCAAAGTATATCCATTGTGTATTAAAATATCCAGGATGATTCATTCAGTCAACCCAACTTCTACCCATCAGCAGGAGAACAAGCTAAGGAGGCACTATATCTTTCTCTAGCACACCGCTTAAAATGAGGCATTCCCATCGAAAAGGCAGAATTGTTCCTTCGAGTGAAATAATTACCGGGCGCAGGAGCGGCAAAGCTGGGACGAGAGCGACCTCTAGCGGCCCCGGGCGGGCCGGGCCGGCTCCTCCTGTCCCGCACGGCACCGCACGCACCGCCCCGAACCGCCCCGCTGCGAGCCGAACCGCTGCCAACCGAACCGCACTGCTGCCAACCGAACCTCTGCCAACCGAACCTCTGCCAACCGAACCGAACCGAACCGCCCCGCCCGCCCCGCATGGACCGCTCCGCACCGCTCCTCACCGCCCCGCACCGCCCCGCACCGCCCCGCACCGCCCCGCGCAAATCGCCGCCCTGCCCCGAGCGGAGCCTGTGACCCGCGCCGAGCTCGCTCTCCCCCGTGCGGAGGGCGAGGGGCCGCGGTCCTCGGCGGGAATGCCCGCCGGCATCCCGCTGCTGCCACAGGATAAAGGGACAAAAGTGCCTTTCTCTCCGTTTCAGGCTTTAATTTACCGCCTTATGTAGCAGTGCGCTGCGGGACGTGACATTAGAAATTGAAGTTGCTATAAATCCCGTGTGACTTTTTTTAAATATAAAATATTTCAAGTCAGAGAAAATTTTGGGTTGTTTTACTGCTCCTGTTTTTTGAGACCCCTGATCTACTCAAGTGAGGAATTTGGAAAAATACAGGACATAGTGATGCAACTTACGTTCTTACCAATAAGAATTTGCTGTCACACCTTAATAATTCCATTTATTTATATCCTTTCGTTTTACTTGTTTATGGGAGGTATCTTGTTTAATTTTTCAATTTCTTTTTCATCTTAGCAGCCCAAGTGACAACTATTTGTTTCAAGGCACTTGCAGCTGCAGTCACGATTGAAAGTCTCATCTCACCAAGTCTTCTTTCTCTCTGCATGTACTGATCCTGTTCTGCCATGTCTGGGAGTGTGGCATTGTGTCCATGGCACAGCTCAGCTGTCGTGCCCACTGCAAAGAGTTGGCACAAATAGGCCTAAAGCGTGTGAAATCTTACAAAATGCTAATAATAATAATAATCAGAGCTATTTTTTGTTTTAATAAGCAGATTCAAAATAATTCAAGGGCAGAGAGAGAGGGGACATGCACTGTGTATTAAATGCAGGTTATCAAAAAGAAACTTGTCTCTGGATTATGTACAGTTTCACTTGACTGAAGCTTCATGGAAGATTAAGCTTCTTTTGTTCTCTGTGCTGTTTCACATAGATCATTGATGATGTGCAGAATAATTTTAACCACATATTAAACAGTGGTTAATCTAAGATAAGGAGATGAGCAAATATGAATAGTGAATAGTGTTTTTAGTGTTAATGCTAATTAGAGAAGGAGCAAGCAGTTAATCAGAAATTTAAACTCTTTGTGCAGGGTTCTCAAAAATATAGGTATAAAAGAGAAGGCCTGTTTACTATCACAATGTTTACCAGCCAGTCTGCCATGTGGTACACATAATTTAGAAAGGAATCAATCATTCCTCTCTGATTTATGGAGAATAATAACACTGAAGGGACTGATTTCTGGAACTACTGCAGACATGGAAAATACAATAGGCAGAAAGTGTTAAAATCCAGGACACTGAGTCAAAGAGTTTTGAGTATTAAGCTATTTGGGTAGCATTTTTAAAAAGAAAGGGAGGTGGAGCTGTGGAGTTCTGCAGCATATAAAAATAACACATTGTATTGCCCTTAATTTATGTTATTTCCAAAATATTACACTTCAGACTTTTCTGGCTTCACAGGAGACCTCTTCAGTGCCTTTTCTCTTGTAAAGATTTAATTGATCTCTTTTGAGGTTAGAAGAGATCTAACATTTTGCAGATCTATTTTTATTTTCAGCTTTTGCCTTAATCCCCTTCATACACCTTTAATTTCTTCATTTGAATTAATTACGCTGTCCTCAGATATATGAAGATGATGAGATTTCTCGACCCCATTCATCACACAGGTTATTCACAGTTCTTTCAGGAATTTTACCAACAGTTCTCAGCAATTTGCCGAGATGACCCACTTGTTACTTGTGTGTAGGTATTCCAGCAAGCCCATGATTCAGGCAGCTGGCACTTTGGAATTTGCAATGAGAGCATTTATCTTTTCCAATAGGTTCCATTTTAATAACATAAAATTTATTCATATAGCTTTGTTTTCTAGGTGACAATAGTACATCACTGAGGAAACAAGTACTTAGTGGTTTGAGTTAGCAAGGACTCTAAAAAGGGAGTAAAACATTGATTTTTTTTTTTTTCTTTCTGTTTTTTCTTTCCTTTTGGAAGACAAAGACAAGTTAATGGTATAGTTCATATGCTGTGTTATCTCCTCTCAGCCACCTGTTTTTGTGTTCTGATCACATTTGCTCTTACATGGCGTACCGTCAATTTTCATTTTTCATCCTTCAAATGTTTATTGCATGAAAACAAGTCTTATCAATCAATTCCTTGAATATATTGCTTATGGCAGAAGAACTACAGAGTCTACTTTAGTGAATAACTTCATCATCATTGCCTCATCATCTCTGATCAGATAGGTTTCGGGGCTACTTTTCCCCTGTAGGTGGACTCCTCTCTAAATATTATTTAGAGTATTGCTGGAGGTGGTCTACTACAGAAATTTATTTGGCACTGCAATCTTTGTGCATAAAATATGTGCTGATCTTTTAAACATGAAAAGATTCATTGCTAGTCCTGCAAAAATGTTTAAAAATTGAGGAAAGACACCATATTGGGGATGAGCAGGAAGAAAATGGTTAACCAAGTGTAATTTACCAATCATTCCAACAAAGAGCCACATGGTTTCAATTTTCTTAGTGAAATTGAATTATAGGTTTAGAACAGGTTGGCAGAGTAAAACCATTTCATATGTAGCTATCCAATACACCCTCCCTTTCTTTTTAATCTCCAAGTACATGTGGCAAGTTCAGAGATTGTTTTCTGAAACTGAGGAACCCCAAACCAAAGCATTTGCTTCACTGTGGTATTTTTTCACACTTTTATTTTTCATTTTCTGATAATACAAACAGATAGAACTTTGTAAACATAAAATATCAGAGAACTATTTTCCTTACTTTTTGAGTACATTTTTATTAAACATCTTTAAAGGCAAACAGTCTGTTCTTATGTCTCTCAAATCAGAGGAATATGTGAGGGAGTAAACTTTTGGGGGAAATAGGTTAACCGTGTACATCATCATTTTTTGAATTGTCAGAGAAAACACCTAGAAAATATTTTTGTCCTTTTTATTGCTATTAAAACCACCAGGCACAAATATTCCAGTGTAAACATGAAAGAATGCCTCAGTAACCATTAAATTTATATTAATGTTATTGCACACCTAAAAATATCTTTAAACATCTGGACGATATTTTATGGCATTCACAAACCCCTGCTCCTCTTTCTCCCTGATCTGTATGTGCTTCACACGCTTGCACCATAGCAGTGAGACATTTGCTTGCAAGGTGCATGTGGCTGTTTCTGAGGCTATTGCTGTTCACCTTCACTACAGCCTCTACAGAGCTTCACTCAGGTGAACCTGTTTTTCCTTGCACCTGAATCCACTATTGGATCTCCTGCTGAGAAAGCTGAAGAATGACTACCAACGTCTGAAGTATGGTGTAGTCGAATTCCTGTAGCTATTTTAAAAACAAGGTTATGCCAACACACACAGGTTCCTTTCATGAACATGCACATCCCTACCAAAATTCATGGTGGTCATCAGACACTCAGAGCACTTGTCAAAATCCATGTCCTCCTCCTCTTGGCAATGTTGGTTTAGCTATGGTTTGCAATCAATTGTGTGGGGAGGCAAGCTGGAAGGTCCCAGACAGGAGGAAGGACATGCAGTGAGAATGAATAGCAACAGCTGAGAAAAGTCCTCCGAGCTGGATCAACAGAATCACAGAACCACCAAATCAGCTGCGTTGGAAGGGACCCACGATGATCATCAAATCCAACTCACGGTCCTGCACACAACATCCCCAAGAGTCACACCATAAGCCATAAAAAGAAAAGATGAGGCAAAGTCATTACTGCACAGGCTTTATTCCCTTGCCTCCCTGACTCATCATAACAGGTGACATCACAGAGATGGTGTCTGAACTTTAGAATACAATATCAGACTTTTTATGAAAATGAACAAAATAGAGCTAGGAGAAAAATAAGATCATGGTTCACAAACAATAGATTGAAAGCTGAGGAGTTTTCAAATGGATTTCTTTATTAATGCCATTCCTTAATATCTATATGAATAAGTTTTCCTTCATAAACTACAGACTGATAGATTAATAATTTTCACTAATTCAGAGTGGGAGCAGGAATCATTATGTCTTGGCAAAAAATCGTTGGCATGAAAGAAAAACTGTACAGGTGAGGTAAAACATGTGGGAACAGACAATTGGTTTAAATATGTTTTGATAATCCATATAAAACTTGGGAATTACAAATACCACTGGAGAAACCAGGAACGTGAACTATTTCCCAAATGGACAAAAGCTAGGAACACATTTGTGACCGATTAATCTATGTGATTTGTTCTAATATATATTATTATTTTCCCAGGTAGATTTAACAATTTGAAAAGATGAACAAAATTACTTTAGTAATAACATACATCCTTAACCTGATGGATAACATTTCTTATTTACTTCATCTCATACTTCATTAACTCAATGAATGCTTCCAAGTTCCAAAAATTAATACTTCCCAGGGTTAGAGTCTTTTAGACAAAGGATCTGAGAACAAAAGTGAGTCAGTAGATTGAAACTGTAAGAGAGGAAATCAAAAGGTCATGAATAGAAGCCATAATGAAGGTTGTCCTCCTACAGCTGGGTCCATGAGTTGTTGGTGCCACCCTAATGTTTTATCTGACTTGGGTTTGTCTCCTCCTATTTTTTTTTAGTATTAGAAAATAATTTTTGCCTTAGGTAAAAGACTGCATTTCTAGGCAACCCTGACAAAAACTATTATTTCTGTTGATTCCTGTAGACTTCTGAAATTATTGAAAAATTCATGGATCTTTATACAGGTATATATTTTTTTCCTGTATTGTAAAGCTTCCCCTGTAGTAACAGAAGACAAAATTATTCATAAATATTAATTATAGTGTATTTTAGTGAAACTCAGAAACCTTAGTTATATGTATACTTTCAAAACCTTGAAGAGGATATTCTCCCTAAAGGTGGAATAAGTATTTTTTTTCCAACAAAATGTATTTTTGGTAGCACTTTTTAAATTTAAATACACTCTATAATCAATTTGAACTGTGATGTGTGTAAATGTAAATAGAATTTCATCTCATAAAGAACTGTGTTTGGTTCATGAAAATGCCTATTCATGAATGAGAAGATACAGACAAATGAAATGCTGAATTGGAAGCATGAGCAATTCAAAATCTGCCTTCCAGACTGACCCACAGACACAAAGTTCTGCTCTGAGACCCTTAGAGGGAAATTTGCCACTTGTCATATTATGATCATGAGTATTCCTTATATTCCAGCTTTTACTGAACATGTTGAAGATACTCATGAGCTGTTTTGGCAGATACTTATTGATGCAGTTTAAGTCTTCCGTTAGCTATAGTCTTTAGTCATTTTAGTACACTGAGAACTAATCTCCAAGTCTGTCAGTCCCATTTTGCATTACAAATCATTTGTAGTTTTATAACTGTCATTTCCAAGGACATCTGGAAAAGATGGATTTATGAAAGGTTATCATGCATTCTAAGGAGGCCAGGAATTAGCATGACTTTGTAAAGGTTCTTGTAAATTGAGCAGCAGCCATCACTGGCAATAAGCTGTTTTCTGCTCCAGTCAAGTATCTTTATTTAAATATTAAGGAAGAGGTGTGACCTTTGGCCTTAAAGATGACTATGATACAGCAATAGCACAATCTATTAGCTGTCAATGAAGTATTATGGCCCTGGCTCTCTCAAGACACCTATTTGTGGACAGTGTTATAATAACCCTTCCATTAGGCATCCCCAAGGCAAATAACCTTGGCTTTAACAGAGTCAGTTTAAAATTCCTTGGAGTAACATTAAGAGAATATCTGGTTTGTGTCAGTTTAGGATCAACTACCAGCATTAGTCCCATTCTGTAAATTGTAAGTAGCTGTGGATTTATTAGAATTTTTTTATACATGCCCACAGGTAAATATTAAATACAAAGAATGTGAAAACTCATATTGCTTTCTACTTCCTACATGGAATATATATAGATTAATGGACATCTGACAGGTTGGAGCATTTTAAAACAGGATCCATTTTCTACTGTATACATTTAATTTCTTTTGTTGATGGAAATTACACAGTGCCACTAGAATTAAATTGCACTGGAAAAAAAATAAATAAAACAGTAAAAGCAATAAAAAGTAGTCTAGATAACATTCCTATGAGTTGATATGTTCTGCTATATAAATTGTTAGGTAAAATAGGTTTAGAGTACTATCTAAAAAGCCAAGACATGCCATGTCTTGTTTGCCTCTGCTTCATTTTGATCTCAAGGTGTCAGTATATTTAATACTTGAAGTTCAGACCAAGACAAAGCATTTTCAAATTTACATGGGATGTTCAAAACAAATCTTTTCTTCATGTCTCCTTTGTTGTTTAGACAAAATAAATCTAGTTATTCCCCTTCAATATCAGCTGAACACCCTTGAAAACTACAAGATTTCCACTCAATATATAAAATCTGCTAAGGTTGTGTTTTGTACCTTGTGCAAAAGAGCATCTCTAAAGTTGCCTTTCCTCAGAGGTAACAATCAAGGTCAAACTCCATTTAAATATTTTGAAAAATTAGAAGTACATGCAAATAGTAAAAATAACCCACTAAAAATCTTATTAACATTTCAAATATTTTGGCCAGTATCCTGGCTATAGTGTTTCTCTTAATCCAGCTTTAACATGTTACACAAATGGCTTTTGTTGTTGAAACACGAACAACTGAATGTGCTTGCAGTTCTGAAATCAGAAGCTTGTCTGATTCTGTAAGTATAGCTTCTGTAAAACTTCGTTTGCTGTTGATTTTTAGCAGTGGAATATAATTCCTTAGACAGGAATAAAAGCATTCATGTGGTGGGAAACCACATGAGCTGTCCCCCAGCAAGGTTCAGTGCCTCCACATCACCTCCCTGTCCCCAGAAGAGCTTTGATGGAGCCAAGACAGTAATGGATCCCCTCCAGCCACAACCCCCAGGAGTCCTCTGCTCAAGGAAGGTTTACACATTGCAGAAGAAGAAAGCACCTGAATTAAAATAACTCAGTGCTAAATTGGCCAGTTCTCTCTGCTAGTTTTGAAGAGTCCCCTCACCACCTGCAGTTCTTGACCTCCTTAGAGGGTTTTACAGGAGGAAGACGAATAAAGGGGAAAAAAAAAAACTGTGGAGGCAATAGCCTACCATGCTGTGATCCATCTTCTAATGGGTGCATTGGGATTTATCCCCTTGCCTAACAAAGGCAGACAAGACAACTTGTACTTGTATGTGGGTCAAGACTGGAAATACTCAAAACTGTCAGTGCAGATTCATGCTACAGCCAAGAATGTTTGGCTCTTTTACAAGTGCCATCACTACTCTGGGCAATGTGGGCTTCAGGACTAATATTTTCAGCCTGGGAGCTCTGCTTTCCTCCAACAGGTCATGGCATGGTAGACAGTCCCTGCAAGACATAGAAGATCCTGAATCAGACTGGACAATTCAAAAATGTTCAGCAGATATTTTGACCCTGACATTCTCAGCGTTAAAAGCTGTGGGTCCAAAAAGTACATCACAGTGAAAGACGCACTCACCTTTCCTGTGACTCTGACAAGCTTATTGCAAACCAGTGTTAGGGAGCTCCACGTAGCTACAAAGCAAACAGTTCAGTTGAGGATTACAGCAGTTGTTTTCAAGTGTTCAGTTCTCACATATTGCACACCATGAAGGCAATTTTCGCTCTCAATAAAGGGCACTTGACTTTTGGTTCATTCTCCCTTTAGCACTCCTCTTACACTGATATTGGATACAAAGCCATTTTCTTTCATAGGGCAATACATGGCAGAATCTAGGATGTAATTTAAGGGGCTCTATTGATATCATAAATTACAAGAAGTCTGCTGAAGCAGTTTATGAATGGCTGTAAAAACCTGAAACTGAACTACATCATTAGAATCATCCATTGCATACATGTATTATTATTTATAATACAGACCTAAGTATCCCTGCATTTTATAGACAAAGGAGATAATGCAACCTTGCACTAAATGGGAACAGGGTTTCCACAGCCTTCTTGATAGCAGATGTGCTCTAATAATGGAATAGATATGTGATGTTTATGAAGTTACATTGTAAAGGAGGAAAGAAATAAGTCTTAGAAAGTGTGATACAGCTGCAATGCTTTTTATAAGATCAGTTCCTTGTTCTGCTCTCTGAGTAACATCTGAGCTCTACATCCCAGCAGACTGAAATTGGGGAGGACACTTAGGACCTTAATTATTTTTGTACACAAAATTTGTGTCCATATTTCAGAGTGTATACAGAAGATTTGGCTGTAAATCACATCATTGTCTCTGTTTCTACTTTTAAATACTTTGGCTGCTACTGGTGTCTAGCAAAAAAACTTTAAGCAAAGAAAGGAAGAAAATTAAAAAGCTACGATCTCACTGAAATGGTCTACGAATAATCCACAATCACTTGCTGTCAGTTTCCTTAAGAATTTAGTTCTCCAAAACAAAGTAATTCACAGCCCGTATTCAATTTTCAGACATCTGCTTTAGTAAATGGGCTTTGAAAGAGAAAGTACAAATAGGCACATTTTTGCAAATATTTTAGCGTGAAATTTACTTAATTCTCTGTGTTACTTCAGTGTTCAAAAGAGGGCATGAGGGTCATGGTTGCAGTAATAACTATTTTTTTTAACTATCCAAACAATAATTTTGAAAATGCAAGTATGAGCCCTTATTTAGAGGGAAATCCTCAGTTAAGCCAACATGCAAGAGCATGATGCAAAGTCTGATCCCACCAGCAAGGTTATCAACAAGCCATGTGCATCTCCTAGCAACAATAAGAGTTGGCCTGAAGCCAACAACCATCCAGTTTGGGACTTCAGGGGTCTGAGGGAACCAAATATCTATTTCTTACTGGACTTCAATACCCTGAGCATACAAACTAAATTAGCTCTTCTGAAACAAAAAGGCTTAAAGGGAAAATAAAGGAGTTTTTTTCCCATGGTAACTTTTAAGATCAAGATATGTAAAAACCCATTCTAGCCTTTAAAATAATCACACAAATACTTTTCACCAGTAATGTATTGGCACTGTTTCAGAGCTTCCAACCTGTTAAACCACTGACTGGTCTGGCAGATTCTTCTGGAGCTGCAGCTGGTCCTTGAGAAGCAGGAGGATCTGATGCTCCTCACACTTTCATGAGCCTCTTAGGGAGGAAGAGCAGTGAACAAGGGAGGGAAGAATCTAATTTTTATCTTTCAGAATTAATTCTGAAAGGTTGAAAAACTGAGAGAATAGTGTGAGAAGTGGGCAAGAAGTGGTACTCATAACTTACCCTACTGGAAGCTGCAAATACCCTGAAATAAGCTCCCCTTTCCTTTGGGAAGGGACAGGTTCTGCCAGAGCCCAGCCTAGTACTCCTCTGCCTGCTTCTCAGGCTGATATTTGCCCTTGAGCAGAGATCTTCCTTTGTGTGTACCAAATCCCGTTTGTGACATTTTGGGATCAAGAATGTACCTTCTTTTGTTTTCCATGCTCCTTAACTTCAGTTGTCTCATGTTTTGTTTTCACTTGCCCAAAGGATTCTCTTCCCACTGCAAGAGATCAAGCCAAATTTAACGTAATTTGGAATGTAAATTTCCAAGTGGAGACACTGCCCCTTGGGTGCTTATTGCAGGAGTCAGTTCTCTGGTCCATGCTTAAAATTGACCATGCTTACTTTACTTTGCAGTAAGACTAAATTGCTTTGTGTCAGTTTGTTTTTATAGCAAGCCAGCTGTGTATATTAACTGTTCTACAGTAAAAACTATTTTCCAGAGGAAATGATGGAATGGTATTGCCGCAATTAGTTTTGTTATTCCCTTTACTTTCCAACTGACTCTGTAGAAATACTTTTTCTTTTTTTATTTATTTTTCATCTTTTTTTTTTTTTCCCTGAGGTTCCTCTCCCTAATGACAACAGGAGGTGCACATGTCACAAAAAACTAATTGATAAAAAAGATACTATATTAGGAACTTTAAAGGTTGTCATGTTATGTTTTAAAAAGAAACGTTTCCTTTAACTCAACCTACTCCGGGAACAGTATGTAAAATACTCTAATGAACAGATTTTTGTCTAATTTTGAGTATTAAACTTAAACAATTTCGAATCTTTGGGAACTGAAGAGAGGTCTGTTACAAGTAAATACAATGTACAAATGTGTTTTTTGGTAAAATGCCTAAAAATAAAAACCAACCAAAACTCCTTTTTACCACCATTAACAAAATTAATGTTCTCAGCAGGTTTTTAAGAGGGAGTGCTCTTGGTCTGAGATTTTGGCTGCCCTATTTTTTAAATCTGTTCAAGTCTGGGCTCAGAAGTCTGGGAGGTCTGCAGAAGAGCTCAAGTATGTTGCCAAATCCTGGCTTGCTATCATGGGCCAATACTAGAATGTGTAATGTCAGTCTTATAGATTTTGAACCTGTTGGATGTCAGCAGGGTTGAAAAGTGACCCAGCTTTGGATCTGAGGCAGGATGATTAGGATCCCTGTGACCAGCCATCTAAAGAAGAAATCCAGATGGAAAGTGAGACTGGGAAAAGGTGTCCTTCCCTAGGGAGACAAGACCATGGCACTCACCACCAGGCTTGGTTCATTTGAATCTGCTGGCAGTGGGACTGGTTGCAGAATGGAATGAAGGCTGTGACTGCTGCCTCAGTTTCACAGACACATGGTCCTGAGACATCCCAGAGGTATCACTGGGTGGTGACATAGGCCACATAAATGTTACATTCTAGAATTCCAGAAGCCTGAAAGTAAATTTTCTAATCCAAGGAGTATGTTTTAAAAATTTAAAAGCACTTTGGGGAGCCACTACTTTTTGAATGGTTCCTCTTTTGCAAGCAAAATGTCCATCTAGCAGTATTTATGCATTGATTCCAGAAAATTAATAGATATGATATCACTGGAATCAAGGCCCTTCACGGAAAACAGTTTATTGCCTCCTTTCACATAGAGGAAAGTGCCAGCAGTAATGTATCTGCTTATCACAGAAATCTGTGATGTGTAGCTTTCTTGACAACCTAACATCAAAAAAAAACCACAAAAGCCAAAAACCCAAAAAACAAAAACACTAAGTTTCAATAACTGAAAATTAACATCTTAAGTCCCACCTGGAAATCAAAAGGAAATCAACTCAAGTCTAGGTCTAGGTGCATATGCAAGGACTGATAGGTTTTCCAAGGGGGCAAGATAATTTGCCAGTGAAATATTTTGAAATCTAACCCTGAAATATACTGCTATAGAACAGGAAAGTAAATATAAGAGTCACAAAATTTTCTGAGGAAACTTCATGGCAGGTAAGGATGCCAACATCTTAAAGTGCATGGATTTAATGTATGTATTAACACAATCTTAGCACATCAGTACATATGCTTAGATACAGGGATCTTATTTGGGCAGGAAAATGCCCAAAGTTTGCAAAGTTTGGAAAGACCAAGATCTCAGTAACATTTGAAAAAAACCTCACTGGTTATTTCTAGGATTTGAGGCATTTCCCTTTCTTATACAAAGTATTGTCTTGAACTCATAAGCATATGAATCTCTTTGACTGTACTACTTTTCAATCTGCATGTTCATAACTCAGCTTCTTATTCCATTATAATGCTTGAATGATTCACATGCAATGTTTCCAATCCACTTTTCCCATCTTGTGAAACTTTTTAACGAAATGTTAGCATTTTCAGGCACCAGATGTTTTGACATAAGGAGAAGCAATATGTAAATTTTAATCCATGGTAGGAACAATAGCCTGGAGGCACCTTCTTCTTATTACATGAATCATATACTTAACCACAATGTGGTGGATTATATCAAAATCACCACCACCCTGAATATAGAACAGTTGTCTTGTGGTTGCCAATTAATGAAACTGATATATATTTAACTTGATGGGTACCAGTGATTTAACCAATAAGCCTCAGCATACTTCACTGCTGCAGTTTCCTTTATAATTAGACTTTTGATCTGATTATTACCCCTACTTCATACATTTTCCTCTAATCTCCCATTGGCTGTCACCACAAATGATGCTGACATTAAATCTGTTTGTCTGTCAGTTGCAAGCCTCACTACTTTTAATCAAGCAGTGTATCACATACGGCTTTTATAAACAATGAAATAACTTCTGATTTTATTTTTTTTATGTTGTTTATTTAATTATTAATTGTCTGAGTCCTAAAAAGAATAAGGATTGGCTTTCTTAAAACAAAGTAGGGGCTCTCAGTCCCTTCACAAAAGAGCTGAGTATCTTTTATGGTCAAATGCTAAGTACATAATAAATATGTAAAAAAGAAAAGCTTCTTTCTATAGATAATCACTGAACTTTAAATAATATTTATAATAATATTCAATTTTAATACTAATGGGGTGCCTTAATGATTTGACAAAATAAAGAGACTGAAGAAATCTTTAGTACAGATAAAATGTTTATCTGATGTACACAAACAATGAGCACCATTTTACATGAAATGGTATACTGTTACAAAACTATAGTTGAAATTTGTATTGCCACTCAACAACTTTTACATCATTTCATCCACAGAAAGCACCAAATATCTTCTAAAGAAGGCAGCACTTTTGATATTAGGAATTCAAAATGAAATCCGAATCCTTACTTACTTCCTTAAGTGAGTATCTTTTAGTGCTAAATGCTACCTAATTATCAGCTTTAAAAAATGTTTTACATCTTAAAATACAATATTCTGTTTATCCTAGATTGTCTGGGGAACATCTAGTACATTAAAAGGTTTTTGTAGAGCTTCTTAGTGATTTTACTGATATCATCATGCCTGCTAGCAATTTTGCAACATTCTGAAAACACTTTCCATAAATCAAAGCCTTAGCAGCAGGAATAAGCAGATGGCAGGAGACCATATTAAAGAATGTATCAATTATTTTTATTAATGGGATGCTACTGGATGATGATGTATCATAATGGACTAAATGTTTAGCAGTGGTGAAGTGTTTTGTCTATTAGGTATCTCAGATGTTCTTACTGGATGTTACTATATTACTTTTTGGTGGCATTTTTGAGGGTCTGGACAGTGAAGTTTGACAAGGGACATATAAAAAAATGTTTTCATTTCAATCCTTTAATTATATTCATACAATAAGCATAAAATTCCAGCAAGTATAAAATGTAATTGTAAAAAGATTGCATATATAGTGCGTAATAAAGTACATTCTGTCTGCATACAATGACTTAGAAAACAAGATACTATATGGTTAACAATGAAAAATAGCAATTATTATAAAAATATTCTACAGTCTCATAATAGCAATGTAAATGCCTTTACTTATCTAAGAGACTTAACATAATTATAAATTACAATAATTTTACATCCTCCATTCATATATACAGCTCTATTAAATTCAGAAAGTATTATAATATCAATGTTCTTATTAAGATTAAGTGACTGAATTCTATTTAGTTATTTTATTGTATAAAGCAACTGAGTTTCTGTTTGTTAAAACTGTTTGCACTTACTGTAGCTTTTCCCACTATCCATGCTATGCACAATGAGATAATTTAGTTTTCTTTTCTTAGTATAGCATGTGTATTCATGCCATGAATTAAACAGGATGTTAATATTTCAACTCCCTTTACTTTTGTGTAATTATTAGTCTGCTGTTTTGTGGATTCTGTTGGAATATATCCACCAGCTTTGAACAGCTGCTATTGAAAACAAGCAATAACTCCACATTTAGTACATCTTGACAAAAATCGCCAGTTCTTCTACCCCCTGCCCTGCTTGAGGGCAAGATCTGTAAGACTTCAAATTCTTTTCTAGGCCCAGATCCACGGGCATATTAGGCATCTTTTTCATGAGATTTCACTAAACAGATCTCTGCTGGAAAAAGCTAAAAAATTTATTTTGCTTGCACCACAACTCAGCCCAATAAAACTTGCATGGACAGCAAAGAAATTCTACCTGACAGAAAATGTCAGGATTTGTCCCTGTAGTTAAGAAATCCTTTTCCTCTGCAGAAGCTAGTAGAACTGGACTTGGCTCTGCCCAAGAAGTCCTCTCAGTTTCACAGCACCATATCCAAACCTGTGGTGGGAGAGGGATTGTTTTCTCCAGGAAGTCTGGGATGTGATTACCAGCACATGCATCTCCTAAATACCTTCAGTAGCACCTATTAATCCCCAGAATGTCCTAGTCTGGTTTTGAAGTCTGTACCGCCATGTAATTTCAAGGGTTAACCTGTAATCCAGGTTGTAATTATTAGCTGAAATACTAAATTATGATGACTTCTTACTAGGAAAAAATGCAGTGTTGGTGAAATGCCATTGCCATAACAAACACCTAGAAGGATCAATGCATTTATTGTTTTGGGCAAGGGGGCTGGGGGTTTTGTGTGAAGGAAGACAGCATGATTATATTTAATGGTAGATGCAATACAGTGCCTTGCAAAAAGAGCATTGACTATCTTAAGTTTCTCATGCAAGAAGAGAGAAAAATTCTGGTGCTTTAGACTGAAGCAATTGTCAGAAGAATGAAAATCAACTTAAAAAAATTAATGGATGCACTATAATGTTTTTTTAGGACAGTGCTTATAAAAGTGATGAAATTCAGGATGTTATTTAAAGTCAGTACAGTTCAGAAGTATGTCTAACTCACACGTAAAAGTTCAATGGGAAAATCATGTAATACATCCATATTTAATTTCTTTTTCTCCATTATGAGCAATCCACACTGGTGTATTTAAAACTAATGTAGTAGAAACTGCAGTACAAGGACAAATGGCATTTGATATCAACCAAATAACCCTTCCTTTTGTCAGCTGAAATGGACAGTACTCACACTACGCTAGACATACTATGGGCATAAATGTTACTTTTAATTAATCATATTTTGGATTCAGATGTCAATATTAGCAATTGCCTTTGACAAAACTATGACAAACTATGCTTCTTTTAATTAATCCAATTTAGGTGGCAGTCAGTCCTATATCCAGTTATCTTTGGTTAATACTTGTTTGTGTTTCTGATATGCTACAAAAACAAAACAACAAAAAAAACCCTAACAAAATAAATAAAATAACTAAAAACTAAACCAACCAAACAAATAAATAAAAAGACAAATGAAAACATCAAACAAAAAAAAATAATATTACCATAACTCAGTCTGTTGTCTTTTTTTTATCCATGAAGTGTGAGTGTATCAAAGCCCCTTCTAATAGTCAGGTCTCTGCTTACAGGTCACCTTACATCCAAGTGGTTTACACTGACTCATAGAAAACCTTGAGATTCCTAAAATTATAAATATTCTTGTGAAATTGGACACACTATCATCTTTCATAGCCATCTGGGTGTGATTTTTTTATCCAGCTGTTAATTTTCCAGTTATGAAACTATTGTGACACTGCCAGGGTTGTGGCCTGGCAGGAACACAGACCTCACAATGACTGTTAGGAGGGCCCAGGTACCAATAACAAAAGAGGCAATAGTAAGAAACAATTGCTCTGGTTTTGGATAGTATTGTTTTAAAAACTTAAAATGTTCATGGAAAAAGTAATCCATTTCAATCTCTTCTTACTATTTTCAAATCTGTGACACTTCTGGAGTGAGTCAGGCTCAGTGACAGCAAAATTAATGCACACTTTTGAAACATATTTTGAATCATTATGGAACTCCTGTGGTGGCTTCCACTGGGGTAGAGTTAATTTTCTTCATAATGGCAAGAATTTTGGCTTTCTGCTGAACAGAGATGTTTTTGTTGTTGCTGAGCAGGGCTTACACAGCCAAGGCCTTTTCTGCTTTTCCTACTGACACACTGACAAGGATGTTCAGAGGGTTTGGGAAGAGACACAGCCAGGACAGGTGACCCCAACTGACCAAGGGATATTCCACACCACAACAAATCATGCTTAGTATATAAAGTGGGGGGAAGAAGGAGGAAGGGCTGGAGGTTTTGGAGTGATGGCATTTCACTTCCCAAGTCACCATTACATGTGACGGGGCTCTGCTCTCCTGGAGATGGCTGAACAGCTGCCTGCCCACGGGAAGCAGTGAATTAATTCCCTGTTCTGCTTCACTTTTGTGTGTGGCTTTCACTTTCCATATTAAATTGTCTTTATCTCAACCCAAGAGCCTTCCAGATTTTACCCTTCCAATTCTCTTCCCAGTCACTCTGGCCAGGCAGTGACCCAGTGGGTGCATGAGGCTTGGGTGCTGCCTGGGGTTAAACCACAACAGCTCCTTAATTTGATCTTTTGGCTTTGAAGGAGAGCTATGAAGAACCTGTTCCAGTTTATTTTCCCATGTTTTATTATTACAATTGGAATGACTGCACTTAATGTTCTTCAGGAACATTAAGTACATCACTCTCCAGAATTTCACTATGTACAGAGTTTTCTGAATGCTCCCTCCTAGCAAGCTGGTTATGAGAGGTAGTACATCACATCAGTGTTTCTGAATATTCCCTTCAGTTTGAGAAGTCTTCCTTTCCAGGTTTTCTGCAGGGAGTCCAAACCAAATATGAAATTAAATTCTTGTTGTTTATAGTGTATGCAATGGGAATCTTGTCATTTCCCTCTGCTTCCAAATGGATCAAAAGTACACGTATGGATAGAGTCCCTTGAGAAAAACCTCACTGTGCTGTCAAAGGACACTGAAAGTGTCATCCAACAGCCCAGTGTTGTATCTGAATTCCAATTTCTTCCACATAAAAAAGGACACAGTTTGAATATTCTTGGAATAAGTAGCTGACATAGCACTGTCACAAGTACTGCTTTTTTAAATTGTGCTAACTGTAGCATGGAGTGTCTGTGCTGTCTTGTATATCCACAGTCTTTCTGCTGCAATGATGTGTCTTTTTCTGTCTGAGTTCATTTGAATCCCTGTCATTATGTTAGTTTCCATTTTTCTTCTGTGTCATTAAAGAATATACTTAAAAGAGGGTTCTTTTTCTACAAATGAAATTGAAAAACTAATGGCAATCCATGGAAAGCTTAATGGATTTTCTCCTTTTAAAGAGAAGCCCACACAGTTTAAACTTCATGTGTGAAGGCATTACCATCTGACTTTTTTAGATTTTAAAACCTGCAACATCTCTACAGTTCCCAGCTTAAATAGTTCTCTGTTGCTTCACATTTTGTAGAATTTTTAGTTATAAAAAAAAAAGAAATTATAAAATTACTAAAACTCGTATTTGTAGCAGAGAAGTGTAAGCAGATTGAAAAGAGTTTGAATACAGTTTTGCAACATGGGTATACCTTTTGCGGTAACTTTTCATAGTACAATAAAAAGTCATGAAGTGATAGTAAAAATATTCCCAGTGAAGAGAGATTTATGCAAATGGAGGCTGTGAACAGAGAGTGAATTTGGGGCAGAGTGATATGAGTTCATGTCCATCTTATTTTCTTGTGAAGTAAGGGCTGATTGAAACCCTTGTCATGTAGTAATTGATTTTTACAGTATCTCTCCTTATAGGTATTTAAAATAAGAGCAAACACCACGTTTACGTTCAACTCAGTCTTTTAACACTGTGGTTTAGAGAAGTATGAGACCCTTTCTGCCTTTATAAATCATCTCCATCATCTGTGCTAAAGCTGCTTCTCCTGCTGCTCTCTTTTGATGCAGCTGGAGATGCGGAGGACAAGAGTGGGTCTGTTCCAAATGGTGACACTGTGTCATCCAATAAAATTTCCTCTAGTCGTTGTTCTTCTTTTAAAGCTGCGCTGAAGGACAAATCTGTGAAGTGTGAAAGTGGATCAGAAAAGGCTGTAGATCCATTGCAGACATCAGAATTTTGTCCATGTACCTGAGGCATTTGTTGAGAGTAGTCTACAGAGTTCTCCTCTGGATAAGATTGTTGCTTGATGGCCTGTGCAGCTAAATCAGCAGCACTGAGTGAAGACATGACTGGAAGGCCATGTGCACGTGCCTGGATCTCCAGTTCCTAACATTTCAAACAAAAATAATTAGACAACAATTTAAAAAGAGAGAAAAGTCTCTTCAGAGCAATTGCAGAAAGTATACAAATCATGCATGAGAATTTATTATACCTATTGCCCTGTTGTGAGATTAAATTTTAAAATATTAAATTTTTTCATCTCAGAAAATTTGCCCTTCAAGTGTTTTTATATCCCTTTCTAAGTTGTCATTAAGCAACTATTCTACAGGAAGAGGTAGGCTCTCTAAAACCATTGCATACTGAATCCAATGAAGATAGGAGAAAAATGTTGCAACTTGATAGTTCATTATAAAACTGTTATCCAGAGAAGAAGATTCTTTACTTGATAGTGCTTATATTATACAGAAATATGAGTAAATCAACGTGTGTAAGATGATATCTACCTACTTATCCATCCTGTTTCCATAGGTGTGTGTCTATATTAGAATCTTGCTTTTCAAGCCACGAAGGGCTATATTCTGCTTCTTTGTGTCAAAAGCAGATAAAACATAAGACACTCTTACTGGAAAGTGTAATGCATTAAATAGTTTGAAAGGGAAAATTAAAATTCTGAAGGGAACTTTATGTCTAGTATTGATTTTTGGTTGCAGGAATATCCTTATTTCGTTATTTTTTTGTCTGTCTTGGTTTCTAACACACGCATAATGAAACTGTTTTTACAAGTACTTTATTGCTTTTCCACTAGTTACTTTATGTAAGGCAAGGCACAATTATCAAAGAATTTTCCTGGAAATCTAAAAAAAATACTCCCTCTCCAATATACAGAGAAATAAATAGGCAAAGTCAATTTAATTTTAATAAACATCATTTGAAGAAAAATTATATAGATTAACAACATTTGATGGGGGCTAAGTACAGGGAAAGCTTTGTAGTTCGTGGCAACACTTATACAAACCTGAATTCGGAGTAGAAGTCTTCTGTTAGCATGCTCTAATTTCTTCTGCCTGTGTTCTAATTCTCTGGCTCTCTGTTGTTCTTTTTGTAGCCACTTGATGTACTCTACTGATGCTTTTAAAATAGTTCCTTTGTTCCAGCGCATATCACTGCAGAATGTAGAGATAACCTTTTCACAATTGTGCATGTCAGCAGAATTCATAAGAACTTACAAAATCTTTTACATTAATATGAAATAATGATTTACATGACTATTATTCACTCTTAGATATTATTGCTTCTGAATGGAAATTTTAATAGAATAGTTAAGAAGCCCTTATATAGTAAAATTAATCCCAGAATGAAAATAAGTGTCAAAAGAAAGTAATAAAGTGACTTTTTGTGGGAGAGCTAAATGCAATATCATGATTCTACCATTACAGTTTTTATATTTTTAGTGAAAATTGCTTTTATTATTAACTCTAAGATTAAAATCTATGTGCAGTATTTCTGCATTAATGAACTAGGAAATATACATTACTGAGGACTTAAGCCTAAATTTTTAAAGATCCTTTTGAATATACTACTCCTTTTACCTGACTTACTAATGAGGTTGCTTTTATGCTTGTAGAGAAAAAAATGATCTGTGCTGAATGCCACTCCTCATTCATGACAGACCAGAAAAATCACACTTTCATAACCATAATGATTAGGGAATGGCAAAAATCATGTTCAAAAATCTTGAAACAATATAAAAAACAAGTTATAATCTACAGCTACATGCAGATCCCAACTCAAAGTAAAAGCTTCACAAAGAAAATTAGATTAAATCTGCCCATCATTCAGGAAGCCATGGTTTGAGTCCCAGCTTACATGCAGCCTTACTAGCAACGAAACAGTTGTTCAGATGAAACTGTCTAAAGACTTTCATGTATCCATTTATCAAATTTTCATTAATTCCTTTAACTAAGGCCTTGGAACAAGCAATTTCATTGAAAATGCTTAATTTCTAATAAATTTCAGTATTTTATTACACAGGATGGGCTCACTGCATTAAATATACAGATATGTAGGCTTTATCCAAACGATCGACTTCACTGCAAGATTGCTTAGGCTGAGCAGAAGGTTGGCCAAGCTTCTGGTCCCAAACACAACCGTGAGAAAGAAAAGCTGTTAAAACAAGTAAGAATCTGATGTTGGGGGAGACAAGCACTTTTTCAATGCCTGTTCCAAAGACATATAATTACAAGCTGTCCTTTATGGAGAGAAAAAAAAAAAATATGCCCAGCTATTATCACTTTCCCTTATTAATAGAATCATAGAATATGCTGAGTTGGAGAGCACCCACCAGGATTAGTGAATCCAACTCCTGGTCTTGCACAGGACACCTCAAGAATCACATCATGTGCCTGAGAGCATTGTCCAAACACTCCTTGACCTCTGCCAGGAGTGGTGCTGCGGCCACTTCCCCAGAGAGTCTGTTTCCAGTGGTCAGCTACTCACTGGGTGAAAACCTTTTCCTGAATCCAACCTAAACCTCCCCTGACTCAGCCTCATGTCATTTCCTTGAGTCCTGTCAGTGGTCACGAGAGTGAAGAGATTGGTACTTGCCCCTTCATTTCCCTCATGAGGCTAAGTATCCTTAGAGATTTCTCCAGTTATTTTTCTTCTGAAAGTACAGTGCAAAAGCCAGGCAGGTACAGGATTTAGGGACCCAGACCACCCAGATTCTCCTGTTGTCTTACTAGGGATAAAATCTGAATGAAGCTGATAATTTTAAGATACTAAGAGGAATGCACAAAATTATTTGTGAAAAAGCATCAGTGTTTAACCATACCATAGAATTCAGATAACTTGCTAGAGATTTGGGAGTAACATTTTTTTGATCCAAGAGTGCTCAAATTCAAATGTCAGTTCTCTCTGGACAGCACAAACCTGTGAGGCTCTAGTATACTGGGACCTCCCCTCCTCTCAGTGCTGCAGGTCAGAAATGCGCAGCTTTGGGGATTAGAAAGTGAGGGGGTCACATAGAAAATAATTGTTGCCTACAACCCTACTGTCTACAAAGCCAAAGCATAATTGGGTATGTATTCTGGTTTAGACATTGCCTGGTCAAAAAAGCTAGATCAGAGATGGGACTGTGAGCCAAGAGAAGAATACATCTCCCTCATGATGGCTGAATCATCTCTTGGCAGCTCCTCTGCCTTCTCCTTCCTGTCCCTGTATCTCTTGAGCAGTTGGGAAGACAGAATTTCTTGCCAGAATCCCATGGGCTGTGTCCTAGGAGAGGACTTTCTCCTTTCAAATGGCTTAGCTATGTTCAAACTTTAAAGGTTAAGGAAGTTTTTAGTATACATATTTTCTGGACAAATCTTTGACGGCCATCACTATGTCACAGTTTCACTTTCTTTGCACCTCTTTGGAAAGTTAGGTAAAATACTGAGAGGTCCCTCTTTATGACTAAATTGCAGTGGAGTTTGAAAGGCAGTAAAGCGTCTCTCTATCTATGCCAGACCATTGATGAATAAAGAAGATAAGTAAAATAAATAAAGTTAGCAGGAAAATAACTTTTCAAACTGGGATTCTCTCCTCCCATCCCAGATATGAGCTATATATGTTATATGGAGAAACACAAGGAGGTTAGTCTCTAGTAAGTACTAAAAAAAAAATTGACACAGGTTTGAACTGATGGTCCAAACCTAAAGATACAGTATGATGAAATTAGAAACAAATCCATAGCTGGAAAAATGGAAATAATTGAGGAAATGTAACAGCAGCAGGAAAATTTGAATAGATCACATATTAAGAAAATATTTCATAGTGTTTAAAAAAAATTCATGTCAGTTGTGAAATTTTATGAATTTAAAATCAGACAAAGTTATTTTTGGTTGATGTTTCTGATTGACAAATGAATAAGTCGTGTATTCATGGCTGTTTTTGGAAGATTTTTTTTATGAAATTCATTCCTGTTACACTTAATTGTTACACTTAATATCACCTTTTGATATGGTTTGCTTTTAGTTCATGTTTCCTTGATAGTTTTAGTTTTTAGTTCTATGGAAATGATTTTTTTCATAGTTTTAAATAAATCTTCACTGGAAGACTAATTCCTGGGTTCAAACTGCTAGAGAGAAGGACCTGGTCAGCTTTTGCATGAGATACACATGGCTAGATATCACTTGTGGTAATATTTACAGATCTGAGAGGCAAAACTGTAATGAAGAGCTAGGAAAAAAATGCAGTGGTTACTATTGTTGCTTAAGAGGCTGTTCTTTAACCTGTGTACACATGTGTGTGTCTGTGCATGTGTGCATATCCCACATATGGCTTCTACATCTCTTCTCATGTACATAAACTGGTTGGTGTCTTATTGAATGAGGAATATCGAAGTTAAACCTTCCAGTGTCTGAAGGCAGTACAGCAAAGGAACAGGTGGTGACCTTAGAAGTCAACGTGTATTTCACTTCGTGTCTCTCTTTACCAGGATCTAATGAAAATACTGAAGGTGTCTGTGCTGATTCTGCATCACAGGCACTGTTTGTTCATTCTAGCCCAGAGCACACACAGCAGTCACAGAACAGTGCTGCAGAGCAACAGAAGCTCTCTGCAGATGTGCAGGGCTGGAAGAGCAACAATGCAACTTGTGAGGAGGAAGGCAAATTTAAGCTGGTAAAGGCGAGATTCCTGGCTACCAATAGTCTGAAATGCATCTAGCTGTACATATCAGGCAGGCAAGCAGATTTGTCTATGATGGGAAGAAAAAACAACTCTGCATTTGAAAATGGGTTAACTCAAGGCAGAAGAAGTGCATAAGAGGAATTCAGAAATTCTCTGATCAGTTATTTGGTTTCTGTTATTTCTCTGCAAACATTGAATTCTAAATAAAACTACCTTAAAAGTTATTAAAATGTCACTAGGAAATTGTAGGTTTTGCTTTTTAGAGATTTGTAGATTGCTCTTAGAGATAAAAACTGAAATTAAAATGTCTACAAACACATTTTTAGAACCTTTAAAACTGAGAAATCACTAGAAGCTGTTACTTATTTAATTGGAAGCTTCTGTATAAAAACAGACAAAATATTTGCATTCTTAACTGTTTTCATCTTAAAAACTTAGCTATAGACCTACTTATCTTCAGATATGGCAGGAATTCTTTTCTTCGTTTTATCTTTCAGTTCTATTAATTTTCTATTTTTCTTTTTATTTGGCTTTTGTTTTTCTTAGTCTTGATTTTTATTAAATGCATGCATGGCACCATCCTGTAAATACTGAAATACATGGGAAATTCTACATCTAAACCAAGTCACTTGAGAGCAGTAAGATGTTTTCCAGTCTGGTCATCAGTAATGGCGTCAGTAAAGTAGGATTGCTTCTTTGTTCCTGTGTGTCCACGTGGTAGAGTTTAAAGTTTCTAGCGAGTTACAGATGTGTTAGTGAGTTTAATAAACAGAGCTTTACCAAAAATAACAAGATTTGTATGGATTTTCTTTTTTTAAATAAAGTAAAAACACATTATGTTTTATTAATCTCTGAATCCTGTCTCTCACTTTAACATCTGAATCTCTCTACAAAACTCAGATGCCCAGAACAAAACATGTAACTCACCAAGTAGAGTTTCTCATTTTGGAGAAACAAAACATAGAAAAGAGACTGATCTTCAGCTCATTTCCATTAATTTAACTTTGTTGAAGTCAAAGGTGATTCCCTAATTTACAGAAGTTGAACTCCTGTAGGAATGATGGGAACATCTGGTCATCTAAGATTAGAACTAATTAATAAAAGCAGTGATTGAAAGTGTGTGATAGTTACAGAGTTTGCCAGACACAGGCCAGTTACTAATAACAAATACATTTACAAAGTTGAAACTGTGTTTGCAGAATATTTCTTTCCCTGTTTCTGAGAAATTAGCTTTAAACTGAAGAAATTTGCTCAAAGAAGTACTTGGAAGGACTTTGTACTTGTTTTGAAGACTTGCACAATTGCAAAGTGTATTATTCTGAAAGAGGCAGCAAGTTTCCCCTTTATACCAGCGTGGGTGTACACAAGCCTTTCCTTTGCAAGAAATGTGTCTGTGCTGGCTGCTAGAGGGTCTCTTGGCAGACATCAGGTCAGGCACAGAGAGATGCAGAGAGCAGAAAGGAGAGAGTGAGAGCAACCCAAATCCTCAGCAGTTCTCTTAATATTCCAGTTCTGTAAAATTACTAGAATTCTTGAAGGAAGGGGCTTTTTCTTGTTTAGTTTTCTGGCAATTTAAGTGTGACTATCATTAAACTGCTCTTGTGTAGGCATTGCCAGACTCTATCACAGTAAAAAATACTGTTAACCACCTAAAAGGTGGATTGTGGAAGGTTGAACACAAATGGAAAGGCAGGCATAATAAAAAGAGGAGGTTATGAGTTTTTCAGCAAAAAGGACTGAGTATTTTTGGCATTTTAAAAATTCTATTTTTGAATTATTCTGTAAAACTGATTTGCATTTCTGAATCATCTAGCACTTGGATATCTAAGCATTGAAAATTAAACAAAAGAGTCATAGTTCTTTGTAACTTATACTTATCTTCATTTTCTAATGCTGATGAAGTGAACTTAAAACACCCATTCATTTATGTAATGTAATCCACACTTTTCATCATTAAATTAGGAAAAAAAAAAAAAAGTGAAAAGAATAAGGGTTTAATCCAGTCAAAAGAAAGACCCTGCAGAAGCTCTGCAGGAGCCAAACAAGTTCACTACATAACCAACAAAACAAAAGTGAAATAAAAACCCCACACAGCCCTTCTAAGAAATATAAATCACAAAAGGTTTCCAAATGGCATAAAAATGTCCTTTTCTGTTTCTGATTCTGAATGTAATCTTTTTGAAGCAAGCCATCTGGGACAGGCATGCTAACCACAATGGCTTAGTTATAGTAGTATTTGCTCTTCAATGCAGAGGCTGATTTTTTTCACTGTCATTAGCCTAAGCATCAGTAAGCTTTCTCCTTTTACAGTTAAGTTTCCACTATAAGAAGAATCTTCTAAAATCAATACGAGGCAAAAAATGCTATGTGTGATAAATGTTACAGATAAAGTACTGTAAGCCATGATAAATCTCTTTCTTTCAAAGAGGGGGCAGACTGGGGGCACAATAAGGTGCTATGGAAGTAAAAAGCAAGAACTGAAAGAAAGAATAAGGATGCTGAGTTATGATTTGGCAGAACAAGACCATATCAAAAGGTAATAAAAACTTCCTTCTACTCAGTCAACAAAACATATTCAAATTAATATATCTCCACCTAAAATACAAATACAAAAAATGTACTTACACTTCTTTGAATTAATTTATCCTTGAACTAAGCTATAGTAAAACTATGTTGTAACCTGGTTTTTCAAAAGCCCTGAGCATTTTGATGTCTTTTTTTTCTTAACACTAACTTAAAAGCTTTTTAGTAGGCCTGCCTTCCAAAGGAGTACTGAGTATCAGCCTTTTGAAGACAGCAGTCTTCAGAATGTGATACTTAAGTTCACCTTGTGCTTTTGTAAACATAAACCACTCTGGGTCTGATCACACCGCTGAACTCAGTCATGGGTTTGCAAACTAAAACAAGATAAGGCAATGATTTCAGAATCTATACCTGAAACTTTTTCATCAGGCAAAAACACCAAAAACTGAGGGTGAAGTCCATCATTCACTTACTGGAGCAAAACTGCAGGTCCAGGTAAATAATTTTAAGAACAGCTTAAATGATTACTCTAGGTATTAATGTTTTGATTGAGTTCAGAAATTCAACCTGAATCCAGACTAAAACATGTAAGTGAAACATCTGTATAGGCAATCAAAAAGTGCAACTGGAATTTGTACCCCTTGCCCGTCTCTAATTGCAGTATAACCAATTTCTATTTTTGCTTTATAGCTGCAAACCAACAGTGCCATCCACTGTTTTTCTGAGAAATCTTTCAATTACTTGCCCAAATGGTATTGAATAGTGAAAGATGCACAGCAAAATTAAAATGTTTTTATTAGTTTCTGCTTGCAACGGATCACATGTCCAAAACTTCATTTGCGTACTGAAAGTGCTTTTCTTTTTAATTCAGCTTTAACACCTAATTCCATACTAATAATAAAAAACATGGCCATTTATCCAATCTTTGGTGGATGCTACAGAAGGAGCTGAGTTTGTGAATTCTCTAAAATGGATGTAGTATGTTAACTTTCTCTCTGGTGGCTTCACTTTAAGTAAAGCCAACCTTCTACTTGTATAAGTCTCACACAGCTTTGTATTGTTGCAGAAATTCTTAATATAATCAAAAGTTTCTTAGGCCTTAAGGTTAAAAAAGCTGAATATCAATAGATTATTTCATTTGAAATATCATGCACATCTGTATTGACATGCAAATGATAAAGACAAAATCTGTATAATCAATTTTATGCATGTCGCAATCATGCTGGTGCATTGTCTTAAGTCTTCCCTGAGCGACAAGAGAAATCTAAGGCTAAAGTTCTGCATTAAAAATCACTTTGAATTGTTATTGTTAATCTTGCAATGGGCTTTTTTACAAGGCAGCTTTTTTCCTGTGGATGACAAATATAGGCTTTAAGGGAATGCACATACAGTTCAAGCAATACGCATTTTTTGTTTCTGTAAGTATATGCATTAGTATAAAATGATATTATTATAGCAATTATAGCAATTATTACTGTTATTCTTGCATTTTAGGGCTGGTGCTTTCCCTGCACTGAGTTGAGGACTTTTGAAAAATGCTCAGTCTACAGACTTAAATTGATTTTATTTTTTCTCTTAGTCAAAGGGCAGACAGTGACAACGTAAACTTTGTGTTATCCCACTAGAGGGCCATGGCAAGAGCAGAAAGTATCACTACTTCCTTCTCCAGAGACACCACACAATTGTGCTCGGGGACAGAGGGATGGACTTTCTGTTTGGCCTTTTTTTGTTGTTTTTGTGGTTTTGGTTTGTATTGTTTTTTGGTTTGTTTGTTTGATTGTTTCCCTTGAATTGGCAGTCTCTGTTAAACACCCTGAAATTGCTTTTATATTATTGTGCTTTCAGGTAAGTTTTTCCAACAGGCACAACAGAACATTTTTCCAACAGAAAAAATCTGTCAAAAGGTTTGTTACTTCAACAGCCTGATCTGAGCCAGTAACCTGGCTTGGAAGACCTTGTATCCCATTACTCAATCCTATAGCCAGTATACACAACCGTCTCTTTTTTCCTGTATTAATACTCTAAACATTATTATAGAAAAGACAGTTGAACTCACGGATCATTAGACTTGGGGATGAGTGTGCCAAGCTCCTTGATTCGGTAATTAATATTATACCTTCTTCTTCTCTCAACTGTTAAAAAGAAATAGTTACTATTTTTATGGTGAAATATTTTTGGAGAAATTCAACATAAAACATTTTAATTAGTTACAAACATGTTAGTCAATACAAAGAGAAAGTCTTCCTCAAATAGCAGTCCCAACATGAGTTCCTACCTGTCTCTGACTTACTCTCAGGACGAACTCTATCATCAGTACATAAGTCTGTATCTTACCTTAACTATAGGGTTTTCCCCTATTTATAATTAGATTTCTAGAGAATTAAATAGCCACATATTGACTAAATGTCAGCTAAGATTTCTTTTTTCCTGATGCTTACATATTCTTTCTCCACCATGCTCCAACAGAACAGAGATTTCAGCTTAGTGGAGTCTTGCTGGTAACTTCAACGGGGATACAAGATAATTCATCCAGCAATTTTATATTTTGGCAGAACTCCTGTTACAGATCACAAGGTAACAGCTTCACTGTTCCTTATTTACAGCTACCAGCACTTAAACCCACAGAGAGTACATAACTACAACCGTATCCCCTCACTGAAACAGAGCAAGACTATGTCCCAAAAACATTTCATCCCCTCTACATCTGTTTCCTTTGATGATGGACAGCATAAAAAATATTTATTTTATTTTTTTAAATGTAGAGAAAATGAAAAAAACCCACCATAGTTTAAACAATGAAATATATTTTCTGGATTTAAAGTTATGCTTCTGCTAAGACAAGCTATGTAGGGCACCTTGGTTCACTTTTTAGTTTATTTGGTTAGAAGGAAAAAAGAGAAAATCTCTTAAAATGAGTACCCTCTCTGTGTGCTCTCAGTTCACTTTATCAGCATTGTACTGGTATCCAGGCTGGTGTATATTATCCTTCAGAAACTTCACATTTTTCTAGTGGATGGGTTCAGAGAACATCCCATTGCTTTAGGGAATTACTTGTATATAATTTTGATACCGATAGTGTATTCAGTGAAAATGTAGTCCCACTATGGTACTGCTGGGTGTCAGAAACCAGCAGTCTTTACTGGTGTTCCATTGGTGTAATCCTCCTGAGTGTACTGCTTCATGAACCCCTGCATTGTATTGGAATGAATGTGCTGGGTCTTGTAGGAGAGCCCAATGTATAGAAACACATAGCAACTGAAAAATTTTAAAAATATATTTCAGTTGTGTTGGCAAAATAATGGCATGGCAAACAAAATTGAAGAACGTGCTTTAACTATGCCGTCCTATGGCATAATAGCTGTTGTTTAATTCATATTTACACTGTGGAAAACTCTGCAAGATATTCATCGAAAAGTAGCCAACTAAGCATTAGCTATAAAACAAGGCAAAGAAAAAATTATCCTTACAAGTGAACACTTACAGAATTCTTTTTTCTTTGTATTTTTGCAAATTTCTTTTCCTGAAAAGAAACTTCTGGTGGTTGTGTCAATGAGTTAGGGGGGAAGATTTTTAAGCTTGGAAACATATTTCAATGGAACTTTCCTGATGTATGTCTGTAACCTTTCCAGAGATATCCTGAGTTATCAGTAGTATTTCAAGCATCAAATTATACATAAGCCAAATCAGAAAATTCTTTTTCAAGCTGAATGGACTGGATTATGATATAACATTGTTTGGAAGAAAAGAACCCCAATGTCAAAAAAATTAAGTAATATTTTAAACTCTATCTGTTGTATGAAGGGGTTCCACTTCTTTTCATTGTTTCTTTCAATATGCAGTGTTTCAAAAGAAACTTTTTTCAAGTGTCTTTATTACTCCTTGTTATTAGAATGTACAAGAACATTTCTATGAAATGTAGACCTTAATTCAATGTGCAAATTGAAAGTTTGTACAGTTCCAATCAACTTCCAAATATTGTTTTTTCAGACCATCACTAAGAAACCTGATCCTCAGAAAATGGTAAATCACACTGATAAAGGCTCTATACGCAATGCATTATTATGTCCAAGCCTTTAGATAGTAGAGCTATGTCCAGAGAGCCTTTGCTCGGTAGCATGCACCTGGAGCCAAGCCACAACAAATGCTGTCTTTCTGCAGTGGTATCTTCATGGCCTTCAGTGCAGTTGCCAGTGGCGAGGGAAAGTTCTCAGACATTTCTTCTGTGATCAGGAAGGACTATGATAGGCCAAAGCAAACAGTGGAGGCAATAGTAAGTCCAGGCATTCCTAATGTATCTATGATGAGACTCTCTTTCCCTTTGCAGCTCCAAATAACTCCTACCCACCCCCTTTCTTAGTCCAGCAAAACTCCCCATTTCAGAGACTACAGGCTAACAATATGTCTAAAAATCATCATGGTCAGTCTGTAATTCACAAAAAAATTACAGATATAAGGATGCCTTCTGGAAATTCTAAGTAGCAGAAGATTGTCCATAGTGATTGCTAGCACATTGTGCCAATGGGTGTATACTTTCAGGTATGTAATTTCATGCAAGTAAGGCCATAAATCCCTCTTTGATTACTGGAAAACCCAGAGAAACAAGACAGGAGTAAAAGAATAAAGATATAAAGAGTGGCTATTAACTAATTACCAATTTAGGTTTAAATTCATAGAATCATAGAATATCTCAAGTTGGAAGTGATTCATAAGGATCATTGAATCCAATTCCCATACTATTTCTGTTGGAAGAATTGGAAAGGAGAACTTGAAAATTGTAACTGCTTTATTCAACATTTTCCAAAAAGAATCCTGTAGGCTTTTTGTTTCAAATTATGCTTTAGAGGGAAAAATCGTGTAATTTTATAGGCAATCTTCTCCCAGTAATGAAACTGATGGGGTATTTTTCTATTCTATATAAACTAAAATAGTTTTTTTATTTTTGTAGTTCTAATATTTAGACACTGAACTATGAATTTCACTGTGTTCTACAGCTGTTCCTCTAGTACCAACATGCTTGTCATCTGGACATAGCCAGACTGTTGCCCATAAAGGAAACAGAAGTGTATCCCAGATGACAGGGGTTATGGGGTTTGTGTGGTAGAGTCAGAACACTGGTGAGTCTCACACAGTCCAGCACTGATCTTCTTTGGTGACATACAATTTCAATAAGTTTAATAGTTTAGCAACCACTTAGAAGTTGTCTGATATCCTATGCAAATTTTTTCCTTCCCTGTTACCCATAAAGAGATACAGCCTCTTGCTTTGGTGCTTCAGTAAATAAAGTATGAAGACAGGATTTTCATTGTTGTTTTCCTCATAATCTGCCTCCTTTCTTGTCTGCTTTGCACTGTATTTCTTAGAGAAAACATCAAGTAAAGTGTACTACTGTGGAAAAATAATAGCAGGTGATTATAGGGAAATAAATTAATTGCAATATGCAAAGTATTTTGAAAGACAAAGCCAGAGACAGAAATTAATTACAAGAAATAAAGCTTTATGGTTGGCTGTGTTTGCAGTCTGAGTTCAATTTTATTAGTCTGCTGAGATGCTGGTCTAGAAGAAAAGCAGAATTGTGGTAGCTAATGTATCATGGTTTTGCATTCTCCATGCATTGCATTTAATGAGATGGAAGATGAATGTATACTTACTGAGATTGTGGTTATCCTTTTTTTGTCTCTCCTTTGCCATTGCTCTTGTATCTGCTTCTGACAGAAAGTAATATTTATTAAAATTGTCCTTAAGATGCAATTCCAGTATTTCTTTCATCTTTTGAAAATGGCCTCTCATCACAAAGACCAGACTTCCAGTCCTTTTTCTGCATTACTATTTTTATTATTAAAATATCTCATAGACAAATCTTTGTTCTACCAGTACTAAATTTTGAGCAAGTCTGGCAGGTTGCTTAACTTTTTTTTACGGCACTTTTTTTAAAATTTAAGAATGTAGAAATGCCATGGAGGGGTATCTTTCTCCAATTTCCTGTATTTTGTATCAGGGTAAAACTTACAATACATTAAGGTCAATATGGATTTTCTATATCCCATAATGCAAGAGTTAATCAGATTTGTAAGATATTGAATAAACTCACTGTTTCCTCTGAGTGACATTAAGAAACTGTACATGATTTTTAGCATTCTTTGGATTAATTGAATGTAACTTTTAAAGTTCTTAATCCACTAATATAGCTTTACCTTGAATAGCCTTATTGTAAAGTTTTAAAAGAACTATTTGTTCTACCCTGGAACAAATTTTATGGATCATAATTTATTTATATTGTTGGTCAAGAGCCAACATGGAATAATGTATTGTTTTCTAAAATATTAAGGCTTTTTAGAAGCATGATGTTCATAAAAACAGGGGGCAAACATGGTTTCTGAACTAGTAAAGAAAAAAAAGAAGGAAATATTTCTCCTTGATCTTTGTTCTTTTCTTTAAATGAAACCACAAACTGAAAATTCTCAGGAATTTAATTACAGATATCTTATCCATGGAAAAAATCTATTCAACTTTTAAGACACACATCATCACTTATGCAGTTATATACTAAAATCTCAGAGTTATTTTACCTGTGAGCTCCCTTTTTACTGGTAGGTTAGCTGGGCAAGAAGCATTTGTGAGACCCATATTAGCTGGTGCCATTCCCTGGTCACTGTTATATATATCCAAAATGCTGCTAGATAGCTTGAAAGGTAGGGAAGGAAAGAAGAATAAGGAAAAAAAAATTAAAATAAGTAAAAGACTTAAAAGACAAAAAAAATGCATGCAAATGGAGCAAATATTTTTGGATATGAGTCTGGTTTTCTTTAGAAAGAGTACACTTGCATACATCTAAAGGGAAGGTTTCCTGTTACACAATATTAACTAAAATTGAAAGCAAAGGATCAGTGCCTGCCATTTTTCTACAGGTGCCGTTTGTGTGGGCTTCAGATCTACAGTGATGGCAACATATGAGCCACAGTGTCTGTTTTTCAATTGCTTCTACATTATATTTTTTAAATCCAGGGTTACCATGACTGCACTTCAAATATGCATTAGATTGAAAGTCAGCTTTACCATGCTGATTTTGACCATATTCCCCAGTATTATTTTTTAACCATAACTGTAAACTCTGCATTGGTACTTCATATAGGGCCTGCTCTAGCAATATAGAGACTCAGGGACCTAGTTATATGTAATAGTTAAAATTAGAGTGGACAGAACATCAGAGAATATGCTTTGAGGAAAGGAGCTGTACTGTTGTCAGGATAGACCAGATAACCTAATGGCTTTAACATGTATAACATATAACCATGTGTGACGATATCCTTATTCCCTTAAAAATATAATATTATTTTTAAAAGCCCATAGAATGCACTCTAAGAAAAGTAAGGCTAAAGTATGTGGATTTCAGGTAATTGCAAAATTACCTTTACTTGAATAACTTTACAAATATGAAATAACTGTAAAAAATGTAAAAGTTTACTGAAGAAATGTGTTGTTACAGATTTGCCCGGCACCTATTGATCCTGAAACAACCTGGAATTTTCCAGGCAGGTCATTGAGACACCAACCATAGGTCTGCTGGGAACCAGCTTTTTTCAGACTCTTATAATTTCTCTTTTTGAATAGATTGTCAGCTTCACTACAAGTTACTTTGAATGGAGACAATTTTCCTAATTACTTGCTCCTTGTGAAGTTGTTCCATGGCAGTGCTTTCTGTATTTTATGTTAAAACTGAAATTTTAAATTAGTTTTATTTTTAAATAATAATTTAATTTAATTAGCTAATAACTTTACTAGATCATCTGAGAATCTAGTTTGAGTTAAATTCTCCCAGTTGTATTACATACAATGAAATGAAACAATCAGAATTCGTATTGAGCACACATAAATAACATGCTCATTTTTAAATTAGAGCTTTATTACTTAGGAAAACTGAAAATTCTTGAATACCATTAGAAATCACAACACCAAGTCAGTTTTGAAAATCTGCTTATACATTTGATCTCTCAGTGAAAATATTTTTTAAAAGAATGTTTGGAATTCAGATGAGCATTACTCAGAACAAGCTATGTTTAATATGCAGGATTTAAATGCTAAGACCATTCTCACGTTAAGTACCTTTGTTTCATTTGAGGGGTAAACTGACAAGTATTACAGAACTCACTGCAGTTTTGCCTTTGCATTTTCTTTGTTCCAGTGATAAGATAATTAAATTACAAGAGTGAACTCACATTAGATCTAGTCATATTTAATTACTTCCCATATTCATGTAAATGAATTTGGTTTATTTAAATGGTATGAAAACAGAATGAGATAAAAATTTGAGAGTCAATGTGACTCCTACACTCCTATACTTCCAGGTTTCAGTGGACTTTGGCATGATTTAGGCTACTGTTTTTGTGAAATGCTAGGAAATAGTAACCACTGAAAATAATATAATCTAATAAATAATCTAACAAATGAGAAAAACATATCTGTCATTTTTTACATATTTCACACAGCTGTGTGCATAAATTAAATAATTTGCTTGAAACTGCTGGCAATCTTCAATCTAGTAGATTATTTAAGTCCTTAGTGAGAAAAACAGGCCTACACACCACAGTTTGACACAAACATGGGGTACTTAATTGATTGCTTATAATTTTCAAACAGAAACTCAAATTTATCCTTGAAAGATATTTAAATTTCTATAGTCTATTCATAAAGGTCTGAATTTAAATTACAATCTCCAAATCCAAAAGAAAAGTTAATGAATGGCTAATTTAGCTGGCAAGGAAAAAATAATACCAACAAAAGAACATCCCAAAGTTAAGATTGTGTGACAGTTGAAAAGAGCATGAGTAAATTCTACTTAAAACCATGAGTAGACATTTCAGTTGAATTCAACTACAGGTTGGTGAAGACAATTCCATACACCTGTGGAACAATCCCCTCCCTTGTAAAGCTGTGATGGTGTCCCTGATGCCTCCCAGGACAGGGTTGCCCCCCTGGCAGCCAGAGCACTGCTGGCTCAGATTCAGCTCGCCATTGACCTGGACTCTTGAGGCCCTTTCTGTGGCACTGCTTTCCAGCATCCCATTCCTCACTCTGTACATACATGCAGAGTTGCCCCATCCCAGGTGCTGAATTCAAGGTTCATCTTTGTTAAACTTCATTCAGTGACTGCCAGCCCTCTAATTTGTCTAATTCTCTTTTCAGACCATCTTTGCCAAATGTCCCATATCATCTTATGTTTCGTGCAGAGGTTCTCCAGCATTCTACCCCTTGCCATTTCACAATTTTTATCAACCATTAGGAAAACAGAATCACCACTCTATATGGAGATGATGAAAATGAAGCCCAAACCCAAGTCATTCAACTACCGATGACTACAGTCCTATCATCTCACTAATTAGAAGGATTCACATAAGCATTACTCCAGAAGGGATAGGCAGAGAAGAAGAGACAGTGGGGTAGCTCTTTATTTTAGGGAGTGTTTTGATTATCTAGAACTTAATGATGGGGATGATAAAGTTGCATATTTATAAGCAAGAATCAGGGGGAAGGCAAACGAGGCAGTTTTCCTAGCTGGACTTTGTTTTAGACCACCCACCCAGGTTGAAGAGGCAACTGAAATATTCTATAAGCAGTTGAGAGAAGCCTTGTTATTGCTGGCCCTTGTTCCCAAGGGGGACTTTAACTTATCATATGTTGTCTAGAAATACAACAGCCTAGAAGAAACAGTGCAGATGATCCCTGCAGTGTGTGACAGCTAACTTCCCGACACAGCTGGTGAGCAAACCAACTAGGGAAGGTGACCTATGGATCTGATGTTTGTGAACAGACAAGCATTTGTACAGGTGTGACAGTTGGCAGCCACCTTGGCACAGCGATCATGAAACAATAAGGCTTTTGAGTCTTGGGGAAGTGAGTAGAGGGGTCAGCAAGACTTAGCTTTTCAGAGGGCAGACTTTGGCCTGTTTAGGAGACCGGTTGAGAGACTCTATTGGGAGGCAGTCCTGAAGGGGAAAGGAGTCTAGGGAGGCTGGACCATGAAGAAAATGCTAAAGGTGAGGTGCAGGAGTAAGACATCTTCATGTGTGAAAAGGTGAGGTGAGCCAGTGAGGAAGACTGGCCTGGCTGAACAGAGAGCTTTGGCTGGAACTGAGGCAAAAAAGCATAGTGGAAGAAGAGGTAGGCAACTCAAGAGGACAGCAATGGTTGTGAGGTTATGCAGGGAGAAAATTAGAAGGCCCAAAACCAAATTAGAACTTAATCTAGCTACTGATGTAAAAGACAATGAAAATTGTTTCTAAACAAATCAGCAACAAAAAGAGGGTTAAGGAGAATTTCCATGTTTGTATTGGATGTGGGAGAAAACACAGCAACAAAGGATGAGGGAAAGGTTGAAGTACTTAATGCCTTCTTTGCCTCAGTCTTTAAGAGTAGTACTACTTCTTCCTTGGGTATTCAGCCACCTGACCTGGGAGACAGAGCAGAATGAAAACCTCACAATCCAAGGGAAATGGTCAGTGACCTGCGATACCACTTAGACACACACAGGTTCATGAGGCCAGATGGGATGCACCTGAGGGCCCTGACAGACCTGGAAGAAGAGCTCACTGAGCCATCCTGAGTCATTTACCAAAAGTCCTGACTAACTGAGGAGGTCGCAGTTACTGAAACAAACGCAATGCCTATCTACAAGGTGGGCCAGAACGAGGATGGAGGAACTACAGGCCTTTCATCTTGACTGAGGTGACAGGAAATGTTATGGAAAGTTAGTGCCAATTGCACAATCAACTGTCTCTTTCTTCAGTGAATTTAGTAGCAATCTCAGTTATACTGCGATGGCCACTATGACAGATAAGTGGCTTTGTGGATACAGGCACTGGTGGTCTCCCTTTGACACATTGTCTTCATTTACAGTTAGCACAAAAAATCTACTATGAATTGGTATGCAAGGAATAATTCTCAATGTCGGGATTCAGGATCAGAAGAAATAGAGAGTGGTTTATGTGACCTGTTTTGGGCACTTGAATTTGTCCAAATGAACTGAATGATCTCTGTCTTTTATTCTTGACTCTGAAGAAAGTTTGGGGTGAATGTCGCAAGCCTCCCATGCATACTTACTCAGGAAACCTCTCTGGGCTCCTAATGTGAAAATTTTCAAATAAAATCATACTTTAAAAATCACATAAGAAAGACTTCCTTTAAAATTAATCATTTTTTCTGATAACCAGAGACTCTTACAAAATACAGTCAAAAAATATGTCAAAATTTGTTGAAACTCTCTATCTGAATTTGCTCTGCATTGATATCAAGGACAGAAAATTCCAAGGAATTTCTTGGCTAATGTTACTGAACACTGAAAGCAATTTTATAGTAGAACTTGGCCAATTTTGATACAACATGAGGAAACATACTTTTCGTCTGACAAAACAGGAAGTTCTTGTAGAAATGTAGACATCTGTAAGCAACTAATTTTCAAATTATAAAATCAATATATATAGAACAATATATTAGAGAAACTGTGAGTCAAAATACATCTAGCTGTTTGGATGTGTACCAAAGCTCCATGAATCATAATGCAATTTATTGCTTATAGTGTCATTTAAGCAGGGAAAGTTTTTATGGTACTGAGGTAGATCTTCCAGGCCTACAATAAAAGATAAGTATATATATATATATAGATACATAAATAGATGATATAGATATAGATGCATACATAATTTCACAAAAATTCAACACAATGTTACTAAAGGTACAAATTATTAAAAATGGCAGAATTATCAAATATGTGTACAACGATGATTTTAAAATTCTATAGCACTATGAAACCTGATGAATCCCAAAATGCTTTAAAAATCCAGCTGATTCCACTATATCAAAATCACATTCTTGTTTTCAGTTCAGATGTGGAAACAGACATTTAGGTATGAAAATTCCTAGGTACCAGCAAATCATTAATCTTGCAGGTGTCATATTGGTTCATGCCTGTGCTGTTTTGAGAAGTCCTTGTAAGTCACATAATTTCTAAACCTTGCATTCATGATACCTATATTTATGCATACCTATCTAGGAATTTAGATGTAAGCAGCTCATAAGGAATGAGAATAGAAATATTAAAAATAGCAGAATATAATACACCATCTTTCCCATATTTCCTTCTGAAATACAGCCAGCTTTGGACAAAAGATCAACAACCTTTAGCACAGCAAATGGTTAACTGGGAATAACCGGTGACAATGTAGTACAGGAAGAGAATAATACTATTTCTAATTAAAACTGCAAGGAGCATTAAAGAAAGTAGACTGTAATTAACGAAGTTAGCATTTGGCAAGGACACTGGGGTTAACATTCTTCCTTTTGTATGAAGTGTCATGAGATCTTCAATGCCTGTGTGCGAAGACTGGAACATAAGAATTTCCATTCATGGGGCTCAGTCCTGAAAGATACTCAACTTTGTAGCTTAGACCAATTATAAAAGCAAACTTCAGCTGGATTACCTGAGCGAATACACCTCACAGGGGCCTGTCATCTGTGCCTGCTGACGGTGTCCAAGGGAAGTACTAGGAGGTCTCATTGAGAGAAGATTGCTACATTCAATACTTGGGTATGAATTGCTGTGCAGGCAGGACTGTGTAACAAACACTAAGGGTTTATTAACAGCATGGATGACTAGCAATGGACAGCTGTGATCACAGTTTGCACTCCCTAATACCAAGCTGGGGGGAGGGGGGGTAATAAAGGAAAACATTACTTGAAAGACATTTATGAAAGGAAATTATGTGGCATTCCAAACCTTAAAGCATGATAGCTGTTGGTAAATATCATGTAATTTTAAGGAAGACTCAAAAAAATAGCATCTCCATATCTTCCAAGAGAAGGATTCTGAATGCAGTAATAAAATGTATCAGGTTGTCTGTGCCTATTCACCTGTAGTCCTAAACAGGTCTAAGTCACAACAGTGTTCACTTGCATGATCACATATTATTTAAGTATTTTTCCATTTTGGCTAATCTTAGCATGATGTGTTTGCCTTACAGTAATGTTCAAGTCTGTAAGTACCATGGTTGTATCATAATCAGTGTTGCACAGCTAGAAAGCAACAGCCCAACCCTTCTCCAAAGTCAAATAGAATTTTCTTAATTCAAGATTTCTGCTGAAAATGGTAATGCCCAGCGTGGACTAGAAAACATTTCCTGGACATTGATTTCATTTAACATATCATTATATAATCTAGTTCATGAATCAATAATGCTCTGTCTAAAATCAATTAGGTTTCACATCCCAAATATTTTTACTTGGAGTATGTTAAAAAAGTTGAATGATTGCAAACTATTGCCAAAAAGTATATTTTTTATTTCTGTTTGTAGACAAATTTTATTTTGTTTTGTGTTCCTCTAACACATTTGTCATTGTTTAACATCCCCACATGACTACTGTGAGTGAAACATGGCTCTCTTAAGCTTTTGCTTTGTTGAATTGGACAGGCCATGATTCTTTAGAGAGACTTCCCATGCAATGATATGTCCTAAGAGTCTCTCTATACATTTCCTGCTTTGAATTAGTTTTTCTGAAGGGTGGACACGTTTTTTTTGTGCCTATAGTATTCAAGGAGTTTTGTGCCCAGTGAATCCCACACTGGATATTTCCTCATGTCTCTTGGACATCAGTCTCATGATGGATACGAAGATAATATTTATCTCCTTTATGCAGTCTCATAATTTTGATGGCTTATAGTTATCCTCTGAGCAACTAATGTAACCAGATCTTTTTCTGTCATCCCAGTTAATGAGTTCTCAGCTTACTGCAGACATTCCTGTTATTAGTATTTAAATGAATGACCTTCCACTCAGTACTATTACATTCCTTCCATTTAGACCATTCTGTCATCACAGTCATATAATTCTTCCTCTATGATATCCTCATCCTTCTTTGTATTGGCAATACTTTTTACTTTTGCTACCTCAGTAAATTTCGTCAGCATAGATACATTTTTTGTACCAAGATCACTAATGAAAATATAAAGTAAACTGAGATCAATTATTAGTTATTGGTACATTTCATTATTATCTTTTAATTTTAAATTTAAAAAAAAAAAAAACTTTATTGACTCTTTCACTTGCTCCTTAGCCTGAAAGGAATTCTGTTCAGTTACTTTCTAAATAACTTGTACTGCATTTTACTAAAATGTGTTCATACATAAGGTTGTCTACAGCAAACCTTGGATATGCAGGACTAGCTAAAAAAGATTAATTCCAGTAGGAAACAGCTCTCCATACACCTAAAGGATGTCCCTGCTCAAGAATGATGGAGGGTTTGTATATCTTTAAAAAGCAGACACAGACATGTTCTAGTTGTCTAAAATGGCTAAACCCTAGGATATCAAGAGCTCCTCATTAAAGGTATCTGGACTGTCCTGACAGGTCAAAACAGTCCATCAGCTAGGCTGCTTTCCCTTGGGGAACCTGTAAACAGAAAACAGGATAGACTGTCCTGTTATCCAGCTACCATTTCTCCCAGGGGCTTACCTCCTCACAGTCACACTCCTCACAGGCCCAAGTGTGATTAGAAAGGTCAAGATGTCCCCAGAGAAGCCAGAGGTCAGGACCAGACTGCCTCTACCACACATCTCCAGTCTGCCTGGATCAGAAGTGCTCACGAAAAGAGACAAGTGGGAAGCAAGTTGCAGGAATAATCCTGCTAGCAGAAACTTCCTTTGCTACCCTTTTTTCCAGGGTTAATAACTGCAGACAAATAACCCACCAAGAGCGCCTGCTTCCTGCAGTAACAACGTATGGCATGTTTCCACAGCAGCTGCTGTGTGGTACAGACCATTCTAAGGATCTTTGACCCTATTACACATGGTCATTTTGCCTGTACTGCACCTGCAGACTCGGCAAACTTAACAGGGGACCACAACACATGCTGTTTCACTTGTCACAAGAAGAGAGAAACTATGTGGCTGCCTAACCTGAAAGGTTGAGTACAGCAGCTGCAAGAGAAACTTTGTTTTGGTTCTTGGTAAAAATTGGTACTTGCTCAGACTGCATCTAAAACAAAAGATTAGTGCAACATGTTATCATTTCCCCCCTAACTATATCTCAGCTAAATCATGTTTTCACAAGCTTAATTTATAGCAACACTTCAAAGAACAGTTGTTTTGCAAAATGAGGCTACTTCTCCTTCTTAGTCACAAAAAATTTTGACACTCATCTAGTTCAATGTGTTTCTTCCTTATTCATTGTAACTAAAGAAAAAAAAGAAAATGCAAAAGTAGAAATTTTGCAAAATGTATACATTATTATACCATATATGCATCCCAGATGCAAAAATCTCAATATGGAATTGTGTCCACAATTCATTTTACATATCTTGTAAAAGTTTGTGTTTATGTTACTCGGGTACCAAACATAGAAACACAGCTAATTGTTTGTCATTCCTTTACAATTTATTCATGACAAGTAACCAAAACTTTTTTCAATCTTTCAAGTTCACAGATTGATGTCAAAATGTGCACTGAATTGGACCAAATAGTGAGTTGATAAATAAATGTATATTAACACATATTTGCAAACCCATTTTCTAAATAACAATACTTAGTATAATGGGTGCTTGCAGGTTCTGGCAAGGGTAAAACTGAGGCAGTTCTTGTATCTTCAGTGTGTGTTTTAATAAATTGTGACTTTTCATCTTTTCAGCTTTATTGCAGACAGGATACATAATCTTGTCAATACAAGTACTGCTCTTGAAAGACTAGAGTTCAGCTTTCTTTTTCAATTGGTGTGCTGCTTGAAGAAAGTTGAACATAAGCCACATTATCCTTTTTATTTGCACAATCAATTGCGAAAGAAGTTGTAGTATACTGTTATCAGAATCTAGAAGATCCCCTTTACAGCTAAATTTTCTTGGTCTTTTTGTAATTGCAATACAAAATACTTATATTTGAATACATAAAGTCTTCAGCAATAGCGATTCAAAAATGTTCCAGTTTCTCTTTTTATTATGTGAAGAGACTAGAAGAAAATCCTATCCTTCCTGGATTTGTTTTCATCTGAATAAATTGTATCTCCCTCTATATTTATCTTTAACATGTTTCATAATTACACAATCCCCAACACAGTACTTAATGTTCAGATATATCAGATATTATATATTATGCATGAAAACTGGTTCATTTTTTATCTTCCAATAATGATCATCAAGATGGTTCATTATTCATCAGAGAAAAATGAACTCTCTTCATATTCCAGTCATAGTACATTTCTGCCCTGATCATATACATAGAAGTCCATTTTCTAGATGAATGTCTGATCAAATATGACCAAGAAAAGGAATTTTCTGGAGAAGCAACCCTTTGCAAGATGCATATGGTCTTTTGATTACCACCTTTTCATTGTACCGTTTTAGCTTTTTTTGTCTTTTCTGGTCATAAAATTAACAGACACAGTCCAGAAGTGAAGTGATGCTCTGATAATGTCACCATCCAACTTGCAGCTGGAAATTAAGTCATGAGAGTACTGTCCACTAAACCTCAGCTTCTGAAAACCAAAGATGCCAATTAAATGACAGATCTGTTAGCTATTTTACTATTATTTCACAAGCAACACCAGCTCAAACTAATAAATTGTGTGAAATGAAAGGAAACCTTCATCTGACATTCATATGACATTCATATGACATTCATATGACATTCAAAACTACAGTGGCAGTGAAAACAAAACCTACTTCTAGCTACAGGGAACAGGCCTGAGGAGTTCTGATTTGTGCTTTTCATAGTTAGGTTTTTTTGTAACTGAAGCAACTGAAAGACACAATTTCCTACCTAACAGTTTTATAATATTGAAGGAAGACAAAGAAAATATTTGCTCACCAGTTTTATTTTTGAGGCCTCTATTATTTCTTCAATAGCTACTGACTGTTCCTTCTCCTTCATTTTTCTTTTTCATTAAACTTGTAAATGATACCAGAGAGTGCTAGACAGAAGTTTATATACTTAGGTGAACTTTGATTCTTCCTTGGACTTTAAGACTAATCTAGTGTAGAATGTGATTGACAAAGCATTTTCATTGATGTTATGCAGCCTTTTCAAGTTAGCCAACCTAAGCAAATGAGGTTGTTAATGTTTACTCTGGCCCCTTCTTTAAAATGGTTTTGAACTTCAGCAGATTTTATCAACTTATAAGGGTTGCCAAATTACATCAGTATTCACTAAATAAAAAATACTCATGATTATGCAGCAGGGGGCTGCCTAGATCAGCAATGTTATATGCACCTCTAATGGAAAGCTAGATTTACTTCATGACTGAATAATTGCAGCACTTATTGAATTAAATACTTTGGAGTATACCTACTTGAATTTCTTCCTTCTCTATGATTTCTGACAATGGGACAGACAGCAGCTTTTGCAATCCATCCAGATGGTCACCATCAATATTTAACAAATATTTAATACAAAAACAAATTATTAATATTTTGATGAGAAAGTGTGACCTCAAAAACCTTGTAATATCAGTGAGATTTTGCAGAGTGAACTATGCTTTTACTAATAGTCTCCCTAAAATCAAATGCAGAGTTAATCAGAACTTTATACCAGCTGTAGTTAATAGAATCATAAAAATTAAAGAAGGAAAACATCTATCTGTCCTGTCCTGATCTAACTTCTACTATGTATTTGTACAACACAAGATTTTTTTCCAAATGCCAAAGGAGCAAGCCAAATATAAGCAAGCCGTGCAGCGGCTGAGGATTTTCTCCACAAGCTCTTTTCCTGCAAGAGTGGCAGAGATGCAGCAATCCCCCTGACTTGACTCCCAAGCAGATTGGAAACAGACAGTAGCTCCCAGTCTTAGAAAAATAGTGAACTATGGGTATACAAAATGAAGTCATGAAAGTGAAGCAGTGAAGGCTCAGAATATCCCTGAAGAGGTGACCCATTTCAAGACACCACCTTTACAGAGTATTGCCACCTTTCCCCTGCCCAACTGTTTCCCCAGCTCACAGCTGGCACAACCCCTGACTTCCAGGATGCCCAGGTGCTTTGGCTTCTCTTCTCTGGTAGTGGTTTCATTCCTCTTCTCGCAACATTCTTGCTGCTAAAGTCATTTAAGGGGATAGTTAAAGAAAACATTACTTAAATATTACAAATAAATTATAAATCAATTACAAATTAATTGCTCATTTATTACAAATAAATCATAGTATCATAGAATGTTAATGTGTTGGTATGGACCTTAAATACAATATTGTCCCAACCCTCCCTGCCATGGGCAGGGAAACCTCTCACCAACCCAAGTTGCTCAAGGCCTAAATCAGCCAGGCTTTGAAAACTGCTGGGGTTGGGGCATTCACAACTTCCCTGGGCAGCCTGTTCCAGTGTCTCACCACTCTTACAGTAAAGAATTTCTTCCTACATCAACATAGAAACTTTTTTTTTTCTTGGGCTTATTTGGTACTGGACATGGAAAAATAGTCAATGAAAAGGTTTTCCGTGAAGAAGCTTTCAATTTTCTTCCAAGCAATCTGAAAGGAACTGCTCCATTTAGTTTAGTCATTCAGTATTGACTACTCCACTACTTCAGCAACATGGAGCTGAACCGATTCAACATAACAGCAGCTGGGCCTCTCCGGGTGACTTTTTGAAATCCAATTTCATGGTAGTGCTCTGCCTGAAACATTGCTGTGCAACTACTTCTTAGTTCTCATTGTCATCTAACTGCTAAAGAGCCTCTCTCCCCAGGCTTCTACAAAAATAGTGTTGAAAGCTCATGTTTTCTGAAAAATAGACAACTTAGAATCCTTGAAAATGTTCACAAGATTAAATTATTTTTCTTGCTCATCCCACCCAGGTCTGTGCAATAGAGGCCCATGCCATTGCAAAACATTAACTTCTCTCACTTAATTCTCATTCCAATCAATCATTCCAGTCAATCTCCTAATGCTTTTGACTTAAGTTTTAGTGGACTGCATGTCAAATAGAGAGCATTATCCCTGTTGTACAGTGATTATCTGGACTGGAACAGTTATTTCTGAATGAAAGTACTGCTAAATTGCCAACTGTTTTCACACGAATCTCCATTGTTGTTGCTAGATTACTGGGTTTACTGGTGAGTCCTAAGGCTGTATATTTATGTCATCAAAACAAAACAACATATAGTACAAAGAAGTGATTCATAAGATCACACTCTGTTAAATCACACCCTGAAAAGCACAGAGATCCTATTTTTTTAACTCTGCTCTTTGCTCTCTTCACTGTGATTAATGGTCTCCACATCTGCTTTAATATGTTTTCTTCAATTTCTCTCTTTGCTGATATTAAAAGCAATGTACAGCAGAGCTTTTTACTGCTAAACTATTAATGGAGGTGTAATATCAACTTTGCATTAACAGACCTAAACATCTATTCTTCCCATGTTCTGAACATCTGGAAGTACTAATATACTTCAAATTCACTACAGAATGTTAAATACACTGTAAGGATTTTGAATAAGAATGAACTGATAAAAATGAAAAGTATTTAGTTTTGAAATATCTGTCACCATATCTGACCTACATGACAGTAGTTCAGCTTTAAAACTCACTCATATATTATTCATTTCAATTTTTTAAGTGATTCTTATAAGGTAAGGAACAAACCTTTTGCTCCTAATATAATAATCAGAGAAAAAATATTTTCTTATAATAAATAAGCACTTTGCTGTCTGTTAATAAAAATTTCATGAAACTAAATTATAGCAAGGAAAAATTACTTTAAATTGGAGCCATCTTCAAGGATTTTTTTTATTAAATCTTACCTTCACCACAATGAGCAAACAGTTGTCATTAAATGATAGTTCATAAGAATAGTTATTATTTAATTTCAGCTATGATTTATGAACAAAGATATAATTTAGTTTACAAATTTACAAATTCTTTCAGAAGAATCAAGACCTCTTGCATGTAGGGAGGACCTAGTCTTACAATTTATCGAACTTCTAAAAAATTGTTATAAAAAGTATGTTTCCACCATTAGGGTACTCTGAAAAGCAATAGAAACACAGCCAGAAAATTCCCTAGTTTGAGCAATTCTTAAGTGACCACCCAAAACTAGACAGTTTCATGAAATTATAAATTTGGATCCAAACACAACAAAAGCCAGATAATCCACTTCTCAGAAGCTGTAATTATTTTAATGAGGATGGAGGAATGTTCTTATTTTCACTTCTCTGATTCTACTAATACATAACTGTAATTCATTAATTCAGGGTCAGACAATGAGCCTTTGAGCAATTATTCACATGAGTGGTCTCACAGAATTCAATGTCTTCATTTAATGTGCCATTAAAATGGTACATGGGTGTATTTAGCTAAAGCAAATATTAGTTCACTGCAACAAGGAACAGGTTGCACTGTAAAAAATAGAAAGGTTACTCAGCCACTGTCCATTGTGAAGACTGAGACAGGAAAATAGGATCATGAAATTGTTTTTTTCAAGAAAAGATTTCACTGACAAAACACCAGAACCTTTTACCACATTCTGAAAAGTCAGTCCATTTCAGAATTTTGGAGACTACTCTGCACAATTTGCAAAATCAAGACAATCGCAAGCAAGTAAAGTCTAAGAAAAAATTCTAGAAATATTTAGGCATTATGCTGGAGAATTTTGAAGAGAAATCCAATGCAAAATCAGCCAGGTACAGACGCAACTCAGTCTCACTTATAATCTCACTTATTCTATGTTTGTGTCAGCCACCAGAGCAAGGTACCTTGGGCAGATGTCAGAGCTACTATGGGTTCTTGATGAAGTACAGCACAAACCCAGCACATCAGCTCAGGGAAATTAGATGTTCTCTCAATCTTGATCATGCCTCCTAGTCTAATACTCTTGTAATGCATACACGTTTGGCTCAGATAAAGAGATATCATTATGTTTAACATGATAATGAAAAATTGTATATAAAAATATATTTTATCCCTGTGTCTCTATCTTTCTCTATTGAACATCTTATGACCAAAACTTTGCTGGCAGATTTAGGATGTTGCCTGAAAGATGGCATAAAACCAAGTGGCATGAGCTAAATGCCTGAGATCATTTCCATATATCTAATTCTTAGGTATATTTTTGAAGTACACAATGCTAAAAGAGAAGACAGAAGAAGCAGAGACACTGCTCAATTTCCTCACACTGATGCAGTTTGCATGCCTTGTTGAAAGCAGGCTTTATTTTGCCACAGTATTGAACAAAGAGATTTGGAAATGAGTGCTGCTCCTTGGCTCACCTAGCAGCCTGCTGATTTCTTCAGCACAAATGAAAATCCAAATATTATTGCTTGTCCTAGAAGCACTTCAAGAGTCCCAAATCTTTGCAAGCACAATAACATCAAGGTCTAAAAGACATCACATATTTCCTTCCTCATCAATAAACTTCAGAGACAAATGTCCTTCAAGGCTGAAGATAAAGGCTAATGAACCTGGAATTAGCATAGATTAACATCATGCAGTTTTAAAAGGTTTTGAGGGAGTATGACTTCAACCCAAAACCCAGAATTCATGCCTCTCATCACCATGGCATGCTGTCATACCTGAAATTATCCTCCCCTGCCTCACATTAATTTGAGCCAAAATATTAATTCACTCCCCAGGGAACATTTCTTTGCTATGTTTTATACTGAGATATGTGTAAATCAGTCCAGCTGCATTAGTTCTCTAGTTGGCCTGCAAATATCAGGTGTTCAAGGAAATGTTAATTGGCATTAATGCTGGACTGTATAGCGGGCAACATAGAAGAGTAGAGATCTTGTCTCCTAAGGTATTTTTGGAGCCAATGAAGTTCTGTAAGTCAGAAACAGGTGTTCCTCCAGAGGGCAATAAAGAGCAAGCACCTGACTGTATTCTGAGGTGCACTTGGTAGATTGTCAAAGCCTGTGAAAAATCCTTCTGCCTTCATCAGGGTGAAGTTCCCCTTTATCAGTGTACAGTTTAAAGCCCTGAGGACAAACAGTTCTGGACATTAGTTAGGGTAGAGAGGACACCATATATCCTTCTGTAAAGAGCATTACTGTAAAATGTATTACTCTAAATACATTTGGTATATATTACTGAAAATACATTTGTACACCAAAATGTATTATCTGTAAAATTTGTTACTTTCATTAATAATAACACTCTATGTGTTGTTGTGTCCAGAAAAGCTCCATCCTTCATCTTCAATTATGTAACATATATGGAAACATAAATAGCCTTTGTTAGTCCTCTCACATTTATTCACAAAAAGACATCATAAAATTGAAGTTTGTTACATTAATTCTTGTGAAGAAATCACATTCCTCTTATTTGTCCTTGAAATTATTAAACTAAATGCAACTTGTCTGTATGAAAATCCGGAACTAGAGCCTTGCTTCAGGGTAAGACACTGGAGAAACCACTGTACCTTAGAAACTATTACATGGGGAAGTTTTGACTTTTTTTCTAGTTGAGGTAGAAGGATCTTTAAGCAAGGCTTTAAAAGGCCTTCTAGGGTCCAGAGACTTTTTATCCTTATTATTTTTAGCACTGCACATAAATTAGTAACTCCAATGGGTTATGCATGAGATATTTTGCTGGGCTAGAGCCCCAAATACCATTCAGACCACTTAAAATAACTGTGTCTCACCACATTGGTGCCTTTTTCTGTAATATTTATTGACAAAAAGCAATCAACTGAAGAGAAAGGAGAACAGTCCACTGATACTATTTCTTAGTCTCCGAACCATGATGTGCTTGAATCACTCAAAGAAGTTTTCTAGTATAAAAAAGTAAAATGAAGTTCGACAAAATACTTACAGTTCTTTGCATTAGTAAAGGAGTTTCAGAACAACCTATCCCTTCATCATTAAAATTTGATTCCATATTGATTATGTCTTCAATAACTTCTTCCATCTGATAAAATAATATTTTAAGAGAAATCACTACAAATAATAATGGAAAAAAGTTATTTTTAAAATACAGAGGAATTAATCTTGAATATCTATTACAGCAATAAAACTGAATTTCAGAAGTTTATGTCTTAAAATTCAAACAATTCAAACACTTCTATACAATATTCACATTTTTTTAATTTTTTGTGAAGGCAGTTGTGGTTTAGCAAGATACATCTTTCTCTTAAAAAACAGCCCACACCCCTATTTTAACCCCTTACTGCAGCACCATGATCAGATGACAGGAGTGCATTGTTAAGCTGTAACTGTGACCTGTCATCTTGATCAAATGTGTCATATCAAGAGTGCATTGCTGCATTGGTGCAGGAAGAATGAAAGGAGCCTGTGGTTCTGCACCTGTATGAGTCATTCAAGATTTGGTGTTACATGCTGCCCTCTTCGGCAGGTAGAGGTTGTTTTGTTTAGCAGTACACTGGATACTTTTCCAGACAGCCTTCTGGTCTCACTTTTGATCTAAATTGAGCCAAAAACTATGGAGGCAGATGGAATAGCTCAATAAATACTTGGGATGAAACAATGAATATTTTGAAAACTTATATATAGATTTGGACAAAGTACAAGATGAGTTTTCAATGACAATTATGGTCTGGTTCCATCCACAATATAATTTTGGGAGGGATCTCATGATAAGCATGTCACTTTTACTCTACTATCTGCAGCTTTTGGGAGCTGAAGGAATCATAGATGGTCCTGCGCAACAAAAGTATCCAAATTATGCCTTAAGTTTTAGTTTTCATGTTTTTCAGATTCTGTACTGCCTACTGGTGTAGTTCTGAGCCTCATATTAAGTGTTAGTCAGCTCTCTTCACAGAAAGAAGTCTACCTACACAGAGTAGGTAGACAAAACAATCCTTTTCCAGATGTAGACCAAGGACAACTGTTACAAGTTTTCACGCCAAAAAGAATAAACAACAGTGGACTGAAGAGAGAAAATAAGAAGGATGGGAGTTCATAATCTGAACCTGTAATTAGACTATCAAACCCAATACGAAAATGAACCAAAACTTATAGAAGTGTGAGACCTCGTGACCGGTCATCCATTTTGTGACCATCTTGGGTCCGTCATGGGTGTAGCACTGGCCAGGCTCTTGTGCTACCACAGTGTATCCTTAAAGGCCTTTTAATAAATACCGCCTTTATTCTCTTAGCTCTGTCTGATCTCTGTTCCAGGTCAGCTTTCCCAAGGCATCAACACAGACATAGGATCTTTCAATGCAGAATTTTAGGCCACATAGCCCAGCACAGCTCACACGTGCATTCCTCCACCTCTCTAAAACCAGAGAAGTACTGTGCCAGGATTTGGGCCCAGACTTATCTAGGAAAGCACCATCAAGGCCAAAAAGATATAAAGAAATGCTGACAATTAAGCAACATGCAGGAGTGCCATTTACTGCACCAACCTGGGTGTTGGCTCTGTATTATTTACTAATATAACTAGCCTACTCTCAACCACTGGGCACACCCACATTAAGAAATTACACTGAGACAGTCATCCCCCTGGGTCTGCGATGAGATTACCCAAATCATTGCAAAGCTGCCAGGATCTTGCCAGTGCCAGCTATCACCCTCCAACTCTTCACCAGGACAGAGAGTGGTCCAAGGGCAGGCTCCTGATAGACCCAAAATGCCTGAGAACAGTTCCAGCACACTGCACTTTGCCAGCATGGAGGTGGTCACATAAGTGTCCACAAAGGACATTTAATATAGCATTTTAAAGTATCTCCAGTAATCCATAAACCTGGCTTAAAATGTCAGTTGTCAATGCAGAAGGAACGGAGAGGCCCCAGATGAACTCTCCAGGAAGTTTTATGAGCTCCCTCATGCTTAGCTACGTAACATCCAAATGCTCAAATGAGTCATGGTGTATTTGTAAGATTCTTCTGTTCTATTAAAGTCCAAGACATGATACAGCATCACCATTTCTCATTTCTGTAGGAATTCCCCTTTTACCTAATAAACAGTCTCTTTAGAAATCTATTGAAGTATTAAAAGCCATAATGACCTACATCTCAGCCTGGCTAAGAATCTGATTTTGTATTATAGCTGTACCTCTATTAAAATCGATGGTGGCACTAAAGTTAGCATAGCTTTGCCAATCTACTCAAGATAACCCATATAAAAATATAGCAGGTAACTGAAAATGAATGAGTGATTTTTCCGTTATATATTGAAGGTAATCAGTATTTAACTTTTTTTATGCAGCTAGGTTAATACCTTTAGGCAGAAAAAACTCCCATCTGAAAAAAATGTGGTTTTCTTTGCAAAGCACATATTCAGAAAACTTACAGCAAGATATGATGCATATATATAAAGATGCAACAGTACATTTTATCTGCAGCTGTCTAAAAGCTTGATCCTGCAGTAAGCTATTCACAGGCACACAAGGGAATAACCCACATAATTCAAAAGGATACAGAAAGCAAGTGCCATTACAAAAGGCCCCTTGAAAGTTAAGAAAGGCACCTCTTGCCCACTTCTAGTCCAAGGTGGGTCATGTACATGTAACATTTTTGTAGAAGCAGACAAAGCCCAGTTCCCCTTTCCCTTCCCGAGCTCCGCCCTACCGCATTTTCGTGCTCGCCTCCCAGGGCCAGCAGCTTGGTGACAGGGCTCTCCGGGGTGCCAATGCTGCTCACGGGAGGCATGTGTCCGTTCCGGAGGATGGAGGTCACCCCCACAGGCTGGATTGTGTGGGAGTGGGACAGGGAGAGGGTCTGGCTGGACAGCTTGGTATCAAGGGTCAGGTACTGCTTCACCTGGTGCCTCTGGCTCTGCTGTATGTGGTATCTGGACTGATTTTCCAAGTGTGTTTGTACCTGGGAAGGAATGGAAATAATTGCTGAAGTTTCAAGTTGCTTGTATCAGCATTTATACATACTCTCACTTAGAAATACTTCAAAACAATAGATTCAGCTTGAATAACACCTGGATAGAATTATCAATGCTTTTTTCAGTTTTGCACACTAAAACATTTTTTATTTGTTTACCATTTTCTCTTTACACAGCTGAACAGACACTGAATAATTATAAAGAAAAACAGAATTAGAAAAGATAACCATGATCCTGAGAAAAGACTAGAGAAATGCTACACATTTTTCTCAATTAAAAGTGATCTCTCTTGAGATTACTGCATTCAAATCTACATGCATATATGTACTCTAAAATAAATATTGACTCTTTTGTACATGAAAGAGTAGATAAATGCACAAAGAGAAATATCATCCAACCAATTTAAAATAATATCAACAGCAGCAGACATTCATTCACACCTCAAGACACCACCTCACCTTGTAATAAGTACAGTCACTTGAATGAGGCATTGCTGTACTTTTGCATTAGAGTCCAAGCTATAGCCCTGAACAGCTGCTCACTATCCACAAACTGCACAGACTTCTTGAAGTGCCTCCTGAGGACAGATCACTTTTTTAGTGGATTTCCCTTCATAAACTGAGTGGTCATGCTAAAATGGCTGATTAAGATTTTGAGCCATCCTTTGATTACAGAGATTAACCGTTGCTACTTCAAACAGCTTCCATTTCAGATCAATGTCACATTCCCGCAATTTGGCTACCAGAGGAGCACTGCATACACAAACCTTTCTGTCATTTCAGCCCTCTGGCTCTCCTCTCTTCCTATGGCATGATTGGTCACAAATGTCTTGTAATAATTTTTTCTCAAGTGGCCTCTGTGTAAGCATGATTAATATTTGTTAAATAATAGCAAGACTTGCTTTGAAGACTTTTTGCTCAAAAGAATTTAGTCATTTAAGCAGACCTCTTTTTTATCCCCCTAAAATTCATAAGCAGAGATAGCCATAAAAGCAGTTTGCATTTGAAGAAGTTATATTTTTGTATGATATTGCAGTACCTACTTTATTTTTAATCATTATAGTATATTTTTAATTATGTTTCTTTAAACTAATTTTCCATTCATATAAAAAAGACTAAGCCATGCAGAAATGAATATGAGATTAATTATTTTGATGTAAGCCCCAAAGTTAATAAATAATATTCCATTACAATATTGATATAAAATCTTAAATACACTGTTTGGATTTTCCCCTGGTTTGTGTTAGGAAGGTATGCATAATATATAAGGTTGCAAAAATTGCATGTGTATTCAGGATTTACTTACATCATTATTTGTTTTAGAATTTTTTGTTAGTTTTAGAAATTGCACAATGCACTGTTAGTTTAAGCTGATTTATCATGTGTAAGGATACATGTGAAATCATAAAAAATAATTCAGATACTTAGGCTTCTATTTAGTCCTTCATACTTAAACTCATTTTGAAAATTAGATACTCAAGCATTTCCATGATAATCCAATTAAATCTATTGCATATCAGATTAACCATGGTACTATTTTGGGGCAAAATCAAATATATAAAAGAAAATATATAAATATATAAAAGAAATATGTATATAAGAAAAGCAAATACTCCCCATTGGATGGCTGGAGCAGGGATTCTCTGTGTACCCTCACTTTCTGTTGCTCATTCAGAAGCATCCATGGACAATTCATGATTATGCTGGATTCCACTTTGTGTGACTGAATACACACAAAATGATCACTACCCAGAGCCCTGGAGTACCAAACCCATGAAGATCTCTTTCCAGAAGTGTAGAAATCTGCAACCAACAGCTTTGAAAACACAGATTCTTTATGTGACATAATTGAGAGTGGGATCAACACATAGGTGACAAGTGCATTTACTCTATTTCCCCTCTCCTAATTTTTACCTAAAATGAAGATGATGAACCCTTTGTAACAAGCAATGAATTTCCACCTTGGAATTTTTAGGCCTATCCAAAGCTTAAAATCAAGAATATTGTATACTTTCAAATTGCTGTGTTCAAAATCTATACCACCTTGTTTCGAATTTGTTTTCAACAAGAAATTTTTAGAGGTCTGCTACAAGAAAACTGCTGAAAAGTCAATGGCTTGCTTTTGTTTTCCTCTGGGCCGCAGATTGCTAGTGGCAGACCAAAATCTCTGTGCATCCTATTTTCTTAGTGAACCATCACAGGGTCTTCCCGCTGGGCAAAGACATTTCCCATCTGTGAAAGATGTTCAGCTAACTACTGATGAGATAAAAAATAGCTTATCAAAAGTGCTTATTTAGTATTATAACCCTTCAGTGATTATATCCTGTCCTGAACTTAAACAGGCAGAAAAAGAATTAAAGCTTTGCTGACAGGACGTATGTTACTGCAGTTTTGAAAACCTCTCCACCCCTTTACTGGACCCATTACAACCATGACAAAGCAGAATTTTTGAGGTTAAAAATGGATCTATGTCCTGATTGTCATCTTTATATATTCTAAATAAGTCTTATTACTCGCTGCTAAAGTAAAGAACTTTTTAAAATCAAACCACAATGTAAAGACAAAGCAGAATGGGAAATCTATTTTTGTAATCATATTGTTACATATACAATAAAAGAAGGAGGACAAGAGGGGAAATTCATATTATGAGAAATGAATATTGAGATTGCAAGTCAAGCTCTCTAAACATAGAACTTATTTTTAAAACTGCACATGTAATATTTGTGAACTAGGAGTAAAAACTCAAATCCTCATAATTTTATAAAACCAGATAGTCCAGCGTCTCATTCCAAGTATGACTGATTTATTCCCCATTGGGATGTTGCATGACTTCTGTTATCTTTTATCAGTGGTATGAAAGTAAGTTTCAACTTAGATTTTCTGAATAATGCAGATGACTTTAACTCTTTTAAGTAAGTATTGACAGAATTACAAATGTTAAACTTGGACTTGATTTTGAGCTTCATTTTAATGATGCATGAGGAGCAGTTAAGCACTGGCACATGTTGCCCTGAGAGGCTGTGGAATCTCCATTCCTGTAGATTTTCAACAGTTTTCTGGACAAAGCCCTGAGAACCTGAAGAACCAAAAGAAATCTAAAAACAGACAGGGAAATATGAATTTATAGTCCACATACAGAGACTGGATAACCATTATCAAGTCTGGTGAAAAAAGGATGGTGTCAGGTTAGAAGTTCAGTGAAATAAATGCAAAAAGCAAAAGACCTGAAAGATCAGTTCCACATAAAGTAATCTAACATAAAGTAAAATAATCAATATCAACGTGCTGCATAGAGATTAGATGCTTAGAGACCTTAATGCACATATTTTAGATCCACAAAACACAATCCTTCTCAAAAAAAACCCCAAAATACAGAGGAAAAAACATTTTCCTGAGTAGAAGAATTTTTATTTTCCCAGTAATCCTATTATGGTATCGTCCAGCAGTGCTGGAAAACTAATTTTTTCAATTTACATTCTTTTGAGGAATTCCCATAATCTGTGACAATATTTTACCAGAGCCTATGTGGAATTTTAAGATTCAGGTGTTGATGCTGATGTACCTTTTACTGCCACAACAGTCTGAATATAGAGCCATCTTTTTTTGTCTCTGTAGGCCAGTGAATATTTAATCCTTTGTTTAAAGCAGAAAAGCATGAAGGAAAACCCTGAAATGGCTTTCGGGATAGTGCATCCAATAATCTGATACATCTGTGGAACCTAGATTCTCATCTCTGACAAAAATTAAGCAGTGTGATTTGATAAAACATTGATTCTAGCTCTCAGCAGACCATTTTCTATTAAATGTTTCTCTGCCATCCTATTGTTTTGTGAGATGGATGACCTTGCTTGTTGGTATAGATGATTTCTAGGAATCTCTAGCAAAAAATAGGCACTCAGTGACCACCTTATGGTCCAGACTCTGGCTCAGACAAACCTCAAACATAGTCCAGGATATAGTGTTGTTCCACTGGTATATCTGCTCTAGCCCATCTGCTCTAGTAGTATAGTCCCTTACCTGGCCCTTCCTGCCAAGCGCTCCTGAGATCACACATGCAAAATGTTACAAGGGAATGAATTTGTGCAGATGAAGGGCTGGTTCTCCTCCCAGACATTCTCTTGCATAGCTGTAGCCATGTATTTTAAATATTAATTATCCTAGATTATTTGAGGAATGAAGGACAGCATAAAATCCAGCAGTTAATAGATTATCCACTTCCTTCTAGCTACTGCTTTTGTTTAATATCTGGCTTTCCTAAACACAATTAATTTAAAGTCTACTCAGAATCAGAAACTTCAAGCATGACAGGACTCAAAAGCATCCAAGAAAAACGCAAATACTATAACTCCACCAGTTCCACAAAGCTAAAACAGAAATGAAAACTTTGATATGGACTTTGTAATCCAGAAAAAGATCCCAATGCACAGGAAACTGACTGTACCTATTTCTATTTTATATCTCACTGACAAGCCAGTTTTGGGAACAAGAACATAACAGCCTTTCAGAATTACAGATGAATATTCAGACTTCTGCAATTGCTCTTTCTAATTTGAGCACACATCATCATGTTGTAACACTGAAGTACAGTTGTGTAACATCTTTTCCCATATTCACACTAAGTTTGCTTTCATTTCTAATACACTGCACAATGGCATAGCTAGACTTTCAATAGTTTATTTACATAAACTGTTTTACTTTACAATTTGCTGATGGAATTTTTCTTCTGCTAGTAAAAGAATATATAGCATGTTAAAATTAAGAAAAAATACATATTTAGGGGACCTAAAGAAGGAATGAACAATGCCACTGATATTCCAGTGCTACGTCTTTCTTGGTGTTCTACTAAGAGCACGTAGGTGACATCTGTATTCCCAGGCTTCTCAGCCCAACATCATTCCCGAGAGAAATAATAGAAAAACTGAAAAGATATTCAATTAATAAATTATTAAAAGATAGGAATATAATTAATGCTAGTCAACACAGTTCTGTGCAAAATAAGCCTTGTCAAACAAATCTACTTCTGCTCTTTGATGAGATTTTAAGTTAGGTTGCCAAAGGTAACGATGTAGGTATAATACACTTCAACTTTTGTGTGCCTTTTGACTTAGTATCACTCTATATTCTAATTAAAAAAATAGCACTGCACAGTATCAATAGAGTGTGTTTTAACTGGATTAAGCATTGGCTAACGAACATGCATAAGAGAGTGATCAGCAAGGTATTGGCATCAGAAAGAGGGGCTGTTCAGTCTTGTATTACTCAATTTTACCATCAGTGATTTGGGACTAATGAAAAATAAACTAAAAAGCATAAATATTTTTAGACTAGTGTTCCCAGTCAGAGTAATACAAATCTGCATATACTGGAGGAAGCAATACAGGATGCAACAATAAAGTAAACACCTGAAGCAATGAGTCTGTAAAGAATTTGGGGTCATAACAAGCCAGCAACTCAGCCGGAGTGTCCCACTGATGGTATAGGAAGAAGGGGCATAAAGAAGATAGTGAATAGGAGCTTGGCTTTACTCTGCTTTTATTTGTGGCTCAGGAGAGACCAATAATGGAAGCCTAAAAATATTTCTACCCTAAGTATTTTTGAAACACTGTTGAAAAATAGAAAGTATATAGAAAAGAACTATGGAAGTAATTGAAGACTGAGAAAAAGAGTGTTACAATGAAAGCTTAAAGATCAGTTATGTTCTTGTTGTCAGCTTGTGAAAAAAAATTGTGAAATTCATAGGACCTGCTGAATGTGAAAGCTAGCACAGAAAGCATGTTAAGACCCACTAGCCACAAGGTGAAGTGAGACATAGCAGAAATTGTGTGCATAAACAGTGAAGCACTCAAAAGGAAGTACTCTAACTATTGTTTTCTTCAAGCACAGGATCTATGACTTTCTGCGAGAAACAGAGTATCCAAATCCAAGATATACTTTTATCAGACATATTTTTGGACTCAAAGCTGAGCACTAAGGTAATAACTGAATGCAATACAAAAGGCCATGATTTTAGAGGAATTAGAATGAGGGGTATAATAACTCTTGCTGCATTTAGATTCTATGGGGTTTTGGACCTGAGAGCTGACTATTTGAATAGCAACCTTAGATGTAAATTCACTCTGAATTTAATAAATGCTTAAATCTCTGCTACAAAATAATATGCTCAAAGATGATCTCAGTATACTGGACAGAACTCAGCAGACTTTGCTGAAGTTTGCCATTTGTGCTGGATAGTAATTTTTTTCAGTGTTTTTAATAGCTTTTGAAGAAAAATTTTTCACCCTGATAGGATTGCATCATTTATCATCAATCCTGAACACAACACCTCTCTGCAAATGAGTGATGGGCCTTCATGTTCTTTTCAGCCACTGTACTAGAAAATAAGCATTTAATTATCCAATCTTAATTATTAAAATGTTCCATAAGTACCCAGAAATTTTAATTCCATTTTAAGATAAGAAACACAGTCACAACACAGACTATTTTTGCTCTGTATCTGAGGACTTTCAAATGTATTTTAAGGGTTAGGGGAAAAAAGCATTTTGAGTTATGAAATAATCCTTTTTAACATCTATTACAAATGAATATCAGTTGTTTGTTTCTCCTGCTCTCTTTATTAAACTTTTTGAGGAAAGACTATTTGTAAAATTATTTCATAATAAAATGAAAATTCAATTTAACTTAGGAATTATACACTTCTGTTCTATCCTAAAGACTATCACCAAATACTGTAGCTGTTCACTTTAATGTTTAGTTCATAAAAGCATGTGTGATTATGCCAATTAATTACTTAAGCTAAACATGGTAATTAATTTTAAATGTGAATATTTTTCCTATAGGAACTTTGATCTGACTAGATGAGACCTTCCCATTAATATGCATGAAGAAAGAATACAAAAGGCATCTAGTCTGGAAATTTTAAGCTGGGTTTAGTTGGTGCCTTGCAGTAGCTTTCAAGTTAAGAAAAAATTCTCATGTGACTCTAATGCACTATTTTTCATCTTATTTAACCTTTGACATCATATTCATCAGGAACTTGTGAATATTCTTTCAAGGGTGAAGGGACTGAAGAAGAAACATTTAAAAGTTCATTGACAAAGACCATGTCTTCAACAATGACCACTTCTTGTGTATTTTGGTATTTCAGTATCTAAAAATAGCTGATAAATGTGGGGTAGAGTGGGAGTAATTGGAAACTCTCCATCACACTTCCAAGTATTGTGAAAAGAAAGAGGAATGTGGGAGCAAAACAACTGCAAAACGGACTTTTGAGAAATCAGTGCTTGGTTAGAAAACTTTCTTTGCACAGCATAGGCAGCAGAACAGTGTTTCTCTCAGGAGAAAGGCAGCAGAGCTCTCAGGACTGTGGCTAATAGAAGCTACATCTTACAACTAACCCTTTCATGACAAATCCCAGTGCAGGCACTGGGATTTTGATAACATTTCCCCATTGTGGTATTCTCTAGCCCTCACTGAACACTGATGGAGCTCAGTTCTCTGTGCTAACCTCCTCGTGCAATCAGAAATGAGTTGGGGGAAACCAACTACCTGCAATGAGCAAGTACAGAGATGTTATCAAAGACAGCACTTCCATTTGCACCCGTGTGCCTGAGACACTCTTGGCTTCTTAATTGAACCCCTGCAGTTAAGATACACACAGCCCTGATATCTCCTTATCCATCATCAGCTTGACTTCTGAAGAAAGGATCCCTAAGGTCTTAAGGCCAGATTGTCATGTTTCAAAATAACAATGAGTCTCGATGACTTTGTGGTCCTCACTGGTAGAAAAGAATCAAGTTTTTAACATTCCACTATAAAAACATCTTATAAAGTTAAGCAAAGCAAACTACAGGAAGTATTTTTGTAAAACCATCCCTTTGATTTAACTTGGAATTTAAGCTGAAAATCTAAACTGTGAATAAAACCCACCACTACAGGTAATAGGCCACACAAGCATAACAATGGTTCACAATCAAATTAAGGAACCCCAGCTAATATCCTTACTTTGACTCTGCACAGTGACCCTGTCCATGCTCTCACTGATTCATGAAATCTGTGAATATAATAAATCTTTGCTGTTCCAGTTCCTCTTTATTGTTGGTGTTATTACAGAACATTGAATATGACTATTGCAATTCGAGAATGTAAGGAAAATTTTGTATGGGTAGCTACATTTAAAGAGCTAGGTCCTGATACCATTATTTAACTACTTATCCCTGTCTCCAGAAGTTATTCAAATTAGGTCAGCTACCAGGTCTCTATTAAATGGAGAAGAGTGTACCACAAACAGATCCAAGGAAAATCAGTTTTGAATATAGAAAGCATAATCATCTCCTTTGGAATTAAAAATGTTAGTGTCAGTTAATTTCCATCAGTGTGGGTTGTTCAGTCCTTGCAGGAGAAACAAAATAGCAACAGTAAAAGTTCTGTATTTGTCAACTCCAATTGCTAGCACAGACTCATAGAAATTACAATTATATCAGGATGGGAAACCTGTAACCAAAATGATGTATTTTATACAGCAGTTCCAGATTTTCTGGTAGGTGTCATATATCTACAAAAGAAATCTACTCCAAAATATAGGACTCATATAACACATAACATATAACACATATAACATATAAGGCTAATATACAATAACAAAAATTCTTGCAGGTTCAAAAGCTCATATTTTAATTTCAGCATTTTTAACCATTTAACTTCCATTGAAAGGACTCAGTGAAGACAAAAGATGACTGTATTATGAACACCCATATAGTCTGTTTTGTTATCCATCCATGTAAAGTTTTTAATAAAGGTCTGACATTAGATAAATGCAGTTGGTATGTGTACTACATTTATGTATAACAATAATTTCAAAATATTTTGGTTTGTTCTTTGATTTCTATTTTTTTTTTTTTATGTGGCAACTATATTTTTTTCAATTTCATCTCACTTTAAAGGTTAAGAGAACTCAGAAAGGAGTCAGCCTTAAAAAGTATGAAGAAGGATCACGAAGTAACAATTTTGTCATTGTTTGCTGTATACTTTCTCTGGCTCCCCAGGTGAGCAGACACTGTATCATTTGAGATAAAGGGATGGCAATAATATCCTTCTTGTTCAGTTACATCCAGCAAAACAATCCTCAAAGCTAGATCTAAAAGGTGTATTTTCCTGGTATGTAAAGATATGGACATCAACTATAACGCAGCAGAAAATCACTGATGGTAAAACTGTGAGAGTAGAAAACAGTACTTTCACATTTGAATATATATCTGAGGGAGGGGTGTCTTTTTGTTCCTACTTCCTCATTCCTTTGGACTCCATCATTTTGGCAGTGCAAGCTGAAGAAAATTTCAAAGCCTGACAGTAAACCTACCTCCGGTGTGCTATTCCTCCACAAAAATAAAGTTTAAAAAGTTTAATGATTTTGGATCACTGGGTTTGCCTGTTTGTGATATGGAAGATTCGTGAATGTCATCGTCGTTCATGAATTCATGCCAAGGGGACTACAACAACACCCTCAAAAAAAGAAAAAGAAGCCTATTGGCTGGAAAGCAGGGTCAGTTTGTTAAAAGTGGTAACAATTTCACCACCAGACGACAGCACTGCTTGTTACTACCCCTTTTTTGTGTGTTTCAGGCCTCCCTCATTTTGAAAACAAACTGTAAGGAAATGTGCACCCCCCAGGCCATGCACTGCAAGAACAGAGGAAATAAAACCAGTACCGTGAGGAGATTTGGTGAGACAGTCACCTCAGGGAGGCTAATCTGTTGGACAAGATATTTTAAGACTGGGAAGGGTTTTAGCTTCTGTAAAGGCACAGGCAAAACTAGCTTCAGTCTGAGAAATGTGCTTTCTATTTCTATTTCCTCAGAATGATAAAGAGGACAAGGGGAGAAGCTTTCAAAATAGGCATCTTAAGTTCACCTTCACAACACGATTTTTGTGAAGTCAAGGCAGCAATATCATTTTGAGCCATCTTAGGATCTGGCCACAGAGTGTGCTTTCATACAAAGCCAGTAGATTGGGTTAGCTGACAGCAGTAGGTGATGTTTCCATCAAAAAAAGGAATGGGATAGATATATGAGAAAAAAAAAAAAAAAAATCAGCTGGTAAGAGCAGTTTTTAAAAATCTACCTGGCCTATTTTGTGTCCAATTATGTTTTCTGGCTGTAAGTGGCAATGAGTCTGAGTGTCTTCATGCCCCAATGATGCCTCTGACATGCTATTTATAGGATTAGCAAATATTACCTTCCTTACCTGAACATCAGCTAGAAAACTGCGTACTCTTCTGGCAACACACTTCCACTAATGGACTGAGAGTAGTAGCAGTGGATTTACAATGCATTAAGCAAGTGGCCCTTGAAATATTTTAATAACTTCAAAGAATTTGTGTTTGTCACTATTCCTAAAAATAAGAGTTGAATAAAGAGCTTAGCTGAAAGTGAAAAAACCACCTAATATTACCAGAAATAATCATGAAAATAAACGTTCACTTAAAAATTTGTAACTGATTTTAAGGACTATTTTCTGAACTATAATTTTGTATGTTTGAGTCAGAAAACATGCATTTCAGACTAACACTGATGAGCATCTGTTGAAGACAAGGCAAGTAAAAAATTTATTCAGGGAGCACTTATAGCATGCAAAGCTCCAAACATTTAAGTTTTGCTGTACTCTGCAGTTGACAGGAAAGCTCATAAAAATAGCATAATTTATACTTTCAGTACTGAACTGAGAAAGCAGTCTTGCCTTTTGATGTGTATTGAAACTAATCTTAGTTCACAATATGTTCCATTCAGCACTAACTAAATAAGTAAAAAAAAAAAAAAAAAAAAAAAAAAAAAAAAAAAAAAAAAAGATAAAATGTTAATACCATGTCTAACATGCAACAGATCAAAATTCAGCCATTACATTCTGAATCAGCCTTAAAAAAAAACAACTTAGAACCTTAGAACTACAGAACTGTTGTAAAAACACCATAGACAGAATCAAAAGTCAGCCTAGCAGAAACAAGCACAGGTGCTTCAGTGTTAAGAGTTGCATTCTATAGCATTTCTACCTCAATTTAGATTCAACAAACCTTTTTGCACTCAGTAGACACTATAGAATAGGAGTTGGAGGAGTGATATTAGGCTAAGCTCAAACTACTTAACAGTTTCCAACTAATAGCCACCAAATAAAAACATTAATTAACAAAAGATGATTGATTTTACTGGGCTTAATCAAGAGAAATTCCCACTCAGTTTAAATGAGAGTTCTGTGTGAATATGGAATTAAAGCTTACTACTGGTAAGCCATTATTAAGAGCATTATTTATAAGCTGTATTGTACAGAAGAAGTCTTTCAAATTAAATGATCCTAATGTGGAAAGGAATGTACAACTTAAAAAGAAGTTGTTACTTGTCTAGAAAAATTATTGTGATATCTATGTATCTGTGTGAAATATTTTTAGTTGAAAGAAAGAATATTTAATAATGATAGCTCCTCTAATAAAGAGTCGTCTAGTATTTTGCCACAGAACTTTCAGCAGGAAAATGTCACAGTGTTTGCCCTGCAACAAAATGGTGTGCTGTGAATGTTAATGCTAAGATTTAGTAAGTGAGTTTACTAGTATTAACAAATTTATTTAATTATCAAGTGAGTTAATTAGCATTTTGCAGCATAATCAGTAGGCCATATTACAGAGAGAAGGCAAACGTTAGTCTCTGTGGTCTGGCTTAAGAAGCTGGCAGATATAACCATGATTCCATCACAGGCACAAAATCAAGTATGAATCAATTAGCCTGATTTTCATCAGAAAGCTAAAAATACAGAAATATTGATTGACCAGCATCATCACCTACCTGCAGTGCCTGGGCTTCTATCAGTTTTATCACCTCTGCACAACAGCAACACCCCAGAGCCTGGGTACCCAAACATAGAAGAGACTAGTACAAATCTGGCTATGAATAATGTATGTCTATGTATATCCAGTCAGTTTGAGGGGAAGAAAGGAGGAATGGTTCATAAGGGCATTTCCTTAACTCTGGCTGGAATTTCAGTTAAGGAAGAAGAAATGATACAAACTTCTAGGGAAAGAAACTTCCTATCTGTGTCTTAAATGCGTTATTAACTGAAGAATATGTGCTAGAAGAAATAAATAGAATAACAGTATGGCCATGTTAGCAGTTTGCTTCAATCTTTTTTTTCATTCTGTCATCACTGTTGATATTCAAAAGCCCACAAAGCCTAAATGCTTTGTGAAACAGAATTCTTCCTATTGTAGTCTTTTGTTATTGTAATCTGGAATGAGATAATTATCTTCAACATCAAACACTAGGGTTATTCTCAACCCAGTTCACAATCACAGTTTATTCAGCATTGTCTCAAAGTAGTTTAATAACACAATTCACTGAGATTTACTCAGGCTCATCACATTTTCGTTAGCTGGATGCAGAGCTTATACCTAAGTTAAATTTTGGTAATATTAATTTTTTTCACTCAAGTTCAGATTTTATCATTAAATTAATGACCCTCAGGACCATCCCACTCAATTAATAGACAAATAAGTGCTTGTCAGAGTGAGGAAGGTTTTCTTACAGAAAACAAACACAGCAAAGTACAGCATAGGTAAACATGGCTTCAAACTATAGCTATGCTGGTGTCTGAGATTTTCTTTCCTTTTTACTCCTTCTTTGACCACGCATGCATGAGTGCACAGCCCACAGTTAGTCAGGATGATCCCTTTATTAGGCATGAGTATCCCTCTCTAAAGATTACAACTGAAGTGTAAAATTTCTGTTGTTCCTCCTCACAGCTGGATTTCTAGCAGAAGAATATAGATTGTCACATTAATCCATGAGTCACCAGCCCAGCAAATTTAACCTACATTTTAAATTCTTGAAGCAAGATTTTTGTGTAGACTACTAAAGTTTCATATTCACTTCCAAATATACATTTTAAATTATTGTAGATTTTCTCTCTTCAAAAACATTTATAGTGCAGTTCAGTGGACATTTACATTTAACAAGGTAAATTAAAAGGTCCTTTTCAGTTATGTCAGCAAACCCCTTTTCACCTGTAAGCCACTGTAAACCTTGAATGAGAAACAAAGTCTAATAGTATCACTGAAGAACACTCAAGTCACCTGAGATTTGCAGATGGCACTATCCTTCTATTTACTGGAAAGCTTTGAGGCAATGTTCAGAGTAGCTGGAAGAAGAGGATGTGCTGACACAGGATGAGTAGCCACAAAACAAGAACCGGGTTTAATACAAATACAAAAGAGGAAAACACTATGAACCAATTAAAAATGGAAAATTTAGACTGTCTAGATTAAGCTGATAATGTAAGCAGAAAAAAAAAATAGGCCTTAATAAAAGCTAATAACACAAAGCAATAGAAAAACATTAAGATCACTTTCTACTTAAAAGGTATTTTGGACCTCCTTCTACTCCTAACCATAATACTTCAGGGCAAAAATAAAGACCTTGATAAGAAAATAAGTAGAATAAAAGTAGTGTCCTAGCTACAGCTGAGATCATTTTTTTCTCAGTATCTGGTACAGTGCTGTGTTTTGTATGTAGTATGAGGATAATGTTGATAATACACAGATGTTTTAGTTGTTGCTAAGTAGTAGCTACTCTAAGTCAGGGAGTTTTCAGTGTCTTATGCTCTGCAGTGAGGAGCTGCACAAGAAGTTGGGAGGGAGTATGTCCAGGAAAGACAGATGACATGAAATAGCCAAAAGAATATTCCACACCACAAAACACCATTTCCAGTACATAACTGGGGAGACTTACCTGCAGGGTAGAGCCAATCGTGGCTCAGAGACAGCACCATTCAGCAGGCAGTGAGCAACTGTACTGTGCATCACTTGCCTTGGGTTTTACCTCCCCCTCTCCCTCTCTTTTCTATTACAGTTGTTAGAAGTAGTGTTAGTATTGTTGTTCTTGCTGTTCTTTTTGTGGTTAATATATTTTATTTGCTTCAATTATTAAATTTTCTTTATGTCAACCCATGAATTTTATTTTCTTTACTTTTCTTTCCTTTCTGATTTCCTCCCCTTCCCATCACTGGGTGGCAGGGGAAGGGGAAGTGAGCAAGCAGCAGTGTGGTATTTAGTTGCCTGTTGGGGTTAAACCACAGCAACTGTAAAGGAAAAGAAAGATTAGTCTGTCATCATAATGAAAACTAAACAGCCTTAACAAATAAAAGGAAAACTGAAGAAGACTTCTGTGTATTTTTACAGAACAAAGGGTCTTGATGTTAGACATGAAGCTCAAGACACAACAGGAGTACATCAGCCAGAAAGTTCTTTTCCAGCATGAGCTGGGAATCATACAAAAGACTACCAGCAAAACAAGAAACAGTCATACTCCCAGCAGGGGTTTTGATCATCTTATGGATCCAAACAATATGTGGTTTTCTAAGGTTTTCTTCAAGGTGGTAAATTGTGGACAGAGGATGGGCAGGCAAATAATTTAAAGCTTTTATTGTTTCATTAAAGCAAATTTGAGCCTATCTATCTCACAAACAAGAACAGTACCAGCAGCATGGTTTCACTGTTAAGAGGATGAACACAGAAACCTATTTGAAACAGATTTTATGTCAAAGTGTGAAAGGTGTGTGTCCACTGTGTAAAAACTACTGTGGATTGGAGGGGAATAGTGTCTCATGGAAGAAAAGTCCTTGGCAGGAATTATTGGTTTTTTACTAACTATACTTCGAATACTGAGCAGTAAGGGACATGGGAATTTTATTTTTTTTTTTTTTTTGGCTGAGGACACATTAAGAGTCACAGAAAATTCCAGTTAATATTTTAATCTTGATTCCTGTTTACAGATTTCAGTGTATTTCAGTGTGTCTAGTAGTCCTAGGATTTAGACTTTACTACAGTAAAGAGAAGTATGTGTTAGAAGAGAGGTGAACATGGATATTAATTTCCTAAAGCTACTTTTAAAGTCCACCATTTGAGAGGTCTGATATAAGGCACTCTGTAATTCCCTTCATGAGGCAGAGAAAAAGTCAGCACAGAAGCAATACAAGTTAAAATGATTTGTGGTGCCCGTGGCTGCTGTACAGTAAAATTCCAAGTCATTTTAATGTAGGCTTCACATATGGACACTGTTTCTAAAGATAATGTGGGGAGGGTAAGCAAAAGAGAAAGGCTGGTAGGAAGAGAACTGAGGCAAGAAGTGTCCTACACAGCTCCAGGAAATAGAAGTCTACACATAATCCTTCACTAATAAAGATTACTTACAGCCTGATCAAATGGCACAAATTACAAATTCTGTTCTATAGATGAACAGTAAAATCAATCAGTATTAAAATAGAGTATATAGAGTATTGCAGATGAGAAATGGGGGCTTTAGGGGTGATCAACAGATGTTGAAATCCTTGGGCCATGTCTCCTTCCTCTTATGTCTGAACTCAATAGCTTTAGCAACATAGAGAACACAAAAGATGGACACAAAAGCATAAAGCGATTTGTAGAAGGGTAAGAAATAAATGTATTTAACACATTTAATATTAAATATTAAATCTCAATTATTCCTTCAATTTTTCTGTTCCTCTAGAAATTTTTATAATTGCATAGTTTTTGATTCCATAGATAAATAGGAGGGGTTTTTAACCTAGTTATTTCCAATTCCCAAATTTCCCTGTTAAGTAGTAGCTTATTTCATTTCTATTTCCATCCATCTCATTGGAGGTCAGACAGTGAAAGTGTTTGTTTTGGTTTTATCATTGTAGGTACAATATGTCCTTATCATTGCTAATGCATTTCTAGGCCCTAATCCTGCAACTACCTAGAGTTTTCCATTGTATCCTGTGAAGGGCTTTCACTGATTTCAGGGAAAACAGTCGTATGGACAATGGCTAGTAAGGCTGTAGCTTTAATCAGTAATTGTCCAGAGCATCCTGCATTAGTGAGCTATGAAAAAAGTCTTGAAGAAGTGTACCATGCTTCAGTTGTGTGAAAAAGAAGTAATATTCTATCCCTATTTAAGTTGCTGAGGATTGATCATGAAACTTTGAATAGCTGAACGATATGTATGTCTTGGAAAAAGTAAGACAACCAACTGGAATTTCTTGGCTTAAGTTAACATTTTTTAATCACCAGACCATGATGAGGCTCCACTACACTAGGTTCTTCTTGAATGCAGCAAAACAGTCATGCCATTCACAGGAAAATTAGTCTTTCCACAATACTTGCCAGTAATTTAAATTACGGTGGATTGGCACTCAAGAATGCTGTGTATTCCCTGCCCTTGATACGTTTTCCCTATACAGACTTGAGCAAGACTTTGATTCTATTTTCCTTGACAAACTTGAATAACAGTATCTATTTATCACTATTAATATGTCTTTTTCATCTTGGAAAATTCTGAGAGCGACAATTTTTCCAGTCTCCTTGGGACAATGTCACCACGTCTTCACTGGGATCTTAAGTTGAAACATTTCTTCTTCTTTTACTACTCTTACTACTACCACCACCATCAATAATAATACCTCACTTATTTGCAGTAAAAATAAAACAAATAGATTAAGTAACTTTATATTTCAAAAGACAATGTAAGACTTTGAGATTACTTTAAATATAAAATTTCAGTCTTTTCTCTTATATAATAACCAATAAATCCCTGTAAAGAAATTGGTAGTTTATACACAAGAATAGACAGGCAAATACTTTCTTGCCATTGTAAGATTTACTCTTCGAGTTTATTAGAAAATTAATTGTTATGTCACAAGAAAATTCACAGCAGCCATGATTATTTTTTCTTTTAACTAATGAAACATTATCATATCTTTTCTAAAATATTTACAATATCTTCATCTTTGAAAGCTTCAAAAGAGTATATAAAGCTCTAGATATAGATTCTTGTTTTGTCCTTTTATTGATAGAACTTGATGTTTTTTTCCTTAAGTAGAAATGTCTTGTCTGCTCATGTTTATGTAAAACAGATTTTTTGGAAGAGAAGAAAAAAAGAGGTACTGTAACATCAGAAGGAAACATCAAAGGACTACTGGCAACATCTTAAGGCTTTTATCAAAGTAGTGAGGGAATGCATTAAAGCAACAATATACGTAGCAAAAAAATTATTTGTCTATCAAATTCAACAGTACGTCCGATAAATATAGAGGACGCATTTTTACATGCATTCTTTGTTTTAAAAGAAAGAGTTTATCAGCAGTTTTGCTTTCAAAACTATGAGAGAAAAAAATATTTATACATGGGTCTTTAGGTTGTGTCAATGCAGTGGCAGAGGAGCCACAGGCAGCCAAGCTCACTGACACCTGATGACAAGTTACACTTTCTATATTCTTCAAAACCAATGTCTTCAGCACACACATAAAATATATTTTGGGCTTTTTATTCCCTCTCGCTTTTATACCTATGTGAGAGTTGTGTAACAAACTACTAGGACTTGGCCTAATGAAGAAATATAGATACTTCTAATAGCTCAGAACAAGTCTCTTATGAAATGATGGAGCATGTCCACAAAATAACTTTCTGTCAATTTTTTCCCAAAAATGTTTCAAGAGTCTCTAAGTTGTCTCCATTTATTAGGGAAATGTTTTTCCTATTTTATCCTAAAACTTAAATTTAAAAGCTTTGTTTATACAAGCAGCACCACCCCATGATAAATTCCACAAATAAATTATAGCCTCACCTTGACACCTAACTTCTGTGCAGAGCACAGCTGCCTGTTGTGTTCAAATTCACGTGTTTTGCAGCCTACCATAGGAAAAAAATACAGGTTATGAATCTACCCCAGGAAGGCATGGATCCACTCCCAGTCCTTGCAGTAGTAGTCACCTGCAAGGCCCAGATAAGCCCAGCACCCAACACTGCAGCTCTTGTTGCCAGCAAATCCATCAAATGCTACTAATATCTCACTAATGCTGCCATTACTATGCAGAAATGCTTAGTGTATTGATGGATAATAAACATTCACAAGTTTTACAATTAAAATAACTAAGAGTTCCTACACAGCTAGTTCAGATACAGTTAAGACTAAAGCCTAGTTCTATGTGTGTGTGTGTATACATGCGTACATATATATGTATGTATCTGTGTATGAATGTATGTACTTTAAAAGCCAAACCACATCACAGTGTCAAGAATTTAGGAGTAAGCCTGCCCTTCATAGCAGCAAGAGCAGCAAGACAGTATTCAGGGAGACATAAGAACAAATAATTTCCTTAATAAGATTCTTGTCCATTTAGTTTAGGTCCATATAAAAAATGTTCTAGGTCTAGTTCTGGCAAAGTATTCCTGCTGCATCATCATTACTGCAGTTATTTTTTGGTAAGATCCTTGAACCCCAGCCAGGAAGAACTAGGAATAGCTAACAAATGTTCAGCATCATTATTTGCTTTTAATAAAGGCTTCTTTTTTATATTATAGGATGTGACACAGTTAAGGTGCATTTGAGGCTGACAACAGTGCCTCTATAGCCAGATACCAGAAGGTTTTTCTGTAGTAAGAGGCTAAAATTCAGGAATTAGTTATTATTCTTGAAAACAAAACTGAAGTTTATATGAAATTCAGGATACTTGCTTATATGCATCAGATATCCAGACTGATGAATGCTCACAACAGCAGGGATTTATGGACCTTCCTTTCTCATACTTCTTTGAGACCAATACAAGATGATCTTTTTTGCACATCATAACTCATCATAAGTTCTCTACCCATTTATACTACTTCAAAATATCAGAAGGCAAAATCTGTCCATTAGAGCTTATTATTATTTATGTATTGCTTTTATATAGCAGCACAAAGCAGTACTGGAGCACATGAAAGGAATGAAATATGGTTCCAACCCATCACACCGCTTATACCTACTTCCAGGCATCTTGGCATCCCAGTACCTGCCACCTCCTGGATCCGTACAGCTGCACCCCTCAGTATCCATGCTAGTCCTAGAATCCTGTGACATGTCAGAAACCCTTCACACTCTACCTTTTGCAAACTTGGAAGAGAATTTCAGGCTCCATCACTGGAGGCGTAATTAGCCAATAGTTATAACCACCATGTGGTGGTAATACAATGTGTAACATTTCCTGCTTTTTTGAATACGCTGGAATATTTGGGGCTCCTAGAGTGAAATTCTGATTTTGGAATAAAATCTGAAACTCGTTTCTGTAATGCTGGTAAAAATCCAATATATAAAAACCTCTTTGTTAAAGCCAAGGAGCTCAAAAGGGATGAGAAATTTAACAAACACCCATTTTTGTCTTTTGGAGTGGTTGATTGGGGCCTTACATATTTATGAAAGATGTAATAATAAATACAACTCTGAACTAACAAGAGAATAGAAACAGCCTGAGAATATACATTCCATGCCTACTAATTGCCCTGCTATATGGTTCTCTGTGCTCGTGGGAAGTCATGTTTTAGAAACATTCACAGAGATATCCAGCAGAGAACATGATATTCTTTCCTGTAGGCTTACTCATAGACTGGCAACAGCTAATAAAATAACGTCAACTTTTTACGAATATTCAGAGCTCTTTTGTTAATAAAAAAAGAAGAAAGCATTATAATAGCCAGCCATTATGTAACCTGGCACCAACTGCTCAACTTTTCTAACAGAAAAAATAATTGTGTGCAAATTATTTTGCTCATGAAAGTGAGACAGATGTAGGAAGTGTCAGACAGACCACAACACTTGCATCCCACCCCAGGCTCCACCTGGAACACCAGTTATTCAATTACCAGGGCTGACCTCTACAATCTGCCCAACCTTATGCAGCTCTGTGCAGCAGGGTTACATGGATAATGATTAACATAGGTAGACAATTTTCCAAAACTACAGGACGTTTGTAGAGCTGCATCTTTTACTGTAGGTATGTTGAAACAATAGTACTCAAAAAGGTTGAGACTAAAATCTAATATTGTCCGTTTAGGGACTAGTTTAGAGTCAAAATTTTACATGAAGTTTTGTACTTCCAGAACAAGCTTATCACCAAGTTTGCAGTTTCTAAATGTATCAAAGAGGTATTGTAAACATACAAAGAACACAAGGATTCCTACTTAAGTGTGGCTTCCTCTCTTCTAGAAAAAAAGAGTGGATAAGCTGCTGTTTATGAAGGAAAAGCTGTCCCTGGCAGTCCTACTTTCCCTGCAAGGAATGATTTTCAATTTTAGGTGAGGGAATTGCAAATTTGCATACATAAATGGATGTAGTTGTCTTACAGTTGATAAGGCAGTGCTTAACTTGAAGACATCTGCTACCCCTTTCCCACACCATCCTTCCTTCCAAATGAGAGCTCTGTCCCTGAGCACAAAGACAGACAGACATTTATAGCATTCAAATATTTCATTTTTAGTTTTTTATTCTAATTGAAAGCTAGTAGGGATAAAATAGGAAGTTCTAAATAAGAGTTCTCTGAACTCATTTTACTTTAATGTTTCATAGCATTCAGTTGTGATTATTCCTCACTTGCACAAATTCTGCACATCTCTAGGCATATTAAGTGAAGCTCAAAAAACTTGAATATCAATATTTATATGATCTTCTTAATTTTCTTGATGCTTTTTCTTCTACTGTTTGACAAAAATGAGCAAAACAACAATGGTGCACCCAGACTTTGAGTAGCTGCTAAATATGTATATATTTGAAACTATCTTATTGAATTTCATTTATAAAATTTCCTGACATTTTACAGATATGAAATCACAACTGTCTGCACTGACACACAGAGTATTTTGGCAGTTTCTGGCACAGTTTGCTAAAATAAAAATGTAACATATCTTAAAATAAAAAATAATTGAAATTGTATCAATTTAGAAACAGCAATATGGAGAAAAATAATAAACCAATGGAATTAACTTGAAAGATCTTTACATATAAAGTCGTTTGGAAAAAAACTGATAGAAAAATGTTTGTGCATAAGAAATAGTCGGCTTAAACAATATTCAAACAAACAGAAAATAAATTGTTTCAATTATTTTCTGACATAAGTAATTGTGATAATTCTAAAAATTGAATTTAAAAGAATAAAGTTTTATCATTATGTATGAAGAACTTACATTATTAAATATAACAGGAAATCTACAGTTTGACTTTAACCCTGGAGAAAGGCTTTTTATCATTTAAATATGATTTGAAGGAGGAGTAGGAGGTTCTCCTGCATGTTTCTGTGCTCCATTTCATCTTTAATTTAACCCTTTGCGCATTTTGCAGAATGAACAGGATTCATGTGCATCAAAGAAAAAGATAATTTTGATTAATTCAGTTTGGTTAAAAAACAGGAGTAGTTTAACATGCTATCATGTTAGTAACTATAAAAATAAGTTAAATTCTTGTTGGTGTTGATAATTGGTTGGACATCTTTTTTCAAAAACTTCACTATAAATCAGGAGAAGATGCACACCTGATCAAACACCTGTAGGCACTAAGGTAACACATACACTCCCTTTACCTGTGGGAGCACAGGCTCTCTTAGAACTATATACTCCTGAGAGGAGAAAGTATTTAGGTTCTGTCTTTTCTCAGGGCTTATTTTCAGAAAGAGTAACCTTTTTTTTCCAGCTGTTGAACTGTTCATGGGTGCCCTGAGTAGCAACCAGATCATCCATTCTGAGGGGGAGCAGAAAGCACCCCAGAGACATTAGACAGGCATGTGGCAGAGTCAATCTCAGTTGCCTGCAGTTCCCTAGGGAGAACAGGAAACTCTCATTGTGTACCAGCTTCACCCACCTCAAAACATTACTACTTGAGGGGGTCTTAAGCAGCCAGACACCAGAAGCAGGAATTATGTTACCACAAAAGTTCTGCAGCATTTCTGGAAACAGAACTTGAAAATTTCCCACACTGCAGTGGAAAGGTTTTGTTTTGTCATCACTAAATTTATTAATGTTGTTGAGCTACAGATGCTGTCAATTATGTGTTTCTGGAGTTATCTCATATGAGTAAGGTAAATGACCTTATTTTGTATACTGATCACATCGGCTGAGATCGTGACTTACTATAACTCATTTCATTAAATACTGAGATATAGTAGCTAAGTATCTGAACCTCTTTAATTAAAAAGTTTCTATGGCATCATAATTTGTATTTTGAGCTGTCTTTACCGAAGTTCTGCCAGAAAGATAGCCTGCTATTAGAAACTAAAACTGAACAGTCCATCCTTAGTATGAGTTAACAGTGGACTCTAAGAAAAAGTAGTCTGATTCATGCCATTACTGCTCAAAGTCATTAGACTTCACTTCCTATTTTTAGTCCTTTTTTAAAATAGATATCAAACTCAGAGACTGAAGACTTAGGAATGCTGAGATGAAAAAGAAGATTGATTTCCTTTATTAGAAGGCTCACTTTAGAACAGGGAGGCAACATGTACTTGATTCACTGGTTAAATTTTTTATAAGTAAACATCTGGACTACAGATGTTTTTAAATTTTAAGTTTTTAAATTTAAAATTTTATCAACTTTTTTTTTTTTTTCATTCACCACAATGTTCCTATCATTCCCATCATTCCCATAGTTCTCTGCCATCTCTGCCAATATTTAAGTCTGCCATCTCATTCATGTTTCTGTCTGGTGGTGAACTACCTGCTTTTCAAATTATTCTCACGTTATTTCTTCATTCCCTCCTTTTTTCCCCCCACTGGGAAACACTTCTCATGTTGAATACTGTCAGTATAGTCCACTGATTGATTATATTTACATTTGCATACTGTTTATGATGTTGCTAAAGCAACTGCATTTCTGCAAAAAACAGCAGAAATTATAAAGGAATATTTCATGGTTTTCAGACATATTAATTACATTTATGGAATTTGTGAAGAGAAAGGGAAGTTATGAAAAGAAAAAGTGCAAAGTGATATCAAAGATATTTCTACTTGTTCAACCCATAAACAATGTGGTAGAGATTCTGAATTTCCACTTACAGCACTGTCATGATCAGTTCATATAATAATCAGAAAAATCCCAAATTTTTCTGTTTATTTTGCCATTTTCAAATCTGTACCACTGAGAGAATATGTAGTAAAATCTGAACTGGTTCCCAGTGGAATTGTATTTGGCTCAGTGCTTCCCTTAAACAGTCTCTGAAATTGGTTGTAAAACACACTGAATGTTTGGTTTTTGTAGGTTTGTCTTTTGGTTGTTTGTTTTTGAAGGCCTGATTATCTTGCAATATGTCCTGCACTTCCTTTTCCAGAATAGGCTGAAAAGTCTGACAAGTCTCATCTCATGCTTTGTTTTCCCCTTCCCCATCCCAAACTTTCAGCTATTGCTTAAGACTGTGACTTAACAAGGAAGTTCAGAGGAGTATGACAAAATCAATAACACACACCCAATTAAAACAGATCCAAGATATATGGTGAAGAACTTTATCTTAGGACAGTGAGGGTGTATTCTCATGCAAAGACTGAGGGACTGGATCTTTCTGGCAGATGAAGTGCATCTAACACAGCTTATGCAGCCATTTAGACTTAATAAATCTCTAAGTAAAGTTTTATCTGAATTTGGTTGGACTTACTTTAATTGAACAAAATTACTCTTCATTTCAAAGTCACAATTCATTAAACACCCAAAAAGATGGAAAATTATTTTGCACTACGATATATCACTTCATCCCCGAAAGACTTTGCAGCACATCCAGCCATTGCAGGGAGTTGAAGAGGGGGATCCCACTTAGGCAAACAGCTGGATTGAACACCCTCTGAAGAAGGGAGGCTTTGAAACATCACGTGAAACTGAGGAAAACAATAAGTACTTCCTGCAAGATGTCTAGCCTGAGACTTGAGAAGCAGCTTCCCCTATTCCAACTTAATTTATCCTGAAACAGACATCAAACCAACAGGTTTTGAACACACCTATATAGTCTCTGCCAAGATGAAAAGTTAATAGGTCCCAGCAGGTATGGCTACTTGATCAGCAAGGTTATTTCATACTTTGCTCTGCTGGGCTTTGCAAGTGCTCCTTTACTGAACCGTGGTACAATTATCACTTGCAGAAAAGAGTTTGTTCCGTTCCCAGCCTTGTGCTGACAACAGCCTGCAGCCCTGTGCTTTCACAGCTCAGCAGAATCTGTCCCATCGGAATAAGTGCAGTGACAGCAGCTGTAACCACAATATTGACCAGCCCTGCTTACCCATCATCTAGATGGGCAACATACAAGTTCAGTTCCAAGAAACTTCTTAAGGAAAAGAATGACTGTGAAACAAATCCTCTTCCCCAACTCACTTGCTCCTCACTTACTGCTTCAAGGTAGCTTCACAGTACAACCCTCCTATGTTTTTTTGCCAAAGGATCCTCACAGTGCTCCTGTAGCTTCTGGTGCAGGAAAAACAGCTGCTTGGGAAAGCTCACTATCTCATGTACTGGCAGTACAGCTCTATCAAAGGGAACCAGCTTAGAGTGGCAGATTAAAACAAGACACACCAGGACAGTACAGAGCCCAAGGGAAGCTTTACCTTTTACCAACCTAGTTTAGAAACTTTTGATTTGCACCTTTGTTTTCTTAAATACATCACATTTACAATTATGTACACTCTCACATCTGCATTCACCCAACAAGACCAGTTACCCTGGAGAGAATATGGAAATACGTCTCTAGTAAGGAAGGGTTATTCCTCACAGCTCCTGGTCACATTGGTTAAGTCCTGCTCAGCAAAGGTGTTGGGCATTCCTGACCCTGGGGTACACATAGCAGGTCAACAGGAAGAGAAAATAATGGTTTCAAATGTAACATTATTACCATTTATTTAATTTCAATTTTTTTTCCTGTTTCTTTCATACAAATTCATGTCAGTTCCAGAATGCAAGTTTCGGGTTTTTAAATAAATTAGGGAGTTGTGTCCTGATTATGTCTAAAATAATAGGCAGGTGAATTGTTCTATATTAGATCTTGCTTCTCCACAACAACAACTGGCTCAACCCACATGTCAATCTTTTAGAATGACACTGATAAGATGAGCTAACTAGCAGCAGCAGCTTTATTATATTATTTGAGATAAATAACTGTGGAAATTTGAAGTTAATCTTGAGTTAAAATTAGGCATCTAAATCAGTACTCAGTCTTGTCAGTTGCCACAGTAGTGCCAGAATACCTTTATGTATAGCTCTCCAAGAGTCATTTGCTCTGCTCAACATTTCAGAGAGCATACTGAATTTGATGTGAAAGTATACATTCAGGATATTCTTGTGAGAACAACAAAAGTGACTAAAGAATGCCAGTCTCCACTGATCTTATTGTAGACCATGCTCTTAAATCACTCTCAAGATTTGAAAATTCATTTGCATTTTGGACATCCAAATTTGAAAGATTTGTCTCAAATGTGGAGGCTGTGGAGGCAAAAAGACCAAGTATCTTTAGTTCTTTAGATACCAAATTGTAATTGAAGGTAAGGGGGACAGAAGGGCATTATTAGGCTTTTTTTTTTTTTTTTTTTTTTTTTTTTTTTTTTTTAGATCAGTGGGGTTTATTTTCCTTTCCCTTAAGGACAAATTGCCTATATTTAAGTCCAAGTTTTTATAGGGGAGAGTTTAGTTGTGAATGAATGCAGCTGTCTGAATACATCCATAAACATGGAGTAAACATCTGTACATACAATTGTTAAAGTCATTATAATTTTAAAAATTATTTAATAATTAAATATAAAATGGATCAGTGAAAGCAATAAACTGCACAATGAAAAAGTGTGTTGTCATGCGAATATTATTTAAATAGAGTCTTGCTTTGAAATAATCGGCAAAACTTCCACTGGACTCCACAGAAGCTCTGTGTAAACAAACAGTTAAAATCATGTACTCTTTTCTGTAGTGCAACAAGTTTAATTTTATAGAACAGTGAAATCAAATCTTCTTGTCTCCTCAGAAAGCAGTTTATTAAGCTTAAGGTCTAACATAAACCCCATTAGCTATGGGGCAACACTATGGCTATAGAAGTACAATAGTTTAATTGTAATGTGGTCCAAATACAGAAGGCATTGAAATACCTTTTTTACCAACCAGTTCCTGCCACAAAAATACATTGCAGCTTCAGTGGCAGTTAAGACACAAGCATTAAAATTAATTGTTAATGACTATGCAGTTGAGCCCTGTTGTGCAGTTGCTGCTCTCACACACTCACTTGACAGGCAGGTGCTGCCTGACAGGCTTTGGAGGGGTTCTTGGGCTCTCCCCAGAGCTGCCACCACCACTGCGAAGTCCTGCATCCCCTCCTGCAGTCCCTGAACCCAGGTTAGTTCCTGCCAGTTGGTTTTCCCCAACACCAAGAAGCAGAACAATCCCTAGAAGCAGAGAGTTGCCTCTTCCAGTACTCACCCTAGCTCCTCAGCCATGGCAGGGGTGGCAGACATGACCATACAGCTGGAGGGAGGTCAGTAGTGCCAAGAGAAGCAAGCACAGGGGTTTCACTGCTCCTGCTTCCCTTCCTGTGAAGGGTGGGGACAAAGTTTGCTTCTTAAGGAACTACTAGAAATTTGCTTCTGTATTTGACTTTCAAAGGCTGTTATAGACAGGGCAAAGTTTGCATAACATCACCTTCTTCTCAAAAACAAACTTTTTTTTTGAAGTGAGGTGGAAATTTTAGGTATTACTTAAAGAGTTTAAAATTCTCAAAAGTATATGAGAAAACCTGCCCCAGAAGCTATAGCATAATAATAATATTCATAATATATGCATATCTAGACAAAATTAATACAAGATGAGATGACACTTTCATCCCAGCAGGGAGATTCAAGAAAATAAGTTGAATATGGATCAAGGCTTTCTGTATTTAATAGGGAAACTCAGATCTATGTAGTGTTGAAGACATGTTTACTGCAGATTGAGATTAAAAAATTCTGTGGTCAGGATAGGCTCATATAATGCAATTAATTCCTCCAAATTAGACTAGAAATCACACTAAAACCCCTAAGCTTCTTTTTTTTTTTTAATTTATTTTTTTTTTTTTTTTTTACAGTAATAATTATATGCTAGAGCCTTAGGGGAAGCACTTTTGCTTCTTTAAAGCCTAGTTTTAACACTGCTGTAAGTGCTGTGGGCAGATTTGAATCTTCACATTCAAATACTTTCAAATGTGGGAGGTGCATCCATAAGTCCTGTTCAGGGAACATCCTTTTTTTCCTCACACTGTATTATTCTCTGTGTAATATTAAAGGATTGACCTAACCCTTCATGAAAGGCAAATATTGGAGAACACCAGTAATGACAAATGAGATACAATTAGCACGGTATTTTCCTGATTTAATTGTTCTTTACTTACTTGAAAGCTACAAAAATACTTTGAAAGTTCTCACAAACAAGTTGTTATTGCATTGTGCAAACCCAAACACAAGGAGGTTCAAACAGCAGTTCACAATTTTTAGCAACACTGGGAGAAGTTAATAGTTCTTCTGATATCACCAAGCAAGGAAGAGATCCAATATACCAAAAGTTGTTCAGGGACAAAAATTTCAGACAGATAAAACACTTGGACACTGAAACAGATGCTTTCTTAAGTGATGAAGTTGTCATTGCTATCCTCGCAGCATTGTAAAACTTAGAAAGGGGTAATAGGGCCTCCACTTGCCTTCCCCTGAGCTCTACTCTTGACAGGGACAGCCTAACTCCCCATAGGGCACTTGAAAATCCTAGATGGATTCAAAGGTCTACAAACAAGACAACACTCACAGAAGTTTATTTTTTTTTTTCATGAGAAAACTCATTTGAACCTCCAGCCAGAAAAAAATCTGGCAAGTGATATAAAAACCATCATGGAAGAGACCAGGAGGCAAAGGGCACAAAAAATTGAAGGCCTATTCCTAGGGGAGAGGGGAGAGATGGGCTAGTCACATTCTTCTTGGCTGGGCAAGACACATTAGCAGATATGACATCTAACACATTCTTCTCAATTGTTTCCTGTTTCTGTCTTCCACCCCAATAATTTCCATTAGAAGTCTCTGGTCACGATTCTTTTTTCAGCATCCTTTTGCCCTTCCATAACCCGCCATCCTTTTCCCTGAGATCCAGACATGATTTCTTATTCTTTTGCATAAGCAACACACTTTGCAAGGAAGTACAAACATTATTGATTACAGAGGTCAGCTCCCTTCCAAAGCTATGAACATTTTCTTTAATCATTGTTAGAGAAATAATTAAATTTAAATTACATTATCATAATATTTTCCTGCTCTATAAACCTTTTACCTAATAATATCAGAGGGCTTTTTCATGATGAATATTGTTATATTTGGAAGACTTGATAATAAATTTGGTTTATGAAAGTTTAGGAATAAAGCTTAGAAACAGAGATTTTACTCCCTGAGTAAAGTTACTGCCATCCTATGCTTTTCCCTTTATGGTACCTAAAAATTTGAGAAAAAAGTACTATTTTGTCTTCTAGACCAATTCAGCCCATATTTTGCTAATAGTTTCTGTAAGACACTGTGCAGTGGATATCTGGCCAAAGGAAACCATACCAAGTTAAGACTGAAAAATTACAGCAAAGAAGAATCTGCATTTTGCAAAATTTACAGCCTTTGAGATTTTCAAGCACATAGTATCAGCCAGATGAAGACCCTGCCTCAGAAAGTATCCAGGTCTTAGTCAAAGACACCTAAGGTTGTGCTGAAATGCCTTTTCTTTCAGGGAACAGTGATTTGAATGGAAGCTCAGCACTTCCCTGACCGCAGGCCAGCATGAATCCAGCCCCTGGGTCCCTTCCTATGGGAACAGAAGGCAGAGAGACCCTTTTCAAAGGAGGTCAGCCTTTGAAATACGAACTGACCTTCATCAACCAAGACTCCCTTCTCTTTTGCAGGCTTTGTGCACTCTCTATCAGAAAGCAATGCAATGAATTATATTTTAATTCTCATTTGCTAAACGTCCTTAAAAGTCTGAAGTTGTTCCTGTTCTCACTAAAAGACAGGAACTGAGCATGTTTGAGAGACACAATTGTCCCTCAGCTCCTCTTCCTCTGCATATCCCACTTATAGTTAGTTCTGCTACCAAACCAAATCCATTTTTAGCACATAAGAGTAATTTTGATACTCAGAAGTAGAAAGTATAAGCTCCCAGAGTGTTTCAGGAAAACTTTCTGTGGTCCAAAAAGACCCAGGCTGCTGCACATGCAGCTTTCTGCCATTTCTCTGGGGTGTAGCTTCTTGCAGGAGAGGGAGAGCAGGAAATAGGCTTCTACTGTTGTCACTTCCATCAGGGAGAAGAAAAGCAAAGGGTACCTGATGAAAAGGATGCCCTTGAGGGGGTCAAGGTGCCACAGTCCAGCCTAGGATCCAGACTCATATCCAGCTGCTACAGTCAAAACCCCAACCCTAAATAAAGGTAGTCTTTTTTTCCTAGTCACATAAAGAGGAGCTATTTAGTTAAGCCCCATATGATAAACACATTGTGATATCCAAAGTGAGAATAGCACTTTTCCCTGCAAGAGCATCTCCTTTTTAATGGAGGCTGATAAGTAAGAAAATGTAAAAATTTTACATTTCATTTAAAATTGAGTGACAGAGTTTTCTAGATCAATATTGCTGCCCTCAAATCTCAGACAAAAAAACCTCTCAAAGGAAGAGAATGATTGTTCTCATCATTCTGGCCATCAAAGTTATTTTGATCAAGTCTGTGTGTATTTTTAATAACGATTTTCCTTTTCCCTCAAAGTCTTGTTATTCACTTGAAGGCAAAATTATACAAAAAGACGAGGAACTTTCTGAAAAAGTGTAAGAACCTCTGAGACAAGATCAAGCAGTATTTTGTCAACTCAGGATCTTGAAATGTATGTGTGACAGAAGTCATTGGAGTATGGCTCTTCACAGTTTTTAAATATTTATTTTAACATATAACAGTGGCAAGACTAAAAAAATCACAGTTTACTCTCTCTTTGCCATCCTTAAAAGTTATTATTGTGAAGATAAATATATTCATGGCATTCATGTCTTAGTGTGAACAGATGGAAAAGACTTCCTCAGTGGTATGAAAAGCCTCAGAAACAACTACATTTTGAACTCAACAATTCTCTCAAAGTGTTTCATATATCATAAGTCATGCTGAGATTTTCACAAGAAACCTCTGCCAAAACCACTTGGAATCACAAAGAGCAGAGAGCAAACATTCTGATTAACAGCTTTGTCACACTAGGCTTGGAGCACTGTTCCAAGTGCTAAGCAGTGTTCTAAAACAAACATTTAAATTTTTTAAAAATTCTAAGAAGTATTGCTTAGAATTTATCAAAAGATATCTTTTGGATTTAGACTACACACTAATAAAGCCTTTCCAAAACTGCAGTACTTTTGCCTATAGCACAAGCAAAGCTATTCATAAGGCACATGTTCTAAAGGAGGAACCTGTGCAATAGAAAACAACAAAAAACAACTACACATAGATCAGTGACATCATTATTTCAAACAGTGCCTGTGCTTAAAGGGTTGAGGCTGTTAGTCATGCATCACACAGTTACATTTACAGCTGCAGTTAAACACTGGTAATTCATATATGTCTTTAAATATTTATTGCATAATTGCTATTCTCTGAAATATAAAATGAAATTAAATACCACAAGTTCTATCAGGGTTGTATCAGAAACTTTTTACCTAAATTTATTATTACTCAATATTCTACTGTATGATTTCACAATCATAAAACATAGTCCTCTTGAAATGAAATTCTGCATAAAGTTCACTCAATCTCCTTCAGATCAACAGTGGTATAATGAAGATCAGAATCTGATCTGTAGGACTTAAACAGAAAATAGTTGCACCAGCAGCTACCTCCTCACAGACTGTCAGAGGAAATGGGAAAATGGGAAGTTTTTATATTGTTTTGTATGAGAATAAGGAGCACAGATTGCTATTTAAAACATTTACACCAGTTTGTGTATTTGCTATGAACCTAAATTCAGAATAACATCATTAACCAAGAAGAAAAATAATTTTACACTCATTTGTGCTTATAAGCAAGCTTATAAATTTAAACCATTTTTCACATTTCTCAGATACTAAACCAAAAGGGCAGATTTTAACTATAGTGCCATACAGATTCTAACCATAAATGCAATTGTATTTACTGCAATGGTTAGAAAATAACAATATTTTAGGGAGAATATATATGAATATATAACAATATTTTAGGGGGAATACATATAGAAAATAACAATATCTAGGGAGAAACGACCAAGGCAAAATGACAGCAGAGAAAACACACACATCATTCACTCTTTGAAAGCGACTGCTCTAATATCCTAATATCTAATATTATTCTTTTGTTCTTTATCAAAAGCCATTCTAATTAAATACCTCCTCAACAGTTATATCAACATTTTACAACACCATTTACACTAGAAACAAACAGAACAGTAGAGATTCCATTTCTGATTTCAAAAAAAACCAAAAACAAACAATCTCAAACCCTCAAGTACAATTTTGCAGATCAGAAAGATATTTTTATGGATTCAAAATAATAAATTTTCCCTTTACTGCAATGCCACCAAAACAGGGAGAGAAAACTGTCTCTAAACTGTCTCCATTAGTATGCAAATAATGTCATGTACATGTGACACATGATGTCAGGAATTCTATTTCATTTCTTACAGCTGAAGGAACAGAATATAGGTGCTGCTGCTACAATAGGGTTTGAAGCAGAGTTATACATACCTGCCCATACCAACTGTATTCCAGCATTGTAACCTCAGTGAACACCAAGTCTTAGAAAACTCAGAGCAAATTTGTGAACACCAACAGTTTCATGTAAGACAAAGCCTGTGACTATGCTGCTACTTTCCCTTTCAAGGGAGTGTGCTACACTCTACAACTTTTGCTCAGCCACCAGCACTGCTACAATCATAGCTTTGTTGAAGTGTTGTGCTCTTGCAGCTAAAACCTGTTGATAATGAACCTGAACCCATTATTTTGAGTCAATGAATTGAAAGAAATAGGGCAAAGAATGAAAGCCACAGGGCCAATTACCAGCATTCTTTGATGTATTACTTGCTAGCACCCACCAAATCACTTTGTGTCTTTGTCTTGATCCCTTCTGTTATTCATTAATTATTCTGGAAGGGTTAGAGTTCAGATAGCTAATTGCACAGACAGTCTTACTTGGTGGGGATTCTCCCTACACTGACACTTTCCCCAGCTGTGCCCAGCCACCTTGCATTATGCCAATTAATCCAATTCTTGGCATTTTTGTACAGTCCTCCAGGTTCTTTTAAAGCTTTGCCGAAAATGTTTTTCTTAGGGTCCTAAACAGAGACTGAAGAAGGTTTATGAACTGGGCAGATAATGTTTACAAGTGTCTTGTTCATTCTTTTTGGAGATGACTGGCCTTATTGACCCTGTTTTCCATATGCCTGTCACTATATTTACATGCATGGTGTCCAGTACTCTTTTTGCATTTGTAGAAATAAGAATTATTTTGCAATATTTCATTTTAATTTTCTTTTTTTTTCCTGCTCTTATTCACTCTTCACTTTTGTCAGAAGTGATCTTTGTTAAATTGAGAGGCAGATATCACTTCACATATGAAGAGACAATTTCTAGGACAATATTCTTCTAGTTAACAAAAGGAAAATACCTCATTTCTTTGTTCCTCTTAATGCTAGGAATATTTCCATGTAAAAATTTTTATAACAAATATGGAATGAATTTTAATAATGAGAATACAAAAAAGAGAAATAAAAGCTTCTGTTCTGTTAGGTCAAAGCTCCGGTTCCTGTTCATAAACTCAGAACTGTTGATGAGCTTCAAATTCCAGAAAATGCGACTTAGGACTCTTCATTTTCACCCAAAATGGGAAAGATTATGTCAGTTTCCTTGGTTTGGCCACTCATTGTATGTTTGTTATTCTCCTGTGACAGACACCCACATTCCTGCTCCTACAACCCTAGGAAATGAGTAAGCTGGGACTATAGTTTGGGGGCACAAATCAGAAGGGAAAGAGTTAGGACCAAGCCTATTCACAATCAGACATACCCTATTTTCTGGGTAGTTACACTGCAGGCAATTTTAGATCCTCATAAACACTTCCAGTGTCTGGGAGCTGTGTAATCAATGGCTTTACTTGAAAAGTTGGAAGGTAAAGAAAAGAGGTAAAACTAGGTCCCCAGAGAGTACTGTGAGATGAAGTATGCACAGGCAAGAAGTCCTTTAAGAAAGCAGTCACTGAAATAACCAGGAAACAGCAGCCACAGAGAACACCCTCTCATTATTTTAAATTATTATTAGCAATGCCTAAGTAATTATCCAACGATGTAATTATTCTTTTTCAGAGACACCAGTTAGCTAATAAAATTGTACTGGAAACCTAAAAGGGCATACTAAAAATTTATCCCAGGAATGTCATCCTCAAATTACCCTGAACAGATAATGCAATGAGTTAAATATGAATGCTGAAGTCCAAGATAGGGAGGAAAAAAATAAGGTTTTGTAATAAATCTATTTTTTAAAAATTACCACTGTTTTAGCACTTCAGGTGATCTGACTGCTAATCTCCATTTGCAGTAAGAGAAATCCAATATCCTTCAAGCAACCAGGTCAAAAGAATAGTTCAATAATTACGGGAGTCTTACATTAGAATCTGTAAAACACCCAGGAGCATAGGTTAGTTGAGGAAGATTAAAGAAAGAAAGTTTGTTTATAGATTTCATTTTTCTGCCACAAGAATCTAAATAAGCTTAAGATGGTGCTTCTTTCCCTGTACAAAGTCCAAAAAGAAAGTTATTAATCACAGTTCTGTGTTTATACTTTGCATATATATTCAGAACCACTCAAGCTCCATCTTCAGGTGAACAACGTGCAAAATATTTCTGTTAGTCTAAACAAACTACAGTCTCCAGCCACGCTGCATAGACTGACCTGTTGGCTGGACTAACACAAAACTCATCATCCATGAATTCAGGCTTATTAAGTGTTCTATTTAAACTTGGTTTTGATTAGCTCTTTTAACATCAAACTAAAACCAGAGAGGTCTGTAAAGTAATTTATTTTTCATAGTTGTGTCCATGCTAAAAATATAGAACTTTCACACTCCATAACTTGACTTTTTCCTCATTAAGCATAGCCTGAATGTAAGGACTTTTCTCATTAATACTTAATTCAGGTAAAGCAGGTATAAATTCATTTCTCTTCAAAGTACTTAATTTTTAACATCTGAAAATTAAGATAGTTTATATAAATAGGAGAATCCTATCTAACTCTAAAAGCAGAAGAGTATTTTACACCAATGGTTCAGAGTTGGGTTTGTGATAATACAGTCAAAAATTCAACAGACTAAAACATTACCAAATGATCATTCCTTAAAAGAGACTTATGCTAAATCCATAAACCTCCAAAAATTTCTTTTGTAAAATTCAGCCTCAAAATTCTGAATCTCTTTATAATGCTGAGTATATCACATAAATTGAGGGGCCACCATATATTGTGTTACCAGGAGCTGTGCTGAGGAGCATTTTCACCAGGCAGAGGTGGGTAGGAAGACCTCTGGTTCTCTGGGATCTTACCTCAGAATGCTGCTCACAGAAGACTAGACAAATTCCAGCATGTGGCTGCTGTCTGCCAGTAGTTTCTCCTCTTTCACTTGAAAATCATATCTGGCACGATTACTTACAATGCTGTTGAAATGAGGCAATATTTGCAGGGACATCTGATCACACAAAGTTGATACATCACTCAGCTGGAACCCATCACAGCATTTCAAGCAGAGATGAAATAAGCCATTCTGGGCAAGACAGTGGAGAATTTGCAGTTTCAGTGTAAAAGATAATTTCTATATGCCAGTTTTCTAAATTTCTAAGTATTCCTTTTCTACACTGAAGAAGCCAATTAAATTTACTTTGTACAGAGTTCTAATTTTTCAGGTAGATTTCATTATTACAGGAATATTTCAGGACTTTCCAGAACCCCCAATCCTACCCACTGAAGTGATCCCCAGAGTCAAGAATAGCTCTTTATTTCAGAGAACTGAGAAATTGTTGTTTCAGATATAGCTCCAACTATTTTTGTAATGCGGAAAATTAAAATATCAGCAACAGTATTTAAATAAACAACTTCACTATCTGCATTGAATGATTACTGCTATCCTTTCCACTTTTTTTCTATACTGCTGGATTTGACATTGAAACTTTTAAAGTTTAAGATGTGTTTTCTGTCAATAAAGTCTTTTAAAGCTGTAAGGCCCTTAAGGAAGTGGTTTGCTCTGTCTGTATAATGTTTTGCACACTGGGGCACTGATCTGGTGGAACAAATCAGAATCATCCAATAACTTTTGACTATAACCTGTTTCAGTCACAGCAGAGGCTTCTGAAAATGCTCTGTTGCTGAGATCAATATCAGTTCCTTACAACTTCCACAGGAGCAGCCCAGTGCAAAGGTCTGACAGAAGCCCCAAATCATGTCTGGTAGCTAAGTTTGGAAGTCTTCCAGATTCCTTTCTCTATGTCCAAACCTGTATGAAATGTGAATTATTTTCTCCTCAAGTAATCAGGAGTAACAGGAACTAATATTATTACAGCTTACCAATTAATATTCAACTTCTACATTAGAACAGTAATAAAAGGCCACCAAGAACCACAACATAAGCTGAATTTGCACTAGATATGGAATACAACAGGGAACAGAAATAGGAGTTGATTGCCTACAAGAACAATTGATTTGAGCTTGAAAAAGAGCACAAACAGCAGCAAAACTACTTAGAGAAAATGCAGCTGTTCTCAATCAGATTCTTAACTGTATGTAAAATATGTTGCCCTGGCAGACTTAAACCTGAGCATCTGAACCCTGTAAGAACTGAACATCATCAAGCTAAAAAAAACCCCTGTTTTTTCAAAGTGGAAACAAGTTAGATCTCCTGTCAGTAATGTGATAAATAAAATATATAAGGGGTTCTATTGAACTAATTCTTAATTTCATTAAAAATGCTGCAGTTCAAGGCCAGCTGTGTGTTAAATGCAGCTAGATTTATTCTGAAATAAGTCACATTAATTCGTCTTTCTACTTTCAGTAATACAATTCAGAAACTGAGCTTCTTCCCTGGGAATTGCATCTTATTTTAGACCCTCTCTCTTTTCTAGTAAGCAGGGTATCTTTTTTAAACAGTAGAAAAAGCCTATTGTTCTCATTTTAAATTATTGGTATTGATTAGGAGCTTTGCCTGAATAATAAGTACAGGAATGATGATAATCATCACCATCATCATCATCATATTATACATTTTCCATGAACTTTTCTACATTGAACAGAATTTCACTGAAGTAGATAAGGGACCTCAAGTGTTCAGATGAAAAGAGTATCTATTTTCAGATGTGGAACATTGTAAGCTTAGCAAAGAAAATACAAAACCTCGTTCAAAATTCAACACACCAGTCAAAAGCATTGATTTGTTACACTACCATAAAAACCTGTGCTGCAAAAATAGACACAGAGGATCAGCCTCAAAATAAGGGTGAGCTGAAGAAGTATGATAAATAAAATATTACAGTAGTGTCTCTTATCATGAGAATTTTACATAGACACAGTATAATTTGAATGTTCCATATGAACAAGCTCTCCATGAATAATGAAACCAATAAACTGCTATTTCCTGTAGATTTCTGTATTATTTCCCTTGAAGCTTTCCCTCCCAAGACTCCAGGTTACCCAGTTTTGGATTGTTTTTCATGATCACTGCACTGCACCTTGCAAGAGCTGATCACATCTTCTGCCAGGGAAGGGAGCTTTCAGCACATGGGCTCCTAAGCCACATCAACCCAAGCATCCCCACGCATCTGCTGCCCTTGCTCATTGCTCTGTGGATTCATTAAGAGCTCCCTTTTCCCACTGTACAGTTCATGCTTTTTTCCCTATCTGCCAGTGGATTTCCATGACATCTCAAGGCAGTTCTATTAAAACTGGACTGCAGGATCAAAAACATTGAAAGGAATGTTTATGAGGAGCAGATGGCAGCTGCCATCTAAACATGTCACATTTCTTTAGGAAGCTGTGCTAAAAATGATCAAATATTATTTTCTTAGGAAAGAAATGGATGTCACTTTGAAACTGAACTTCCTGAAACACTGTTTCACTCTGAGGCATATTCAACAAATTTGTATTTGTTGAATACAGAACAACCTAAGGAAGCACTCACTCTATAGCAGATAACAAGAAAATCCAGATTTCTCCAGTATACCTCCTTATTGAAACAAAAGTCAAATATAGTTATTGAATCTGAGTTTGCAGGACTTTCAGGAGGTTTTACCCAAAATCCAAAACTTACAACTAATTTCAGAGAAGTTACAAAGTCACAATCATGTCTTTTGAATCCCTGAAAAACTACAAGACCTCGCATCTACAACAATGTGAAGATGAGACAATACAGAAGGGATAATGCTCTTGCTCTTTCAGCAAACATTATTTTTTAAAAATATTGTATTTTCTCATAATATGAAGAACTTTTTTGAAACAATTCTCCAACTTTAATATTGACTGAAAGGTAAAAACTAAATATGATAGAGAGTATAACTTCAGTTGGCTTAATATGCAGTAAATAGCACATATCACAGATAGAAAAGGATTTAGGAGAGGGCATGTACAGGAGAAAAAAGTCTGATCTAGTAAAATTGATATTAAAAAAACTTGAGGGAAAAAAAATAAATCAGGCCTGAATTAGTCTACCCTGAAGTGGATTCCAAGCAGCTGCACAGAAGCTCCAATCTTTCTTTTAAGTTTCTGAAGTCTTAGGATTTTCTCAAGTTATACCATCAGTGTCTTGTATGATCTAGTTTCTGACTAATGTCTAATAACTGAAATTGCAATGACTTGTATACTGAAAGACATTGAATAAAAAATGTATATTGTATTTGTTGAAGTCCCGAAGAGCATCATTTAATATTTCACCTGGGCATATTCCCTTTTCAGTGAGTATTTCAGCAATACTACCTGAAAGAGCTGATACACGTTATGAACTTAAGAGCCACAAAGTAATCCAGTGAACTGAATTGCTGCATACTGCCAACGTTGGCAGCAAGGAAGCTGCATAAAAGAATATGCTTATATTTGGAGGAACAACATGAAGCTATAAAGAAAACCCACATCCATCTTCCAACTGTGAAAACAGTAACTGTGGAAAAAATAATTGGTAGTGCACTTCAGATTAAGTAGATGAATATTGTTGACACTTTTGAGAGTTTAGGTATTACTGCTGAAAAGCAGAAATAATATACTCACCTGTGTGCTATATAATTTGGCACTCACTACGTAACTGAAATCATTTCCTAGTCATTTCCTAGTCAAGGCATTTTTGGGAATATCAACTTAATGTGCCTCATGTAAGCACCTGATCTAGGCACATCTACGTAAGAGCTTAGTTTTCAATATCTGTCTTCTAAAACTGTAACCAGCAGGTCAATTATAGTCACTAGATTTTTTTTTTTCAAGTAACTGTACAAATGTAATAAACAGTGTATCACAACTATCTCAACAGTGATCATAGGCTGCTTGTCTGTTTGATTACCAGGTGCTTATTTCTGCAATGAAACTGTTGACCTATTATGAATAACAAGAGATTAGACTCTTAGGAATCAGGCATTTGGGAGCACTAGTTCAGTGCTTTTATGCATATTGATGGGGTCGTATTCAGTGGAGTGACAATGGACCACTCCTCACAGCTTTTGACCTTTATATAAACTTCCACACATACATCTAGAATGTCTTTTAATCAGGTATATCTATGCTTACAGAGATTCATAGGTATGTTTATATATTAAGTATATCAAATTATCAGGGGAAAAAAAGGCTCAAAAAGAGACTACTCCTAGTAGATTCTTTTATTATTTTTGAAAATAAAGTCCAGTTAAGCCTCGTTTCCTTCTCTGTGTTCTAGAAGGTTTTAGTATGGGTTTTTTTGAATCAATGGACATAATGCAGAAAAAGATATTCCTATCCGTGGAAGATCGTCACATTTTTAGAAGCAATACTGCTGCCATCACAAGAGTGGCCCTAATGCTGGAGCACAGCAGTGAAGGAATCACTTCTGAAATGTCATCAGCAGCTCTTTTCGTAGAAACTGTGCTTAAAATTGCCCTGTACACACTGAGGCCTGACTTGATATAATGATTTCAAATAAGAGGACAGAAAAAGTTCATGGATTTGTTTGGGGGTTTTTCACTTTACATGTGTTCAATTTTATTCAAAAAGACACAGGGCTCTAAAAAGCTGGATTCCCCTTTCCTATGTTCCAAAATAATACCTTCTGTAGCACATTTTTTTAATAACTTTTTAAGTACAAACCAGTGGAGCATCTGGTCAGACCAAGTCTCTTGAAAGTATCACTGGCTGGAATACTTTCAAAATTTTTTCATTTTGTGTTCAGATATTTCTATCTGAACACAGAATGATTCTTCATGTAACCCTAAAAATTCTGCTTTTGTAGACTGAAAGTAAAGCTCAATAAAGTCAAAAAGCCATCAGTGAGCTTCGAAATTGGTCCCAGGTCTTTTGGCTTGCAGGTGGCAATCCTTAGACAGCCTGCAGGGAAGTGATACTTGCTTTACTGAAGAACTACTGTAGAAAAATTTTATGTTGTGGATACTCCAGATAGTTAATATACAACATCTCATATGAAATGTTTTGTGTTTGATATCAGAGACATCACATTACTAATTCATCTTGTCCCACTTCTGCCAGTGGTCAGTGTAAGTTGAGCACAATGTCAGGCAGGTCATAAAGTTGTCTATATCACTATCCTAAAAGACACTTTGGCATCTCACAGTCATTTGATGAACAGAATCTGTTGTAATCCTGCTGTGAAAGAATGAAATGCACATTACTGACTTGAAGGGGAGAAAAGACTTCATGCTTCACTTGGCTATAAAAGAAGTGGACTGTCTATAGAGGAAGATCATCTGGGTTGCAAGAATAGCTCAGTGTTACCTGTTACACAAAGATATTAAAGACTCAGGTGCAATTTCCTACCTGAACTTGAGTCCCTGGATAATTTTGAGCATTCATCACAAGTCACATTCATCTCTGAGAGGTAGTTTTCTAGTCTACATTACGAAAAAGTCTGTCTTTTGGACAAAGAGAGACCAAGAGAAAGGATCTCCAGAAAGTGAATCACTTTTAGGTACCCTGGGGAGACTTCATATAGAAGCTTCTTTTTTTTTTTTTTTTTTTCATTCCTTTGGACACACTCCTCTCTTATGGTTCATCACAGAACGAGATTTGGGCAACTAACTTTAATTAGATGCCTATTATTTACATGACTAAAAAGCTGGATCCATGTAGGCATTTATGGAAGCTAAACCTTATACTATGAGGAAATGAATTTGTGTCTCTGCATCTTACATTTTTTACCTGCAACATGTGTCACTTTCCTCAGAGTTGGACTGAGGGGATGAAACATTACAATTTATATGATATTATCAAAATCTCAGTGGAGGCCAGAAAATTGCTTAACATAAATACATATAAAAGGATGCTGGAGTCAATAACCCCCCAATCCCCAAAAGGTATGAACTGAATGCTTGTATTCAAATCTTGTTGGCATTTTTACTAACTGAAAAAAAACCTAGACAAGGAAGTAATCTTGAATGAACTAGATGATCCTTCAAGCACTATGTATGAAATATATTTTAACCATCAATATTATCACCTTAGCCACAAAATCCACATTTTCTGTAGTACAAAGTGGATGACATCGCTTATTTGTATTCAATACCATTGAATTTCGCAAGGAAAAAACCTCTCACAAAGCCAGTTGGAGGTTGTAGTAGCAACATTTTTTCATGCTTTATGTGTTAGATACCATAGCTTATCTCAAGACCTAATGCAATCTATTTTTTAATTATTCACACCCTTTATTCTTTAACTATAGTCTGTCTTCTTCAATATTAAAAAGGCAGGACACGGTTCAATTATTAATGGTCCAGATATGAACAAAAAGTGGAGTCTGTTCTTGAGAAATGTATCTATGATTTGTAACAGCACTAATGAAAGTTATAAGCTTATATTTATAATGTAGTTCCAAACCAGTATTAGTTTCATAATCTTTTGCCAGAAAAAAAAAAAAAAAAAAATTAAAAAAAACCCCTTTTGTTTGCTTTAGAAAGCAATTGGGTTTTCTTCTGCATAAGAAATTTACTGCAACTACAGTTGTGTCAATGCACCTCACAAAGTTACCAGATCTTCAGAGAGTCACCTTTTGTCTGAACTTGCAAGGTCCTTGAATGCAACAAACTCTGAAGTAAATTAATATAAAATATTAATGGAAAAAATTGTAAATAAATAAACAAAGCTTTGATTATCTGTACATTTGTCTGAAATTGCAGTACACAAAGAAAGTGTTTAGAATCAAATATCTCACTTTGGAAACAGATTTGCTACCATTGCTAGTTATACATTTTGGTCAATTTACCAGTTTAGACAATCTGCAACATTCATATGATGGAAAACACTTTGAATAAAAAAACTAATCAATTGTTATCACAATTCGTCATCTCTAGTGTAAAGTGAGTGGTGGAAAATTAGCAGTATTTCAAGCTGTATATACTTTGCTCTACTGTTTTCAGTGTTGTTCTCCCTGATTTTTCATCTCTTCTTTCTTTCTTTCCACGTTTTGATCTCTTTGTTTGTTTACTCTGATTTCCAAAATTACCTCTTATCATTTTTTTTCCTCTCAAGCACCTTTTTTTTCCCATGAAGATACAAGATACAGTTCTGAAATGACTCCTGCATTCTGGTCTCCATCCAGTTTCATCTCAAATGATTGATTATAGCAGTCCCAAGGGTATAATAGTGAACATGCTCTATGGGTATGATTAAAGACAGAGCCCGTAATTCCCAATGCATAAAACTCAGACAAATAGACAAAATAAAACTTGGAGAAATTCTTCATTAATTGGGATTCCAAATATTATTTAGTCAGGGGTTGAAATTATTTCCAAAGCCACCAAGTGCTTGGCCATTTTTCTTTGAATTTCTTAGACCTTTGAAAAAATTCACCATTTGTGCCTCTGAACAAATGAACAAATAAATGTCCTTGATTAGGGATGTGATATCAAAGGGATTGTGTTTGTCCTGGGTGGTCTTTGTCCTTATTTTCCATTGTAAGTAATTAATCCACTATTGTGTGCATCTCTTATGATACATTCTGCTTTAAAAGCCATTTAAAAGTACTCAAATTCAAAACATCATCTAAAACTACAGTTATCTGCAAAAGGCTAATTGGAAGATTTGGAAAAAAACAGCTCCTGGGCTAGAATCTTGTATGCTGTATTAGCCTTGAGCAAAATTTTACAGTGCAGGTACTTAACCTACAAGGAAAATTTCATAATGGTAATACTGAGAAACCTGTGGCTATAACCAGTACTACTGGGCCCCAGTATAATATTTCATTTACATTTCTTACAAAGTAATTTTTGTCAATCTTGCTGCATGAATGAAAAATCTCATCCCATAGTCTCCAATTCACTACCCTCATGAACTCATAAAAAGGTCTTTTAACCACTGCTGTGATTTTCAAGTGGAAATAATAAAATGGCAAGAGTTAAATATTAATATTCACTTCTTGCACTGTGCCTTTCTTTGATACCAATTACAACTTGAACTTCACCTAACTCAAAAAGACTGCAGACTTCTCTCAATTAGGAGTAATAGGATTAATACATAGCTTTGGAATTGAAGATTTAAATAGCAAAAAAAGCCAAAACCTTGGCAAATGTACACTACATGTACCAAATTAATCTCAAAATAAATATGCAGCCTTGGGTAAAATAAGTGGAATGTGGAATGCTAGAGATGTGGGGGTTATTGTGGTTTTTCTGCTCTCTTGACATCCTCTGCAGGTAGCATTGCTTTGAAAATTATCATGGCTATAGGATAACAGTATCTTTTCTTCCTTATGTTTATGGACACTAGAAAGTTGCTGCCATTCACAAAAGATATCCTTCTTGGTAGAGCATCAAAAATATTTCTATTTATTACACTTTTCTCCATTACCAATTTCTATGGTTCTCAGCTTTGTGAGTTTTAAGCAATCTCACAGATTCAAATTATTGTATTCAAGTAGCTGTCTCCAGAGAAAGGATAAAATACCAGATGAAAAGTGTTAGGTGGACAAACTACAGAAGTGAACAACAGGCAACTGAATTTATAGAAGATAATTCTTGTGTTGTTTGTTGTTTATTTTGTATTTGCATTTGATGGGCAATGATTGACTTCATTGTCCCTGCCTTTGAGTAACTGTCTCTACATCGTATGATATAATGGCCCAAACTGAAGATGGCTCAGTTTTAAAGTGTATATTTACTTCTGAAAAAAAATCCATCAAATCCAAAAGTGCTGATGACAGTTATAAAGATGTATAAAGATTCTTTTCTCAAGGGAAAATATGAGATATTTAATCATGTTTTACTGATAAAAGCTCATACAGAAGAACATTTGAAGTGTAACCAAACCAATACAGAACCAGCTGTGAGTCAGGACAGGTGGAAGTGATAAGTTTCATTTTTTATTTCCTTCCAGCTAGTGGAGAAATCAAGACCAAGGCTGATCACAGGTTTCTGTTGACAATAACCATGTGCTTCATTTCTGGAAAATGCACTTCAGGAAAAACCAGAGAATTACTTAAGACCTCTATTCAAAATAGTACAGGAAGATGGTACAGAGATTTGAAATGAGCATCAGTTGTTGCATATTTCAAAAGTATGGCTCTAGAATAACAACTGAAAACAAAAACAAAAACAAAAACAACAACAACAACAAAAAAGGGAAGAGTAATACCTTCCTGGGTAAAGTTAATCACCAAGGAGGTTTGCTTTATTTTTAAGTTCACTAAAAATATATATTTTCCTGGGAGTGCATATAGCAGCAATGATTATGAGGAAAGACTGTGTAGTCAAGATCACAACAAAGATCAACAAGTGTTTAGAAGAAGGCTGACAATAAAAGGAGCAGAAAGACCATGATGGGAAAAGTGTGAGATCTCTTAAATATTATCGGTGTCAACCTCTCTTGTTTTGCTGGACTTACAGGTAATCACAGATAAATCACAACATCTTGACACTATTGGATCTTATTTCAGTTTGGTTTCAACTACCTGTAGAGGCTATATGAAGCTTCCATTAATTTCAATATGCTTGCCTCTCACTCCAACAAAAGAAGTTAACCCAGAAATCAACTGATCTATATGTTTTAAGGATTCAATCTTTTATTTGTAGCTCAAACTTTTAATGTCCTGAAAAAAAATATTACTTTCCCAAGTTTTGGAGTGCTGGTCTCCGCAAGTTCTAGACCTTTGCTTAGAAAGAAATAACTATGGAAGCTAATTCAATATAATATAACTATTAATTAACCTAATCTTGTTTGGTACTGCTCAGAAAAAAGACAGGATCATCTGCATCATAGTGAAAACATGGTGAACTTTGGGAGATGATTGGAAATAGTCTTGAAAGAATGTATGAGATGCATTGTCACTGTTGAAGGGCTAGTAACTGGCAGCTGCGATAAGCAAAATTCTCCCTCTACACTGATGGATCACAAGATAGCCCAGAGGTCTCCAGCATAGCCAAAATAAAAATCTCACTAAATTCTTCCTAGAATTTGATTTAACATGTCCCTAATTTCCCCTTTATAAAGCAGAGAATCACCTAATAACCTTTTCTGATCTGTCCAGATACAGAGATGGCCAACACATAAAAAAAATGGACTGTAGAAGTTGATCTGGACAGAATTGAAACCAATAAATCACAGTTTGGTGAGGAGCAGAGGATGTGATGAACACACAGGCTCTAGCCATTTAGAGATGGTTGTCATTCTTTATGAAGATTAAGGACTTGTAGCTTTGCATTCCATATTAATCCAAAGGCCAGCCGTTGTACAAGCTGCCAGAGTATAGACTTCCAGACACTGCAGTTTTGATCAGAGCCTTGAGCAAAATGAACTCCCATTTCTACACTACATTTTTCTGACTTTACTCTGTTAATATGACATGGCAGATATGAAAAACTGACTTTAAATTTCTCTAGAAAACATTTGAGAACAATAAGAGCAATAATGAGCACAATTGAAGAGGACTCTGTCATGTGGCCAGTTTACTTGTATATTGAAAGAATATAACTACCCTTAGTTTGAATCCTTTTCAAACTAAGAAAACTCTTATGGTAAACAGTAAGAGTCATGCACATATGATTTGCTTTAGAAGATCTACACACATTTCAGAGCAAATGAAGTAAGGCTCACAGAAGAGTGCATGAGTTGTTTTTGTTTTGTTTTTTTATTATTATTATTTTAAATATATTCATATTGTTGAAAAGAACGCAAATAATCCTGATTTTTCTAGGGAGGTAAGGAAACTAGAAACATTACAGGGAATTTTAGCCGAGCATCCAGTGATTTACATATTTGTTTATAAAATTCAGAGTTGGTTTGAAGTCACAAGTAGATCTACCATTGATGAAATTATAACCTTTTCCCTGTTATCCAGGTCTGATCTATACCGTCAGATTCTCACTTCTGTGACTAATATAAAATTCAGACAGAATTTCAAGTTAAAAAGGAAACTATTTCTGCCATGTTTTCTCCCCTTATTTTTAACTCAGTGGCAATTCTGATATCCAAAGTGGCAACTAATTTCCTTGACAATTAAATGGTACGGCTGCAGCACAGTCTTCATGCATTTGTCCCAATAAATGTCACATGAAGCTCAATTGCTCACTTCAGCAGATCCTAATTTAAGCTGAATACTACCAGCTATTCAGAGAGAGAATTTTTGCTTTAAATAAGATTAATCTCAGAAATTAAGTGTGGGATTCCCTCTTATAAAAAAGGTCATTGGTAATTCATTAAATCTGAATTACTGATTTAACAAACACTTGTATAAGAATCATTAATATTATCTGTTATGTAATTACTAATGCAGTGTATAATACTTAATATCTCAACAGTCAGGTCTCTTCAAAATTCAATTAATATAGCCCTTGTCATAGAGACTAGCACTACTCTTTCAAAGCTCCTTTTTTCCCTAGTGACCCTTCAGCTTGACTACTTCTTCCTTGGTTACCATTTGTCAGTTGAGGAATAGTTTGACTGTCAAGTCAAGTGTGGATTTATATTGCAATCCTAACTCCCATCATGGTCCTCACCTTTCCACTGAAGTCAGTAGGAAGCTGGGAATCCTGTTATGCTTTTAATCCTGGGCCAGAATTTCAAAAAATGCTGATCTTCTTTCCAAGTTTGGGGAGCTTCTCTGCTGCACGTGACAAGAAACTGAGTCTCCTTTCATTAATAGTGGAAAAGCCTGAACATCCTCAGGGTAGAGATAGCAGTGTTTGCACCACTGTTCTCTACTTTACAATTGTAAAGTCTTTGTTAATTCTGTTCAGGACCTGTTCATATTCTTCTATGGAAAAAAAAAAGAAAAAAAAAAAAAAAAAAAAGAAAAGAAAAAAGAAAAAAAAAAAAAAGCAGCTTATTTCTTGCAAATGAGTTCCTCCCCTATTTGCATCATCCATTTTGAAATACGCATTGAGCAGCACATGGTTGTCAAAAGAAAAGTTTTACAGGACCCTCTCAAGCTATAATTTTATTCATAAAATTGATATGCTTAGGAATGGTGGTGAATGCTGAGACTGGAAGTCATGGAAGAGTTAGTATTTTTTTGTCATGGAAGCCTTTGGCAACTAGAAGAATGCAGCTGTTTGCAAAATGCTGATTATGAATTGTCCCAGGGCCCTGTAACTTCCAAGCCTCAGTGTGGGGCAGCATTCATAGGCATAGGCTAAAATTGTGCCAGGGGCTCTTCCAACAGTAGGATTGCCTGGACGTGTCCTAGACATAGTTAAATGTACAAGTGTGGATAGACAGCTCGCTACTGCTCAGGGTTCTGAGCTGAGAATAAATACATGGGAAGAGGTCAGAACATCCTGTGATTAAACCATGACTGGTTGTCTTCTTACGTCTGTCTTCCACACTTTGCCTCCCTCATATCAAGAATTACAACAGACTTTAAAAAGAACCACCCTTACAGTAGAGAACTTCAAGTCTTTAAAAGATTGTTACCCATAATTCTAATTTTGAGACAAAAATCAAATTTTGATTCAGCATTACTGCTCTTCTCAACTACTGAACACAATGGACCTGCTGAACTTACCCTTTGAGTCGCAGTGACATCAGTGATTTCCATACCACAGGAATTATCACACAGAAGTAGGTTAACAGCTGTGCTCAGATGTGTGGAGGTGTGTGCAAGAATAGATATAGCAAAAGTAAAAATGTCAAAAAAAAAAAGAAAAAATAAAAAGGTGTGGTATACTGGAGAAAGAATAGAGACTGTGGACCTTAGACACTGTAAGGTTAAAAAGATGAAATCTGTGAAGCTTGAAAAAGAGAAGAAAAGAAGATATACTATGAAAGTCTACAAAATAATGAGTGAGCCTGAGGATCTTACAGGGATCTCTCTATTTATTTCCCACTTACTCATCTCTTTTGGTCTCCATTCTGCTCCTCCTCTTTCTAGAACTTCCAAAATGTATTTTGCTCTTCTTCCCAATTTGCTTTTCTTTCCCTCTTATTTATTAACTCCTTCACATAATTTTCCACCCTTCCTAATTTCTATATACGTCTTCTCATGATAGAAATAGCAATACAAATTTGAAGTATTTTCTTAATATTAATAAATGTATTATTTAAAAAAATAAGAATATTATACTTCACAGAACTAAAAAGTAAAGTATTTTAAGTGACTGTCATGAAACAGTCTGCAGAGACAGACATACCTGCTGCTACAAACTGCTTCAGCAAAAAGTCTAGGAAGACTTAAAGCATAACAACCTCAACTACTTGGCCTGTGGTTATTTAACATAAAATTAAATTTTAACCCTCAAGCATCATTTCATAAGTTAATTGGAAGTGAAATCACAAAGTTTTGAGAATTCCATACTCTGAAGCAAAAAACATAGAGATGGAATTTATCTGACTGTGTTTATGACAAAATGCAGATGCAGATACCTACATCCAAGATAATTATATTATATATTATTATTATATATTATTTTTTTCAGTCAACAGGGAGAAAAATATCACTTTGAGGGTGCAATTCATCTTACTTCAAAGTACATGCCTAAGATAAACCAGATAAATTGGATGTCAAATAGGTCCACTTGCCCCACTGGCTACAAAAATTGCAAAGGCCTGTAGTTCAGATATAGACACCTGTTTCATAGATAGGAGAGAGCCCAGTGGAGATATTCTGAAACAGATTTTTAAGCTTTATGGACAGCTGATCTATTCTAGCTTAAGTGTTCTTGCATTTCTGCTGCTACTAGTCATTTACACAGCATTTGTGGCCTGGAGCAATGCCCTGTAATGGTATTAGAGAGCCTATGGAGGCAGATGGGATATATACATGGATCTGAAATGGCTCCTCTTGGAAAATGTATGGTGAATTTTCAGACTTTTAAAAGATACAACGTTTCGTGGCAATAGCAAGACACTGTCATTCTGTTCTCCCTTTCATAGTGTTTCCTAATCTGTCAAAAATCCTTCAAATTATGTGCTAATCCACCAAAAAAAAAAAAAAAAAACAAAACATATCATCTTAAGAAAGGGTTTGCATTATCGTATGCAGCAGTTGCAATCAAGAGAGCACATCTAAAAAAGAAACTGGAAAGATGCCAGTGTAGCAGACACTGGGTAAATGAGACTCTCTACATGGGAGATATAAGGCAGGCAGCATGGGACATTAAAGGTATTTGTGGCTTACAGAATACTTTTAAAAAGCCATTACTTCCTCCTAGCAATGTCTGGACTGGACCTATTCTGTCTTTAAATACAAAATTTGTCTGTAGAAAGATTTCAAAAGAGAAAGTATTAAAATTAAGTCCCACAGCCCAAAACAATTATTTCCAAAAAAATATAGCCATTTTTAGACAGACATGCTTGTGAGCAGTTTATCTTCAAACTTCCTTAGTGTCCCAGGTCACTGCAACAATATTATTCTTCTAGCCACTCATTGAGAAAATAATAGTAGACTGGGAATTTTAAAGGGGTTAACAGCCAGACCCTTACACAGAGCTTTTCCCAGATATGCAGCAAAACTTTGCCCTTATGTAATTACTCATTACTCAGGTGCCTGAAATCGGCTTCCAATCACTGTCCGTGGCATACCTTTGCTGTATATATTGGAGAACATGCTCTCAGTGTTTTGGTATCCCTTAACTGTTGAGGGATTTTTCTGCAGGTTGGCTTTAAATTTAATTTTGCGATAGTTAAACAGATAATGCTCCCAAAATCTTTCATGGTAATTTAGATCTTTTTCATACTTTAATGATTTACTGGTCTCTGGCTAGTCCTCATCTTCCTACCAGCTTCCTACTGGATCTGTGGTGGTATGAATTGACACAGCATCCAGTAATAGTCAGATCACCCCCAAATACACAGCTAAATCAGTATCCCTAGTGCTACTAAATGATTAATTATTTATTTATATACATTTTTGATATGGAAATTTGGTTTATTATTTTGCTGCAGTGTTGCTCATTATCAATTGATCAGGGTCTCTGACTCATCACATCTTTGACAGAGTTACAGGTTTCCAGCATAAAGAACCTGAAGAAGAAAAGAGGAAGTGGCCTCAAGAGAGGAGATACCTAGAAAAGGTGTAGATGTGGCACTTAGGCACAAGGTTTAATGGTGGACTTGGCAGTGTTAAGAACATTGGACTTGATAATCTTTAAGGTCTTTTCCAATCTAAACTCTTCTATTCAATTTAATTTTATCTTTTAACAGATTTCTTGAATAAAAAAAAGATACAAAAATTTCCACCAGAACTAATATTTGACAGAAACTGCTCCTAGAGAAATTTTCCTTCAAAGGGTGTTCGTAGTCAGTGTTTAAGGTGAACTTTTACTAATATAGTGGAATACTCCTGAGGAAAGGGCAGCAGGGTGTAAATCTTTGCCCAGTGACTGATGGATGGCATTCCTCATAACATATTGCTTTTCACCTTATCAGGCATTAAGAGCAGAAGTCACTTTTTGAGTTACAAATGGCATCCTACTTTCATCTGGGTTTTCTTTCAAAACCTTCAATCAGGATATTTGCTAAAGCCAAAGCTTCTTACTTTATAGAGCTTACAAATACAGCAGGGAAAAGTCTGGTGGCTCTTTTACTGCCTTGGGCATTTCTATAGGTTAACCTGCCTTCCTGGAGAGCACAGGTAACTTCCCTTGATCAACACAGAAATTATTCTGAATCAAGATTCTGTGTCACAAAGAGAGGTCTCAGTCTTCAAACTCTTTCTTGGGCCTTTGCTACTGTTTTTTTAAAGTACCAAACTAACCCTTTATTGCTGCTTCCCAAATCCTTGATCTCAAAGACAGTGTTCTCAATGGCATTCTATGATAAATCTTCACTCAAGATGGATTCCCCATTAGTGTTCGCTCTGGGCAATGAAAAACTGTTTTAAGATATTTTTGTTATTTGACTGCCATGCAAACATCCTACATCTGTGAATACAAGACCCCCTGGGCAAAGAAAACTTGAGACTTGCCAAAAGATACAAGTCTCCATCCTGTTAACTGCAAGATCTCAACATGTCATTGCCCCTCAGAGATTTGTAATTCGTCCATTCTTCTCAACAAATCCCTGTTCTCCTTCCAAACAGCCAATTAAGACTTTGCTGAGAACCTCGAGTAGAGGAGGCAGTAGTAAGTATTACTATAAGTCAATGACAGTGAGTCCTTAAAGGTGTACTGGCACCCCAAGAAGGTGAAAAGGAATCATGTCTAGAAGTCAACCTATCTATAGGTATGTAGCCTAAAACACATTGAAAAATACCTCTTGTCTCCTGATCTTTGAGGTTTTCTGGAGGTGTTGCTTCCTGTCTGCCCTGATTTAGGTACAGGAATATTTTTGGGTTTCTCTTTTTTTTTTTGCTTCTAGTCTTCCCAGTATGGCTGTGACTTTCCACATCTTTTTTATTCCTTACTTCTTTATCTTTTTCTCTCCTCTTGTTTATTTTCTCAAAATTTTACCTCAGTCCTTCCAGTTGCTGTATCTCCTATTTCTTTCACCATTTCTCTCTCCTATTCCCCTTTGCTTTAATTTTCCTCAGCCCCTGCTTCTCCATCTTTTCCCACTTCTACCTGCATCATGATTTCCTACCTGCAAAGAAATACTGTCCCCACAGGCTCTGCAGCACCCTTTGATCATCCTCTAGCCTCTGCAAGCAAGCTCCTCCAGCAGCTCCACGTACTCCAGTTAACCCAGAGACTCCAATGAGGCTGAGAGGGACTTGCGCTGCAGGAACCAGAGGAGGGTTAGCGCTGCCCTGAAAGGTGAAGCAGAGAGGGTCAGTTTGCCAAAACGGAGAGACTGGCAAGAAGACATGGTGCCAGCCACATGCTGCCTCATTCATGTTCCCCCAATTAAAGCAGCCTGTAGGGAAAGTAGCATGCCACTGTAGTGCACTGGTGTACTGACCCCTCCGAGTGCTTGTTAGTGCTCACCACACTCAGCATTTCCTCTCCTTGATTGATAGGACGATATGTGTGTGTATGGCAGAGAGCAGATTCATTACAGCACATTAGCCAGACAGGCAGACAAATGCCCACAGGGGCAGAAAAGCTGTAAGGAATAAATAAAAACTTTATTATTTTTCTAAAACTTCATTTCCCCAGGCTAAAGTGAGGAATACTGGAGGAACAAGAGTGTGGAGAGAGCCCAGAAGAGAAAGGGAGTGGTGAGAACTGGAAGGAAAGTTTATTAGCAGACAAAGAAAGGTTTAAAATATTCATTGTTAGATTCAGGGTGTGAATCTCTATTTATATTTTTATTTTCGGTCCCACTGCTTACTAGGAAAGAAAGGTTCAGTGCATCAGATACCAAGGCATGAGAACATTCCTGATATAACATGTCTGAAATGTCTGAAACCTGGCTGCTCCACTTACTGAAATTTATAATTCCTCAGTTTTAGAAATGAAAAACAAACTAGTACCAGCCTTTATCAACAGCTGCCACCATGTGGTATTTGAAATACCACAGTTTATTCCAAATAGAAAGAAATATGGTGGCATCATCTGATCTGTTCAGTGACGAGTTTTAAGCCTCCTCTGGGTAACTTACAGCTCATAAGAAGTGATGTGGCTGTGGGGCAGCGCTGTACCCCTGCATACACTCTGCTAAGGCCAAGGAGTAGATACACAACCGCTGTACCAAACCACTTGTCCATCACCTGTCCTTGGAGATGGGGGACCAGACCACAGTCCAGAACTGCCCAAAGCTATCAACATCAGTGCATGAAAAAGGTGTATTCCCAAATGGCTGGTGCCAAAATCTTTTTCTGCCAGGCACAGATTTACCAGGTTGCAGCATCCTCTCTCCCTCTGTCATGAGATGCTGCCTGCTCTGACGCGGGGCAGGAAAGCAAGCATGGAGCCCTGGACTCTGTTCTCACTGCCCTCTGGCTGGATCTTAGCTTTTCTGCTGCCTGAAAATACATTGTGGTGTTGAAAGAAAACTCCAGAGACATTCCACTATCCAAAAGGAAGATAAAGTGTAAATTGTTAGCCCTGGACCATTAGAGAGTTGATCCAAAGATTAATGATTTAAAGAACATGTTGTGAGGCAGCACAGGGACAAGACCTAGTTAGTTTAATACCTTGGTATTTGCTTGCTTGAGCCCTATTTATTTTTTAGAAAATGTTAATTCCAGCAGTTTCATCCTCACCTCTCTCCTGATTTCATTTTAGGTGCACTCCAAAATGAGCTAAATGTGTTACAATTAAGGATAGCTTTCGGCAGATAACACAGCATTCTGAAATCTGCTTTGTAAATATCCACTGGTAATAAAGGTACCTCTGAGATTGCTGGAGCTTTGTCTGATGAAAAGTGTGTTCCCATTGGAAAAAATCCATTGAACGCAGGATACTGTGAAACTGGCATATGACACTGTGAATAATGTGCACGGGCTTCTTCTCGAGGGTGCTTGTCTGGCCACTTTTGATCCTGTAGCTTTCCTCTGAGCTGAAACTGTAGTCCAGTAAGTGCCTGCAGCATTGCTTTATTTCTTCCCTTCCCACTATTCGCAGAGCTGAAAAAAATCACTACAAAACACACACACAAAATAGAAGCAGCAATTTAATTTCTCGAACAATGTACATCTACTATTAAAAAAAAAGAGAAAACAAAGAAAAAAGCAAATTAATGTTATGGTTATAGGGCACCCATAAGAACACAATCCCTAATGTAGTACTGGTTAAAAAAAAAAAAAAAAAAAAAAAAAAAAAGATGAGAAGAAACAGTTGGCATTCAGTTAACAATCATGTTTGGAGGTTTGTGATTGACTTTGTTATTCCAAGGGAAGCCAGGTACCAGGCTCTTGGGATTAGGTACAAAGGCAAGAAAAAAGTGGACACGTATGAATCTCAAAGGTGACTGCTGGGTTAATAAAACAGTCTGTTTTCTGTTCACCCACTCTTCCTCTCAGTGTGCAAGTACATTAAAATATGTCAAAAGGAAAGCCATTTGCTGGGGAAAAATAATTCAGCTAAAAGTCAAAATTTCCAGCTGGTGTGTTGCCTTGGTGTGTGCAAGTGCGCTAACAAAGTGACCCACACATCTCACTGGATGAAAGTTGGTATCCTCATTAAAGTAGAAACAAACACTTGAAAACAGGAACAACTGCCAGTTAAAAAAAGGACCAGAATTGAAATGAGAAGCCTTCATTTTTTCCCCATTCTGTTTCCTACTTGCTCTATAGCAGATACTATATATATTTTTAAGTAACTGCTTGAAAAGTCATAAAAGAAAACCTGATTCTGTATGCAGTTACCATTCCCATTTGCTGGGGGAACTGCACTGCTAACAACCATCCACATTATCATCGTGTGTTTAGAAGAAGAAATATTTTCACAGTCCAGTTTCTAAACTGCCACATACAACACAACGGTTGGTTCCTGCAAAGAGTCACCCTTTCAAAAGTGAGTAGCTCTGGGGAAGAAAACCTTATATCAGAATTGCTCACACTAGAAAGTGATTGTAGGATCAACCTCCAACCCTTTAAAATAAAAGCACGTTTATAGTGGCATATACTTCTTTTGCCCCAGGAAACACAATGAGTCTTGAACACAATCACTAATTCAGTGCAGTGCGAACATTTCATGTAATATGAACAGCACGAGACATTAGATCTTCCTTGGCCCAGGCCCTGACAGAAAGCACTGCTAGATAAACAGAAAGCAAAATGAGGGAAGTGGTACACCACAGTGTGAGCAGCCTTTTGTTTATTGATGACATTATTTTCCCTGGGGGTGAAAAGAAAAAGAAAAAAAGGAGTAAAGAAGTATTCCAAAATCTCTGATGACCTCAGCAGAATTCATTATGATGAACCACAGAACCCCTTCCTGGGTGAGGTTGGAAAGACCTCTGGAGATCATCTAGTCCAACTGCCCTGCTCAAAGGAGGATCAGCCACAGTATGTTGCTCAGGGCAGTGTTGAATTTTAAATATCATCAAGGACAGAGATTACACAGCCGCATCAAACAAAGTATTCCAGTGTTCGAACACGTATGCACTAAAAAAATATTTTTATTTAGGGGAATTGAAATTTTGCCCATTTCAGTTTGTGCCTATTGCCTCTTGCCCTGTCATTGGGCACCATTAAGACCCTAGCCACATCATTTTTCCTCCCCATCCAGTCGGTGTTTACACACATGAAGGTCATCCCGAGCCTTCTGTTCTCCAGGCTGAACAATGGTAGTTCTCTCACCCTCTCATAACTCTCAAGTTCCAAACCCTTCAGCATCTTTGTGGCCCCTTGCTGACTTCAGTACATCCATGTCCCTTTGGTATTAGGCAGCTCAGAACTGGACACAGCACTCCAGCTGTAGCCTCTCCAGTGCTGAGAGGAAAATGATCACCCTTAATTCAGTGGGGTTTCTGATGCACTCAAGAAGAGTCTGTTGGACTTTCTTGTTGAAAGGTAGTGCTGTGGGGCTCATAGCTCACCAGTCTCCACAGCCTTCTTTGCAAAGCTGCTTCCCAGTTGCCACAGATAGAAAAGGGATTTGGCTTTTTTCTTTTAGAGTACCTTCAGTTAAGACTCTGATGTTACATACATCACAAAAACGACAGCACCACTTCTCGTAGTAGCCTCTTCTAATAGATACAAGTAAGAGGGAAAGCTGAGGAACAGCTGAGTCTAGCTAGCACATCTGTGCTGATTCAAAAATAAAATGAAATAAAGTACTATATGTCCTAACTGCTGATGTCGTTCCTTAGCCACAGAGAGTTCTTTCGTACACAGGCTTTGATCCATTGTGCCTGCATTATTTACCAGCTCTACAGATACGTGCATAGTCAGCTCCAGTCTAAAGCTCAGCAAAAACTAAAGACTTTCCATGTGCCCAGAAAGTCACCTTGCTCTTTTGCCAGAGCCTCAGGCTGCCCTAACCATGGGACTAACCAGTGTTGCTTCCCAGCTGTTCTGCAGTGTGAACGATTTCTTCTCCTTACCTCCCTGGCCCTCTCTCCTATTTTGGAGAGACTACTTCAATGTGAATACCTGTAAAGTTCTGAAATATGAAAAATGAGAAGGTGACTGTACCTGCCCCTTCCTGGTCACCACAGTCTTATCATGCCTGTTTGGTGGTCACACTTGCATACTAAAAACATAATCTTGCAGTCCTTTTGCAAACTAAACTCCCTGTTGACTGATATGTCTTTGTATTAAAAAATTTACTGGATATGCAGAGTAGCAGTTCTGAACAAAGGAATATAGTCATTTTTCTTTTAGTTCTCCCTTCCAAAAATGCCCTAAGGCAGTCATCTATTTCAGTCAATGGAAGGCTGAAAATGTTCAATCAAAAAAAATCTATTTTTGCGCAATAGAAACATAAAAGACATCTAAAAGCCACAAATATTATTTTTGTACACATTGAGGACCAGATGCCTTCACATTTCATTGACCTTTTTGTTAACCCCTTACTTGCCAACTTTTTGCCTGGAGCAACTTTTGACAGAGAAGGAATATGTGTTTATTAAGGAGTACATACTTATGATCTTTTAGTTATATTATTGGGGAAAGAGGAGGACAGTTACATACACATATGTTAAGTATAAAAGACATACAGAAACTTCAAACATGCTTCCCTTTATATAATATTCATTTATCTGAGCAATTTTACAATTTAAAAAATAAAAAAAAAATAATTAAAATAATATTTTGAAACTGCAATCCAACTTAGCTTGCATGGTTTGCACAATATCATACAAGTAGCCAAACAAAATAAATAGTAAGTCCTATTAATTTTACAGTAATTTCAAATACAATTTGCTTTATTCAGAAGTGATCAAGTTGTACCAGGATTTTTTTTTAAAAACAGTGCTATAAATTTTCTTTTATTCTTTATAGTTTTGGGCTTTCAAAATTTTCTAGTCAGATCATTGAGTCAAAGAATTCCAATGGAAACAAAAAAAAATTAAAGCTCTGTTATAATTAAAACTCTGTATAAATTATTTCAAAGTAAAAAGTATCATAAGAATTTTGCATGAAGGTTAGCTTCAAGTGAAAGGCAAATATATACCGGTTTGGAAATACTCAAATATAATCCATTATAGCCTTAACTCCAATCTGTAGCAAAGGCAAGCAACAAATATGTATTTATGTTCATAGCAGTTTAGTCCTTGCCACTCCAGTAAAAATAAATTGATGTTTAAAAATTCAATACACTTTATGTAATGCAAAGCCTGGCTGCTTTTTGTTATTGTTATTATTATTATTATTTCCAGTTAGAATAAAATATAAGATGCAGAAATTCTGAAAAAGAAGTTTTACACTCTACAAAGGGCATAGGGAAATAAATAGGATCAGTTCAAATACTAAGTGATGAAGGTAATGAGCAAGTTGGCTTTCTTGAGAATTGGAAATGTAATTCGCTAAAACAGAATTTCAGCAGTGTGGAAAAGGTGTATTAGTGCAATAAAAGACAGGAATGAGAATTGGCCAGACAGCTGCCTTAAGTTAAAAGGGAGGACATTAAGGAGATTTGGAAATACACATCCAGGTGCATCGCAGTATGACTCAGACAAAAGCCCTGCTGTAGAACACTAACACCTAAGAATCACACCCAGAATAATCTAATGATAAATACATACCTTTTTGAGCAGCCTATGCCAGAAGGATTAATAAAGTGGAAAGAAATTAAATGAAAGTAAACAGCAAGTATTAATAAGGGACTTAGGATCTGAGCTATGAGGAAAGTTGAAAAGAATTACATGATAAAGAATTCTAACATATACATTAACATATATAATTCTAACATATATATGTGCTTCTAACATATATATTATATATAATAAAATATATTATATATTATAGATGTTAAAATATATATTAAAAACATGCATGCCAAGAAAGAAACAACTATTACAAGGATAAAATAAGTTATTATTGTAATTATGGTGACATTAAGAGTATTATGTAGAATATCACAACAATTCTTCATAGAAAATATGGGAAAACAGGGATATAGTGTTCCCAAGGAAAAAAAAAAAATAAAAAGTGATATAATCCCCACCACTTGATTTGTTTAAATTGAGACTTGGCAAAACATTAGTGAAGTTATTGTACAGTAGGTCATGATCCTGTATTGGCAGGGGATGGACAAAATGACCTAGCAGGTCTTTTCCCTCTCAATCTTCTTTGATTCTAAAAGGCTCTAAGTCAGATGCTTCCATCATTTGTCTACAAGATCAGCAGAGCTAGGGCTACCACAGGGAGACCAGTAAGGGTGAGGGTGAATGTAGACTGGCTAATAAAATATCAGAAGCCCATAAAAGTCAAGAAATTCTTTCTCTTTTATTGCTATAAATATATACGTATCTTCTTCTCAGGGTTCAGTGTGAATGACTGCACAGAAAACTAAATTTTAAGACACTGAAAAGCAAAATGCAGAGGGATCAGGCTGGAGCAGCAGCAAAGAAAATGTGCAGTCCCCTGCCATCAACTTTTTGAAAATGTAAGTCTCAAAGGTAAGGCAGTAGCAGGATTTCATGCATAAACTTCTCTTCCTGATTACCATTCTCATTGAAACAAGTTCTTGAAGAAAAGCCCCTACCAATAGTTTAATTGATGTCTGTCTATGCTATTCCAATTTCTCTTTAGCAATCAAAAGTATTAGAAAATAATGTTTGAGAAATAACCTAGAATCAAAGAAATTTATTTCCTTTGAGGATGTTCAGGAAAAACCTAGTGACCCTGGTGGCAGTTAGGGTTTCTTGTCATGAAAGCAGGAGGTGGTGACAGAGGATAGCAACCACTGGTTATTGAGATCTATTGTGACCTGGTTCTGTTGTGAACCCAGAGTCTGAGCACCATCCCTGGAGTTCCCTGAGGGCCTCCTACTTCCAGTCTGGGTCATAAGTGTGTTCAACTGCATTGGGTGTCAGGCTTACAGGCTGTGAATGGGACAGCTAAATATTACTGTTTACATCCCCATTAAGGTTGTGTACCACCTCTGCAGAAGTGTCCAGCCTAATGCACAGGTGTAAAAAGACAGAGAGAAAGGGCAGCATCAGTAAGTCTCTAGATAATGACACTCAGAAGTGGGGGTGTCTGTGCATGTGGCCACCCTATTTTGCCTCCTGAAGCTGAAGAGAAAGCCCTCTGACTAGCTGTTAGTTTTGTCTGAGGTCTCTTATTACATTCATATGAGGAAACAAAGAGCATCTCTGGGAAGAGAACATGGAAAGGAGTACAAAGGATAAAGTAACAAAGTCTTCTGTAAGGTAACACTTATTTTTTTCTCTTTTCCAATGCATAACAACTAGATATCGTCACCTTTGCAGCATTATCTTAATGAGAAATAGTCTATACCCACTTGTATTCTATGACGTTGTTGGTTTTAACTTTTTGCTGTTTTTTGAATGTGTACATGCACACTCATGCAAACACAAGCGTATCTTCTACCCAAACTAAAATACATTAGAGCCACCATCAGTTTAAGATCTAAATGTAGTAGCTAATATATTCTTGTGGTGTAGTTCTAAGGAGAGTGTTTATGTAACAGAAGTCCCATGGCCTTTTGGAAGGGCATGTGCTCTTCATAGCAAGGGAATTTGAAAATTCCTCTTCAGTGCATTTTCCTGCCTTCAGCATCAAAGGCAGATTCAGGAATACAGGACATAAAATCCCAATAGTTCATTAAATGAATATTTTAACGCAATAAAATACATCGGAGACTATAATAAAAATAACAGAAAACCTTGAATCACCAGGTCTATGACAGATGTCACAGCACTTTTCAGTCTGGAAGGTGTTCCTTACAGTATTTGTCCCAGGGTCCTTAATATTAATCAATTCACCAGACTACCAAAAAAAGAGAGTATTTTCTGGGTTTTGAATCAAAGACCATTCAATTCCTTATCCTGAAAAACAAACTAAATTGTCAATATTTTCTTTTTTAAAAAAATACTATTTTCTCTATTTTTTTCAACAGTAAATCTGTATATATGGTAATTTTGCAATAATTTGATTAATTACTCCCTGGTATTTTACAGATTAGCAATGATCCCCAGTTCATGACTGCAATGCATTGCCTTACAGCACTCAAAGTGGAAATTAGAACTGCACAGGGCCAATTAGTATATTCAAATGCTGATTAGTACTGTCAGTTTTGTTAATGAAAACATTAGGGACTATGAATACTATAGGCATCTCTTTAAAATAATATATTTTCAGTAAATTATCAGTCTGGATATTGGCATAGAATGTGTAAATTGATTTAAAGAGCTCCTTTTCAGCTTGGGACACTCTGCTTATATGCTGAGATTTAGGTTTCCAGCTCAAGGAGCCAAAACCAGATGTGGTAATTACCAGCACAATGGCAACTCTTCTATGTGAGGGCTTCTGAGAGCAGATGATCCCACTGCACTGGGGAAGGGGCTCCTCATGGATGTATGAGGGAAACAGTTTTCATCAGCAATCTGGAGTCAGATGAGCAATGTAACCTTGCAATTTTGGTGGGATTGTTTTGTTTCATTTAAATGACTCAATAATCAGTACAACTAATTGTGTTCAAAAAGATAAAATCATGAACATTTATAACACAGCCTATAAGGAGACATGCTTGAAGCACTGCGTAACTCCATAAAATAAATCAATACTTTTCACCACCAACCATAAAGAAATAAACACAAAAGCCTTTGATTGGTACACTTTATACTGGCAAGACACAAGAATCCTGTCCACCCCAAACAGATGAAGAGTAACCTCTCTTTGTCACACCACATTGTGCCAACACAATGAAGCTGTGAAGTTCCTGTCCAAGTGAAGCATCAGGATTAGTTTACATTAAATGCCTGGGACTGTATATGGACTAAAGACGCTGAGGAAGACTCCATACAATCCTCCCCATGTTCATTCCCAGAGCTTACCTCACAAGGTACACCCTTTGCTGACAGCCTGTAGGCATCCTGAACAAAACTAGGTGCACTGCAAGCACAGTGACACAAGCACAGAGGTGTCTCATTACAGTCAAAACACACAACTATGGCTCACTCCTTTCCACGTCCACCCAGAAATTTCAGCATCCACCTCAGGCTGTTGCCACACCCAAAGTGGGCCTTCTGCAGTCCTTGGGTGTCCCTTCCATAAGAGCCTTAGCACTTCCTAGGCAATGCAATGCAATTTTCTCCATGATCTTTGATAGAATATTTGTCTTTCAGATGAATGAAGAACAAATTCAATTTCCTTGGACCCTCTAATGAAAATACATTCTATCCTGTACAGAATGCAAATTCAGATCAGATAAGTTTGACAGTCTCTCCTTATGTAAAGTATATCTAAAATAGTGTTATGAACCCATTGAGTTCAATAATGTACAAAAAGCATCCTATTTCATGAAATAAATTTTTAAAAATCATTGTTTGGGTTTTAGCTTAACTATTCAGGTTTTTCAGTATCAGAAAAGCCAAAAGCTTTTATTTTTAAAAGACAGAATGCATGAGATACTATTGTATTCATAAAATTTGAGGGAATGAGACATTTTTAAAAAAGCACATAATACTAACAAAAACATCTTTGTTGTATGTACAATCACACTACTTGTTATGGGCTGCATATCAGAAGAATACATCTGGTTGTATTTTTCCTCCAAGTATTAAACTTTTTAAGCTAAATATTGAGGAGGGAAGTGAAAAGAAAATAACATATTTGATAAATAGGTACATGCAGCTGAAAAAACCTAGCTGTGACATGAATAATTATTTCATGATGTCCCAAGGAGGCTTGCATTCTAATACATTAAGTGTGACCTTTCTATAGGAAAAAAAAAATACCAGGCCCTCATGCTCTAGATCTTGGGCTAGCCTGGCAGCAGCCACTCACACAAATTGAGAGCGAGACATAATCCTGCCAGTCTTACATTTTTCTGAGAAGTCTGTAACAATGTGTGCAGCAGACCTGTTTCAAGAAGCACAGTTGCTACATATTAAATCAGACGAAGAGCACAAAAATTCCTCCACAGACAGCCTGAACACACAAGTATTCACAGAGAGTGTGAATACCTGCTGGCCAGTTTTAAGTTCCTGATGTTTCTCAACTTTTCAATAGGAGACTTTCCTGCTTTTGTGTTCTTCTCCATCTCCCTGTCCCTGTACCAAGGGGAGTCCAGGAAATGAAGATGAAGCATCACTTTGATCTTCATTTTGTGACCTTCAGCAGGCAAAAGATCAGCTGTGCAAAAATTTTTTCTCAATCTCTGCAAATATATGTTGCAGCAGTGCTCAAAGTAATACAAGATGTTTGTTGCTATAATTCAATTAATCCCCAAAAGTTATATTAATCTACAACTATTAAATCAAATATTATGAAATGATGATAATGTCTATCATCATCATCATCATTATTATGTTTTACATACATAAGACTTTTCTGATCCTCAGTAGTCTGCTGGGCAAAGGTAAAGTACCATTTTTTACCTCATGGTAGCACAATCATTTTTCCAATAGAAAGCTGTAAGAGGTTTTAATGTTGGCCTAGTGTATTTTGTCCATAACCTTGCTCTCAGAGGTGCTTTCTATACAGAAAAACATTCACATAAAAATTTGCCTGGGGCCATGTCCAGGAATGAGAACATTTCAATTAAAGCAGTCAAGAGTTCAGAAACAATCATATGATTCATGAGTTTAGACACTCTAAACAACAGATGCTTCTATCAGGTTCACCAGAATACACAGATATTTTTAAAAATCTTTTAATGCAGCCCAAGTATTCCCTCCTGTAGGTTTCAGGATAATTCTAATTCTAATGCAATAACTTCAGTCATTGAGCATCACTTTTTAAGGGTGTCCTGTACTGAAAAATATATGTACTTGTTACGTATTGTTTGCTTGCTAACTCCTCATAGCAGGTGCTGGTATGGTGAGGAACATGGATGGATAGTCTCAGTGCTGAGCTATGTTATCAAGTAAATGCTGATATATAATTCCTACATTCAGGACAATTGATCTCTCATAATTATCTTTCAATCTATGATGTTGTAAAATTTATATATGCAATTGTGAAGCTTCCTCACTAGATAGTAATAATATCTGCAAAAACTGTCAAACTTTAACCTGGGTAAGATTATAATTTACCATTTCGTAACTACAGAAATCTGCTTCAGAGGGAGAAAAACCTGATCATTTTGCCTTCTTCCTGTTTCACAGGTTTTATTTTTGCCTTCTCCATCCTAGAAGACTCATGGAATATGAATAGAAACGCCCATCTCTATGGAGCTGAAAGAACTTAGGGATTGTGGACTCCACACATAGTTTCTTATCCCTTGTTCAAAACAAGGGTTTACATGCAAAGCACACGTCCCAGTTTTAAAACTAGAATATGTGTCTGCAAATCTGAGAGAAAGAGGAATAGAAAAATGTCTGAAACCTTTTTTCTAGTATAATTAGGAAAAATATCTTGCAGTAGATTGGAAAGAAATATTAACAAATGTCACCTGACTTCTCATACTGGGTGCTTGATATGGTATGTGCATGGTACCAGGTAGAACTTCTCTGAACTCATTGGTAATCATGAAGTGAAACCCAAAGTGATAGAAAAAAGGATCAAAGCTTCTGCCTACATATAGTTATAATATTTAAATTAGTCCTGAGTCCTAAGATCAGGAATTTAAATCTCCTTGATTAAGCTTTAATAAATGCCACCACAGATGCATAGTTACTACATTTAAGCTACTAGTTTGAGTATGAAATTGGCAGCATCAGATCAATAATGCCAGTTATGAGAATCTTATGCATTCTTTTCATCTCACTATTTTCCTTCCCTCTGAGTCTTTCTCTTCTCACTTATTCTTCCTGAGTAATATTTTTCTGGGCTGGACTTGCAGGGATGACAGGCAATACCTTTTACTCAGGCAATTCCCTTCTTGTTCTTCTTCTGGGATACAGTTTCTTTTCTCATGACTGCCACAAAATGGAAGTCTGGCCTCCTAAATTACTGGATCTTAATGGTAAGGCCATTTACCTTCACATATCAGGGCTCCTTCAAGCAACGTGCTGCCCTTGCCTCACTATACTGTCACTTTCTATTAGGTTGCTTCTGTGAAATTTCTGAAAGATTTTCTCCTCTTGCTTTCACCTTTCAGTCTTTGAGCATGAACCTGCATGGAAGGAATGCACAGAGGGCCCTGAGGACAAGAAGAATTACTCTCAAGGGAAGACTAAATGCCATCCCAACCATTCTCTCTGCTGGAAGAAATATCAGTTACTGAGTTCTTGAGAATTATTCTATATCAATTACAGCTGCTACCTTTTTCAGAATCCCATGACTTAGGCTCCTCCTTGTTCACCCATGTCAAGGTACGCATTACTAATATGTTCTTCATGTAAACACCTTTGTAAGTGGCCTTTCCCATTTAAGTATGAAGAATTTCTTTCTAAGAAAGTGTCATGGTTTAACATAATTTGGTTTTTAGTTAAGGAAAAATCCACAAGCTAAGGAAGTGATTCCCTGTAAGGACTTCAGCAGCTTCCTTTGGACCTGACAGAACCAACCACTACAGAAGGCTGCAACCTGTGACACATGACACCTTTTAAAAAGACAAAAGCAGAACTGCGCAATCGGTTATGGAGTGCGAAACCCCATGGATGTGTTGAACCTAACAAATTCATCTGGAATTCAGTTAGGGTATAGTTCAGCATTCCTTGTCCTGCTAAAAGTACCATGGAATGTGTGATGATTGCAATGAAAAGCAATTATAGGGTTTTTTTCATTCAAGCAATATCTGAGCAATGTAAAAGGTCTCATAGCTCCCTATGACAATTGTGGTACTTTATTACATAATCATCTAATCATTTTATTTAAATATTTCCATAGTAGTGTACAGCACCTAGACTGTCCCTCTGTCTGCCTCACAATTATTAAATAACTTTCTTAGGTGCTGAGAAGATCATAATGCATGTACAACGTAATAATGCAGTGCACAATGATACATAGATGTATATATCTTCTTGCCAAGGACCCCTCAGGTGTAGCTCACTGGAATGTTTTATTTTCACTGAGTTAACATTCTGGGGGAAAATCCAACAAGATGTACTGTATTTAACCTAGAAACATTGCAACATGGGTGCAGCTATTTTGGTACCAACAGATATTTCTTTGTTAAGAAGAAATACCAAAGATTGTGGAGATATTTAGAGTAGTGTCTTAATAGAAAATTCTCTGTTAAAACACCATGTTCTAGAATAGAAAAGTCCTCAGAAACCTTTTCTGTTTTATAGGGATTGACCTCTCTTTTTCTAGATCTTCTGTAATACCTTGCCCAAAATAGCACGTAAGTCCACTTCAAAAATACTGCAGACTTGTGTTTACTAAAAAAAGTTCACACTGAGAACCAAAACCATATGAAATAAAGATGCAAAAAAAAATTTGATACAACAATCAATTCTTTTTCTGTATAATTGATGTTTGATAAATGTTCAGAAGAGTTATATAATTATATGAATTTTACAAAACATTACTAAAACTATTAAACAATATGTTTATGTAAGCAAATCAAATATTTTTTGAAGATGCTCAAATCAAACTACAATTCATACATTTTGATTAAAAAGATAAAATATATACACAAAAACCATATTAATAGTCACTAATAGAACTACAAATACAGACTCAACTAATGTCACATAATGTTATATACATAAACCATGATGCTTCTACAATCTTACAGATATTTTAGTTTATGGATCACTCCATTTTGAAGATACACATTTGCCTTTTAATGAAGAACATCACTTTATATAAACCAAAAAAATTTAAAATACTTATTTTGCATATTGTTGTGTGTTTTGTCTGTTGGTGTGGATTTTCCTTGTTTTCTTGACTGAGAAATCATTTTAACAGAAGACTGGTAGTTTAAGCTCTGATTACAGAGAAAAAGATATATACAGATATGTAACAGATATATTTTCTTCTAGATTGTACCCCTTTATTTTATAACTCTCTCTAAATGTGGGGGCTTTTTTTCAAAACTTACATCTTTATGTTGCAAGAAGTTACATATTTGTTGCAGTCAATGAAGTTAATAATAGGATTTAATGGCATTCAGTTTAGGAACATTCAGTAGTTTTGTTTTATGACAGTTACATGAAAGTTTCCAAGAGCTGCCCACATTTGCTATCAAAGAACCCTACAGCACTTTTGCTTTAGTCAGAGAATCATTGGTAGTCTAATTATAAAAGCATACTTACTAGTCAAACTGCTGCAGGATTTCTACATCACAGCTTATTCACTGAATCAAACAGTCTTTTCTCCTGTCATGTTGATTTGTAAAACTTACACTTGTCATTACTGATCTAGATGTAGTTTGGGATAATTAAAAGCAAAAATCAGAAATTCAGCATCTCCTTTTCCTCCCCTCTCTTTTTAAACATTTATTTTTCAATGCTTTGCTTACAGTCCTGTAACAAATACTGCTACCATGCTGGTTAAAATCTCTATGCATAACAGCTAATTGGCTATCTAAGACATCTTCTTTCAATGAGCAATGGTTATTGAATAGAATACAGTGGTATTCTTGGAAAGGGAGGAAAAAAAAAAAAAAGAGACAAGAATAATGGGCACTAGAATGACCATACAAAAAGAGGAGAAATCTCAGATTAGCCCAAACTCCCAGGCCCTAATCACTGACAGAAGAATCTGATAAATCAAGGAAAAAGACATCAATCCATTCAAACAGGATTAAAGGTTTAAACTGAAAACCAACAAACTTGTTAGCTTTTGTGGGAAAAATTTGCATCAGGATATTTTAGATATGAAACAGACAACTAAAATATTTCCAACTGCCTATTTAGTACCTCACATAAAAGACAAGAAAACAACAACACAGAATATAAAATCAGTGCTTAATTAAACTGATTCATGTGAGAATGTTGCAGAGTGCAATAAGCCAATAACCAATAATTAATATTTAAAGTTGTAAGATTATTGGCATAAAAATAAATATTTATTACTGAAATGTCTTTTTGAATGAGACCACACCTTTTTTAACAAATAGATATATGGGGTTTTTTCTAGACTTTCAATCTTCAGGTTAGAATTACATACTTCATGTGGTGGACATTTACTAGAGCTCTGGAAAAAAATGAGAGAAACTGCTGTGATAGAAATTTCCTTTCTGACTACAAAAGATAGCTACCAGATTTGTTTTATCCCTTTATTTAGTGGAAAAAGAAAAGAAAGGTGTTGTTCATTATGGTTTATGTTATTCTTAAATCTCTTGCCATAGTGGCTACAATTTTAAAGGGCATGCAACAAAAGGATGAAAATAAAGTTTCTATGCCACATGCAATACCATCTACACCACCTTTGTATCACTGTTGCTGATGATTTTCCAAATGGATTTTTATTTCAATTATTCAAAAAGCCTGTTTTACAACTTCTTCTGTTTTAATTAATAGGTAAGTCAGTTTTTAGCCAAATTATTAACTATAGTATATTAAATATAGATACATGAACATTATTTGACTTATATTTGTATTCTTTCTTACTGTTAGAAACCTTTGAAAGGAGGGTTAGAAATCATTATTTTAATATCCATTTCTTTCACAGGAGCAATGGTTTATCAGGAGTAAAAACTCTTGTCAATTGCTAGTTATTTCCTTTTTTCAATAATTATTGGAAATCCTGATGCCATTCCAGTTGTAAGATACCCATAACTTAGAATAATTATTTGATTTACCAGTATCTTCTCTTTGCTAATAGTCTTTCTCTAAATATCCTTAAGGAAGCTTCTTTTACAATAAATGCATGGTAATACACATCTTATTTGTTAAATTTACAGTGGACTTCTTCAATCCCAGTCAGCATATACAATATGCCAGAAATTTAAATAATGACATTCTATGTGGAACTTGTTATTGGTCTGGGAATATTTGACCTGGAATGCCATTAACTTATACATTTTAAAATCATGTTTAAAATGCTGCAAAACTAAGATTGTAGTGAATTTAATTTCAAAGTCATTTTGGATGTCCTTTCAAACTGTATGTGGTAATCCTTGATTTTTTGCACTGATGCTAAATGTTAATGAACAGAGCCACAGTGTACCATTTCACCTAGAGCAATGAAAACATTAAAATCTCTTTAGAAGACTGAATAAAACTTTATTTTATAAATATAATCCTTGTTGAAGCTCTATCATTTCACTGTACTTTTGAAATAAGAGCACATGGAAAATATGGAAGAGTTCCTTTGAGATAGCTAACTAAAGCTACAAAATGAGCACGGTACAGTATTTCCAAGGAACACGGTTCAAAAGTTGTACGATTACTACTAAGGTTGTTTTATTCTTTACCACATTTGGAACAGGAAGTCTGTGTTGTTCTTGAAGAATTCTGAAAAGCAATGTCACAGTCTGATGACCCCTTCTCCTCATTAAAACGTTCCCAAAGACAGCTCTCTGCATGATGTTTTGTAGCTTCAGCAGCCATGAACTAATTTGTACCTCTTATTTTGATCATGCACTGGTGAAAGAACCAAACAATATTTTTCTTTAAACACAGAGAGGTCTTTCAACAGCTCAGCATGCACTTCTACCCTCTTTTTAATCTTGGAGCACCTATTTATTTGCTCTTTTCACCACTAAATCTTCTTTGCTCCTTTCTGCCCCCCTGCAAAGCTGCTAGTTAAAATCTTCAGTGTTTTTTCTTCATAGGCTTAAACCATTAGAAGGGTATTACCATAAAAAGGGAGACAAGGACTCAGAGACATGGTGCACCAGAATTTGCATTTCTAATTTTTAATCCAATTAAACTAAAATAATATTTATTTAGCTACAACCTTTCTATAATGGGTATAAATTCACTAAAGCTAATGGAAAATTTTCTTCCTGGAGGAAATTAGTTATAGGTGTTCACTGTGATAACTGATTGGTTCTGCATACTGAGTGTCTCCAGATTTTGCATATAGGTAATTAGTATTCAGGTAGTTGATGTGTTTATTTTGCACATCTTCTTTTTTGTGCATGTGCAATTCATTATGCAAGTCATTTTTTACTCTACATAGTGGATTCTGTATATGCAAATTGTTAGACTGTCTAAGGGCAATAGTTTTTAATACACACCTGGAAAGAAAGGCTGCATGTGTTGGCATATTTGCATTACAGCCAAGTGTTGTTTTTTCAGACAGCATCTGAATAAAAGCTTATGGCAGTATTACTTGTATTTCCTTTTCAATCAGTACATTTTAATCAGTAATGTATACTTGGTGTACAAAGTATGCCTTTTGTAAATCCAAACCCATCCAAACTCACAGAGAGCCTCATTCTACTCCCATTGATTTTGGCTCAAGTAATGAAGACAGGCTTTTAGCCTCTCGAGATTTTTAGTAAGAAGAGAGGAAAGGAACCACTTGGAGAGAAAGTACTAAATCTTGCCTTTTAAGGGGAGAAAAGCTGTGTTCTGACTCATGATCCCAGGTAGAGCTGCAAAACGGGAAATTTCTTGCCCAGAACTTTTCCCTGCACTCCTGTATCCTGTGTGGACATGTGTCCACAAGAGCCCAACCCATGCCTGAGCAGACCCCCTGAGCACAGGAACTGTAGCACACTGCCACTGGAGACTGCAAAGTGGCATCTGGAAAGATGTCCACCCCTCTTGAGGAAAGCCCGCCATAAATCACCATTCTTGCTCTCCCATCCTGACTATCTGATTCCAGAACATTGTGGTCCAAATTACTAAGGGTTGTCACAGGCTCTGGGAATGATGGCAAAGACTGTAATAACACCAAAGCAGGGTTCCCTGTATCCACAGCTCCTAGACATGGCCATTCACCTGCAGGATGAGCATGTATTTCACTCATTTATTTAAAATTCTACTGGATATTTTCCTGAAATATGAACCATTCCATTATCTGGAGAAAATGGAATCACCACCAGTAAATTATTCCTGTTGTGGCTGTGTAAAGCAACGAAATTCATGGTCCTAGGAGATGATTTTTTTATCTAAAAGATTATTTTTGGAATTTTGTTTTGATTTCTTGGGCTGCAAGGAGTTTCTCAAAAGGGCACATTAACAAAACAAACAAACAAACAAAAGCAATTCTCAGCCAACTTTTGCATTACCCTTGGTAATTTTTCAAATCCAAATAATCTAAAATTTACAGGAAAACCTTCTACTTTGCATTATAAGAGGAACAGACATGCAAAACAATTAAAATTTTCAGCTGTCCAAATAAGTAGGCAGAGTTATATTCACAATTTCTCTACTTAGTTATATGTATCCTGTGAGCATGTATGGATTAGTGAAGTGTCATCAAGTACATTCTTGCTGACACGTATTGTCCAGGATTTCTACAGAAAGAATAATGTTTTGTCCAGTACTATTCAGAATGAAGTTAAGGTTCTTCTAGCATGTTCCTCAGGAGACAGTTTCATATTATAATGTTACTTCTCTTACCTTTATATGACTAATGTTTTGTTAGAGGATATAATTTATGCATTTTACTTTGAATAGGCTTATCTTTTTCATAAAAGAAATGTCATTGGACTGAATTTTATCAAGGGATATTTCTGTTTGATTTTTAAAATTAAGGCAGAAATAAATAATAGAGCCTACATTAAAGTGAATTCTAGCTAAAAAAAGTCTGTTTTGTGAACATGTCTCTAACTGAAAATGGGCTGTATACCATTAGACTGGTCCCCCACCAGACTCTGGCAACTCTTGTTACAGCATTTTTTCTGGAGCAACAAGGCTTGCCCTTGCTGGAGAAGGATCAGACTAGGGAACAATTAAAACACATAGGTGTATGTGACTTAGTAGCACATCACTTGTGAAGCCTCTCTTGATTATCTTTACTAAAAGAAAGTAAATGTCAACCTCAAATATGGGCAAGAAAGAAGATTCAGAGAAAAAGAGACATACACAGGCTTTACTGAAGGTAGTAAGGCAGAAGACCATGAAGATGATAAGATAGGTGAAGAGGCTGAAAGGGCAGGGACTAGTCAGCCTAGAGAACCCTAAATGCTGATGGCAGGGAGTGAAAAAAAATAGAGCCAGAATTCTCAGTAATGCCCAAAAGACATTGGGCAAAAATAGAAATATAGGAAATTCCAATTAAATGTAAGAAAACACTTTTTTTTTTTTTTTACTGTTCTAACACTGCAGCAGGTTGACTGAGAAGATTGTGGAGTCATCATCTTTGGGGATATTCAAAAGTAGACTGCACACATCCATGAACAGTGTGCTATAGCTCACCTTGTTCTGAGCAGGGAAGGTGGACTAGGTGATTGCCAGAGGTCCTTCAAATTAACCTTCAAATTAACAGTGATTCTGTGTTTTTTCAGTGCAAGTGAATCAGAGACACAATGAGCAGCTTCTTACACAGTGATAAATGCTCTGAATTTGTTTCCATAATCATGCAATAATCCCAGGGAAGCTCTGTAGCTGTCATCCCCTGTTGTTAGGATTAGAACTATTTACCAGCCAGGGAGAGGTTGTACTTTCCATCAGGAAATTATAAAAAGCCCTTGCAGTGTTGGGAAGGATGATGTCAGGATTGGTGTGGCTTTTTCATAGCAATCCAAATAACCCCTACTAGGTTAGAGAGATGCACCAATTTTATGCAGATTTCTGGAGCCTTGGGAATAAATCTGCTCACAGCTAAAGGGAAGCAGGAATAGGCTGGAATTCTGAAATGAAAAAATCAATCCCACTCTGCTAGAAAATTTCCATGCCGTCCTCACCTAAAATCTGGTGTTTATAATACAATCCCTGTTTATTATAAGGTCTTCTGACTAGATCCAGACCAGTAAGGTCTAGATTTAAGGATGGAATATTCACCACAATTATGTATGGTGTAAATAATTAAAGAGGGGTTTTTGCTCCATAAACTAATTTTCCGACTTTACTAAGTCTTCATCTTGTTGAAACCTTTCCTTCTGATGAAAAACGAGAGATAAGTGTATGACATAACTGAGGAAGTTTCTAAGATCTTCTTTTTCCCTAGAACTACTAGTAACTATAGAACCTGACACAGAAAGAGTCCCAGTTGGACTAAGCAGCTGCCTGTGACTGCTGTGTAATGGTTATGTTTCCATGCTCTTTCCTCTGACTGCTGGGATAAAGGAGTACACTTTGTTTATGAAAGACAGGCTCTAGGGAAAAAGAAGCAGATGCCACACTGTACATCAAAAATGTAGATCCTTGCTCAAGTGCCAGAACAGGTGAGAGGTGCATTGAGCATCTCAAGGAGAAAGGTTAAAGCAAATGAAAAAAATAAAGGCAATGTCATAATAGGGATATGCTAGAAATAACCTAATCAGAAGGACATAGAAGCGTGGGGCTTGGTACATTTAGGTATAGGCTTTTTTCTTTTCTTTGCAAATAATACAAGCATTCAAAGAGTGCCCTTTTACTTGTTATGGGAGACTTGAGTCATACACAGAAAAGTGCTGCAACATAATGTCAGGATGAAGAAAGTCTATTAGGCTTCCAGAACACACTGATGACAACTTTCTTTTAGCAAGATGGAAGAAGGTACTAAGAAGTTTGCAGATGTTTTACAACTGATTCTGACTAATAGGGAGGATCTGATTAAGAAGTTTGAGGTAGAAAGTAATCTTGGTTAACGTGATTACAAAACTGTGATGCTGACAAATCTAAAAAAGGGAAGAATCAGGGCAGCTGAATAAGGACAATGGAGTCCAAAAAAAGCGGAATTCATCAGATGGAGGGAACTGGAAGGTGTCTCTTGGACATTATTCTAAGGGGAAAAAAAAGACTGCAACAGAGTTCACAGTTATTGAGAGGGACTATATTGAAGATACAATGGTAGACTCTCCCAATGTAAAAGAAGCATGGAGCACAGTAAGAGACCAATATGGCTCCATCAGAAGCTCCTTAAGAGACAAGAAAAGGAAAAGGAGAGAAGAAAAATAAATTTTAAAAAAAAATCTAAAAAAGAAATACACACCCATAACTACAAGCATAGATGTAAGACTATAAAGAACTAACATGCAGTGTAGATCAAAATTAATATGAATTTTTTCTAACAAAAAACATAAAATGCAACAAGAAAAACAGTTTAGGAATGCGAGAAACACAAGAAAAAGAATTTCTAGTACTTAACAAGGAAAGAAAGAGAACAGCAGGTAGTAAAATCTGAAAAGTTAGTACAATCTTTGTTTCAGGGTGAGATTTGATCAGATATTGGTAGACAGTTTATTTAGTAATGCTATTGGCACTGTTTTAAATATCATTCTTGCTCACAAAATACAGAAATACAAATAGATAAACTTTGGTAAATAGGTGTGTATCTACCCAGGAAAAAGCACTCAGCAAGTTAGTTATCTGCTCAGTTGTGAGAAGACATCAAATGACAGGCTGCTGACATCCAATGCAGGCTGCATTCAGTAATTTCCTCAATGTCTTAGATGACTGACTAGAGAACATATTTGTCACATTTGCAGAGCTGTTCAAACTAGAACAGGTTAGAGATGTTCAGCAGAACTTGGTTTAAATTTTTTTAGTAATGTTAATAAACAAAAGGCATATCTTGAAATCAACATAATAAAATTCAGTACAGGCTAAGAAAAGTGCTAAGTAAGGAATACTCAAATGATAAATACAATAGGGAAATAGTTGACTATTCTGCCATGCTGAAAAAAGACTTTGGGCTTTCAGCGAATCAGACATTTGATTTAAGCCAAGAATGTGATACCATTGTAAAAAGACATTCAAGGACATACTTTGAGGAGCATCACATACAAGCCAAAAGAATTGTTTACTGTAGGAGATGTCACTTAGAGTGTTCATTTTTGGGTACTGTAAGGTAATACAGAGGTTAATTCTTCTTTGGGAAACAGCCCAATAGTTAATAATATGAGAGGCAGAAAATATTACCTCCAAGGTCTGTTAAAAGAAATATTCTGCTTTATTTTAAAAAAAGAAATATTAGAGGAAATGGAATATTCTTTCAATATATGAAAGGGCTTTAGAAATAGTATGAAACCCATTGTCTTTTATGCCCTCTGCAGATTTGATAAAAAACTAAAATGATTAAGATTTGCTATCAATGAGAACATTTAAAATTTTAAGATAGTTAAGTATTTGAACAGGCTGCTTGGAAACATTCCATTAGAGGTGTTTAGGAATAGGTTTGATAAAGAGAATGACAGGGCTTACAAACCCCCAGTATAGTATCTGGTTATTTTCCCAGTACTCTCCTATACTAATTATTCTATCTTGATTTATTATAGCAAGATTTCACTAGACCATTGTTTCATTTATTCTTGAAAAATATATGCAGCATCTCCAAAAACACTTTATGACATGAGGAACATGAAGAAATCTGCAGTAACGATGGTCAGATTTTTCAAATCAATTAGATAGAATACTAGACGTGAGTGTTTTAAACAGAACAGGGTGAAAAAGATAGTGACTAGACAAAAATACTGTCAGGTTTTCCATATTTTAAGAATTTAAAAATGCAGAGCCCTCTTTTTTAACAGTTACAAGTAACTTTCTTGTCAAGCAAGATTTTTCTTATTTTTCCAAGTACACAATTGATTATCTCTCTTGCTTCACAGCACTCTGCCACAGCACAGTACTTTAACAAACCTGTGACTGAGAAATGTCTGGAACTTTAGTCAAAATCTGAATTTAGAAGACCTGGGTTTTTATGCTCTTTAACTGTGACTGTCATGTAAAAACTTTTCACATTAATGAGTTCAGAAAATGTTGTCTTTTTTTATTACCTAAGTCAGCCATTTTTAAAAAGAGCACAGATCTCCCATACAATTCCAGTGTTCTAAAAGGGAACAAGTGCGCCCCTGGGATAAGCACCTCACCTCAGTAAATGCCATGTGGCTTTATATCATTGTGTGCCACTTTGATAAACCAGTCCAACGAAACTCACTTTTTATTTTTCAGTTTTTGCAATCAGCACCTGATCTTGAATGTGATCCAAGCCACCCTTACCCAAGGGAAGTTATTTTTCTTTTGCTCAATAGAAATAAGATGCTGTTTATATATTACTGGGCAAATACCCCAAGGAGCTGGTTCACCCAGTGCTGAAACTGAGTCTAGAAGTCAGGAGTACTTAATTAACTTTCTTCCATAAGGAAGAATTCACTGTGCAGCTTGTCTAAAATCTCATCAGCCTGAGAGTGAGAATTTAAGCCTTTCTGTTTTCACAAAGACACATTAGTCTTGAGTCCTCATAACACTAGCAGGGGAGTGAACAGCTTGTTTAGCCTCTACCTTCACAATGTCTCCAATTTCATGGGCAGTTTCCCCAGTAACTCAGACAAGAGTTAGAAAGTCTGACCTTGGACATCACCCAGAGACAACCACCTGCTTACAGGACTGACTTCTGTTCCCTTTGATTTAATGGAAGGACAGGCTCTTCTATTAAAGAGGTCAACTGGGATCCAAGACGGGCTCTGCTTACAGCCAGGAAAAAATCTCTGGTGTGATTTTGTCTAACAGAGGATGAATTTTTTCTTTTCTAATCCACTCACACACATGCTCAAACTATTTCTGGTTCAAATGTAGTTTCATCAGAATTATAAATTAAATTCTCACTGTGTGAAACATCTGAAAAAAGTCCCCAAAACATAGTATTTACCTATTTAGTGATGCCAGCGGACTGGTTCTGACTGTAGTAAGAGTTGGACTTCAGTATTGTATGATTTAGCTATATGATGCAGAATCTTGGCAAATCTTACATTTCTCTTAGGGTTAAAATCTAATATAAATAACTGCTAGAGTTTTACTACTGATTCTTCCTCCAAAGAGGCTTTTACTCTTGACCCAGGACCTATTAAATGAAGGATGCAGAAGGGAAGATTTCAGAGGACAATTCCTGTAAATAAATAACAGATCAAGGAACAGTTTATCATAGTCACATAGATTCTAATACAAAAAAAGTTGAGTCTCTTCTTTTCCTGATCTTACAGTAGCAAGATAGTAATAGTGCCTGACCACACATAGTTCTCACTAGTCTCTGGAAAACAGTAGTCAGGACTGTTGAGAACCCGGAACCTGGCTAGTGCAACTCAGTTAGTGGGAGAGAGGATTGTCATGAGATTTCTCATTATAAGAAGAGAGAAGAAAGACAATCTTCTACACTTCTAAGGAAGTAAATTTTACTCCTGCTTATGGATAACCTCAATCTACTTACCTACTGCTGCTACTGGGCTCCTTCAATCTACCTGCCTTCTTGAAGACTGCTTTTTAGGATAACTTCCAGTGGGTAAGGCTCAGGGTTCATGTACATTTATTAGACATTTCCTCTTCAAAATCTTGCCATTATGAAGGACAACCTCAAAAACCCTATGCTAAACTAAAAATCCATGGCACCTTTCCCTTTCTCCAAAGATCTTTTAATGCAGTGAGAATAATATAGTACAGACTGAGTAGAATTAGAATAGCTTGAATATTACCTCTGAGGAGAGGCTGTTTCCTGACTCTCTCAAATTTCTGGCCCAGAGTAGCCCAGTTCTTCCTTGAGGTGGTTATTATACAAGCTGTGTTTCCCTGCTTCTTTACAGAGGCATTACTAAGTGTCCCTGTCTGAAACCACTGCTGCTATTGGCCAAAAAATACAGCTCTTTTTCACCAACAAAAATGGAAATCAACACATATTGGTGGTGTACTACTTCCCTACAGGTTCTTGGTATATCTCAGTTTAGCTGCATCCCATATTATGGTTTTCTACCTGGCAGGGGAGTTGAAACTAGCTGATCATTAAAGGTCCCTTGCAACTCAAACCGTTCCAGAATTCTATTATACCATAACACCTGCCCTCCCATGTTTTCTAGTCTGAAACTTTGTTTGGAACTAGGTGGTTTCCTTGGCTTTGGCTCCTGAAATTAGTCTCAGACTGCTTCCACAAGAAGCTATTTTGCATATTAGAAGCCTACCTGTACATACTTGTGTGAGTTTCTTTCTAAGGGAATTGAGTATGTAAGTGTAGTGAGATAGATGGGAAGATGGTTATTGTGTTTATTAAATATTATTTGGTCTGTCTATAATCACAATGGCATGTCAGTAATTGTTTGGATGCTACTCCCAAGTAGCTTCTAAAACCTGCAGGCTCCTTCAATTGGCCAATCTCAAGGAATTTCGCTCTCATTGGTGTCCTCGCAAGTCCATATCCTGCTTCTTGGAGATTTAAAATTGCCCTGAGAAGGACTCAGGATTCTGAATCTGTTTGCAGTAGTCAAAGTAATCATTTTTCCTGCTAGTATGACAGTATCGTTCCAGAACCAAGTTGAGTTGTAAGGTCATATATAAAATGTTAAAGATGAAATGTAATAACATTGGTATTAACAGCAGTACAAATCTGCTTAATTGACTGCTTTAATTCTGAAAAGCCTGGATTCTATTATTCTATTTTAAGTAAGGAGTTTTTGAGCTACCTGTACATACTGTTTATAATATCTTCCATCCAAACCTCTCTAAATTAATAAAATAGTTGGCAACGATTATTTGGCAAACATTAACTTAATTTTATGCTAGGAAAAGAAACGAAATAAATGTAAACAATTTACTTGACAGATAAATTAAGCAATGGAGGGGGGGAAGGAAACACTAAATAAAATCCCACATCCATAGTGAAATTAAATTAATTATAAGGTATTATTTAAACACAACAACGAAGACACAATTGAATTGTCTAAAAATAGGAGAAAATTTTATTTTGCCTGGAAAAATTTAATTTAGAGTTTAAAGAGAGCGAGTTTCAGTTCAGTCGTGCAAGTCATGATTTTGATTTTAGGGCAACAGCATTTTTAGTTCCCAGCATTTTTAGTATTTTACTTTTTCTCCACTAGATGTCCCCAGCCAGTCACAGTACAGAGGCTCTCACTGCTCGGATATTCGTAATCTGAAAGGGTAGATAGTTCCTTTGAAGTGCATATTATTAAGATATCATGATTAATGACTTCACTCTAGAGTTCATTTTATCTGGAAGATTAGCAAGACACGGATTCTCAAGAAAAACACAACGATTTCATACCCTGCTTAAGATATAGCAGCTCCCCAGTTTAGGGAGAAATTAAAAATCACGTATGCTTTCTTCTCTGAAAATATTTAAGTAATCCGACTCTTAAAACAAATGAAAATCCTAGTTGTACAAATCCTTCTATATCAAAAGGGAAGTCTTAGCAGGTTTTTTGGGTTGGTTTTTTTTTCCTGTTACTGGGTTACTTTCAAAGGATGTGTAAGAGTTTCACACAGCCCTTCACAGCTGACTAAGCTAACAGCGGGATCTTGCTTAATTTGAGTTTTAACGGATCTTTAAAGTAAAATGAGACCAAAATCTGGGATGATCACAAATATAATTTTAAGGCTTTCCTACCTCCCCAGAATGTAGGAGGTTGGAAACAATACTTTTGCATTAGTCTTTTGAGACAGGTAAACTGAGCTACAACTAATTTTGTCTTTTCTGACACACAGTGAGCTCTGTGAGGCTTTTGGGCTTTGCAGACCCTCAGCTGTGAGCACTGCTGCAGCAGAGCAGTGCAGTGCACTGATGTGTCTCTTATTTTGAGGGATGCAATAAAGATTTGTAAAAGGCAACAGAAGGTCTTCAACTAGAATCATTTAGCAGCATGTTTCTGACTCTCGGGGGTCAGCTAAAATGTTGGTGCTGTGTACATGAGCAGCTTCTGTACCAAAGACAAAACAAAAAAAAAAAAAAAAAAAAAAAAAAAAAAAAAAAAAAACAAAAAAAACAACAACCACCAAGTACTCTGCAACTCACTCATTCTCTGGAATAAACACTGACTAGGGGACCACAACCTTCCAGTGGTTTCATCGGCAGAGACACTGGGACTCACAGTGACAATCAAAAGCATAATTTTGCCAATACGAACAATGAATAGACGTGAGAAACCTTGAAACAAAGCCCAGCGCTCTTGTTGCTGTCCATTTGTTACAGCTGGTTAGGTAACTTTGTTACTTCCAGAACTCAAGCCCGACAATCTTTGCTACCAAGGGACTTGGTCTGGGGTTTTTTGTTTTTCTTTTGTGTAAAAGGTTTGAAAGAATCTTACAGTGGAAAAATGGGAGTCTTAAAGGTGAGTTAGCTGAGAGGGTTTTTATGCTTTTCTTATTACAGGAATCTTGCAGGGTTTGTGTAGGGTTTGGTTTTGGAAAGAAAATTAAGAGGATAATTTGGAGGTGTTTCCTCTCAAAGTTTTTTTTCTCTGTATCCCTGGTGATCAGTACTTTCCCAAAAAAAGAGATGGTGAAACAACAGTATTACAGGACTCAGGGAAGCAAACACCAAGCAGTAAAAAGTAGAGTAAAAAAGAATAGAGTGAAATATTTTCAAAACTTTCTGTTGTTTTCTTTCTCTTCATGGAGAAAAGCAAGAAGGGAATTCCCCTATGCCCTATCAGGGAAAATCTTCACTGACCCCATTGCAGCAACTTTCCTTATGAGCATCTGGCCCACAAGGAATTCCCAACTGCTGTCACCTGCAGTAGCTTTGTGCCCAGGGTTTGGCACTGAACCCTCAGGAGTCAGCCTGAACTTTCACAGTTCAAAAACTTTCCCACAGCTCCCCCTTACACAGCCCTGTGGCTCAGCCCCTGGGCTGCACAGGGGTGAGGCAAGGATGTGGGCTGCATGTTTTCAGTATGTGAGGGCAGATCAGAGCTGCCCTGGCTGGGCTGCCAGGCTGTGGGATGGGGCTGGGGAGGCTGCAAGCCCCTCACCTGCCCTCAATCCCACCTTGCAACAACAGAACACTGGGAGCACAGCTGGGAGCACAGGACACTGGCAGCACTGCTCATCCTGCCTCACCAAATGGTTTCTCCCTCCCACAGCAACATGAAGCCTCAGTTACTTCTTGCTTAGGTAGAGAAATAAAACAGAGGAACACTGATGTCACAAATATCTTAGACAAGGTTGCCACCCTGGCTAAACATAGGCCAGATGAGATTCTCATTTATTTTTCTTTCAATCTTTTGTGATTTTAACAACTGGAGTGGTGTGCATCCTCTTCTACATGCAACTAGCTCCAGTCAGCACTTTGTGAAAGAACTGTGTGAAGTCAAATCAGTTTGATACTTCTTCACTTAGGCCTCAAGCAAATTAAGCCAAACAAATTGCAATAAATGGCTTGGTTATTAGTCCAAAAGTCAGCAACACAGTTTTACTGCTGGCCCGCTGTGTCACTTCAACTCCCTGAAGAGCTGCCTCTCTGAGCACCCCTGACTGCAAAGCAGAGATAATATGCAACAGTCCTAATTCTGTGTTAGTCTGTGAGACAGTATCTGCTTCTAGGAACTAGTCTTTTTAGATATATTCTGCATGGTCACTGTATCTTGTATTGACTAACAAACAGAGTGAAGTAAGTTACCACAGAGTTGAGGTTTCCTGAATAATGTGCAAGGGTTTGACTTTTGCCTCCTCTGTACTCTAAAATTCATAGAAGCATACCAAAATGTCCAAAACTGAGAGCTGAGGTCTTTGATTGTCTGGATTTTGTCCAAAACTAGGGCAGAGTATCTGAATTAATGCAGTGCAAAATTTCTGTGACTTTTTTTTGTGGTAGAAATAGTGTTCAGAGTTTTCAAAATGTAACTTGTGCACAAGGGATGTTTGACAATGTAAAAGGAGAACATTTCCTCCCTGAAGTTCACGTGGTAGGCTGACTAAAGCTCTCTGGGGGTTCCCCTTCTGCAGACATCAAGCAGAGGAAATATTACCGAATATATCAGATCACCTCTTTTCTTCTACCCTTTCCTGTCTGCAGGCAGAACTCCCCTTTGATACCCCATAGAGTTTATCTGGTGGACAATGTAAAAACCTCACCTTTTCTTTTTGTCATATGCTACACTCATAAATTTTTCCCTCCACATTCCCAACTTCTCTGCTTTGTCTTCTCCCTATTAGAAAACCATATGCTTTCTCAGTGGTTCAAGTGTCCTTATACCATAAAGAAGGGAAAGTTCATTGACTACATAAGCCCACTCATTATCCTCTTCTATAGAGTTGAGCTCTGCTTTATTTATCCTTCTCATCTTTTTCCAGACTACATTCATCTTGCTGAAAGTTCATGTGTGGTCTAAGCTCGCCATCTAGGCTCCCTAATAGAGACATAGAAAATGATTCATTTCATGTCTCTTTTAAATCTTCAGAGGATAAAATTACTCACCTTGGGAGGAGTTTTTCTACTTCTTATCCCCCCATCCTCTAGAGAGGAAATCTAGACAAAAGTTTAGACTGAATGCTTAACATGCTTTGATTAAAATTAGATGGGACGACTTTCACTCTCACTTACCAAAACCATGCCCTTAAGCAGTTCTTCTGCTCCTCCATTCACTAGTAATCCAGAAATTGCAGAGGCATCTCAAGGAGCCTCAAAAGGAAGGAGGAATGTCGTGATTTATAAAGCTCGCAAAGCAGTTGATCCACTGAGCCAAAAAAAGAACTGGAAATACTATATAAATATTGAAAAATGTTAGTGTTGCCTGGCATGTCTGGCCTCTACAAAAGATATGATGTCTGGAAAAAGGGGATACATTACTTCCAAGAACCTCCACCATCTCACCACTTCACTGCTCAAAACTTACAAGTTGGAAACCAAAAAAACACAAAGTTAAATTGCACCCTAAAAAAGGACATTCAGATTACCGTAACTCATGACTCCATTCACAGGCTAATTAGCTAACACCATATTGAGTTTAAAGTCATGCACAAATTGATGTACATATACAGCTCCAGGATCCTGGATAAGGAAGTTCCAACGTAAGTTCATTTTGTGTAAATGTGTGACACAAAGTTGCATATAGGTGTAAGGCCTTTCCTGCAGGAAACTCATAGAATGTTTCACTTGATCCAGAGCTCATGAAATAGGAGAAGGTGGTCTTTCCTCACAATTTGCTGAACCGGAAGTATTTTTGTACTAACACAGAGGCAGTTGGGAATCTCATTTACCATCTGTGATTTTTAATTTCCCAACTTGAAATAGTATAAACAAATGAAATAAAAATATTAATATGAAAATTTAAAGAAAGTGGTAAATACTTTATATATTACTTTTTTTGTAGTAAGTGGTATTTTGTTCAGTATAAACACTTGTAGAGAGGGTGTTTTAAAAATTCCCAACTATTCTAATTAGTTGTATATATTAATGAAGCTTCCTAGCTACACTCCTGTGGTTAAAACAGCAGTGTTTCATTATATTATGAGGCATTAAAGTGTATTTTGGCACAGAATTCAGATGGGATTGGGTGGGTTTCCCTCTAGATGCCACGGTTCTATTTTATCTTCTTATACTCTATAACTCCTATGTTCTTGAAAGATGAAACTCAAAAAACCTTGCTGTGCATAGGATTTTAATGAAGTTTTCAGAAAAAAAATGGTTAACACAACCTGATAGATGGCCTGAACCAACACTCCTTTTCCTGTCAGATGTAGTACTCTTCCAGAACGGACCATATGTCGATCATATAATAAGCCCAGATTCAGGAATATTCTTCATCAGTTGTACAGAAGCTGGTAAAGTTTTTGTGTCACTTGCACTCTCACTCATAAGTTTATGTTTAAGTATTGGCGAAACTGAAGGATTCTGAATTTTATTTTCTGGAAAATACCTTATTTAAAATTAGTTTAGGCTTAAAAAAATTATATTTGCCTTGAAAGTTCAATTTTAACAGCTCCATTAGTTACTTTGCTAGGAGTTCCTTCCAAATGTAATTCTCTTTTCTAAGATAAAATCTACCAGACCATCAAATGTTCTTCTAGACCCCAGGCAGGCCTCAGAACTCATATTAAATTATTACAATATAGGAACACCTTAAAAAGATGTTAATTTCACACTTTTTTTTTTCTCCTTTTTTTTGGATTGAGATTAAAATATTCCCAAAAATTAAGGGCAGTGAAGAGGAAATTATAATAATCATTGCGAGCTCCTAAAATCAGTCCTCAAAGAGAAAATTAATGCTTTTTTGAAAGGTGTAGCACAGAGAAAAATCCTTATGATGCTTAGGATCATAATTGCACATTTTAAGGTATACAACACAAAAAAATCCCCCAGGAATATTGCTAAAATCTGCAAAGTGAAATAGATCATCATCAGAATAATTTTAATAAGTGGCATCAGAATAATAATAATAATAACAACTTGAGATTAACTTCTGAGATGTACAAAATCAAACCTGGAAAAGACAGTACTGACATTTTATCTGAGGGAGCAGCAACCTTCCAACACAATCTCACATATTTTACAGTTGTTGCACAACACCACACATTTTATATTTGTTGTTGACTAAAACAACGAAGGAGATAGAGCTCATGTTTTCCTAATGATCAAAGAACACAGAATGACAGTGATCCCATATCTCAGTACTGAAATAGAGATCTGCCCGATTACTGTCACACTGCATCAGCACCTCTCAGAGAATTGCTGACAGAGTGAAATAGTAAAATTCTCATCACTGAACATTTTAGCATGCATAGAATTCCACTCACTACTGAAAAATCTTTACTGAACACTGAAGAGTATAAAGTGTCCATCAGTACAATCATTAAAAAATGTATAAACCTGCATTCATCTACTTTTACATCAGACCATGTAGATTAAAACACACTGCTACAGAAGTACTTCAGGTAATAAGTGTTCCAAAATCAGGTATATTAAAAGGACTCTTTGGCTGAGGTTCAAGATTAAGAGACACCAGTTTGATTACCTATATGTAGAAATCCTCACTGCATTAGGTGTCTAAGCTTCCATTACAGCCAGTGGTTTCAGGGCAGCAGTGCAAGAGTAATTCAGTTCCCATTGCAGAAGCTGGTCAGTTGAGTCACTCTCCAGGCAGTTCTGACCCTATGGGCCAAATATCCATGGAGGTCAAGTGAGTTTAGACAGCTAGCTCACAGGTGGACACAAGGGTGTCTGAATCCCAGAGCAAATCCCATCTCTTTAAAGGATTTTGAAACATGGTATTATGGAACTTACTGGGTAAAACATAGCTTCATTCTGTTCTATCTGCTTCCACTAAGAATCAGGCTGTTCCCTGGCTTGGAAGATCAACTTAAATGCTGTATGCAATTGATTTTCTTCTGCCCTTTGTGTATGAGACACGACATATTATTTAATTGCAATATCATATCATTTTCTCTCAACACCCTGTTTGACAATGGAAGCAGCCCGATGGGACACATGATAAAGGAGAATTTCAGAAGAGAAATTTCAGGCATAGAAGACACTGCACACTTGGTTGAGGTCTCCTTCCATGGTTCTTGTGTGCTTTACAGAATCTATTTGGGAGTATTTATCCTGCTCTTTGCTATTGTATTCCTCAATGGATGCTTCTCTCTCTCTCTCTCTTTCTCTCTCTCTCTCTCTCTCTGCCTCTGCACTTCTCATTATTTTTTGTAGACAAGTGAAGCCTATTTTTCCCCCTCTAATTCTAATTCAAATCATCTGAGAAACAACTTACATGTAGAAGATGGATACTGCAGTTCAGCCAAAACAGTATGAAAAACAGACAGGAGGGAACTGATCTGTGATGCATTCTTAGACTTGGAAATCCCTAAATTCAATAAAAAGTGACAGTACTCACATTAAGAGAAATACAAAAAAGTCTCTAGAAGTGATTTCTTATTTTAAGAGATTATTACAGTGCTCCAGCAACTGTTTGGGATCTACTCAGGCTGCTGAGCCTGAAACCAACAACCCATTACTTCCCAGGAGATTGGCCTAACCATGCCACAAATTTTCATCCTAAGTTTTGCACTAAGGTAGAGTTCAGCCAGGCCCTCTGATAAACACTGTAAGACTGTAAGAGGGATAGAGATCTTGGGACCCAACTCCAGGGCCTGCTTATGCATCATGAATTAAAACATCTGTGAAGAAAATGTTCAATTGGCTTGCTTAGCAGGGACTAGATGTTGTTGCTGTCAAAAAAACCCCAGACCTCTGAAGCTCAGTCTTAGCCATTGCTCATCCATCATTTATAAGCTTGTTTCAGTCCTACTTTAAAGTAGTAGTTCCATATTAGAATGATTTTATAGAATTTTTTAATCCCTTTTTCAAGTAAATGAACACAAAGACCTATAAATAAGTTTTAAATTACTGTCTCTATCACACATTGCTGTGGAGGACATAAAATCTCCTGGGAGTTTGATCTGTGTTAATTAAATCCAAAAAAAAAAACCTCCATAAGGTCTAAAGCATGCTTAATGAATTAACATGGAGTCCCCATTGAGAAAAAGCCTTTTAAACTCCAGTGAAACAAATCAACGCGCATTTTATTATTATCCACTTAACAAATTTAATCTGTTGCTTTATATCATGTGAGACCAGTTTTTCATAAATGCTAATTAAAACCATTAAAAATGGAAATCTTCTAAGGGGCTTATGCAAAATGTGAATATTGATGCAAAGAGATAGGCCTGCTTGTCGTTCTGAAAGAAAGATAGTGCTTCTGCTATAACCAGCTGTGCTTGGGAAATCTGCTGGGAGTAAGCACAGGCACCTACAGCAATCTGAAGCATGAAGGGGCTACAAAAAGCACTGCCTAAAGGAAGCTGGTATTGCCATTTCACTGACAGAGTAGCACGAGTTTTGATGAATGCCATTGCACTCAAACCACAGAAAGCTGGAGAGAGGAAAATAAACTAAAACAAAAAAAAAAAAGCTGATTTGAATCCTTAGAACCCATACATATTGAAGGCATTTTAGTGGTACTCTCTAACTTGGCCTATGATTGATCCATGTATAGGTAAAGTGATGCTTATAGAACAGACTGGGATTAAGTCATGTAGGATGCTCAGAGCATCCAGGGAACAACCCTCCCAGGAAGCAGCAGAGAGTTACAGAATTCACAGGCACACAGTTCTTCTTTAGTGACTGGTTTTAATCTGTCAAATATTTTTTTTCCAAGCATGCAATGAGGAGAACATGCATATGATTGCTGCCAGATTTTCTGCTGTTAGATCCTAAACAAGATGGCAGATTAGTAGGTAAAAGCACAAAAAGAATATGAAAACTTCAGAGTTTAAAAATCTGCATAAAGTTTATATAAGCAGACTTTAAATCTTGCTTTCTTTACACAAACATCTGACCTTTTCTGTTTGTCTTGCACATGCAGACATTTTTCTTTTTTTATTTAAGCTCTCCAGATGAATTAATTTCCCAACACTTCAACAAAAATCAGAAACATTAGAGCCTCTCATTCACAAAATCATGGAAAATAACAACTTGAATTGCCATCAGGAGATCATCTCATCCATTCCCCAGATCTGCTATGTGATAAACTGCACCCATATTATTCCTGATGAATGTTTGTATAACATGAGTTTTTAAAATCTCCAGTAAAAGAAATACCTACACAGAAAACTAGACATTTCTCAGTGGCAACATGTGTAGGCCTTAGCCCACGCATAAGCTCAGTTTTTATTACTATCTCCTTACTGTATTTACTAAATCAGAAGTCACTTGCTTTTACTTTTATATTTGTCATATTCATGTCATATACTAAATTATATGCGCATACATTTAGAATTTTGCGAATTATATGGCAGTACAGTTATATTTATAACCTTTATAATTATATTTATAACATGAAAATTCTCCTGGCTATTTAATTTTATTGGACAAATATGTCCCTCTCTTAAAAACAGTGTTTTTTAGAAGTTGCACATCATGATTTTAAGACAGTGACTATTTTCTTTTAGTCTCAACTATACTAACAGCATGCAGATCTCCAAATAACATTACTCATCTAAAATTATACTTGCTGTCTTACTTTACATTAACATATGCCACAATATAGAATAAATAAGCTAAGTTTACCAAAAGGGCTGGCACATATTACTGGTAAATGTGGTGATACTTTATTCAATTGAGGAAAGACACCTCTGAGTCATTCTCACTCACATGATGTTCAAGTGCTCACACACAAAAAAATACTACACACAACTTTTTACCCCAGAGACTTTATACCTCAAGCGTCTTAGATCTGCACTTTCACTCTAGTTTCACTTTTTGTCAACATAACACACTGAGAATAAAATTTTGCCAACATGGAATCATACCATCAAACCTGTTTCAAAAGACGTTAAGTTGGCTCAAACATTCCACCATAAGATTTTTCCTCCATCAGGGGATTCCTTATGTACTTTTAAATGAGGTTATTGCCTTCCCCCTTTTCCCTAAAACTTAGCTGCAATGGGAAAACTAAAAAAACAAAGGAGCACTACCGTGATAGCTGGAGCTGCAAAAAGAGTTTCCAGTGAATGGGCCATATCCAGGACACTACAAAAGTGACAAAATGCTACCTTTATCACATCTTTCTGATTCTGTGTCATAAGTAGGTGAGAAATGTGAGAAGACAGAAAAACTCATAGCAGTAAAACTGATGTAATCAGGAGAGGAGAAAACTGAGTCATTTCTGAAAAGCCAGTACTCAAGTTCTGTCTTATTTTCAGTAGGACTGTTCGGAAGAAGGGAAAAAATTAAATAACTATACATAAGCATTTGGTATCAGTAACAATGTTGCAAAAAGGAAAAAAAAAAGTCAAGCTAGAAGAAAACAATGGGGCATTTCCAAACTTAGAAATTTAACCATGGCAATATTAATTTCAAAAAAGCCAGTGGGAGTATTAAGGCAAGAAAATGACAGTGACTCTAAAATGGCAGAATGACGCAAAAGTGGCGGAGTGTAAGGCAGCCACATAGACATCACCCTTAAGCTGTAGTGATAAAATAAAACCATCATAGATATTATTACCTAGAGAGTGGTGTCTGAGCAGTAAACAGCTGTTCTATTTGGGCTACAGCATTCACAGCATGGAACAATCACAATCAGTTTTCACATTGGATAGGAGGCACATAGAACATATTTGGGACCTAACAAATAGAGTCATAGAGAATTTTGAGAGCAGTTAAACAAAATATATAAAAATACAAAAAGTAAAGGAAAACTAGTATTTCATTAGAAAAGAAAATGACATGCAAATACCAGGCTAAATGCTTTACATAATGAAATTATCTTTTGGTGTTATTTATATATATACCTTTATTTATGAAAACTGAGTGTAAAATTAAGCTAAAGCAAAATGATAATGCTAAAAATCTATGACATAAGATAATAATATCTTATGTACATAGTCACAGTTTATCATGATGCTATTTTATTGCATGTCAGGCAGCACCTATGCATAAAATAACTTTTTCCTAGCTTTTCTTCTACCTTCCAGACACTTTATGTCTTTCAGTTTCCTACCTTTTCCTTGTATTACCTTACCACACAAAAGCCTTAGTCTTACAAAGAATGCAGCACCTTATTTTTTTACATATTCTCAAATAAGCAATGTAAATGGAGAAACTTGCTGTGTTAGACTGCAAAAGTTAGAGTGAAAAGGGTCACAAAGACCCATAAACAATGGTGAGTCATTCAAACCCAACATAGAGACAATCTTATGGAAAAACCTACTGACAAAAATGTGGTCAAGAAAAAAAATTAGTCCACACAAAAATAGCAAGGAAAAAAATACTATTCTGGAATTCAAATACATGACATTAAAACAGCTTCTTAAATCTACATCAAACTTCATTTTTAAATTCACTGTGTAGCATCCAGTCCTCTAATAATCCCTTCTCCTTCTAACAGCACAGATTTTTTCAGGTAAATACATACATAACCCTTCTTCCTTCTTACACCATAAGGACAAGGCTCCTGATCATTGAGGGTAAGCAAAGAGAAAAAATAGGATTTCCCACCCAAAGCTATTTTCAAAGCCATAGAGCGCTGCATATGCTGCACCATATACACTTATGGAGATGAGTATATGTATTCTGTGCCTGTACACCTACATATTGCCTATTTCTGTCTGTGCAGTTCCAGGTACTCAATCTACATCTCAACCTGGGAGACACTGGGCTCAGTGCTGACACAATGTGCACAGGCACAAAACATGCACAAAAAGGGCACAGAGCACAACATCAGTGCAGGCTAAACCTCCATGGCCATGGCACACGTGTGGAGGGGCATCTCCTCTCTGGGAAGATCAAACCCTTGGATGAAAGACAGATATTTCCTTTTTGGAGACCAAGCCTCCACTCTAGACTCCAGAATTTATTTCCCTAGTAGAAATTGGTGGAGAATCATAACTACATTTAGGATCAATTTTAAAAGGGTATGTTTAAACATCACATGCTTTGCAGGATGTTGAAATAATTTAGATCCCCCTTTCTTTATGTCTAAAAATATGCAGTGACATTTGAAAGAAGGAAGTATGGTCCAAATATAGATGTGGGACATTTCAGTATTGTCATCCTGTGCTGCTAAAAAACTATGATAAAATAACCAAACACTCATTGTTCCATATACAGAGAGCCGTTACCAGAAACTGAGCAATTACAGAACACTGCATATTTTCCACACATTCAGGGCATGATTTGGATATTTTTGTTCATGTTTAAGGGTGCTTCACTTCTTGAGTAGCTCCACTTATGTCAGTAATAACATTCATACAGTAGGAATAAACATAACATAAAATTGCATTATTTTTAAAATTCCTCTATTGTTCTTTTAAAACATAAGTAGATATAAATACATCCTTCCGTTTTTGTGGATTTACTTTAGAAGAAGTCTCCTGTCAAGGATAAATAAACTGAAACAACCACCGATAAATATATAGCAGAGTAAAATAATAAAATCGTTACTTTGATACATGGAAAGATAATGCTTTTCAGATGCATTGAGAAGCTAAGATTTTTTTTTTCTATTAATTATAGCTATTAATTGAAAAATACATCCTTAGTACTTTGGAAAATATGAGGGAAGTGACTGCTATTAGGAAAGAAAAAAAATCTCCATTTTTTGGAAAGAAATTCTAGCATTTCAGGATAAATTGTTGAACGTGTGTATTTTTATGAGACATCCAGTTCTAAAGACACTCTGGGGGCAGTAGCACATTAATAGGCTTCCTGCCTCTGTCAAATTTGCAGAACCAATGTCAATAAAACATCTGGTTTGGGTTTGGATTTTTTTAAATAATGGGCTTTAAGCTGACCAAAGAATCAGGACCTTGTTACATCATCCGTGTCAGAGTTTTTTATTTTATTTTTTTTCTCTGTCTTTTATCTAGCTTCATTTCTCTCAGCTTGAGAAATTTCTGACAGTTAGCAGTTACTTTCCTACTACCTTGTATCCAGGCCAGCTACTACAAGTAGTAACACTCTGTGTCTGTCATTACACCATTCTAATACTTCTGAACAACATCAGCAACAAGGATGCAACTTTATGTCCTGTGCTATTAATACCTACTACTTGTAGCCAAGAGGTGAGAGGAAGTCAGTGTGCCAGAGTCTGGGTGTAAAATCATTACATCAGATTCTACATCTTGCAAAATCCCACAGCAGATTTGCTGTTTTTTCATCAAAAGCACAACAGAAAACCAAGAGAAGACGGAACAAGGCTGATTAACTATCCTTCCACCTCTACACAATAAGTTTTATGTGGCTGGAAATTTTTCCTCCAGAAAAACTCAGTTGGAGAAGTGTAGCCCCAAAGAGAGCACCAGAGCTTACAGAATCATAGAATGTGTGGATCGGAAGGCATCTGAAAGATCATCTAGTTCTAACCTCCCTGCCCTGAGCAGGGACACCTTGCACTAGACCAGGTTTCTCAAAGCTCCACTCAACCTGGCTTGAACATTCTAGGGATGGGACATCCACAGCTTCTCAGGGCAATTTGTGCCAGTATCTTACCACCCTCAGAGTAAACAACTTTTTCCTAGTATCTAATCTAAACCAACTCCGTAACTTTAAAGCCACTCTCAATTCTTCTATCACTACATGTCCTTGTAAAAAGCTTGAACAGGATCAAGCCATCAGCCTTGACCCAGCTGCGGAAAGCAGCAGACAGCAGGACAGGAACAGCCAGGGCTCTTTCTCTCATTGCTCTTCCCTTTTTGCGCCCTCAGCACAGATGCGGATCCACAGCTGGAGTGAGGACAAGAAGCTGACTCAGGCCTGAGCATCAGCCAGCACCAAGTATTGAGTGCACCTGCACAAACTGCTGCAACTGTGATTTCCAGCAACATACATCTAAGAACGGGATTCAGACAAGTGTACCAGACCTGTTTCTAAACAGCAACCTTTTGAAAACATGAAAATAGCCATGTAGTAACATCAATGTACTCCGTATATCACATGCAAAATTTATACATAATACTGAACTTCACAGCACCTTCATCAAACAGATAAACACATTAGTGTAAATGTTACTCTCTCCTTTAACACATTAGTTTCCTCACTTCATTAGCCCCTTAAACTATGATACAAAGCATTTTATGGCAACGAAATGTCTATTCCTGTTTTTTTCAATACAATGACCTCCAGTCTATTCAGAACATCTCTGGACATTGCTGTAATACAAACACATAAGTGAAAAACATTTAGTTGCCAGAGCTTGCTGCAGTGAAGTTACCCCTTTTGATTTTAATCAATAAGTAATATATTTCAATCATTAATATCTGTTTTCTTGTTTCTATTTCTTGAAGAAATATTCTGAAAAATATTACCTTCAGTAGTGCTGCAGGCACATTATTTGCTGTATGCATTTTCTGTATTGGCTTTTCACACACAGAACATGTTCTCTTTCAGTTCTAAATAAGTGTCTTTGCCTCCCGTTAGACAAGGACATGCTATATAAACCAAAGTTACTTCCTCTTTTTTACAGAAAACTTGTTCCCCATTTATTAACTAAAGAGGTTAAGTGATGACTAATAGATAAGGGTAACTATTTTGACTACTGTCAGCCTCTCAAAGAAATGTCAGGATATTTATTTAAGATTAGAAATAAGAAATACTTATAAAATTCTACTCTAACATAATTCTACTAAAGAGGTAATGAAAAATAGCACAGTATCTTTTTGCAAGTGTCCAACCCTGTATATGATAAAAAAACCAAATACATGTGTTAGTCTAACAAATAGAAACACTATTCAATACCAAAATCTAAACTAAAAGGAATAGAGCTGATCACAATTTCCTTACAAGATCTACTGTATTTAGAAAAATATTAAAATATATTAATATTTTAATATAATTTAAAATTATTGTATTATTTCTCTCTTTAATCACTTTAAGAGTTGCAGTAAATCAGTACACACCTTGTGTCATTTTCCACAAACAATAATATTTTATCAATTTTTCAGTAAAAATGTGGGTATGCTTAAGAGGCATTTTGATGGTTAAATCCAGAAAATAACATTTGCAATTTATTATTAAAACTCAGGATGCAAAACATATTTCCTGCTCTGGAAACAGCTCCAAATCCAATTTTTCCTCTATTGCATTTGGTGATGAAATATATTTTTTGTCTATATGAGTTTTAGATGTTTTTCTAACTAATTCGGGAGCTTTCAGGAAATAAACTCCTTATGTCAAGTTGCATTTATTCACTAATGCTACATGTACTGTACACAAAAAAGGCATGTCTGACTAGAAGAGGACTAATCACTTCATGGAGGTTTACAAACCATTTTTCTGAGTTTGTGACAACTTTTTCAAAGTTGTCATGCCTATGTTTTTTCCTCAGGCATGTTGTCTTTTCCACAGGAAACTTTTTTCCAGAGAAAATTTTCACAAAACCTTTTCCTTTGTTTAGAATCTAATATATGCTTCAACATATTCAAAATGTAGTCAGCTCTGGATATTTCTGAAGTATGCAGGTTTCTTAGAAACATCAGATGTGGTATGATCAAGGCCAATTCATATCTGTGAAATATGCTGCTGTAATTGTAGAAGCCTGCCAGTACTTCAGTGCTCTTCAGAACCTTCAGTTTCATAACTTCTGAGTGTTTAAAGCATGCTTATACGAGGTAACATATCTGTCCTGGAAATTCCCTGCTCGAGTGCCTCTATTCTTCCCCTAAATTCAGATCAACAGGTTTTGACATTTGAACCGTTTTGTAGGTTTTTACACCTACCAACAACATTCAAATCCAAAGGTCAGGAGACCATAACCACACATTTGGTTTCTAAATCCTTTGCTATACCCAGTTTGCTTGCTGTTTCTGAGTTTCGACATTGCAGGGCAAGTGAACAATATATTGACAATTGACAAAGTTTTTGTAGTGCTGTCAGTCATACCAAAGCCACAGCCTTTCCATGGGGCACAAAAGGTGCCAGGCTGGGACCCCACAAGTGTGCAGGAACCACCCGGGTTCCTCCAACCCCTGCTGAGAGTCCACTGGAGGCCACATTCCAATCTTAACATTAGACATAACAAAATCTGATCAAATGTGAATTATAGACCCCCAAGATGTCATTTTAGTTGATTCCCATCCATGCTACCCTTCCTACTCTCACAGTTTCATTATATTGCTTCACCTGAAAATTCCCTGAGTAGATACCCAACTTCCCATCCACACATACAAATACTCTGCCTCAAGATGCCACCTGGCTCGTACACTCTGGAAGGAACAGCAAGAGGAAGCATTCCCCAAACCTCAAATCTCCCTTTTCTATAGTTTAACCTCACTGCAAAGTAAATCCTCATACTGTAAGAGCTATCAAAAAAAAAAAAAAAAAAAAAAAAAAAAAAAAAAAAAAAAAAGCTGAAAAGGATTATCAGCAAATGGCAGAAACTCAGGACACTTTTAAGAGTGCCTTCTTCTTCATAACATATTTGGTTTTGTGTCCAGTCCTTCATACATCATAATGCATTGTAAGCCTTTAGAGACACACCAGAACTTCTAGCTTATAATATTACATAAAGGATGCTGTGACAGGACATTCTAGAGCATTCTCTAAGAGACAAAACTTCTGACCAGAATTTTTTATTGTCTCAATAGTCTTATTGAAGTAGGAAGAAGAAAATGTTATGGACATTTTAGTTACTACTATTTTGTTATAGGAATTTTTTCTCTTCTTCCCCACTCGACTTACTGGTTACTTCCTCTTTATGACTGATTTATAAATGGATAACAACCTAGTTCTTGTTAGAAACTCCCAAGAGGTGCTGCTGTAGCAGATGCTGGGGTTTAACTGCTGAGTCATTGTGACATCTGATTATGTGAAAAGCTACTTCCAAATTTACAGGCTTATATCCAAATTAAAACAAAATCACTAGATACATGTAAAATGCTTTATTCTGGATCTATATTTGCCCAACAAAGCACTCAGGATTAAGAAAATATGCTGCAGACATTTACAGAGGAGTGGAATGTTTAGTAGGATGAAGTGTCTCAGCATCCTAGCCACTACTCCGTGGCACTCTGTGTGCCTCCAGAAGAGACTTCACACTAAGAAATAGTATTTCTAAAACTTAAGAAGAAAGAAAATTCTAGATGTGCAGCCTAAACTAACAGTCCTCAACGTAGAGAACATAAGTGATAGAACATTTTTTGGCACAGATTTCATTAGCAATGTATGGAGACAGATTTGCTTGTTTTTAAAAACATGCATTTTTAAATCAAATGCATGATAATCATAGCAAATAGGATAACGGAAATAAATAGAAGAAAAAAAGAATATGATTACCAAGACAAAGAGATGACCAAAGTATCCATGATCTCTGTCCCTCCAAAATTATCTGAAAGAACATAGAAACTCCATAAAGACCCTGCAGGTTGGGTACTGCCACAGGCTCTATTCTCAGGACAGAAAAAGGCAGAGGAGAATTCAAGATAGAGAGCACTTTCCCAGCACTTCCTAGAGATTATCTAGGGAATAAAGAGAGGCTGGAATACAGCCTGCAATAGCTGGACACTTCCAGTATGTACCTACCAGTCCATGCTGATTATATGCCTGCCTTAAGTAAACTAATTGTCCCACTTTCTCCCTCCAAGATGGAAACCTAATTTCAGCAAGGAAATTCTAAGCCTGATGCCCTGTATAGGTTCCCTTGACTCATATATACTCTATATGTGCATCTTCCTAAAAATATTTCTATGTACTCTCCACTGATTGCCAAATTATCCTAGTCTAGGAGGAGAAGGAACAAGAATTAGAAGGAAAGAATTAGTCATGTTTTACTCAGGCAAATCTATCTTTGGTCCTGTATTGACAAGGAAATGACAAATTAATCATAAATAAGTCCTTTCTTGATGATAAATAACTGCATGTCATGCTAGAACAGGAACAACAATTATTTTTTTAGAGATTGTTGGAGTTAAGAGTTTATACGGTGACATCCATATTATCCTATTTTGGCTTGCAATGTTATTCAAGAGGCTTATCATGTAGCTAAACTCCCTAAAAGGAAAAAAAAATATTCCTGCAATTCATGCAGCCCAAGCATAGCTGTAAACAACCCACCCTCCACCACAACTTCCTTCCAGGTAAAGATATGGAAAAGCATTATATAGTGTGTGTATACTTCACACTATAACCAGTGTGAAGTCCATGACCCTTTCCTCTCTCTGAGTGTATTTAATATGAGGCATTTTTGGTGAGATTTTGGCAGCTTTGCACTAGAGACAGGAAACCCCTGCTCCCTAACGCCACTGCCCTCACCAGGCACAACCTGCTGCAGGCAGGAGACAGTGCAAACACTGGGTGAGGAGGCGCGGGGTTCTGGCTTCAGTGGGGAGCTCACACAGGGACTGAGGGCTGAGGTACCCAGGGATATTGAGCAGCAATCCTGCGGCAGCGGGCGCGGGTCTGAGCGCGGCCGGCACAGCCCTGCACGGCGCTGCCGCTAGAGGGAACACGGACACGCTGGGATTGGGAATGTGGGAAAATCGGATGTTTGCCTTTTCTTTTTTATATCCCTTTTAGAGCTCTTTTATCAGAATTGTCATCTACAAAATGTTTCTGAAATGTGTCCTACTGGTCCATTTCAAGCCATAAAATGTACAGTAATAAGGTTTTAAGTGCAAGTGATAGGGAAATCTTTTGAAGTTAAAATAAGTCATCTACAATTCAACTTTTAGCAACCCCATCTACCCCATTTTCTTTCAGATTTGCAGAAAAGCCTGGCAATATCACTAACTTGTTTGTAAATTAATGAAAATACTGACTCACTACAGATTTATTCCCCCCCACCCCCACCCCTCTCCCCCAGGAAAAAAGAACACATTTAAATACAGTAAATTCTTAACTTCAGCTTCTATGGAATTTCTGTCCAAAACAGAAGTGTAAATTGCAATACCAGAGAAGCTCTTCTTTCAAACTGTCTTGCATCCCAGGCAAAAGGAACAATCAAGAAGTGTTTGCACAACATCGACTTGATCTATTTTTCAGAAGCTGTTTCTGCCTCCATAAACACGAGAAAACTTGTTGAAGCAGGAGTTCTTTCCTTATCACTACAATGCACTAAACTAGGAGCATATTTACTGTTCTGCAATCTCTTTCTCCAAGATATTTTTACCTTCTAGTTTATTCTAAGACAACAACTAAAGATCAGAAAATTCTGTGCAATAGAAAATCATTTCCATATTCAGAGCAACACTCCCACCCCAACAGCTATCATAAACAGTACCATATTTTGGGTTGGTTGTCTTTAATGGGAACCATACTTACAGATACACAAGAATTCAGTTCAGTTTGTTGCTGATCTTTCTTCCCTTGTATTTAAAAGTTCTGTAGATTGAAGTCTGAGATTGTTTGATTTGTGATTTCAACTGGACCAGTTACTTATCTGTTGAAAGATATGGAAAAACTTTATTATTTGTGTATTTGTTTATAATGTGAACAAAGTTTTACATGGTCTTGACCCCTGCTGAGAGAGAAGGTCCTTCCCTGTGTGTGGTACTCTACAGCATATGGCAAAAGCAATACAGTTTCAGAAGATATAGAAGTCATCAACAGATAAACCTACATATGTAAAGCAGTATAGTGGGTAGGAAGTTAAAAGCCTGTCATCTGGATTGCTAATGGCGTTTTAAAAATGCTAATTTAAGATCTTAAAATAATTTCCACAAAACAATTAATAGTTTCTATAACGTACAAAAATAGACATAATTTAAATTAATAAAAGTTAAAAATATCTATTTGGGGTGTTAATACCTACTGAGAAGATTAAGCTTTAAAGCACCAAATGAGGCAGTTTTCAATTAAAAAAATCAGACTTTTTTTTAAAAAATAGACCCTAGACAGGACAGGCTCTTTCAAGATCATCTATAGATTAAGGAAAATAATTTAAAGAATTTTCATAATAGCGCTGCACTTTTAGGAAAATAAGTACGTCACACGCCCATAAGATGGCAGCAAACTCCTTTTTAATTGAAAGCAATAATTCCGTTCTTTTGCACAAAGTTGGTGCTGTTACCCTGTTTTAATACCACCTCTTCATTGTCCAATTAACTTAAAAATGTACATCAGTAGCATATGTATTCTTCTGATTTAAAAGGCATTGTTTCTCACTGTGTAACTCAGATGCTTTAATATTTAATAAAGTATAACTAAATGATATTTAGAACCTCAGGGGAAAAAAAGAGTAAAACCTCCCACAATGAAGGGACAGAACACGCCCCACGGTGAACTGACTGGTAATTTCTTTTCATGATACATCAGCTGACCTCAGTGCTCTGGCTATTGAATGAGCAGAACTAACAACATGGCTTATGTACCAGCTCATTGCAACAAAGTCCCCTTCCCTAAGTTTTGACATTACTGAGCCCCACACCTTTTTAATACTCAATTTCTCCAGAAAGCATATATTTTCAAGCAGCTTGGAAAATATGTTACTTTTCACAGATCTGTTTACAACTAAGAAATCTGTCTATCTGTGCACTAGAGGTTTACTGTCAGAAATGAACAAGCTGAATTGTATATGAAATATTGTCATTGTCATTGCTTCTACAACTCTATGTTTGAAACATGATATCTGTGGCGCTGACAAGTCTGTACGAGTGTCATCTACCAGCCCTGTCCTGTTTTTCAAATCTGGCTGATGCTGGAAACAAGATGCCATATGTTTGGGGCTTCCCAGCTATATTTAATCTTTTTGCACTGAAAAACATGTCCAGGCAGAGTTAGTGGTACTGTACATTTATAAAGGACTGCAAATGGCTAGACTTCTGGCCTCATGCACATCCCAGGTACTTACAGAATCACAGGATCATTTAGGTTGGAAAAGGCCTTTAAGATCACTGAGTCCAACCATTAACCCAGCACTCAAGTCCACCACTAAACTATGTCTCCAAGCAGCACAACCACATGTGTTTTGAATGTTTCCAGAGACAGTGATCCCACTGCTTCACCGGGAAGCCTGTTCCAATGCTCGACCTCCCTTTCAGAGGGAAAATTTTTTTTTTTTTCCTGATATCCAATCTAAACTTTCCCTGGTGCAACTTGAGGCCATTTTCTCTTGTCCTGGCCCTTTTTTCTTGTGAGCAGAGACCAACCCCAACCTTTCAGAAAGTTGTAGGGAGAAATAAAGTTCATTCAGAAAGGTATTTGCCCCTCTGCATATATATTTCTAAACTCAGCACACATATAGTTTGTCTGGTACTTCTACAAGTGTTTGATTCACTGAATCTATATAGCACTAATATTTTCATCATTTCATCATATTTTCTGATCATGTACAAATACTAGCCCATAGCATCCACACTAACACACACACACACACAAAACTTAAGTGTTTATAGCAGAAACTTAATTTTGGTCATAGTATACACTAGCCTAATCACACTACTGGAGTCTATATTTAACAGTGAGAGCTTGCTTCTTCATTTTCCAAATAAAGATGATTTTTATGCCTGCTACCTGCCAATATGAACCGAGAGTTTTGCAAATCAAGCTGTGTTAAAAGCTGCTCAGCTTGTAAAACAAAGCAAGGCAGAAGACTTGCATTCATGAGTTGTCAGAGCCTTCCTTGGCTTCATCAACAAACTAACGAATGAACAAGTTGTTGGCATCCATTAACAGTAAGACAAAGCAAACAGTGGAAGTAGACCTGAACTAGATCACATTGTCTCATAGTCCACAGTGCTAACAGATGCAACTTTAACAACTGTCACCATTCCTTGCCTGTGAATGAGCAAGGAGCATTGAATTTACTATTTCCTCACTTTCTCACAGGTGTTTCCTATTCCCAGGCCTCTCCTTAGTTCTTGTACATTTTAGTAGGCACTGTTTTCCCTGTTTCTGCTTCCATAAACAATCACTGAATGTTTCATTTTGTCAGCTGAGACAAAAGTGACCAATGCACATTATGTTGAATACCCAGAAACACCAACATCAGGATATTTCTTTGACCTTCAAAAATAACATCCTTTTTTTATACACACAAAACATTCTTTATACACATATAACATCCTTTTTCTATCCTTTTTATTTCATGTACTGTGAGCTGTCAGGTTTTACGATTTCCGAATTCAATAAGATTGTACCTTACTTTGTCATAATTAATGCACCAATATTAATGACTATACATTACTTTAAATAAAAATAGCAAAAGAAATTAAATAATTCCCACATCAGCTCATTAAATACAACATCAGAAACCTGTCAGAAAACTGAGCTGCTTTAGTCAAGAAGATTTATCAAAAGAGCATTCGCATGGAAGAACTCTGACCTTTAGCTAGAACTATAATTTTTTTTTTCTTTGGACTTTGTTCAAAAGATAATCTAACTTTTGCTCTTATGACAGAGCAAAATAACCAATAAAATGTCTTCTCTGTATAACAAAGAATAATTCCTCAGGCAACTGGAAGATATTCATGCTTTAACATGTACATATTTTTTGAATGATTTAATAAAACCTAAAAAAATATAGTGGTCTGGTACTGAATTGTTTTATAAATTGAATACAGAGATATTTATACATGTAATAAAATCATGGAACGAGAAAGACACATCTTTATTCAGCACTTTTATGAATTAATGACAGAAATAAATTCTATGATGTCATACAGTTACTCTGTTCCTTCAGAGCTAGAAACAGACCTTTGGATTGCCTTTTTGGGAACGGAAAACACAGTTCTTTCATAATACTACTTTTTGTATCAGTGGCTCCCTCATACCTCTCCCTTTTCCCCATGTGAGCTGTAACAATCTCAAGTTGTTTACATAATAAAGCCTTAGGAAAATTGAGCTTTTTAAGCAAGGCACATCTTGGAGCTTTTATTTGTACTCAATTTCAAATTAAATGGATAGTGAACTTCTAGAACAGAGAATAGCACTGCCAGAGCTGGATTTCTTACCTTTATAAGAAGTTATCACCCTCACTCTTTCATTCCATTTAGCTTTCTAGATACCTGTTGAGTTGTGCCAATTACCTTGTTTTCAGAGCCACATAACAAACAAGCTTGTTGAGATGCATCCATGCCCATGTGGGACAGAAAAGGGCACATGGGCACAGTTAAGAAGGAGGAGAGATGTTTTGTGGATGTCAGTGGCAATTTAGATGTATCTCAAACTACAACCTGAGGCAGCTGTTTCGACAGCTTCAGACTCTCTTTGGCAAAAGTGTCACAGTTCCCTCTGATCTCCTGCTTCCTCTCATTCCTTGATGCTGAGCCTGGCAGACTGAACTAATTGTAACAGGTAAACCAGCATAATAATACCTTGCCTAGGTTTCCTGCTGGCTTAGGAAGGTGAGAAAGTTCACTGCAGGAGAGGTGGTGAACCCCTGAAGCTGGGAGCCAGAAGGTAACATCTGCTAACACCAAATTTGATCAGAACAAAGTAATGTGAAAAAGAAAGTGGAAAGGGGCAGTGTTTCACTGAAAACAAGTCTGAGGCTTTCAGAAGAAGGCAGCTTGGGGTGAAGAGTACCAATAGTCATGACCTTACAAAATTTAGACTGGTGAGCTGGGCAGGTTTGGAGACCAACAACTAATTGCTAGTGACTAGCTGATGCCTATGATGTTATTAATTTGTTTTTCTGCTTCACATTAAAGCAATTAAATCCCAATTTTAATTTTAATCCATTAACTTTGTCTAAGCCAAATATATCTTCTTAGTATTATAAAAGGGCAAAGGACTGTAATGTTCAGTAAAGGATTCCAGGATTGATAAAAATTCCTGGGGAGGGGTTATACAGGATGGATTGGAGAAAAAAAGAAGAACTCAAAGCCACCTACATAAGATGAAACCTGTGGGCAAAACTCCTTTGCATTATGCCATGGCTAGGTAAACCAAAGTCCTAATGACTCAGCATCCAGATTGTCTTTGGGTCCTATGAGTAATTTCCTTGAATTTTTAGTTAGGTTTCTACAATCCAAAGGACTTTTCAAAGTTACTTTCTTCTGAGTGTCTGCAAATACTTTTGCTTTTGATTAAAAACTAAGAGAAAGTTGTATGCCAAATAATAGCTGAGATAGACAAACTAAGCAGCATTACTTGGAACATTTCTGATTTAATGGTTACTCTAGCGGAGATGTACATTCGTGCAATCCTTCTGCCACCTTTGCTTGTCTCCAACAAATCTCCAGAAAACCTTCTGAATTCAGCTGTTCTGTGATCCTCTAAAAATGAAATAAACTATTCTGGTCTCAAGGCTGCAAATACTCACTAAGCAAACAGTGATCTGACAAGAAGAAGCGTGATTAACTATATATGAAAGATAAAAAGTAATTGCTGTCTCTAGAGGATGACTCGTATCACCCTAAGACTGGTGTATGAGTAAGCCAGATGAAGCATACACTTGCAGTACTTATTTTTTCTCATAGATTTTAAAGACAGCACAGAGGAACTGGCTGTGACTCAAACATTTAACTTCTACACATGTCAAATTGAATGATAAAACCTCTCACTTAATGACAAACAACTGTATACAGGGAATACAGGAAGTTGTAGACTACCCTAGAACCTGTGTTGACAATTGAACAATAATGATAATTGGACAGATTTCTACTGAGCAATGACCTGTAGTAAAGGTAGGCATTGTTACCACCAGCACTGCTGCTACACCACTCATGTTATAGTTTTCTTCTTACCAATAACCTGGATTTGGTCTTTTAGTTACTTATTCTGGTTTGGTGTTGTTTCTATTTATTATTGTTCTTCAGATTGTGCTTGTTGTCACTTCTAGAAACACCCACAGATAACAGTGTCTTTCTGACTGAGGCTTTTTCTAGACTGGTGCAGGGTTAGATATTCCCTGCCTCCTTAGTCGTTAGCCTTCTGCTAATCTAGGAGAAATCTGCTTTTTATCCATGGTGAGGATACATTCTTAGCTGCTGACTAGAAATTCAGCAAAGAATTTGGTAGTTTGTAGAGCAGCTTGTTTAGAGACACTTCAAAAAATGTGTTCCTGGTTGCACGGAACAGTGCAGGAATGCAGCAATGCTGGTGATGTGCTATGTGGTGCTGGAGAAAGCACACAAAAGACCACAGCCCTGGTGAGGTCTGGAGGGGAAGTGGATATGTTGTGTCCAGGTGACAGGCTGAAAGGAGTCTGGGTTAATGATGGCCTCATCTGTGGGAGGTGTGCTTTGTTGAGGCTGCCAGGTGAAGAGGCAGGGGGGCAAGGTGACTGCACACTATCATGGAGAAGAAAGAAAAGAGCACCAGGTCTTCCTGACACCTTACAGAGGCAACAGCCTGAGCCACACAATGAGTAAGCATGGCATGAGGCTATGCTTGAACCCATGATGGATGAAGACCCCTTCAGAGGGGAAAACTGGAAGCTTATGCCTTCTGACACCAACAGAATGAGTCCTCCTCTGCCTTCAGATCTGAGCTTAGAGTGCCCTGAGAGTCAAAAAATGCCCATTTTGCACAAGTTCCACTGGGGAGACTCTGGAGCCTAAAATATGCATTAGCACCAAGATGAAATAATATTTGATAGTGGTTGGAGACCCCCTTGCATAGAGAATGGAGTGGCTGTCACAGAGTTTCCTGTTTGCTGTGTTGATTAAGGACATTGTGGAGAAACTTCTGGGGCTCATTGTGTCCTCAGTCTAATATTTCTTATTGCTTATCCACATGGGCACTGAAGGAGATCTGGAGCAACTCTAGAGGCTCTACTTTGCTGAAGTGGCAGAGGTGGTGGACATGGGAATCCAGGAAGAATGTTCCACAATCCTACAGGTGAAAGGGAAAGGCCAGGTAGGCTTGAACATACTCTAATTTACAAGGTGGTTGCGTAGCTGGTGTCATGATTAGTACTTTAGCTTTTATGGCCATGTTGTAAATTCCTTTTTCCATGATGGGGAAACAATTCAGAGGCACATGTAGGTCACAGTCAATATTTATTAGAGCATTCATTAATTAAGCTATTTTTATTACCAGAAGTTAACCATTCACACAGTACATTTCCCTCACACGGTTCCTTTACACATACACAGTTATTAGTCAGAGCAATGGTTTAAAAGCCAGCTTCAGCTGCTTACTCAGAAGCAGAGTTGTATTGATGCATCAGTGGTTTGTATGAAGGTTTTGAGAATGGCCTCTCCAACGCTTCTTTTTTTTATCAGCTATATGTGCAGTCCTGTAACATTTATTTGCATACAGCAGCCTTCACTGCTTCTTGATAGAGCCTGAGCTACACAACCTATTGTCAATGCTAATGCAAGCTAGTGGCCAAGTACAGATTCAGCAAAACTCATATTCTGAGTTTTTCAGCTTTTGTGAATTCAAAAGGACATCACCAGTGGATGGACACAAACACTATAGCAAAGAGAGGCAGAGGAGAAGAGGAGAGGGCATTGCTGAATAGAGAAAGGAGTAGTTTGAGTGTTGCTTTGGAATAAGAGACAGACTGAGTGAAAACTCATGAGTCAGGGTCAGAGAAGAGACCACTGAGGGCAGCACTGTAGTCAGGAAGTGAATGAAGCTTCCGTGAAGTTCTTTTAAGCAACTCAAACCAGACTCTGGCTCTTATGGAGGACTTCATATTCTCTTATATCTTCTGAAGGGGTGACACAGCAGGAGGACCAACCTGATCTTGAACAAGAACTGCTTGGCAGTGTGATAATCAATGGCAGCCTTGGCCGTAGGGACTAGGAAATAGTGGAGTTCAAAATCTCAACAGAGACGCAGAAAGCTGAATATACAGATTTCATAATGAGAAGAGCAAGATTTGCCTTTCTCAAGGAACTGATACATGGGATCCTGAAGGGATCTTTCAAAGCAAAAAGTTCAAGAGACCTTGTTGAGGTGTGCTGGTTCTCTCACCCCAGCCAGCCCTGGCACCACAGCAAGGTACCTTCCAGTGGTAAGACCACCTTCAGGATCCTGTGGGACTTGGTTTGTCCTCATGGTGGAGGCAACGATGGCAGGAGAAAGAAAGAGGGACACTGTTGATGGTTCACCAAGTGGGGTTTATTGCCCCAAAAAGGAGACAACCAGAGCCCATGGCATCAGCCTCAGCAGTGCCGAGGAGCACTCCTGTACAGCATCTTTTATCCGGGCGCAGAACAAGGGGATGGGTTCAACAAGGGTCCAATCAACCTCAACAGGGGAGTGGCTCGGAACATAACTCATAGACACAAGAACTAATCAGGGTGATATGGGAGGGGGAAGCTGGGATCCTGTCCAATCACTTGATGCTCTCCCTGGAACTTTCCAGACACAGGGAGAAGCCCTGGAGTGATGGACAGGACCCAGGAGTTATATAACACAAGATTGAAATATAACTGTAACTAGGGAGAAACCAAGAGAAAGTAACCAAAGGGATACATGGAACAAACCACTTACAGAGAGACATCATGTGAATATAACAAGAATACATATAACAAACAGAAACTAGAAAATGCACCGCCACAAGACCAGGCAGGTTCTTAAGGGAAACCTTCAAACGCAAAAACAGAATTATCCTAATACTCAGGAAAATGAGCAGATGTTTCAGGAGACCACACTTCCTAAACAGGGAATACAGCTAAGATCCAGTGTTAAAAATAAACAAAGACAAGTCACTAAGAAGAATATAGAAATATTGCCTGGACCTGACGGGGTGGTAGGTTATTAAATACCTTTTTTCCTCAGTCTGCCCCTGGCCAGAAGGTTCACCCATCCTTCACCAAGGCCTCTGTCCTTAGAGAGAGAATTTTAAAAAAGAACCATATGCAGTGGAAAGGAATAGAGTCAAGCATCTTTAAGAAATATATTTAACCATACAGATCCACAGGATCAGGTGATCTGCATCTGACTGCTTGCCATCACCACTGTAAAGCTGCTTTGCACTATTTTTGAAATACTGTAGAAATCAGATGTTCTGATGACTGGAGAAAGGTTAATGTTGCATTTGGCTTAAGATCTTGTTGATCTGAGGAACAGAAATCTGGTCTGACACAATTTAGTCCCTGAGAATATCAAACAATATGTCGTTTTCTAGGACAAAGCTGTTTCTAGGACATGAAAACAAGGTGATTTTTACCTTGTGAAAACAAGGTGATTTGGAATAGGCAGCATGATTATACCTAGAGTATACCATAGTTAATATATCCAGTGCCAAATGCCTTTTATGATGAAATAATACTTGTGGATGTGAGATTAGTGGATGTTCCACGTCTTTTCTTTAGCAAGGCCTTGAGATGTTCCACAGCTTTCTTGTACCTATGTTGGTATCTACATAGATGAACTAATGGAGATTTCCACTCATTTTGGCTGGGATAGTCAATTTTCTCCACAGCCAGCTTTGTTTTGGATTTGTGCTGAAAACAGTGTTGGTAATGCAGGGCTGCTTTAGCTACTGCTGAGCAGAACTTACACAGAGTCAAAGCTGATTCTGCTCCTGACATTCCCTCTTCCAGTGAGGGGGAGGGGGTTTGCATAAGATGCTTGGAGAGAAGGCAGCCAGGACAGATGACATCTACTGACCACGAAGATATTCCAGATCAGCACCAAAATTGAGGCAAGGAGGTTGATAGGGCCTCACTGGGCATTGGTCAGTTGGTGGTAGCAATTTTTTTCTTTTACATAGTCAGGAAAAAATTTATTGATTTGATTTTCCTTTCTCTTTTTTTGGTCTTTTCCTTACTTTTTTTCATTTGTCTATCTTGCTTATAATATTGCTTTTATTTCACTCACGAGTTTTCTTCAGTTTTACCCCTCTGATTCTCTCCCCAGAACTGAAGGGGAGTGAGTGAGTGAGTGCATGGGGCTTAGTTGCCACATGGGGCTAAACCACACCAATGGATAAAAAAACACGTGCAATTCTTCAAACTAACTACATACTGGGTTGTAAAGGACAAAAAAAGACCGCAGCTACTAAGTCAAGGGAAGAGATGAATCACCTCAACTCGGCCCTTGTTAAACCGCTCTCCAAGGGGCTCCCCACATTCAGTTTGGGGCCCCTCAGTACATTAAAGACATTGACCAGCTGGTGAGACTTCAGCAAAGGGCCACCAAGATCATCAATGACTGGAGCATTTGCCTTGTGAAAAGAGACTGAGGGAGCTGAGCTTATCTTGTTCAGAAGAGACAGCTGCAGTGGAACTTAGGGACCATCAAGAAGACAGAGTCAGGCTCTTTCTTAAGGTGCAGTGGGAAAATGAGAAACACTGTCTATAAACGCAAAAGATGGGATATCCTGACTATCAAAGGAAAACATTACAATTAAGCGCTGGAGAAGGTTGCCCAGAGGAGTTGTATAGACTCCATCCCTAGAGGTGTTCAAGACCCAAGAGCACAAAACCACGAGGAATACTGTCTGATTGTTGAGCCTTCTCTGGTCAGGAGGCTGGAGTAGATAAGCATGCGCACCCTTCCAATCTGAATGATTCTGTGAAATATTCTTTTTCCCCTCCATCAACTGTATACTGTGACAAATTGTGGGTAACTCCATGAATGAGAATGAACATAACTGCAAATCCCACTCTAATCCGTGCAGCAGCTGCTCTGGAAATCCGATCTGACTTTCCAGATTAAATTCTTACTTTCTTTATAGGTGAGAACCTTAAAAATACTTACAAAAAATAATTATTTTGAGAGGTGTATTACTTTCCCTTTGCTGACTCATGAAGTATGCCAAGATTACAATCTGCGTAATTCTAAAATCATACTCCAGTTGGTAGTTGGACAATCTGTTTCTCAGCAGGTTTGCTTACCCTTCAAAGAAGAAAAGAAAATCATTAATTAATACTCCCCTCCCAAAAAAAAAAAAAAAAAAAAAAAAAAATCCAACCAAAATTGTGATGGCACTCTTGGTAGAATTTTATCTTTAGTTATATTAGAATCTCAAAGCAGAAGGTATTTTCAAGCTATACTACACAGAGTAATGCGGAGTTTACAATTTAAATCATAATTATCTCTGAAAGCTAATTTAAAATCACTGGCATTTCATAACAATCATCCAAAGACACAAAAGTCTGTAAAGCAACTAGAGCTTTTTCAGGCTTTATAGCAAGACGACTTTTAATGTAATTATAGCAATTAAGATCCTTCTATTAATAACTTTCTTTTCATATTAATAAGCCATTTATATAGTACAATATAAAAGAGGCTTCTAATTACAGTGGCAACATTGTGATTTCTGAAAACTGCTTAATAATGTGTGATAAGCGACTGCCAACTTGCATTAAGATGTTTTAGGAATCCTGCATGAACCTGATGTTTGATAATCCTGTTTTGAAGACATGATTTGAATTGCAAATTGAATTTAAAGGAAAATTCAGCATTCTTCAGCCAAAAGCATAGAATCTTTATTTGCAGGGTGAGCAGACCTTTAAAAGCAAAGCAGCACTAGATAAAACAATTTGTTGTTGTTTGATGTAGCTGGCCATCAGATGCAAGGCAGGCTGGTGACAGAAATAATAAACTCATATAATAATCAACTCATATAATAATAATAAACTCAGTGGATCAAAATCTTAAGTGAATTATCTGGTTTAAACAAAGCATTCCCTCAATATGAAAGAGAAGGTAATTCATAAGAAATTAATAAATATAAGTTATTTGACTTAAATAAAATCAGAAAATAATAAGATGTTGAAACTGAGTCTCTATTTAATTGCTCCAGAGCAAGGTATCTATTTCAGGTATTAGTGAAGTTTGTCCCTTGCAGCATGTGAAGATGCTGCATGCATCTTGGATTCTTGATTTTTTAAATTATTTTTTATTAAATATCATCTGCATTTAAAGAAGACTTATTCTTCATATTTTAGACATGAATACTGAGATATAGAAAAATCAGATTTTTCAAGAGATCAAGTTAACTGACTCTACTTCTGAATTTTTTTATCCCCAATACATTATTCAGAGTCTTGTATCCTTTTCAGGTTACTGGGCTTAGGGTGAATGGTTGCTAAACTACATGGTATTGACAGGTTTCAAACTGAGCTACCAAATTGTGACTCATTTTTGAGAACACAATTTTTCAAATGCTAATATTATTATTATAAGAGACTTAAAATTTTTAATTGTCTTTAACACTGTTAAGACCACCAAAGGACTTTGGCCAGTGTAACAAACTGTGCAAAGAAGCTGCTCATCTACAACCACTGATGCTCAACCCTCCAGATATATGCCTTTTGATTTCAGGAAACTGGACTGTGAGTTAAACCACCTGACAGGAACTTGAGATAAGATAAAGGCTGTACTATTGTCCAAGTATCCCAGGTCTAAGGAAAAGTAAATAAGGCTGGGGGAGGCCAAAGCCCACATACTCATTTGCTGAGGCCAGGTTTGCATGTTCTCCTTCCACAAACTGAGGGGGAGGAGTTGGGGAGTTTTTGGGGAGGTGGTGACAAAGCCTCTGGTCTGCATAAAACAGAGAGGGTGAACAATCTCTGCTGAAGAATAGAAGCTGAGATTTGGGCCAGATAAGAAGCAGACGCAGTGGAGACCAAATGGTGCTTTTTACTATGCCAGGCGTCTTCCCTTACACAAACTTGCCCAGTTGTAAAACTCTCCCTTCCCACCCCCCAGAAGGTCACATTTTCACAGGACATTCAACTGCCCTAATGTGAGAGGCAGCTGTCATGTCCAGAAGGTGTCGTAAACCACCAAAGACCCCAGAAGTGTGCCCATTAGTTACTCCTGAAGCCTTCCGCCAGCGGATTGCACTTGATCCACGTTTTGCAACAGATCATTGTTGCAAAAGGCAGTGTAAAATATCGCCCTACCTCAGGAAAGGTGCTTGGGCATTCCCACCTGTACCTGAACTATATTAATCCACAGAACTTTGTGTTTCATGGGACCCCCACCAGCAATAAGCTCAGGGTGAAAAGAATCAGCAAGACACCACTGGATCCATAGGGCTGGTGACCCTTTCTACTTAAGTTGTCTCTCACTCTCCTTCCCCCTCCCACTCTCTCTTTCCTATTTCTTTCTCTCTTTCTCTATTTAACATTTACAGTGAAATAAAATTTGTACTACTGGCTTTGGAATATGGTCTTACTTGCATCTTAATTTGAGCAGAGGCATCTCTCTCTAATAATCATAATAATCATATTGCAACAATTATAAGGTTATAATAAAAATCATGTGTTCTTTACTCAAGATGAAAAGAGAAATCCCAGACTTATTTTCTGCAAAAATTCAAGTATTCATTGAACAGATTAGAAATATTAGAATTACAGTCAAATTTACTTTTGGAGGGAATAATTGAATTAACAAAAAAGCAATTTCATAATAGCATCTATGATGGTGGGCTGAATCTGACAAATAGGCTTTATTTAAAAAACCAAAAAAAAAAACCAGCCATTTTCAGGGGTCATTTACAAAACCAGGAAAGAAAGGTATATTTTCTTCTCAAACTTTATCCACTAGTGCATAATAAAATTCCCGGAGATTATAGAAATGGTTCAGTTTATATATTCTAAGGGTGACTACACTCATAATTATTCCACATTAGCTGGAATGGGTAATTATCCCAAAGCAGGGGTTGCTCTTTCATAGCAGGGATTCTGCACAGAAAGGGATATATTGGAAAAAGAACATTTCTTGTCAAAGCTGTTCTCTTCCATACAAAATATTTTAAGCACATGCATGGTGAGACAGATTGTTTCCTTACCTCAGTGGTTACAGGATTTGTGTGGGAGATTGGGTATAAAAATAAAAATAATTACACAAGGCTGTCCCATACTTCAAGAGCAGCTGAAGGCCCTAAACACAAGACTACCGAAGAAGAGATCAGTACATCCATTTAGGTACATCCATTTGCTGAATATAGCCACTGACTTCTATTTAAAATGCCAGAATGAGACTCCAGCTGCAGAATTTTTTTCAGAGAAACAGGCATAAGAATTGTTAGTTCTGGCAAAAGAAGGAAAAATATTCTTCACTATTCATGTTCTAAGAAACACCTTAATTATCAAGAAATCAAATCAACTTCTTTCTCTCCTCTAATGTTCCAAATCCACAAAAAAAAAAAAAAAAATTAACAGTCAACAAATTTTAGAAGAAGAATGGAATAATCATGCTATTATACTGGGTAGGATGTGAAACAGTGAAATTTTTATCTCAAATGGCTGATGCTTGATAAAGTTATACCAAGCTGAAAATATACCAGGAAGCATTGGAGAGCCTTGGCTCTTGGTACTGTATTTTGTCACTGGTGGGAAAATAAGCAATGAAACTAATGAAAAAAGCATTTGAAAGGTAGGCATATACATGAACACACTGAATTCTGACTTTCTTTTCTTGGGTATCTTTTTTAATATATTTCTTTAGTAACAGACAAATACAGGATGCTATAAAGCTATATTAAAATACTTTTATATTAAAATACTTTTTTTTGAGAATGGAAGGCAAAACATGGATGAGAAAAGTAAACTAAGACTACAGTCACACCATATAAGGGAGAGGAAGAAAATGGAAACCATGTAACAGAGCAGCAAAGCGTAGAAAAAAAGGCATACCTAGAAAAGCATGAGGGAAATCTATGAAAAGCTCTAATCTGATGAACCATGTTGTTCATACAGTTTCTTTTTAATAATGTTTTGTGGTTCCTTTAGTCTTTACCAGTAAAGGAGTACAGTTGTTGCATACATAAAACAGTTGTGATAAAGTGTGTTGTAATGTTTCATACCTACTAAACACAGAAAAGAAGAAATACACCATACAGGCAATGAAGAAGTGAAAAACTGAAAATGAGATACAACTTCAACATTTTCTGTTTTCTTCAGCACTTGTGCATTATATTCTATCCAACAGCTTTTGAGACACAAAATACCCATTGTCCATTAGTACTAAATTGTTGAACCAGTGAAAGGTAGTTTTCAGTTCTTAGCTTACATACTGTTGTAATTTTTACTACTTCCTTCTGAACAAGCCAGAATCTAGACAGTACTATAGTTCAAGACATGAAAAACTGCTGATAATCTTTGTGAATCACACTTATTTCTTCGTCTATGGTATGTACAACAGACAGCTTCCCCATGATACTGTATAGAAGACATGAATTCTGGAACATCTCCTGAACAACCAGCCCCCCATGCTTGCCTCCACCTATTCATCTTCAAGGGCTAGTCCCTAATCCCTTATGGACATAATTTTGTCGCAAAGGTGCCTCACAGCTGTATTTAATAGTCTTTCCAGTGCTGCTTCTGCAATGACTTCTCCCATTATCGGTCTCCCTCACTTTAAAGTTCCACGAGAACTTCTCTGCTATAAACCATACCATCATGCTCCTCCTCTCCTTCTGCTCTCTCTGGTGTTTGATTTCTTCCACAGCCAGTTCAGGTCTCTAAATTCAGCCCACTAAGAGGACAAAAAATTAATTAATCACAAGATTATATCTTCTGGTTACAGAGTTGAACTGGCTACTCAAGGAATCAGGTAAGAACCAGAGATGGTACAAGTAAGGTCATTAGACTGGGCAAAGGGCAGAAATGAATGAAGAAGGAAAAACCAGTACTGCTTTATCTAGAAATGGTTGTTAGATAGGACCATATGTCTTCTCTCCTTGTTCCTCAGCTACACAGTCACCTTTAATGAGTAATTTTTTAATGATGCAAAAATGGTTTTATTTCTCCCCAAAACATATTTGTTAGTGATATGTAAGTCATTAAACCACTTAAAGTCAATTGCACCATGTAGCTGTGTAGCGCTAAAAGCATAGGCAAACTACTTGTAGGACAAGCCCTAAGAAAGACCAAATTCAGTAAGCAAATATAAGCATCCACCTGTGGCTGAACTTATGCCTCTTTGTCACAGGAAAAGAAATCAGATTTTCTGAAAACTTTGGAAAAATGTTTTTATTTGTTGAAAAAGCAGTTTGCTCTGATTCTTGAGACATCAGCTGCAGTCCTGAATATTAAGCCATGCTTTTCACCTGTTTCAGAGCTAGAAAACCTCTACACTAGAGGCCGAGGCAAACAGCAGAATAAAATGGCTGAAGTAAATTATATGCCACGTATTTTCATTTTAAATGAAGGCACAGATGTAGGGAATGATCTTTGTGGCTGACTTGTGACTCTCAGCTAGCATTCCCATCCGCTGGATCAGAGCCTAAGCTTGTATTTCAATAGAGGCAGCAAATGCTAGAATCATATCAAGGCCATATTATATTATGACATTATTGTATGAAGAAGGATTAGAGTGCAGTAGAAAGTCTTCCAGAACCGATAAAAACAGAAGTGGCAAGCCCAAGCAGGGAGTTTACTTACTGCAGTCCAGATAATTGTCCTAATTTCAATTTTTCTGTCAGTATACCATCTGAAACTATAAATCACATACCCTGAGACTAGTCCTTTGACAACCTGTAACTTACTGAGTAAGATCTCAAGTGGGTACCTTTTTAACTGGGCTAAGAGTAGGTTTGATCAGTAGAAAAAGCAAGAGTTTTTGATCTATCAAAGTGACAGCTTGGAGACCTATGATCCTAGTGACAACTTCAGTCTGTTTAAGAGAAAAGTTTGTGCTTGCAGAGCCAAACCAGAATTTTTTTTAATGGCTCTAAAAAGAGGTCTGGTATGCAGAAAGTTTGATCATCAGAGCCCGTTTCCTAACACTTGATAGATTTGCTTTTCTCAGATGTGGGTGGCAAGTATCACAAGATACTGGATTATGAACAGACACATAAAGAATTCAATTACCTATTAATGTTCCTTGGCATCTGTAACCGTGAAAGCATGATCCCATATACCATAACTACTTTATTTCAATAGCATTAGACATCATCTCTTCAAGCCTAGGCTGAAGTTATTAAATACAAATTATAGCACAAGAGTTCCTATGATTCTATCCAGATGGTGCTTAAATTATCCTTCTCTAGACATATGCAATCTTTATGTAAATTATTACTAATGGAAAATCTGAGAACCACAGAACCTTTACTGGAGCTGTCTTGCATGGGAAAGAAGCCAAACAAGTGCTCATAACATTATATTGTCAGCAGAGCTGTATAGGAAATTAGTTCCCATTCCACAGTTTTTTTGAGAGTATAAATAAAAAGTTGTCTCGCATTGCATTGGAACAAACCCAAGAATGTTCCAAGTGAGAAACCTGATAGAAACAGCCTTCACCCATTATTGAACTAACTACTCCCATAGTGGAAGTAGTCCCCATGGTTACAGTCTTCTACCCTGACCTAGGCAAAGCAGATATTGCTCTTCTGCAACTCATGTAAATACCTTACCCCTAATGAGATGGAAATTGTTTTTCTTTGTTCTCTTCTATGCTCAAAAATTCTACTCGTAGTATTTGAATTCCTGCAGAAAACTTTGATCTCAAAGAACTGCTCTGTTGTCAAGACAAAATAAAAAACTGTTTGCCATAAAATTTCTAAATAACCATAGTTTTCAAAAGTTTGCCTCTGGATATTGAGAGACCTCTGACATAATTCACAACAAAAGAAAAAAAAAAAAAAACTTATTGACTTTGATAAAGTCCAGGTAGCCAATAGATAAACATCAAATTTTTGATCTCTCTTCAGATAGAAAATACAAGTATGTAGACAGCTGTTACAAATCAAAGTATACCTGTTTCTTTTGTCCCAAGGAGCCCAGATCTGCACACATTACTTCTTTCTGATAAGGCATTATCAGTGTAGAGGGGAAGGATCACCTCCCTCAATCTGCTACTCAGGATATCCTTTGTCTTCTTTGCCACAAAGGAAAATGCCTAGTGCATGATCAAGTCAGTGTCCACCACTACCCCCATGTACTTTTCTGCAAAGTTGATTTTCAGTGGCTCAGCCCCCAGCAGGTATTAGTGCCTGGGGTTGTTTCTGCCCAGCTGCAGGTCCCTGCAGTTCCTGTTGAATTTAATGAGGTTTCTGTCAGCCCATTTGTCCAGTCTGTCCAGATCTCTCTAGATAGCAGTAGAACCCTCTGATGTGTCTGTTACACTCACCTGCTTTGCATTATCATCTTGCTGTGGATACCCTCTGCCCCATCACCCAGTAATGAGGATGCTCTCTCATTTACCAAACCAGTTATGTCATGGACGCACCTCAGGATTATATCAGGTTGGTCAAGCATGACTTGGTAAATCCATGCTGAATACCTTTGTCATTTATATGCCTCAAAATGGTTTGGGGATGAGCTGCTCCACCAACCACCACAGGGATAAAGGTAAGGGTGGACTAGCCTGTAGTCCCCTTGGTCCTCATTCTCCTGCTTTTTTTGAAGATAGGAGTTACCCTTACTTGTCTCCAGGCTTTAGGCACTTCTCCCAGTAACCATGATGAATCCAAAATTATCCGCTGGTCTCAAAATGGCATCATCCAACTTTCTTGGCAGTCCTAGGTATCTCCCACTAGGACCTACAGACTTACATATGCCCAGTTTGCTTGTGCATGCCCTGACCTCACCTTCTTCTACCAAAGGTATGTTTTTCTTGTTCCAGTCTTTCCCACTGGTATCTGGGATTTCTGAAGGCCAGTCCTATTAGTAAAGACTGAGGTGAAAATGGCAATGCCTTTTGCATATTCCATGTCACCAGGGCCACTTCCCCATCTAGCTACATGTCCACATTTCCCCTACTCTTCCTTTTGCTACTTGTGTACTCAAGAACTTTATCTTGCTGCTTTTGACATCATTTCTCAGGTTCAACTACAAGTGGACTTTGGCTTTCACGTATCTTTGCATGCCAGACAGTGTCTCAGTATTCCTCTCAGGTTACCCATTCCAGCTTCCACCTTCTATAAACTCCCTTTTTCTGTTTGAATTTTGCCAGGAGTTTCTTGTTCATCCACTAATGAAATATTTATAGAAACTTACTAAGCTCTTTTAAGAACAAGAAGTGCATCTCTGGCTCTACTTAGTATTTTTTTCGGATACCATACATTTTAATTTTTTATAATTTATAATACATTTTGAGTAGGTGTTTGAGACAGTGTTGAGTAGGGATTTTTGCCTAAGAGATTTATTAGAGATTTAGTAATGCAGGAACCTTCTTCAGGTTGTAACTACTAGGACTGAGACTGAAAACCAGAGATGAAATAAAGAATTAGCTCTCTTCTCTAGTACATAATTTCTGAGTTATATCCAATAATTGACTTAGAAACCTAAAAGTGACACGTTTAGAACCTAAGGTACATAGACCTCATGGAGCAGTCCCATAATTCAGAACAGACTCCAAGTCATGAAGCATATTGAGCAAAAAAGAAATGCTAGTCAGCAACCAGCTGTCTCCTAACTTGGCTGAATCACCCATACTTGATAGAAAATATCTCTGCTTGTTGGGAAACAGAGACTCCTTCTATCCCAGTTCTTTCGAACAACAGAGCACAGCTTATTCTTTCCTTTTAGAAAAGGTTTTTCTTTTATTTTTTTCTCTCCTTCTCTTTATGCCCTTAAAACTGTCCACAAAGTGGACAAGCTCCTCTTCTGGTTGAAGGAAGCTTTGATTTTCCCAGCAAGTGTCAAAATCATCAAGCTCCACTGCATTTTTTGCCCCATTTTGCTTTGCACTGTTTCAAGAACTGAGAAGTCACAGGGACAGTCAGGGAGAACAAGAAAGAGCACAACTGTAGCCTGTGTTAAGGGTTCTTTGGGATAACAAGCCCTCATTTGTAAAACTGTATGTTTACCCAACATCTGGCCAATGTAGGCCTTGGGACTGCATAGCCATGTAGACAGATCCACTATGTCACTATTTCAGTTAGCACTTTTTCTTTTCTGTACAGTGGTACTACTATAAAAGCACAGTTAATACAGAGTAGCCAAAGTCTGGTAGCTAGTCCATGGTCCTAACAGATGGAAGCTGTAGTTTGATTCCCCATCATGCTGAGGAAAACTTAAGACCTTGTATTCTGACCTGGGGGAGGGTTCACTATCTACTCAGGCTTTATAGAAAAAGCAGGGCAAAGCCTCTTCTGTCTATATTCTTTTAAAAAGGCAATAGCGGTTACCAAACCTCACATTAAATTAGCCTCTATTTCATGCATGTCTGAAACTTCCTAACATACTAAGCCTTTGTGTAGATAGAAATACAGTGAAATTTAGTTTCTAGATTTTGAATGGACCAAGCATGTACCAATTATCAAAATTACTGTATCAATATTAACACTCATGGTATCTGAAATCTGAGACAGTAAAAAAAAAAAAAAAAAAAAAAAAAAAAAAAAAAAAAAAAAAGGTAAAATGGAGAACCATATATATGCTTATCTGGTAAGCAGATAATCAATAATACCTCCAGACTTACAACTTTTGATTTCTCCACCCAAATTCACTTCTGTGTTTTTACTGGACCTGCCACAAGACATTTCATGTAACATTCCTTTGTTTTATTCAAATGGGTACAGAAAGGCAAATGTTATTCCCTTCTCAAACTGAAATGTTTCTTTAAAACTAAATTACTGTATTAAGCCACTTTGAGGCAAGACAGGCTCCTTATATTTATATCACACTTCAGATTATATTTACAAGAAAAGATCTTAAAAGCAGTGTCATTACTTCTAACATATAAAGCACTGAGTAAACAGCAAAATTAGGAGAACTTAACTGGAAGCCAGTCTCAAGTATTTGCTTGAAAAGTTTAAACAGAGGAACTGTTTATTAAATAACAGCTTTACTGGAAACAAATTTTCAGCATTGCTAAGTTATGATACTTTCCATCTGAGGATGGATATTTAAATCACCTATATAATCTACATACCTAATGTTTGGAGAAATGTAGTTACATTTATCATTAGGGTATCTGAGTGCAAAGAAAATTGTAGAACCAGGAAAATTATCTGACAGACCATCCACTCTCTGCTGTCCCTGTTGCTAGAAACATATATGGTAGAAGTATTAGCCTTTCCCAACTTCTGCCTCTTGGGTTTATGAACATTGCTGTGGGAAAGTTAGTGCTGGGATACATCGTGTGCTTTCCTTAGAAAATACTAATATTTAAAACAGGTCTTGGATATTTCCCAGGCAGTTATGATAAAGCCCAGCTCTGTGCCCTGGTATGTCAATGTTGTTCTTCTGGCAACTTCAAAATCTTTAAGTAGAAGAGTCATACAAGATCACATTCACAGAATAGGAAATTATTTCTGCCTGGCAAATTAAAGCCATAGTAAGCACAGAAACCAGATAGAATCTTAAAATGCATTCTTTATTGATCCAGGTCTCAGAGAAAGTGTGCTCCAATGGCCATCTGCTAGTTTGCAAAGCAGAAGTTTTATATTACTGTTTGAATTTTCCATTATATGCATAAATTTGTAGGCTTCATATACAAATTTGTAGATAGGAAAGTTGTTAAAAGATTACCACATTCTGGCACTAAATGACACAATTGAAATATGCACAAATCACAACCAAAGCAACTCCAACTCAAGAAGTTTAGGAAAAATAAAAGCAAATGAAATTATTAACTGAGCAGTGTTATAGCTTAGTAGGGAAAAAAAGAAAAATTACATGATCAAAACTGTTATTATGCCATTATACCCAGAGAGGTAAGGATAAGCAAAATATGCTTAAACCATACAAGATTTTCTTTCTCTTTTGTTTCCTAAAATGAAAATACGCTCCTTCATCCATACCCAAATGAAAAGCATATAATGAGAACTATGGTGGTTTCATTTCTCTGCTTATTTTAGTCAAAAATGCCTATTTAGTCTTTGCAATTGCTGGCATTCAACAGCACATTTACTGAACAAGAATAATCTCCTGCTTACTCCTTTGACCTTAGTGTGAGGCAGTCATGTGGCTTGATGGTATTCAAACCACAGGGCCCCAGGTACACCAGCATCAGACACTCCTAACTTCCCCTTGTCTTTCAACCCCCAAGCCAGCAGGAATCAACCACTAAACCAAACAAAACAGACTGAGAACCAGAAATGAGAAACAAAATTTCAAACTCAACCAAACAAAATACATGCAACAGCTCCTATTGTTCACCTCTGTTAGGGAGACACACACTAAACACGGCAGCATCACCTGGTGGACTGTGTTGTCTCATTTTATCTAATGATGCAGCTTGAGCCCACCCTCTCTTAGTTTTTTACTGAATTTCTTGGCCAAGGTCTGCTGCATAGATTCACCTGTAGGAGCTGTTGGTCCTACATGGCCCACACCATGATGCCAGTCCTAGCAGAAAAGTCAGCTTTGCTTTTATCTGCTAACAGACAACAAACAGACCTGGTCTCATTTTCACTTTGCAGCAAACATCTTTCAACAAGTGGTGTCAGATAAAAGAATTAAACACTGAAAGATAAGTATCTCTGGCCTGTGGGGAACCAAAAAAATGACATAAGATCTACTTAAGAAAAGCTGTTCTGTGTGGAGAGAAAAACTAGATTCTGCAAATGAATGATAAAACTATATATCAAATTATTCACCACCGAGGGTAGCTATAAAGTCTGTATGAATGTTTGTTACTTTTTCCAAAGATAAAATATGAAATATTAAAATACTTATGGAAATATTCAGTCTTGCAAATGCTTCATTTTTCTGTCATTTTTTCATTATGTGAACATTATAGGTAAAATACATTTTATATTATCAGTGACATCCCAGAACTGAACACATGCCTAGGAGTTTGAAGACTGGGATCAGAGCCTAACTTTTGTTCCTCCAGCAGGCAGGTAGGTGGAGCCTGGGACCCAGCCCTTGTGGGCCCGGCCCTGCCCAGGAAGTTTCTGGGGATTCGGGAGCAATCTGGCCCAGGCAGGGCAGGGCAGGACTTTGCCCACTGCCGCCTTCCGCTCCTCCTCAAGCCAATAAACCACAGAATGAAAGAATTGTCAGCGTGGGTAGGGACCTCTGGAGATCCTCTTGTCCAACTCCCCTGACAAGGCAGGGATCACCCAGAGCAGGTGGCACAGGAACTCCCCACAGGTGGGGTCTGAATGTCTCCAGTGAGGGAGACCCCACGACCTCCCTGGGCAGCCTGTTCCAGTGCTCTGCCATCCTCAATGTGAAAACGTTCTTCCTTACATTGAGGTGAAACTTTTTGTGTTTTAGTTCATAGCCACTGCTCCTCGCTCTGTCACTGGGCACCACTGAGAAGAGCCTGTCACCATCCAACTGACAGCCTCCTTTGAGATATTTATATGCATTAATGTCAGTGTTCTCTAGATTAAACAGGCCCAGCTGCTGCAGTCTCTCCTCATAAAAGAGATGCTCCAGACTCCAAATGATCTTTGTGGCCCTACACTGAACCCTCTCCAGCAGCTCTTTGTCTCTCTTGTACTGAGGAGCCCAGAACTCCACACAGCGCTGCAGATGTTGCCTCAGCAGGGCCGAGTAGAGGGACAGGACCTGCTGGCCACACTCTTCCCAAGGCACCACAGGTTACAGGCCCTCCTGGCTTCGAGGGCATGCTCGCATTATAGCCCGAGATTTCCTCTTTTCTCATGCTCGGGAGGCTCCACATTTGCAGACGTCTGTACCCGCAGGCGAGACACCGCACCAGGAGCGCCCTGGTTGTGACCCCCGCCCCGCCGGGGCTGACTCAGGCCGGGCTGGGCCGGGCGGGGCGGGGCGGGGCGGGGTCCGCCGGCGGGGATTGGCTGCCGGGCCGGCGGCGACCGGCGGGGATTGGCTGCCGCGCGGCCTTTGTTCGGCTGCAGCCACTGCCGCAGGGCAGCGGAAGTTTGAGCGCTGCGGAGCGCGCGAGCGGAGCCTGGTCTGGGGGAGCCGCTCCGCGCCAGCCCCGCCATGGACCTGGAGAATAAAGTGAAGAAGGTAAGGCGGGCTGCCCGCCGGCTCATCTGCCGCGCACGCCGGTGTCCGCTCTCTGCGGAGCGGCGGACCCGCCTCGTCGCCGCAGCCCCCGCGGGGCCCGCCCTGGGGTCGCCCCCGGTGCCGGGATCGGCCCTTCCCGTGCCCCCGGGCCCGCGGCAGGGGCGGGGGCAGGAGCGGTGTCTGCGGGCGCCCTCGGGGCGTGTGGCTGGGCCGCCCCGCCGCTCCCACCATGGGTACTCGCCGCACTTGGTGCCCCAGGTGGGGACGTACCGCTCTTCTGTCATGCAAGTAAAACGTGTTCCGTCCCCCCAGTAAACCCCTGAGATCTGATAGTTGTTTCCATGTACCTGCGCTTTGTATGTAGGTATGAAACTTCAATTACAAGCGGACAGGTCGCTGTTTGTGGTTATGTTAGTGATTAATTTCAGAGCTACGATGTGACTGAGTCCTTACAAGTGTGTTACCACCGTTCCTATGGATTACCCCCTTGAGGGAGAAGCCTGGGCTTGATTTTTCTTTCTTTTTAAAGGTATATTGACAAGTTAGTTGCGTCAAAACTGGCAAGAAACCAAAGATAAGTAAAAGAAAGCAATAGGTAATCCAATTGCATTGACTCTCTTTCCAAAACTCACCATTTAAGACTTCTATGTTAAACTGACTTCATGTGGGACACTCACGTAAGTCTTTTACTTCTAGTTCTTTTCACAAATTAAATGTAGTGCTAAAGCACTGACTTTATTAATTCAAAAAGTTATTTGTACTATCTATTTTGATACTTTATTTGATAAAGGGAAAAGGAGCTTTGTATGTGAACACAGGTTAAATCTATACATAACCTTCATTGATCTGTGAAAAGTAGAGTATTGAAGTGCATGTTGTATGAATGTGAATGGGGTGTATTCCTGAATTGTTTTATTTAAAGGTAGCAACTTGTTTTAAAACACAGACGTGCACTTTTGTATACCTGTGTGCTTTTCTGACAGGTAAGAAAGGCTAGAAACTGCAGGCTAGAAACTGGCTTGGGGATGGAAGTAGTTTTGTAGTGTGGAAGGCTACCTGTTAAGGCTGAATCCTAGCAATGATTAGCCTTGAGCTGCAGTTTGCTTTAAGTGAAGTCACCACATGATAATGTCACTTGAGTGAGGATCCTGCTTTGGAGGCACTGTCTATCTCATCCCAGTCATTAGGCCATCAGCTTATAGAGGGGTGTAGCTAAGTAGTGTCCCTGACTTTAGAAGCTAGTGGTGTGCACAGGCTTGTGTCTCTTGTGTGATTCCTTGATGCAATGAAAATAAGCTTCTTGAGTAGGTTTGCTTACGTTTTCTAAGCACAATTTAAAACTTAACCTTGATGGCATTGCAGAGCTTGTTCACTGGAAGTTTTTCGAACTCCAGGAGGTGAGAGATGCATATTTGTGGAAGATAGAGCATTATAATTCAGAATTTATTCATCTAAAGAGAAAATAAGTATGGGGTGTAAAATGACTGATAAAACTCTGCAGATAATGATTAAGTGAACTTGTAGATACTGAACATCTGCTTTAAATTCCACTGTATTGGGTAGTTGCGCATGTTTTAAATTTATTTGACTATTTTTGTCATATTTTTCTTTGCTTATCTTTTACTTCTCTTCATCAACTTTGAAGATTCCTGAAGACTTTTCTGAACCTGCTCAGATAGACACAGAAGCTAGTTCCACAAAAGAATCCAGCAAAGCTTTGTTTAGTGAAAGTAGTATTTCTATTCTGCTCTGCTTTAGTAATATGCAAAGATGTCTGTGATTTGAAAAGCTTCATATTTCCTCTGTTTCTACTTTATGTATATTCAGAAAACTATTTCTGTTATTGTGCTGTTCTCCCTCCTTTGCTCACATTTTCTGCCCATCTTTGTAACTTGGGTGGAGCTCATTTTCCCAGAGAACAGAAGAGGCTCTGTGAAAGTCCCTATGGGGAGAACTGGGAAGCTTTGCTAGGTACCAGCGAGTTTGGTACAAAATTCTTCTTTTTTGACTATCAAGATTTATTTAATCAAAACTTCTTAGATATTGTACACTGAATAGAATTACAGTTCATGTCAACTCTGGACAACTGTGTCTTCCTTTTCTGTCCTTTAATTCCAATTCTCAACCTGTTTATTATATTTTTCCTTCTCTCATTTTTGCCAACTTCCTTCTTTCTTGAAGGGTGGAAGAAAATTCTGAGGAGTTTCCAGTCAAGATTGTCAAAACCAGTAAACTACTTGGCTTTTAGAAGAAACTTGTCCTGAGGTGGAGATGCCTGTGTCAGATTTTTTAGTCCATCAGCAGCAATGGGTTGCTTTACGACATGGTGTAGTTCTCACCTGTCTTTGTCTTGCACCCTGAAGCAAAATAGCTTGAGTTCTCTTACAAGATGTGCTTTGTACTTTATGTAACTTCTATTTTGTAGTGACTTGTATATGTTTATTGCCTGGCAAATAACCTGGTAAATGTTACAGACTGGTGAGTGTATAACTTGCCTGTTGGGCAGGAAGTTCTTAGAACGCTGGGCAGAAGAAAGCAGGAATTGTCATGTTGTCCCCAGAGAAGTAATTCCATTGCACTTTTGAACTCTCAGTTTAGATGTTGGCTGTTCTGTAGCCCTGGTGTTCAGCAGAGCAGAAGGAAATGAATGCCTGTAGGAGCCGAATGCTGTGTGGAGGCTCAGACTCTCAGCTGGTGCTGTAGAAAAGCTTCTTCCCCTACCTACAACTGCTGATTTATAACTGTATAGGGAAATATATCGGGATGTTTTCTGTTTCTGGAAAACCTGATAGGTGAAGTTTCCAAGGTGACGTTTCTAAGAGTTCTCTAAGTGTTAGTAATCTGTGAGTTCATTCTTCAGTTTTGAGCTTCTATATTGTCACTTTGGAAAGCTGCTACATAAGTTTTTATCTACATGCCTATGTTTGTATGAAGAAAAAAAGCACTCAGAGAAAGTCTGTTCATTGTTGATATCAGGTTTGGTGGGTTTTGGTTTTTTTTCTCCAAATGTAACAGTTGTAGCACAGTCTGTCTAACTGGAATTGCTTCCCTCCAGTACATGACCACTAGAAATCCAACGTGTGCCTGTTCTTCAGCAGGAAAAGCTCCTGCCCCATCTACCACAATTTCTAGCTTTTCATCCTTTTAGCAGTGGATTCCTTACATATTTGCTGCCTGTGACAGAAGAACAGCAGTCCTGTTTAGTGTACCCTTCTTAGGGAATCTTAAGGGCACAATTACTTTGCCTCAGACTTTTAATTTAATTTCTGTTTGGTTACTTTCATGTCTTGTAAAACTAATCTTGCTGTCTTAACAAGTGGCTAAAGGAACCAGTGCTACCATGTAGATGTCTTGCTTGGTCTGAATCCTGGGCTCTGGATGACCACAGCCTGCCAGAAACAGAAATTTCAGCATGGACTTTCTGCACTGAGCAATATATATGCAGAACATATGCAAATGTGTGAAAAAGCATTTAAATTTTGTAGTCAGTTCACCATGCTTTTTAGAGCTATTAAATAACTTGCAAACATCTAGGCACTGAATAGTGTCTTTTTGGCTGTCTTGTGAATACTAAGTCTGAGACTTCCCTGGTCTTCTACAATTTACCTTTCAAGGGGATGAGGAGTTTAGGGGAAACTGTACAGTTTTCTCCTTTTTCTCTGGAGGAATTGGATTTGCTTTTGCATTTCAGGATCACGAAGATAGATTGTATAAAACGATTGTACAACAGATCTAAAGGGTAAAAACAGTAGCTCCAGCTTGGAAAGTACTTGTGCAAGAAACAGACCACTCCTTCTCCCAAATACAATATATGCTGTGTTCTCAAACCTTGCTTTGAGGCTATAGGGAAAATGAAGATTTACTGCTTTGTGTTGAATGCTCTAGCAGAACTTTGTCCCAGCAGCCTGGATTCCTGCCCTGTCTGCCACCTCTGTGAACTTGGTAAAATGAATCAGTAGGTCACGCTCCTGCTTTTCAGCCCTGCTGGCAGCATGGTCTCCTGCTTCACTAAAGAAAATAAGAATCTGGCAGTGAGTATAAACTTTCACAGTATAATACTTGCTTTATAGAAAGAACTTTGCTTGTGATGGAGAAGGGGCGGGGCGGTTTGGGGGGAAGAGGTGCAGCTTCTCTAATGTGGAATTTGTGCCTGGTTATTTTTCAATGGCGTGAGACTTAGTTTGTTCTGTTACAGTTGGAAAACCAAACACTGAGTGCTTTAGACATTGCTAAGTCAACAACTGTAATGATCTTTGATAAATGAACGGTGAATAAAGTATGGATAGAAGCAAAGTCAACTTTTCTGTGTTTTGCAAAGCATGATTTAGTAATGTCTGCTGGGCTGCACTTCCTGTTGAGGTCACTGTTTGTTTTGGTGTTACTGCTATGGAAACCCATTATAGCAGATCTTTTTTGCTGTTTCATGTGTATAGTAAGATGAAGGAAATGTACTTTCCTTGCAGGGGTGAGTTTTGCCTGCAAATGGAAGTATGAAAACTTTTATGTAGATATGAGAAGACCTACTTCAGTTTTGTTCACAAGGAAACTTAGTTACTGCTTCCTGCATGTGCTATGGGGTTTGAAGGTTTTTTTTCCCCATCGAAGTTAAAAAAAATATGTGAATAATTTTTTGAACTACCTGTCTGAATCCACACCTCTAGTTATTTTTTGTCCAGCATCCCTGAATAGCAGCTTGGCAAATATGGCAAGGCTAAATTAAAAGTTTTGACTTTTGCTTTTTTTTTGTTCCTGAGTCAAAAGTTCTCTCCAGGTGTCTGTCATTCATGAAATGCCTGAATAGCAAGTCAAGACACTGTTTGAATGCAGGACTTCGTGACTTTTAAGGTCAGATGAAGCTTTCTTGGATAGGGTATAATTATAAGCCAAGTATTTTACAGCAAGGGGGAAAATTCACTTATTTTGAGTTACAGTGTTCTGTCATAAAAGTAACACAGATCTGCTTCTTCAGTTGTTCCTAGAAAAAAGAAAGAAATGTAAGTAATAGTAATTGTGAGTAGCAATTGTCAATGAAATTTTATTAGTAAAAGTTGCTTAAAATGACTTTTCTACTTCAAGAAAGTATACTGAATGTGTCATGCAAATTACTATCCTCTTCCTAGCAGATACAAAGTGTACAATAATGAAGGTGTAGATGTGAATATCTATAATGTAGAGTGTTTTAAGATGGTAAAGTGAAATCTAAATAGATGTGCATGTTTCACTTATATATAACTAAAACTTATGTGTATGGTTATATATATATATATATGGTTATATATATATTTATACATAATTTTTATAGGGGTGTATATGTACAAACTTCCCTAATTTATAGGTTTAGCTGATGATCAAAATTGATGGGGTTCTTTTAGACCCTGGGGACATTCAGGAAAAGCAGGGCTGTTAGGATGAAAACATGTCACACCTGTTACCTTGTGTCTTAAACTTGGTCAAATGAACAGGTCAGGGGAGTGAGTAGGGTTCTGTCATGACATTTCCAGGAGACACCAGATCTAACTGTACTCCAGAACTGCTGTGTATGTGTTTCTGGTTTTGTTGAGGGAATTTTTTGTTGTTTTAAAAGTCTCCCTAATGCTTTATTTGTGCCTTGTTTTCAGTCTGAGGTTGTCTAGCTACAGCTCTTAAAAACAGTTAAAAAGCATGCACTTTCCTGCATGACTAAAGCTCCTAAAAAATTACTGTGTAGGTTTCCAAGTCTGCTTATCAAAACCTAATGTTAGGGGACACAACTGGGTAAGAGTGCTGCTGTCAAAACAAAATACGTGGAGTATTGTGAAAATACCTCTGGAGTACTGCATGATGGATGGTGTTGTATTGGAGGTTTACAGGTAGTGTTACAGTGTGTGTCAGCTGCATTCAAACTTAGCTAGTGTAATGCTGGACTTTGTGAATAAACACTTGTTTTCTATCCAGCTGAGCTGTCTTTAATAGCTGTTAGCCTTTTGAAGGTACACTATGTAGCAGTGTTTTAAATATTTAAATTCTGACCTATTTGATATTTAGAAGATACCAAATAAAATAAATTCCTGGGACTTGTGTACTCAGGCTACTGCAGCTTCTTGATTTATTCTTCTGCCTGTCCTGCCCAGATCATCTTCCAAATATTTTTCTTGGATGCAACCACTTTTTGGCATCCTTCTTTCTGTGCAAAATGGACTTCTGTACCCAGGTTTCTTAATTCCAGTTAACTTTTTCCCTACATCCTACATCAAAATGCATATTAAAAAACTCAGGGTCACGTTTGCCATCAATTTTAATAGACATGTTAAATATAAAGAGGTTTGTTGGATACTGTTCTTTGTTAGAGATCGGAATTGTATTTTCCTTCTCATACAGTGTCTGTCAAAGTTCTGTAAGAGCATTATCCAGATATTCATATGTCCTCTGTAGTGGTTTGTTGGGGTTTTTTTCATTCTGGAATTGTAAGATGTCTCGTTGGTCTTCTGTTTTTAAAGTTTAAATGTTGTGGCCTATTTTAATTTTCCACTTACTGTGCTTCCCTGCTTTCAAGAAGACTTCTGATGGTACAGCATATATTGATACCAGATCAGGTCTCAGCAACAGACCATGCACAGCAATGAGACTTCTCAGGTTTTTGGGGGTTTTTTTTGTGTTTGTCCTTCCTGCTGTACCTTCCCTTCTTTGAAAGTGCCTAAAACACATTAAGATGTACTAGAAATCTGTTGTGCTCTTACAGGTGCTCAGACTCCCACTCAAGCATCCAAATAGATCAATAATTAACTAATCTTCAAACCAGAACATTCCTGCGATTTTATGGTAAATCCAAGAATAGCTTTGACATGGATCACTTTAGTTCTTGCTTGGAGCACTGAAGAGCACAGAAGAAATATCTGCAGAAAGGATAGTGAAGAGGATTTAGTTCTAATCTGAAGCTCACTGTTAATTGTTGCAGTCCATTAATGACAGCATTCTTACTGCATAGCCACATCCTTTCAAATTGTGGAGGGATCTGTAACATTGGAATGGTTTTTGATCTTTTGCAGAGGCTAAGTACCAGTATTGTGTCTTATTGTCTAGCAGGATGAAGCTCACCTGCCTGATGGTACAGGAGTCCTCTTGGAGTGAGGAAGGAAAAGCAGCTGAGGCCTGAGTTAATTCTGGTCTCCTGGTGGGACTGTAATGTGTACAAGGAGGAGATAAGAAATGTTCAATAAACTTAAGAATAAACCCTTCTGATAAGCCGAGTTTAAACTATTTCGTAGGAACTGCTTTTTATCTTCTGAACAAACTCTTAGACACTTGAATATGATCATTTGGGTTTAAGATGATAGTAAAGCTTCTGTGCATGACTCCTTACTGTAAAGTCAGCCAGCTTTTGTCACTAGCTTCCAGTGTGAACTGAGATGGGGCAATCTTTCACTAATTGTCACTTGGCCGTAACCACTTAGAACTTCTTGCCCTTGGGTACTGTGTAATCTTGAAAGCAACGTGCAACAGATTATCTCAGTCATAGCTATATAAATCAATACTGGGTATTTTGATAATACCAGATGGGTTTGGTTTTCTTTTGCTGTAAAATGAAAATTAATGGCAGCAGACAGACAGGACCTTCTGGCAGTGTTTCAGTTGACCTGTCTGTGCCATTTCTCCCATAACTCTATTTATGGGGAAAATGAGTTCCCTGCTGTTCTCAGGTACACGTTACCTTTCCAGTCCTCAGCCTGCTCTGTATCTCTGGGTGCTTCTGCTTGGAGCTGGCTCTCTTCTGCAGAAAACATGGGGATAGGTATGGTAGCAGTAAAGAAGCACCAAACCACAGTTTTAGGCTTTCTAATTTCCTAAGCTACAGCTGAATTGGCTGCTGAAGAAGAAAGTCGTTTCTGAGGCTGATGCTTTTGTACAGCTGAAGGATGTCCTGTAACAAGACTCTGGAGAAATATGTGTAATGCACTGACTTCTGGATAAGAATAGCCCACAGTGCTTTTCAGTTTGGCTATTTTATATCTTAATTTTTGGCAAGCAGTCGTGTAGTTTCTGTCAGAACAAAGGCTGAGGCTGTGTGTGCATCTAGAATCACATGTGATTGGTTTTTAGTGTGCTTTTCAGTCTTGAGTGAAGCCTTTTCCATAGGGTGCCCAGACATTGTGTATAGAAAGGTAATTCCCTTCTTTCTGGTTCATAGCAAACTGAAAAACCTGTTTCCAAACAAGTCTCTCTCATTTGCTAATTCAATTTATTTGTCTTGAGCTGCACAAGCATTTACATAATAATGTGCTCTTTCTTTCTGGGGAGGGAATGTAGCATGCTGTATTTCTGAAGAAATCTGCACTAAGACTACTGGCTGGGAAAGTGCAAGTAGACTGGCTGCTTGTTGTCCCTGTAGTCTGGAGAGTATGTTCTGGGTGGGGCTTTTAGAGAGCACATATTTCTTCTCCTTAATTTGTTTCTAAATGAAGGGGTTTTTTAGCTTAAAGAAACCCTTAAATGTCGGGAAGCTTGGAAATGATAGTTAAAATGGTTTTTGCAATTTTTTAATATTTCTTACTTGAATTTCAGAATCTGCTTTGGGAATTCTTGAAATGTCAAGCTTATTTCTCTGTAGCATAAAACAGTACTCTCTAAACAAGTGATCCTATATTTCTAAACCTTAAAATTACAGGAAATTATTTTCCTTTCTTCTCATTCCACTCTTTTTGAAGAAAGGGAGAGCCTGAGCATAAAGAAGTAATGGCAGTTTGTAAGTGAAATAGCAGCAAGAGAGAATGGCTTAATGTCTTTTGCTGAGGGGGGGTGAGGGATAGATTGGGGTTTTATGGGAGTTTGTTTATTAGGGCAGTGCAGTCATAATTTAACAACTTTTTAGAGAGGATGACATTAAAAACAGGACAACACCAAACAAAAAACCAACCTGTCTCTTCCCCCTACCACTCCCCCTCCCACCCCGCCCCCCCCCCCCCAAAAAAAAAAAAGTGTTTGTTGTTTTTTGTTTTTCCTTTAGAAAACATCTTGGCTAACATCTTAGTCTCTTTGAGTGTGAATTGGGAAGAGTGCTCAGTGTTTTTTGTGATTCATGGTGTGTATGCGTGCATGCGGGAGATGTCTGGATTCCAGATGAGAAGTCTCATATAAATGCCCATCTTCGGTGAAGGTGAACTTTTATTAACCAGTTAGTGTATCAGAAGTGTAGCTGATGAAGAGCCTAATCTTTAAAGTTATGTTTATTTTACATATCTACTGGTAGGCTTCAGGTTAGCACCTGTAAGGTAGAGTTCTTGAGCCCTTAGGTTGATGAAGATGTCACCATGATCACAGCCAGCTTGTATTTAATCTTCCAGATATGGAAGAAATAATGTTATGTCCTTCCATCCATCCCTGCAATAGCTTAATAGCTGCCAACATACCTCTTTTCTCTAAATATATCATGATCTTCAGGGAAGTTTTTCTCAGGGTTGTCAGATGACTGTTGAAGCAGTGATCCTTTAAATTACAAAGTAGCTGAAAACAGGGTATTCCCTGCATTTTATCATGTGTTCTGTATATAACAAGTGGTTTATGAATAATCCATTTTTTATTTTGGACAAAAACAAGTTAAAAGTTGAGCTGGTTTGTATCCTTGTACATATAACAATAGTAGTATGATTTCTCTCAGTAAATGGCAAACTTAATAATACACTTAATAATACACATCTGATTAACTTTGGCATTGTGTTGTTGTTGCCAGAACTAAAAGTAGTGCCAGAATTTGTCAGTTCTAACTCAGTTTCCATTCATGATAAGAGCTAAACTGCAGGTGAGCTGTTTCTACCTACAGCTGGTTGGGAGCCCTCCTCCTACTGCGTGGGGTGTGGGGATGGATTCCTCTCTGCATGTTGGGCATGGGACTGTGTACCTAACTGTGGCCACATTTCTGTGGTCTTTCATCTGTCTCATTTGAGAGCTGTGTTCCTCAAAGGTTTAAAGCACTGGAATGAGACATTTTAATTTTAATGTGTTATATAAATGTGTAAGTTACTGTGCTTCATATTTGTTTTTCACCTCAAACCTCAAGTGGCTATTACTAGGTTAAATTCACTGATGTGTTGATACATTGTGTGAATACCTTTACTCTGCACTGTTTTCTGTATTCTCTGATACTTTCTCTGCAGCATGAATTGATCATCCATCCTTTTGAAACCCTTTGCATATCACTTCTGGTCATTGATTTTGTTAACTGTGCTGTTTTACTCTTTCCCCTCAAAAAGTATCTGGTATGAGTCCAGCTGAAATGTGATTGTAAAGGGTATATGCTGCTCTCAGTCACTATCAGAGTAGCCTCAAATATATTTGGAAATATTAGACAAACCACTTAGTTGTTTCCTTTATTCCAGGTTAGTGCATACAAATGTGGGGTCTCATATTTCTTGATCTCCTGTATTTTGCCAAGTCACATAATGTAAATCACTTTGTCCAGACAGCTCGATTAAATGTCCTTTGACTTGAGGTCTTCTGCCCTCACTGTGGTTTCACAGCCTTAGACCTAAGGAAATGCTGCAAAGAATCTGCTCTTTGCCTTGTGTGAAGTTTGTAGAGCAAGCTGGGCTGGAGAGAAAAGTCACCAGCAGAGTACTAAGGCTACCTCTGCTTGCTTAGCTCAACCAGGTGTACAGGCTTGTGTGAACACTGCTACTTACATAGATACAATAGGAAGGTGAGTGGACCCCAAAATGCTGTCCTTACGTCAGCTTACTCAAATGCTTAATCTTTTGCTTTAGCTGTTGATTGCAGATTATAAAGGCATCAGAAGGATCATTCATACAGCATAATTCTTGAAGCTGACTGTAGTCATCTTCTTCTGTACACAGATGGGCTTAGGCCATGAGATAGGATTCGGTGCCCCCTGCTTAAAATGCAAGGAAAAGTGTGAAGGATTTGAGCTTCATTACTGGAGGTAAGTGACACCAAATGTTTCCTAAGCTGTGACTCAGCACTGCAGATCTTGACATATGTATGCAAATGTTTTAGTAACCATTTTTGTTCTCTCTCTCAATTAAACTGTTAAGATATTTTTAAAAAGCTGACACAGTTCAGGGCCAGAACTTCTCAGGTGCTCAATGGAGTATCTAATCACTTGTAAGCATAAATTTCAGCTGCCCTGAAGTGAATGGTAGAATGGTAGTACTTCTACTGCAGCATTTGCTTTAGCTGACTTAAACAATTGAAATAGATTTGTAAAACTATGTCTAGCTTTACAGTAAGAGACATGATGGGGGAAGTGTGTTTTATCTCTGTAATAAAATGCTTTTTCAGCTCCCAACCAAATATGTAAGCTTTGTCAGAGATGCAAGGCAAAATTATTTTGAAAATATTTGAAACTTTGTATACACTTACAACTTACTTAGATGGGGGAGGAGGTGTCACTTGTGTGTGTCACACAAATTCAAATAAGTTAGATGATACTGAGCCTTAGATGGTGAACTGTTCCTAAATCAGTCAGTTGATGATAGCAGTAGTCTGTCATTAGTTATGCAGAAACTTTATATTTCATTAAGACCTTTCTTATTTTACTGAAACAGGATATATATATATGTATATTAATGCATTTATGTATCACTGGCCCAGTTCACTCATATTACTGGATGTGCTCTTAAGATGTAGTTTAGTAATTCTGATTTTTTAGAAAAAAGTCAATCTTAAAGGGAAAAGCCTGAAAGGAACAGAAAATTGTTGTTAGTAGCACTAGCACATGCTATCAATGAAAATTATTACCGTTAACCAATGCTAATTAGATACAGTGAAAATGCATTTGCAGTAGATTTTTTTTTTTTGTTTTATAAGGTAGCCTTTGTATCCCAGCCATAGCAGCATCACGTGCTGGTAAGGCTTAGGAGATTTTACATCTTTGCCCAAATATTTGACTGCAGATGAGAAAATAATCATGCAAATAGTTTAGAAAATAATCATGCAAACAAAAACAAAACACAGCAAAAACGTGTTTTAAGTTGATACATAATCCAGAAGCTATATTGTTATCTTTAATATGTAGCTATTGAAGCAGCTTACAAATAATGATGTGGATCAAGAAGTGGTAATGCACTAGTAAGTAAATGTGATTATCTAAAGATAAAAGAAATAATTCATTTATTGAAAGACTTTTTCAATATGCACTGTGAGGGGTTGTGTGTAGAAGTAATAGTAAAAAACCAGAATTAATGTAATGCAATAAAAGAATTTTAAAAAGTGCTAAAGTCAGTAGGGTTTATCCATGGTTAGATGAGAAACTGTATTACTTTCTACTTGAAAACTCTTTTGTTCATAGTCATGATGTCAGGTGGGGAAGTTACAAGTGTGGAAGGAAAAAGTCCAGTTAACTTTCTCTCCTTTTTAATTTTTTTAAACTTTTTCTTAGTTGCCAATGTTACACCTTGTAACTGCTAGATTATTCTTTAACATGAAATAATTTGGAATAAGAAGAAATAAAATGGCTGAAGTGATTTAGTTGCATCATGGTATGATTGCAAAGTGAAAAGGTGTCGGCTTCTGTGTGGGTTTTTTGCCTGTGTTTTTCTTTATCCATATTGCATTATCTTCCTGTGGCTCATTGTGCATCAGAACACTGTCTCTCCTAGAAAGTAAGAGTTTGTAGACAGCAGTGGATTAAAGAGCAAGTATTGAAAATTATGTAAAAACAGTAACTATTTAGCTAAGATTTAATTTAGAAACTGGGTCCATATAGTATAGACCAGATCAATAAGGTGGCTGGAAGTAGTCTGAGAAGCTTCTCTAAACGTCAAAAAAATGTGGCACATACCTCTGAAACAGTGAAAAAGGTCGTAATTGAGAGAATTCAAGAACTGGTTGGAAAATAGCTGTTTCTTCAGCAGAGTTGCCACTGGGAGACAGTAAGAGTGTGAATCTGAAGTCTTAATTTAGTTTTGTGTTAATAGCTTTCAAAGGAAAAAATATATTAATATGCTTTGCATGATGCATATATTTTGCTAGTCTACCACATAAATGGAAAGTGATGCATCCCAAATATGTTTACTTAATTGTTAGCCTTTAAATCTGAAACTCTGTTTTAAGTGGGAACAAACTGTAGCACAGGTGGACAGAATATTGTATTTATAACATGAATAATTAAAAATCAGTTCAAGCTTACCCACTTATTTCATTGCTACTCATCTCTAGAAGACAAGTGTTGAAGTAAGAATTGTATTTAGAGAAACAGTTACACACTAGGAGAATTACTGGGGGTAGGGATTGACCCTGGTCAGCAGCTAAACACCCACAGAGCTGCTCACTCCCTGTCCCAGACATCACGGCGAGAGACAGAAAAGGAGAAACAAAAGTGAGGGAACTCATGGATTGAAATAGTTTAATAGCTGCAGTGGTGGGTGAGCAAGTGATGCAAAGGGAATCAGTGGCCATCTCCCTCCAGCAAACTGATGCTCAGCCAGTCTCCAAGCAGTAACTACATAAGAAGGTGGAAACCCTGACTTCTTCCTGTTTTTCTGTTTTATTGCTCATGATGAGTTACACGGCATTTAAACCCCACTGACCAGTTAGAGTCAGCTGCACCCCTTCCCAGGTTCTCTACTTGCTGAGGACGGGGCAGAATTCAAAAACGGAGAGGCCTTGACTTTGTACTGGAAGAGGCCTGTTTTAGCTACAAACCCAAAGCACAGCTCCGTAAGGGCACCTTGGAGACGGTGACCTCCATCCGAGCCAGACGCAGCCCGGCCGGCGGGGCAGTAGCGTGTGCCGGGTGTGGCTCTGCCGCGGGCCGTGCCGGGCTGACACTGCCCTCTCCTGGGGACAGCCGAGCAGCTTCGGCACATCGCACAGCCTTTGGTCTGATACATGAAACGCTGCTACTCAAAGAGTCAACGTGCAATTTCTTTTTGTATTTCCATACTAAAGATAATTCTTCCACTGAGGAGTCAGATTCTAAAGTGCACAAAATACTCAAGTGTACCTATTTAGTAGCAGGGCTTTGCAAGGAGCTGCAAAGAGCTTGTTCTCTATACTGGGACTATTTGGAATATATCTCTTCTGGGGTGGCATGTACTGTTTTAAGACTTTTGTGCTGTAAATCTTGACACACTGTATAGGCAGGTTTTATAGGTGCAGAACTGTAAATCGAGGCTATTATGGAAAGGGTGGTAAACCAAGCCTTTAATAAAATTTATTCCTAAATTTTGAAGTTCTGATAGTGCCAGGTTGTAAGCTGAACAAAAAATGAGTAAAATGAGAGATGTGGTCTACAATGGTAATTGAATGATTAATAACTACCTGGTTTGTCTTAGTGTGTTAATAGCTTTTGCTTTAAAATTTGTCCTCAGAATCATGCTTCTGTCCAAGTGTAACAGCAGTAGAAGGTGGAGAAGGTCTTTTTAATTTAGGTGTTAGATTTCTTTCAGGCTGCAAAATAACCCCCTCACATGTACAGTGGGTCATGCTGGATGTAAGAGATTGCTACTCAGTTACATATTGCTCTTTGGGAATGTATTTCCCACTAGAGGGAACTATGGGACAGGAGTGAGAAGTTGCTAAATACAGGAGGGAAGATTCTGATTTACATTGGTTGATATATACCAGAAAGTGGTAACTGTCCCTGATGTGACTCACCAAGATGTTTAAAAAAACTTCAGAAAACAAGAACCTTAAGCTTGGGAATCATCTTTTTCAGCATGTGGCTTCTCTCACATGGAAGGTAGGAGGAGCCTTCAGTTGCCTTTTAGATTTTCTGATACTACAGCTGACAGGGAAGCAGTTCAAAGCAGTTGCAATTACTTGCAGCTGCATTAATAGCAAGAAACCATAACAGAAGGAATCACGAAGTCATAGACTTGGATGAAGAAGCAAGGTGCCTTCTCAGTAATTTCACTGATGATGCAAAGCTGGGAGGAGTGGCCAATATGCCAGAGTGTTGTGCAGCCCTTCAGAAGGATTTTGACAGGTTGGAGAGATGAGCAGAGGTGAACCATCTGAAATTCAGCAAAGGCAAATGCAGGGTCCTGCACCTGGGGAAGAATAACGCCAAGCACCAGCGCAGGCTGGAGGCTGACCTGCTGGAAAGCAGCTCTGTGGGGAAGGACCTGGGGATCCTGTGGACAAGAAGCTGTCCCTGAGCCAGCAGTGTGCCCTGGGGGCCAGGAAGGCCAGTGGTGTCCTGGGGTGCATTCTGCATGTGGAGTGCTGTGTCCTGTTCTATGCTCCTCAGTACAAGAGAGACATGGAGCTCCTGGAGTGGGTTCAGTGGAGGGCAGCAAAGATGATTAAGGGCCTGGAGCATCTCTCTTAAGAGGAGAGGCTGAGGGAGCTGAGGCTGTACAGCCTCGAGAAGTGATGACTGAGAGGGGACCTCATCAATCTGTCAGTATCTGAAGGGAGGGTGTCAAGAGGATGGAGCCAGGGTCTGCTTGGTGGTGCTGAACAATATGGTAAAGGGCAAGGGACAGGAAGAAACTGATGCACAGGAAGTTCCACATGAATATGAAGAAGAACTTCTTTACTGTGCAGATGACTGAGCATGGGAACAGGTTGCCCAGAGAGGCTGTGGAGTCTCCCTCACTGGAGATACTCGAGTCATCTGGATTTCTGTGATTCTGTAATAGGAAGAGGTGAGTCGTCTTGCATGGAGGGCACAAGCCTCAGGACTTGCCAGGTCTTTGTTGAGGTTTTCTCAGTAGCTTGCAGCTGCTGCCTCCTGTTGCTAGGAACCAGCGTAGGAAAGATCATGATCCATCTTAGTTTTCCTCTCTATACACCAAAACATAGACAATCAGGAGGGTGGTTAACATTTGATTTTGGAGAAGGAACTGGAAGTCTTTGATGCTTCCTGTAGGCAGACATTCAGGACACAGGAATTCATCACTTCAGAGGATGGAATTTCTATACCTTTCTTCCTTATTCTTTCTAACTACTCAAGACCTGCTAGCAAGTCTAGCTAATAGACCTGTCTTTACAGTGATTCCACAGATTTTGAAGTTTCTTTCCCTGTCTTGAATGTTTTGAGTGGGAAAAGCTTTTCAAATTGCTGAGATGTGTGTGAGGAAAATTGTTCTGCTTTGATGAGGTCCTGAGAGCTGTGAAGAAAAGCAGAAGTCCCTAACATCTCCTTCAGCAGGAATCTTGCTGAATGTCCTTAAGTGAAGAGAAAATGTTTTCAACAATGCAGATGGAGAGAACAAGAAATTTTCACTGCCTCTTGACAGAGTTAAAGGAGATATATATTTGTGTCTGTGGGTGTATATAACAACAATTGTTTCCTCTTGCATGAGGTGCTCACTTTAACATCAAAGGTAAAAATAAAGCATTGATTATCAGACAGATTTGTGAAATGTAAATTTGAGGTAATGGAATGGGGTCACTTCAGTGAGATAGCTGTATTAAAGACAGAAAAATGACCAGCCAGTCTATTCTAAAGAGAAGTAATTGGCTATATACCTTCTGCATAGGGGACAGTGAGTGACTAATGAGCAGGATTGTGCTGTGGCAACTAGTGAAAGAAGTTAGGACTAAATTGGAAGCCGTATTATTCAGGAATAGTTATGTGTAAATATCAGTTAGATATCTTTTAGTAATAGAAATTACTCAAGAGGAGAGATTACATAAATCAGGATACTATTTTGGGCTGTTAGCAGCTTTATGGACATCTTCATGTGGCTGAGATCCAGGGGGAGCATTGGTGAGCATGGGAAATGGCAACAGCCTGGGGGATTTTCCTTTAATTTACTGAGATATGCTGACATCAGTTGTGACTTTGTGACTCAGCTTTCTCCACATTCTTTGTGTATTGTTTTATCCTGTTTTCAGGGGCATAATGGTACACGAGTTCTAATGCCAAAGCCACTATTACACTTGTAACATAGCCCCTCTAACAGCTTCTTGTAAACTGTTGGCAAAGAATTATTCACTTAACTTTGAAAGAGCAAGGAGATTAGACTGAAATGTACACAGTCAAATTCTTAATTTCAGTGTGTGCAGGGGTGGGGAAGATTGGTGAGTACGTCATTATTTTTAATGCAAGTATAAAGTGCAGTAGTTCTATGCCAGTTTTCTAGGAAGGACCTATGGACAAATTGCCTGCTTTCACTTCTTTGCAAGTACCTATTTATGAGGAAAGCAAAAAAAAAAGCTCTCAGAGTTACTGCAGTCAGTGAAACAAGCCTTCAAGATGGGACCTAGAATAATGACAGCAGCTGAGTCAGGGTGTTCATCTAATTGAAAGTAGAAACAGGATCTCTAAGCTATCCTGCATTCTGAAAGAATACTATTAGGAGAAAGAAACACAATTTCATGATGTAACATGAGCAAAAATAAGGTGTTCTTGTGGCTTTTCCAGCACATATGAAAGTCCTAGGATGAATTCCACCCCAGCTTGTGGAGGGTGGTCTGGTATGTGACTGCTGTCAATGCTGCTTTACTGTAGTTTGGATGCTGTAGAGTGGGGAGAGTGCATAGCCTGTCACATGGCAGTTGTGACCACAGAGGCAATACAGCAATATGAACTGTTCTCACTGAGCTCTGTCTTGCAGCAGAGCAGTTCTGGACAGCCTGATCATACTTCAATTGCCTAAGTCTGTGCAGGGAACCCAAGAACATCTGGTCTTCATGAATGTTATTAAATCACATTCTATCAAGACGTGAGACTAAAATAGGGGGTTAGTATTACTAAAGATTGAAGTTGTAAGAGTAAATAAAGTGTTTGATGTCATTGTTTGGATGGACAAAGTGCTTCAATTGCAGTTAGGGTGTGTGCTGCGAGGCATAAAGCTGCATGGTCATCATGATGTAAATCACTAAATCTGGAAAATGCAAGGTGCAATTCTGTCTGGTATTAGATGTCCAAAAAAAAAAAACGACTAAGAAAGGGTAATAAGGTATAAGCACATGCATGCTGTAAAAGATGAGCAAAGTGAATATGAACTGCTTTATTAGTACATTAGTCTGTAAGTATTAGCTGTGTAAAAGAATGGTGTGGACAGATGCTGAAGATCTTGCAAAATTTTGTTTTGAGCACTTGAGATGCATAGTAAAGCTTTTAGGCTTAATGGGCAATGGTAGGTCATGCTTGAATGTTTTAGTAAACTGGGAGATTGCAAAGTGGTTACTGTTTAGTACCTATCCCAAGTAAGTATCAGCTTTGAAATTCAGCACATCTTTTCTGTTGTGGAAATGAGTTGGAAACTGTCAGACAGTCTACATCTCAATTAGTGATCTCTCTAGGTATTTGTGTTGTAAAGCAGAGTCACTTCTGTTTAACCTTCTTATTTTGCATGAGTAGCTCATTTTTATTGCAGTTAGGTGTTTTTATTTGGAGTGGGCTTTAGAAGTTAAATTACCACGAAGTATGATTTCTGTATAACCACATGACCAGGGCAGCATCCACCACACACTGAAATGTTAGTACCCCTCATCCTAAACTAGTGTACGTATAGAGAGCATATGTTTGGGCGTGGCTGTCATTTCAGGTGGCCAGTTAAAGGTCCTCCTTCCTTTCCCATTACCTCAGGGGCTTGCTGTAGTCATGCAATGTTCTTGCTGTGTTCCTATTACATACCTTGTCTTAAGGCACCTAACTTGCCTTCAAGACTATATAAAGCAAGATGCAGAACAATGTTAGAGTCTGATGGGTTTTGGCAAGCAGGGTTCAGAAGCATTTTATAGCCAATAGTTTATGCTATTTGCTGTATGAAGGATATATAACGGGGTAAAAACACTGCTCATTCCTCTTCAGACTCTAGAGATCCAGAAGGTTGATATGTTTTCTCAGTTTTTATAGTAAAAACTTCTAGGTAACATCTAGTTTCACTAATTTCTGTATGCTGTGGCTGACTGCTTTGAACTGAAGTTCTGGAGATGCTGTTAATAAATAATGAACTAGCTTGTCTAATCCAAGGTTCTGTTCATTATATATGAATTGTTTAATTATGCTTAAGGTAACAAATTGCTTTCTAATATTCATTAGCCAAAGCAGTGGAAATGTGTTGTATATGAAAGAATATAATTTATATCCCAGTAAGTAGATAGGCTTCTACCTTTTAAGGCAGTTTTTGGTGAAATTTCTCTCTACAGCATGTGCCAGAGTACCTCTGACTTGGTTCAGAGCTGTTTTGAAAGGCTTTGTCCATATACACCTTTAACTTTTCTTTCATCTTCTCTTTAAATGCTGTGCTTTGAATAGAACTTAATGCAATTACACTCTTTGTATGTCTGTATGCATTTTCTTCCTTTTTAGGAAATACTTGTTTCCACATGATAGCAATCCAGTGATAACCAAATATCATGCATACAGTGAAATACATGTGAAGAAAATAGTATAGTGTGTGTAACTTTGAATGTATGAAGACCAGCTGAAAAACTAAAAGCCCAAGCAAATGATTGCTCAGGGAATCTTGTTGATGCATTAAGTTATTATGAATCTGGTAGGTGACTGATAATGGATATGTATGTGTTTGAGATAGTATTGAGATATATCTCAGTATGTGAGATGTAACTGAAGAAATGACATAGCTTCGTGTTAAAAATGCGTTACTCTAGTCAACTGATATCGATCTGATAACAAGATGTAAATAAACAATGTAAATAATGCAATAGGACATATAAGGAGGTGTTGGACATACTACAGAAAAACATGTATTTCCTAAAGAAAGCACTGAAAAAAACGGTTTGGGTTCCTGGTGACTGCACACCCAGATGATGTGAAATTGCAATTTTGTTGCTGTTTCGGTGAATTTCAGGAAAATATGCCGCAACTGCAAATGTGGCCAGGAGGAGCATGATATCCCTTCAAGCAATGAGGATGATCGGAAAGTGGGGAAACTCTTTGAAGATACAAAATACACAAGCCTCATTGCAAAGCTGAAGAGTGATGGCAATCCTATGTATAAACGCAATGTAATGATACTGACCAGCCCAGTGCCAGCCAAGAACATATCCATCGATACTGTGACTTATGAGTGGGCTCCTCCTGTTCAGAATCAGACTCTTGTAAGTCCAACTCACATTTTTTCATGTTCAAGGCAGGCGTTGGTGCGAGAGAAAGTAGGAGAACTTACTGGAAAGATAACTTTGCCTCTTGTAGTCATCCTTTCTTCCTCCTCAAAGCTGAAAATACGGTGCCTGTTTAATGAATCTTGCATCTGTCATCTTGCTTTGTGGATATTTGAATGTAGAAATTCCTAAAAACCTAGGGAGATGGGGTAGTTTTTAGTACATAGGATTAAGAATTACCTACTAAGTTTCTGTAACCTGCCCCCTTTTTTTCTTTTTTTTTTTTTTTCTTTTTTGTTTTTTTGTTTTTTTGTTTTTTTGGTTTTTTGGTTTTTTTGGTTTTTTTGGTTTTTTTCTTTTAAATAAACTTGAAAAATTTGCATGGCTTGTGGGCTTAAAGAAAAAAAAAAAACAAAACCCAACACCACATCAATTTATATAATTGTTTAAACTTAAGGGGAGCACTTAGACTTAAAGTCTTGGTAATAGTTTTTACTCTATATGGTAAGAACAAGGTCAGTGTTGGCATCTAAAAGAACAGCTTTCTTCTAGTATATTTTCAGCTGAAGTAGAGGAGATGGTAGATAGCCTTCTGAGGATCTTGCTTCACTTTTCAAACTTTTATTACTAAGTTATTGTACCAAAATGTGCAATGCATGCCAGAATGACATTATCTCAAATTATTCTTTTTCAGTGAATTAATCAAACCTTGTGCATTTAAGACTTATGTAACATTCAGTTACCAGTTTGGTTTTTAGCCTTGTCATTGCTTTATTAAAACTAGGACTTTCTTTTTTTTCCATTATTTAGCTAGAGTTATTTTTTCAACGGGCTGTATGCCCCAAGCAGATTATTTCAGATTCTGCTTTTCTAAGACTATACTCACAATCAGTATTTATAGATAGAGACAAGGTGCTGTGTAAATGTTATTTACTCAAAGAAGTAATAACTCTTTTCTTTATGTTGTAAAAGGCTTAAAAAGGAGCCTGTCTCCTACTCTGGGAAGAAGCCAATTAATGCATCTGCTGTATTTTATCTCCACTACTGTTTCAGGAGCTTAATGTTTATGGAAAGAACCTTGTTTTTGACAAATTTGACTGTCACTAAAAACAGCAGAGATTATTTTAGTTGTGTTTGCATATGAGAATGGGTCTGTAGTTGAAGTGCCATCTGATATGTAATTCCTCCTGACTCAGGCCAGGCAGTACATGCAGATGTTACCGCGGGAGAAGCAGCCCGTTGCTGGCTCGGAAGGTGCGCAGTACAGGAAGAAGCAGTTGGCAAAGCAGCTGCCTGCTCACGATCAGGATCCTTCAAAATGCCACGAGCTTTCTCCCAATGAAGTTAAGCACATGGAACAATTTGTGAAGAAGTACAAAAAAGAGGCACTTGGTGTAGGAGATGTCAAGCTTCCTGGTGAGGTGGGAGTGGGAGCTCCTGATGAGAATAAGTTGAAAAATGGTGGTGGCAGAGGTACGTCATCTGCTGTTGGAACAATGGAGAAGTCCCCCAAAAAAGCATCTCAATATGTAAGTATAAGAAGGGAAAGATAAAGAAGGTACATTCTTATCTGAATGCTCTCTTTGTTCATTTTTGCCCAATTAAATTGATTGTTCATTTGCAATAGCAAAAATCTGGGGAGGGAAGGAAAGAAGGGGAAATGGAAATTGTTGTGAATGTCTGCATAGAGCCCTGGTTTCTGACAGTATTTAATGCATTGCAGCAAATAACTTCCCAGGTGACACTTTCATCCTCAGTGCAAAAATATGTTAACTTGGAGATAGTATATTAGGGTGGCTTTTACAGAAGGATAATCAAAAAGTTTGTGTCATCTTATGGACTAGTTGTTACATTCTTCTCCTCTTTAGGAGTTCGTTTAATTTTAGAAGCTTGTTCTCTCCTCTTTCTTGGAAGAGTATTGAAATTACCCACTTGACAAATTGTGCTTAAAATGAAATTAAATTAAGGAATAATAAAGTAACACGTTTCCATCCTGTGTCCAACAAGTTAAGCCATACAATGGCTCTTTTGACTAGTATTCTTTTCATATTCAGCTCCATTTTCTTATCTATTTTTTTCCTTTGGCATCTGATTTCTCTTGGTAATAATTCAATAAAAACAAGATATATAAAACTACCCAATTTTCATCAGTATTTCAAAAACTATAGCTTTAATCAGTATTTCTCACATAACTACTGCTGTGCATGTCTCAACTAAAAATTACAAATACAAAATAGGGGTAAGATTACTGAAGGAACATTAAATGAGTTTAGTGGAGGTAGACATTACTTAGGAGTGTCAAAAGCTCTATGATAAGTTGATTTCTAGAAATGCTGCTATTATATATGTATGAATCCTTAAAGTTTTCTGCAGGTTGCTTACAGAAAATTAATATACAAGTTCTAGATGGAGAAAAAGGCTTGCTTAACATTGGTTGTAGAATGTGGCTTTTGGTGTTATTGAGGATGTGGTGTGCCTTTTTTTGTTGTTCATTTCTGAACTGACAGTATATATGACTACTAGTGTGAAATATAAGACCAACACAGGTTTTAGCTTTGGACATGGCCCCTTACTCTGAAAATTTTCAAGCTGTGCCATTTGGTTACCTGTAGGTATTTGATAATTTTTTTTTTGCTCACTTTCTTGTTAGGAAGAATCTAAGAAACTAAAAAATTATTGTACCATGGCTTGATTAGGTTACTGTAATTTTGTCTTAAATCAGCCTTTCCTGACAGTTTACTTTAGTTTCACAACAGCAATTTTAAATCTCCTCAAGGAAGACCTACACCTGTTCAGCACTTCCCAGTTTTCCTTACTCCAGCATCTGAGTATTCTTCCTGCAGTATAAGCCAAGCATATGTTATCACTGGGGGTCATGATTTAGACAGAGGCTTGTAAGTGCTTAATAGCATAAGTGAACGTTTGGGTTTCTTGCCTGTTGTTAGGTACTGAGTTTACACTGGGTTAAACAATCAGGATTTAGATATAGGGGGTTTTTAAAGTATTTTGGCGGGGGTCTGATTTCTGCAATGAGACTTTGTTTCAGCTGTTTGATTTAGCATTATCTCAACTGCTTTCCAGCAGTTCAACATGAATTAATACAAAGAGGAGCTGTTAAATATATAGCAAAAAAATGCCATCCTTGTCTACACGGCTTTTTTTAATTGGTTCTGCATTTTTGCTCATCCAGTTTTCTTGTACATTGTCTTTCAGACTGAGTTTGAAAGCTGTATTCCTGTAGCTGTGGTAAAAAGAATCTCTTAAAAAATTAATTTTCTTTATAGGAATAGACTGCACTTCCTAGAAACCTGATAAAACATTTAAAAAGCAAACCCAACAACACTAACAACCAGGTCTCCACTATTAATGTAAATATACCTATAATAATTGTTTCTGTGTTTACAAATATAAAGCTTTTTCACCATATCTGAAAGCTGAATTAAAGCAAAATAGATACTCAGCATATTTTCATCTTGTAAAAAAGGAAATTTTTATGTAGCTTTTAACCACCAAAGCTGGAGATGTTGTAAATGGTAGGCAAGTGAATCACATTGCTTAGACCTGGGTCTAGGCAGCTGCCTAACCTTCCAGTGGACTTCTCTTGGAGTATAAGGTCTAAAGTAGAAAGGTCAGAAACCTTTATATACATGTATATTTGAACTTTTCCTTCAATTAGTTTCCCTACATTCTGCATCCTATTTGTGTTGCAAGTTGTTCTTCCACTTTTGTTGTGTTTCTGTGTGTCTTGAAATTGTCTGGCATCTTGGATCTGATCAATATGCCTTACAGCTGAGGCACTTTATATGTATTTTATTTTCATATGCACACACAAAGCCATTTGTAGCTGATATGAGTCATAGAGGAAAACCTTCCCAGGATGTTGAGCTCAGTCCACAAACCAGCTGGAGTGCAGGAAATGCCAGACTGGTGATTAAACTGTAGATAATTTTTTTTTTTTTTGGTTCAGTAACATAAATCACCTGTGTTTTTTTACTTGATGGCAAAACCCTCTCTGTAAGCAGGTACAGGGCAGAAGATTGACTGTGGACTCTCTGAAACTATTTGAAGTGTAGCTGTGTATGTATCTGTAGTAGTTCATCCATAGTGACTCTCTGTGTCCTAAAATCATTTATCACAGACTGTTGGACAGCAGCCACAAGTGACTAGCATCCCTAGAACATAGCCTTAAACAGAATCAATTTGAAATATTCACTTATTTTTTATTTTCACCCCCAGTGATGCAGATATGGCTTGGTCTTCTCATGACCTATAAGTACAGCCATTTCCTTGTCATGTGTTCTGGTCATAGTTGGTTAGCTTGGATGGAGGCCCATTATTCTCTCCTTATTCCAAAGTATGTAAGGTTTACAGAGGATAACGTGAATTTTCATTGGCTGTTGTTTTCTTTAAACACTGGACTGCAATTGCAGAATGTTAATACAGCAAACTACAACAATCCTTTTAAGGAGCACTAATGCTATGATAGTAGAAAGGGCATCATCTTGAATTGCTTAGTTAAACCTAAACTATGGTACAGGTGTATCCTGAACCACTACTGTCTACTAATGGGATTAAAGTAATGCTTTAATTTCGGTGTGGAAAGATGGCATTTATTAAATATATCGATAGCATGTAATTTTTATAAATATAGCTCTCAAAGACTTAACTAACTTGGTAATAACCTCTTTCCAGTCCTGCTATCACTGCAAACTGAACATGAGGGAAGGGGACCCAGCTGTCTATGCGGAACGTGCTGGATATGACAAGTTGTGGCATCCAGGTTGTTTCGTTTGTTGCACCTGCCGTGAGCTTCTAGTAGACATGATCTACTTCTGGAAGAATGGTAACCTCTATTGTGGAAGACATTATTGTGATAGTGAAAGACCCCGCTGTGCTGGATGTGATGAGGTAGGAAATACCCTAGTCCTTTCTTCTAGCACATAAGTTTGTTCCCCTGAGAAGTGATTAGGAGTTTTAGTAAAATGTTTTAGTGCAGGAAGATGATATGCCTTCACCAATTTAGTTTATATTTTAGTTCACAAAGAACTGAGACCAATATGGACACTGCACATTCAGGAAGATCCTTAGTTTGTCTTGGGTTTGATGGTGATTTTGCACAATCTATGGGGACCGTGGAATGTGATATGTGGGGAAAAATTCTTCCAACAAGTCCCACTTATGCAGTGATCTCATTATCAGGGGCACTAGGAGCCAAACTGACCCTGGGCAGCAACAGGGAACAGCCCTCCTGAGGCCTCTGGTATCTGCAGGCTCTTGGGAGCAGCTTTTGGGAAATAGTTAAACAATGGTGGAACCATTGGGAGTTCTTGCAAATCACAAAACATCCAGAGGCTATTAAAACGTACACTGTTCAAACGAATGTACTTGCTTACTTGTATACTTGTTTATATCTTCCTCACAGCTAATATTCAGCAATGAATATACTCTCGCAGAAGGGCAAAACTGGCATCTGAAACACTTCTGCTGTTTTGATTGTGATTGTGTTCTGGCTGGCATAACCTATATAATGGTGAATGACAAGCCAGTCTGCAAATCCTGCTACATGAAGAGCCATGCTGCGGTAAGGTCCTTACAGATATCTTGGTGTTGTGAAGGAAGGGAACATATGTCTATGGAGCTTCAAACTCTTACTTTTTCTCAGTCTGGGAGTATCTGAAGTGTATAAATTGAATGTGCATTAGGCTCGAGTCAGTTATTTTCTTCCTCTTTCGGAAAAAAACCCACCAAAACTCACAACTTTAGACAGGCAAGTGTTTTGTCCTTTCATAAACTTGAACAAAAGCCACTGCCGGGGTGGGGGGAAGCTGTTAGAAAAACACCTCGAACTTCGCCAGTGGTGAAGCAGGACTTGGTAACAGAAGGAGTAAAGCAGGTGACGATGGGTGATGCTGTTTAGTTTAGTTCATTGAGCCTGGTGGGAATCAACTTCAGCTGATCTGCTAAAAGCCTGTAGTGATAACTGCAATCTAGGTACTTTTGTTCCATGTATTTCTAACCATATGTGTTGAAAAGGAGAGTGATTGACCGGACACAGCTAGAAGTTTGGAAAATAATGGTAGTTCTTGATTCGTGGTTATGCTGGAAACTAATCTGAGATGCTGGTGCATTCATATTTGTAAGTGAGCTAGCTGCTAGTTGGGGGCTCAGTCTAATATGCACCTAGATGTTTATATAGTGAATGGAGAAAAAAATGGTCATCTCTAGTTGGCAGCTAATAATATTCTGAGGTAGGTGTGAGGAATTGGGTTTTTTGGAGGCTTTTTTTTTTTTTCCTCTTAAAACATCAACTTCCTCTATCTAAATTATTGTTTGTTAAGAACCAGATTTTAAGATGAATTGTGTTCCAGACTTTCTAATAACCTTTAATTATTTGGCATTGCCACAGAGCTGTCAATGCACAGGAAGATTTGTAGCTAATTTCTTCACGTATTTAGGTTAATATATGAAGATCTGTGCTGTTTGACATAAAAGGTTTTTATGATTATTTGGGTATTGGGAAATCCTAACCATCATAACTGTCTAAACTTAGTCCCAGCAGCAAATAACTTGTGTGTCCATTTTATTATTCTGTACCCTGAATTGTAATCAAAACACTTTAAAAATAAAAAAAATCAAAAGCTGGAGACTTTTTAAAAGGCTTCTTTTAACACCTGTATGTTTCCTCCAAAAACACTTTAAGAGTTTCAGGTTTTATTGCACTTGAGGAGAGCATGTGTGTGCTTCATGTCAATATTGTTTTATTTCTAAACAGGTCTGCCAAGGCTGTCATAATGCTATAGATCCTGAGGTTCAGCGTGTGACATACAACAACTTCAACTGGCACGCTACACGGGAATGCTTCTTGTGCTCCTGCTGCAGCAAGTGTCTGATTGGCCAGAAGTTCATATCTATGGAAGGGATGCTTTTCTGCTCAGTGGAATGTAAGGAAAAGATGATGTCATAAAAGAAGACATGCACAGAACTAAATTAGTATTGCTGTGTTCCAAAGGCTCTTGCATTTCTACTGTAAAATATATAGTGTCAGGGCATTTAAAATTATTGAAAGTATTAAATAGCATTTCCCAAAGATTTTTTTTAATGTCTAAAGCTTCCTATATAATCTTCATTTCTTAGCTGTAATAACACTTTATTTTTCGCAGTACTGTTTCTGAGTCTTATTTCAAATTACTTCATATCACAGAAATGTAAGAAAGTATGTTACAGACTCTATACATTCTAAGGGAGCTCTTCACTGTGAAGAATATTTTTGCTCTATCTTGTCTAATAGAACAAGAAAATGTGAAAATGCTCCAATTTATCTTGCTTTGTATGATAAATAACTCTTTCACCTCTGGTTTCAGTAATTTATCATTTTTATCGTTTTTCTCAAGCACTTTAGACAAGATGATCAGTTTTACTGCCATGTATGGCTTTGTTTTCCTGACTTCAAGTATGCAGGAAGAATGACACTAAAAAAAATTGCCTTTAATAATTTTTTGGTTTTGTCACATGGTTTCTTGAGGGACAGTGACTACTCTTAGGTCTAGTTTTGAAAGTAGCTCCACCAGTAGAAAAATGTTGGCTTGTGTTTCTTTCTTGCAACTGTTCATGCCTGGAAAAGTTTTAATTTTACAAAAACTGAAGTTATGTTATAGATTGGGGGTGGGGAGTGTTGGTGTTAGAAAACAAGAGTAGGTCTTGCTTAGATTAAAAAAACCCCACCAGAAGTAGTGGGTGTCACTGTTAGCCTTTCAGAACTGACTTCTGTTCTATATTGTGAATGTTCCTTTCATAAGTTGTGCCTTCTATCAAGAGGAATGTGGCACACAGTACTGTATGCATTTCCAAGAATGTATTTTTGCGAATGAATCCTACTTTTGATTTCTGCATTCTGAACCAAAGCATGAAGAAGTCTTTCCCAGAAAATTTCCTGTATTTAAGTGAAAAAAATCACAACTGTGTATTAGCTTTGCTTACTAGACAAACCAAATGTGTGGCTCTTTCTTTTTTTTAATAACTATAGACCCTACAGTTAAGGTTTTTAGATGTCTTTGCGGCAAACACTGAATGGGGCCTAAAAAAAAATAAGGTAATTATTTTTTAAAGAAAAATCTATGCAAGTCTTATGTTCAGTTCTTTTAAGTTTTATGGTGATTGTATTGTAACATCTATAAATAAAATTAGTGGTTTTCACTTAAGTTGTCTACTAATTCTGTTCCTGTTCAATCCCCTTCAGGGAAGGTGAGGAGGAAAGGAAATCTTCCCATACTTTACTTTACTTTAGCCTGGACATGATTTCCTAAAAACTGAAGGCCTGTATTACTGTGCAGTGGTTACTGTCTTGTGTAACATTGTTGATGTGTTTATAGGTACAAAACAGTGTGTCTTGTTCCAACAAACGCACGACTTCATAATTTAGTGTTATTTTCTATTCACATAAACTATTTTAAGACATTGAATGGAAAGTTTTGAATTCATAAAAGTGAGGTAATGTGTTGAGAAAATAAAATGCATTGTGACCATTTGAGTGCTGCAAAAATAAGACCCTCTGAGATTCACTGAGATTTTTATATGTTGTCTAAGTTGAAACTTTATATCCATGTTCTTGAAGCCTGTATAGCTTTTCTGAGAGATCCTGAGGAAGTACAAAAAAGTATATGTATTTCAGCTCATACCCAATGAACTGTATCCCTGCCAGATTTGCAGGTTTAAACCAAGAAAAACCAGAATGTCTGTGAGAGAAGGCTTTCCATGTAAGTGCTACTTAAGCTGTAGCAGGTTGTGTAGTTTAACCTGTACAGGACATGCTGTGAGAACACTGTTTCAGGGTGGGATAAGGTCTTATTTAATGGTTATCCATAAGGAAGGCTTAATAGTGACGGGGTTTTATGTCTTGAGTACATCTGTCCTTACCCACTCACTAACATCTCTTCTGGAAGATGTTGCTGATGTTTATAAAGAACTGTGAAAAGATCTTTTTTCACCTTTCCCTGCCCTTCCCTTGCCATGCTGTGTAACAGCTTTCTCATTAATGTGATGACTTGGACTGATGGCAGTCATATTTTTCACTTTATATCCTGTTTTGAACAGTTTTGTTACTTAAACTTTATTATTGTGTAACCTTCATTTACAAGGCTGAGCAGGAGATACCTCAGGGCTTATTTATTCCATCAAGACACAATTGCCAAGGAAATTTATGTCAAACCAAGCAACTTCAATAGTCCATCAACTAGGACTGAATTTCCATGCCTCTTCTGAAGTATGTTGGCTTTAGCTGGCATTCTTTTTGAATATCTTCCCTTGCCTGCTTGATCCCTCTGGCTCTCCTCCATGGAACCTGATGCATCTAAGTGTTTCTTCTGTGGGGCATCCAAATTTTCATTTCTGTTAATGCTGGAATTGGAAAGGATTATGTCTTAAGAACATCAAGTGTAATGTACAAGTGATACACAGAGAAGACAAAGATACTGCTGTGTAACTTCACAATAGGTCAGAGGTTATTAGGAGTGCTGAATTGTTCTTGTAATGAGCTAGGAAGGAATTTATGTTCCTGCAGATAATTTTTTTTGTGTTAGCTGAAAGATATGTCAACACACTGGAGCTTGAAAACAAGCATTAAGGAGATTTCATTCTGTCACTGTCATAATAAAAATATTGGCAGTAAAGGGGTTTTTCTCTTGCATTTTTGGCTCTTTTATTAGAAGTCCCTTTGGACCTATTTATCTTAATAGGCTAAGAATAGAAGCTGGAAGCTTTTGCATACTTCAGTAATAAAAATATATACTTTCCAGATGAAATTTTAACCTCTCTTGAATGTTGAAGTTCTTTGCTTAAGAGCAGAACTTCCTTGGTAAGAAAGTCGTAAGTAGTCATTTTAATAGCTAAATCTTTTTATTTAAGGAAGAGCTATCCTCTGGGTCTGTAAAATTGAGGCTGGTAAAAGCTTTGCAAAAACCTTGAAAGAACAAAGCTAAGGAAAAGCATCTTTGAATTAGTAACATTTATACATGGTAGGAATAATCTGTAACTTTTATTGAGATTTAGATTACATAGTATGGTTACATTACTTAGTATGGTTACACATGCTAGAAATAAAAATATATTTTTATCAGGTCTTATATGTATTTATTACCCCTGGAAATTTAAAGTTTATGTATTAAAAGACATGATAAAGAGCAATCAATACAGCAACTTCCCATTTGCTTCTAGAATCGTCGGTTTAAGTCTTATGGAACACAATGGTGTGAAGCAAAATTACCTGACTTTGTTATATAATGACCATTAGCACAGAAGTATTTGCTTGCAGAACTGGAGGTACTTGGACACTCTGGACCCTCTGTTCCCAGAAGAACTGGTGAGGTAGGGAGGGCAGAATGATAACATTTTGCTCAACAGCTTCTGCTAAATTTTGCATGGGTTTGGGATGCTAGAGCTAGGGATGAGTGGCAAGAAGGAGATGGGCAGTCCCAGAAAGAGTCAGCAGTTCAACTAGCAGCATGCTCTCCAAGGGACCAGCATCACAATTACTGTACTCAGAGAGCAGGATGAAGGAGGCTAGTGTCTATAGCAGTTCAAGGGCAGAAAATCAGAGTTAGGTAGGGTGTCCTCAGGTCATGGGCATGCTCTCCCACCATAGGAGCATCCCATACCTTGTTGAATCACAGTGGAAAGCCATCATAAAAATCACCACCACAAGAGCAGTCCTCTGGGTCCCAAGTAGTCCTCCTTTCTCAGCCCAAGCAAAACACTGACAGAGAAGATTCTAGTCTGATTCACATCAATATATATGAATGCTTTTGTGTGGTGCAAAAGGGTAGGAAAGGACTGTAAAAAATCATTTGCTAGGCCTCCACACCTCTTCATCTGTCAGGACTGTGGAGTGCCCTGTTTTATCCTAGAACTGACAGAAACCCACTCCAACTGCTTCTCACATACCCATCAGTCTTGCAAAGAGCTGCTTGTTAATGGTATAAAGTTGAAGCCTCTCTGCACCTACTGCATCTACTACCTTATTGCTTCGAAGTGCTGAGGCTGAAGAAGTCTATGGGCCAGGGCCTTCTACTTCTGCTTTTACTCGATCCTTCAGTAAAAAAAGTAAATTGAGTTTGTTAATTAAACATAAGGCCAAAGAATGGTACTTAATAAGGTTAAGTGTACTGCCAAAGAGGTCCTAGAAGTAAGTGCTAAATAGAAAACCTATCATCTAATTATCATCAAGTACTGAAAATAACGTGCTCATTTTTTCCAAGTCCTTATTTACATAAAATGATGGGTAAAGGAGCTTTAGGGAGCTGAAGTCCAAAACCATCTGAGCCAAGACTAGGCCTAGATTGTAGACTGCCACCCCGTGTTCACTCCTAACTCACAAAAAATGAGCCAGATCAGCTTTACCTCTGGCAAGCACTGAGGTAATACATGCTGCAGAGTGCCATCACCAGAGCAGCAGATTTAGTGGTTACTGTGAACAATCACAACAAGGTGTTACAGGTCAGTTTCCCCCTTTGCCTCCCCCCTAAAAAAGTGAAAAAAGAACCAAATAAGAGGATGTTTCTGCTGCAAATTAAGCCCAGCATTGTTCAGATTTGGATTGATGCCCGACATTGTCATAGAAAACTTTTGCACCCAGTTTATGAGAAACTGGTCAAGCTTCATGTATTTACTAACTTTTCATTTGTTAAAAAAAATTGATGTCACAGTAAAGCATCGAGGCTATTTATTGGTTGCCCTGAATGAGTTGTTTACATGAGTCAAGACTTGAGTTTTATGCTGGCAGTAACTGGATTCTTGGAAGCAGCCACCTGATGTTCCTCAGTTCCCCAGCAGATGCCGTCTGTGCTGCGCTCAGCACACGGGCTGCTGCATCCGCAGGGCAGGGCTCTGGGAAACAGCAGGAAAGTATGCTTTGAACTGAAAGAGATGTTCTGAAGGCTTTAAGAAAGAGTAAGCTGAGGACAGGGCTCTCAGTCCAGGAAGCAGTGCAGAACTGGAAAACAGCATGACCAGGAATTTGGATAGGGGAAAGAGGCACTAGGAAGATTATTTTAGAATGAGCATGAGTAGAGTGGGAAAATAGAGGGAAAATGTGTAATAAGCCAGTGCATAATGCTGAATCATGGAAGCACTGTGAAATACTTTTGACTTACTATTAAAAGGTAAAATACGTGAAGTACTGAAGTTCAATTGCTCTAGAAAAGGAAAATTGATGATGCTGTTTAATTGCTATGGGTAGAAATCAGGCCGCAAGGGTAAGAAACAAGCTGCCATAACCAAGGTTGTGAGATAAGAAGAGGACTTCAAGGTGACAGGTGGTGAGAAGAGATTCTTTAGCCTTGATGAGTCGTATCTCGAGTGCTGTGTCCAGTTTTGTGCTCCTCAGTACAAGAGAGACCTGCAGCTGCTGGAATGGGCTCAGCAGAGGACACCGAAGCTGATTGAGGGGCTGGAGCATCTCTTACAAGGAAAGGCTGAGGGAGCTGGGGCTGTTCAGCCTCAGGAAGAGACAACTGAGACTCATTAATGTCTATCTGTATCTGAAGGGAGGGTGTCAAGGGGATGCGAGCCAGGCTCTGCTCAGTAGTGCCAAGCAATAGGACAAAAAGCAACAGACAGAAACTGCACAGGAAGTGCATCTCATATTCACCTGTATATAAGAAATAATTTTACTGTGCAGGTGACTGAGCACTGGAACAGTTTGCCCAGAGAGGTTGTAGAGTCTGCCTCACTGGAGATATTTGAAAACCACTTGAACACAATCTTGTGCCACGTCGCCTTGGGATGAATGACCCTGCTTTAACAGGGAAGTTGGACCAGATGACCCACTGTGGTCCTTTCAGTCTTACCCATTCAGTGATTCTGTGATTCAGTAGTAATCCATGTTCCTAATGTTGCATATTTATATCTAAAAAGTTATCTGTTACACTTGTATGGCGATTAATAGGTGTGCCTCATTTCAATAAAGCAAAAGTGGGTTTGTGTGCTAATGGTCTGAAGCACTGTGCTGAAGTCTGCTGCCTGAGCTTAGCTTTATGACTATTCCTAGCAAGGAGATCTGATTCTGAGGAATTTCACTTCTCATTCTGAGGAATTAGAGCAGAAGTGAAACACAGGAATAGCATTTGGAAGGCATTTGGAAAAGTTTGGTGATCCCTATATTCCTAAACAAGCAAGACACTGATGTCCATTCAAATTTTCTTAAAAAGATAAGGGCATCCAGGCCAGATGTTTATGCACTGGTAACAGCTACAAAACATAAAAACAAAATCAACTACCCATCTTTTAACTGTGGAAACAGTGTTTGAGGGTTTATAGGACCTCAGAAAGATTTAAACTGAAGAGACCTCTAGGAGAAGAGACCTCGTCCAGTTCAATCCTCTTGCTGAAAGCGGGGTAAAAATTGTGGGTATTTTTTTACTCAGGGCTTTGTACAGCCAAGGACAAGGTCCTGCTTATTCCAATGATGGTTGTAATTTAGTTCTTTTTATCTCCTGGCCTGCTCTGGTTTTCACTGTGACACATCACTGAAAAGGTACCTACCAGCTGTCATTTCTCCCTCTACCTAAGATCATTGCTCCAAAATGTCCTCCTTAAGAAAGTCAAAGCATTTTCAAGTACCCAAACGAAAGCAGCTTAGCTCCCGGAGGTTTTATGATTAATTGACAACCTAATTGTATTATATTAATTTGCAGCAAGAGTTTCTCCTTTAGAGACTTCAAAGAATCTAATTGGGAAACCATACTTATAAATGTATTTATGACTTTTATCATCATCTACATTTTCTAAGTAGCAGAAACTCCATACAGGCAAGAACTCTGAGGTTTTCTGCTGCTTAATACGTAACCTCTGACTAATGCATTTCCCATGATTAGGGAATTCATTAGATCTTTTTTGCCCATGTGAAATTTCTGTTGTCTTTTAAGAGGCTGAGGCTCAGAAGAGGTTCAGCATTAACAAACAAAACTTGTTTTGTGAGTTTTTTGAAACTTTTAGGAACTTAATATTAGATGTCTATCCCTCTGCCAAGTTTGGCTGAGGTTACAGGAGAAGAGGCTCCTCTGTCTCACACACAGACCGCCTACATGGAAAACACATCCACACATGACTCAGTCTGAAGAGTTTTTCCAAAAGCACCTTAACTAACACTTCAGTGTGGTCTGCTCCCATTTCTATCTGACACTAGCAAGTTTCAGAACAGGCAGAAAAATCCATGTTTAGCATTTGCAGCATTTCCTACTGATGTGTTTTGGTGGGGTGACCCTCTGTTCAGCATTTTGGCTCTAACCTTTACTGCATTTCAAGTTCTGGACCCAAAAATGGCACATTCTGAAAGTCAAGATTTGAGTACTAACACCTTTTAGTTAGATTGTGTAGAAATTTCACTCAATTGAAGCTATTGAGGCTTATCTTGTCTCAATTGGACACATATTCATCAAACAAAATATGGAAAAAAGCCAACAACATAGCTTAAAGTTCCAGCTGAAACAAGCTGGGAGGTATTTTTAATTAGTAAGTTTGGTGTGTATTCAGGAGAAAAATCAAGAATAATCAGTAAGAATAAAATCAGTAAACAGTTCATCAGTTCTTAGAAAACATTTTAATGACCCTCCAGAATAGGGAGCCAGAACACTGTGGGCAGAAGACAAACAGCATCTCTCTCATTCCAGGAATTCAATGCACTTTTTTTTGCTTCAAAAGCTCTCAATATGATAGGCATTCCAAAGTTTTTCAGGCCACTTTTGTGGAATTGCATCTATTCTATTGCTTCTTTTTTTATTATTTATTTTGTTTTGGATTTTTTAATATGTCAGGAAAATTATCTCTGAAACTGAATATTCCTCTACAAATTTCTCAATTACAGCAAACAAACAGGTTCTTAGCCCACTCTAATTTAATTGTAGTGCATAGAAAGTATCAATACACACTGTTTGGAATCCTTTTTATGTAATACTTCTTTCCTGTCTAAAAACATAAGGAATCAGCATCATTAAGTAGACTGCAGATTACAACTGCAAAGCGAAATCATCCGACATCTAATTCCAGTTGCCAGCTGAATGCAAGAGGACATTGTCTAAATTCCTTGGGCATTTTATTCCTTAGTTCCCATCCTATGTGGGAAGGGTGTAATAGCAACGTCATAGTGATATTTTGAAGCCTGGCTCACTCTAGCCAGTAAAGTTTATTGAATCTGTAAACTGTATAACTGTAGTTCAACAAATGGTCTTAACAGTCTTTTTTGAAATACCTTTTTTCTTCATTTTGAAATTCTCATACAAAACTGCCAAACAGAATCTGGGCTTTATATTTAGGAAGCCTGCAATCATTCCATGAAGTTTAAGAATTCTGGCAGTGATCTGGAAAACTTAAGAGGTAATGAAAGGTTACCAGGAGGAATGCAGAACTGCCTTGTATGGTAGTGGAGAATAGAACCAGTACATATTTTGATAATACAGCACAGCTCTTGTCTTTGGGGTGGGCCTTGGTTGTATAGTTCTGCCTGCATCTGAAATGCATGGCAGTGTAAACATCACACAGAGATTCTCTTAAACATTTGTAAATAGTTCGGCAATTTTGAGAAATGGGGTGGAGCCTGCAGAGGCTAAAGAAAGAAGCATTATTCTTATGCTTGCTGAATTCACTGTCCCAAGCCCAGTTCTGAGCCTAATGTAAACCACTGCCACTTGCCTTCAGGCACAGTTGTACAATGTGTGTCTGACCAGACTTGGAAGGCACACACTGTTCCAGAGAGGGCTGTGCGGCATCCAAACCTGACCCAAATGTGATACCCCAAACTGAGGATTTCTTTCTACTTAGCAAGAAAAGGTCCAGTATCGGGTATATTGTAGGTGGCTTGGAGGAGATGCAACTGTTTTAACTGAAAACCAGAAATTCTGAGGTATCATGTGGAGGCTGAGTTTTCTTGCTCTCACTATTAACCACTTAGAGAAAGCCATTACCTTTTCTGATTCTGTGGTTTAGTTTTTTAAACGAGGATGGCAGTGCCAATGTTTCTGGGACTTTCTGGAGTCAATAATTTTAAAACAACTTGAAGATGAAGGGCAGTAAATGTTTATTCCAGGTGACTGTTCTCAACATTCCAGTTTCACTGAACTCCATATAGAAATTTTCTTGGCCAGCAGTACCTGGCTGTTACACATAGGCCTTGAGGCTCTAGTTGTATCTGCCACTCAGCTCCCCTGCTCTGAATCTTGGCTCAAGGTGTTTTCTTGTATTTCAGATATACCCTGATGCTGTTACTGCTCAGGTGAATTTTACTTAGTTCAGTGAATTGAACTTGTATACTGATTTAACTGCAGCTATTTATTTACTTAACAGAAGACAACATTTAAATAAAGAACCAAATAAAATCAATTTTTAAAAAACACAATATCCTTTAATTCCAAATGGTCTCATTAAGATTGCATAATTAGAAGTATGGTTTGCTATAGCAGCACTATAATAGTCTACAGTACTAATCATTCAGAGAACATCTATGGGGTGGGAGATCTCATTAGTGCAGGAAAATGTGGCATCAGCAAATGCTTCATCTTTCAAATTGAAAAGAACAAGTCCCTACTGACAGAAGTCTGTGGAAAAGGAATAGGATGTGGAATTTTAGATTCCCATCTCAAAGGAGCTGCCAGCATTCTTCATACGTGGTGGTACACAGGTCTCAGTCCCATTAGCAGAGGTAATAGGAAGACAGAGCTCTATGGGAGGGGTTCCCTGGGGACTCCAGTAACAGGACAGGAATTAGAAGCCTCTGAGGAATGTCAGAGTCCCACCCCATTAGCTAACCCATATCCTTCACTCTACATTCACAGCGATAGGGCTGACATCCACAAGTGAGGCAACACTGAGTCATCAGAGTCATCTAATCTAGCAAATTACTTTCACAGGATTCCTCACTTCTCATAAAGTGGACAAGAAATGTGGAGGTATAATTTTTTTGGTCAAGCATAGTTCTTTCACCCCAAGCCAATGACATTGCCTCTTCTGTTGCTAATAGTGATTCCTACAAGAAACCCGTCAGTGGGAAGGTACAGAAGTAAGACCTGGCCAGCAGCCTGCTCATACTGATCTGCAGCCAATTCAGCTGACTGATAGAACCATAGAATGATCACAGTTGGAAGAGACCTTAAAAATTTTCCACTCTAACCATCCACCCAGCACTACCACTGTAACACCACTAAATCACATCACCCAGTGCCAGATGCAGATGCCTCTTAAACATCCAGGTATGGTGAGTCAAGCACCTCCCTGGGCAACTTATTCCAATGCCTGACCACCCCAACAGCAGAGGTTTTTTTCCTAACAACAAATCTGAATCTTCCCTGTCTCAGCTTAAAGCAATTTCCTCTGGTCCTCTCACTGCAGGCACAGTAGAAGAGACCAGCCTCCACCTCACGACAGCCTCCTTTCAGGTGGTTGTGGAAAGTGATGAGCTCCTCCCTGGGTGTCCTTGAGACTAAAAAAACCCAGTTCACTCAGCCACTCCTTATAAAACACATTTTCTAGACCTTTCACCTTATTGTGCTTCACTGGATATGCTCCAGTGTCTCCAGGACCATTTTAAAGTGAGGGGCCCAAAACTGTACTGTATTAAAGATGCGGCATCACCAATGCTGAGTACAGGAGTGAAGTTCTCAGGTTTAGGAAGGGCTCTTTTCCTTTGGGTCGTTGTGTTTTTACCCCAGCCACCAACCAAGCCCCACAGAGCAGCTTGCTCACTGCCCCACCACCGGGACTAGGGGTAAAATCAGCTGGAAAACTCATGGAATGAGATAGAGACAGTTCAATAGGGAAAGCAAAAGCCGTGCACACAAGCAAAGCAAAACAAAACAAGGCATTAATTCACTGCTTCCTATGGGCAGCTGTTCAGCCATCTCCAGGAGAGCAGAGCCCCATCACACATAATGCTGACTTGGGAAGTCAAATGCCTTCACTCTGAACATCCCTCCTTTCCCCTTCATCCCCCCACTTTACATACTGAACATGATGTTCTGTGGCAATATATGGAATATCACTTTGGTCAGTTTGAATCACCTGCCCTGGCTGTGCCTCCTCCCACCTTGCCATGCATCCCCAGTCTTCTCACCAGCACTGCTCAGCAATAACAAAAACATCTAGATATTATCGGGACTGTTTTCAGCACAAATCCAAAGCACAGCCCCTCAGTCCACTATACCTCAGTTCAAACCAGTGCACGGGCTTAAGTCAGAAAATGTCATGGGGGAAGAATTTGCTTTAATAAGGGCAAAAGGCAAAAAAGCCCATTGTCCAGAGCATCTACATGCAGCTGACACTTTCTCTAGTGTTAAAAGAAAAAAGCTTTATAGATGGTCATATTATCAGGACTGTGCAACAGCTTACTTTGAGCATAACATTGAGACTTCATGCACTCTATGCCTAGAAAAGTAGCATGGGACAATTTCTAGTTAAGCAGTGATGTAAAGTCTGGAGAACAATAATAGAAAACTGAATTGGAAAGAAGACAAATGTGATTTCCTTTGGAAAATGTTGCTTTTGGGTCTCCAAACTGTCTCTTAGTCCACCACACTGTGCTAGGTGTTGTCTTATAAGGAGCTAAGAATATCCACATTTTACCTTAGTAAGCATGTAAGAATAAAGAAGCTCCTTTAGACTAATAAATGATGCTTCACATCAACAAATAGATAAGGGAGTAGTTTCTCTTCCCCTTTGTGTAAAAAATTGGTTCATCCTTCACAAAATTTTCTTTTTTCTGAAACAAATCTCTAGCACTCTGACCAGTCAACTTCTGCCAACTTAAGCAGATATTTCACTTCCCACCATGGGTGGAAGAGTGAAGATTTCAGCCACCATCTTAGACAAGGCTTTTCTCAGAGCAAAGCTATTTGCAGTAGGGCCTCACAAAAATATGTAAGTCCATCTTGAATGAGAAGCAATGATAAATACATACTGTGACAACTAGAGTCAGAGAAGAAAATGCAAAGTCCTGTTTTATATTAGCTGCAAATAAGCCAGTATGTAATAGTCTTCAAAGTATGAGATGTTTTCTTTCCTTTGTTTTGACTAAATTTGTAATAAGTCAATATAATAAAAGTCAGAGCAGAGCTGCTAAAGCCAATCCTCTCTTTGGCCTAAAACAACAGTAATGCAGGCAAGAGAAGTATTTTACTCTTTCAGTCATTTTGGAAACTGAACCGGATGGCTAACTGAGTCAAAGTTTAATTTCCTGAATATTTGTCAAAAATTCAGCATGTTTGTTTTGCAGGATGATAATGTGCTATACTCACCATGTTCAAAGTCAAGGCATAACATTGTTTAGTAGCTTCTATTTTATCTTTGTGTTATGTACACAAATAGAGTTTAGCCTCTCATAGTCAAACTGCAACACAGTTTATGCAAGGCACTTATCTGTGAAATAGTGCTGTAAAATATGGTAAATACCATGTGAAAAACATTTTTGTGTTGCTTAGACACAAGACTTCAGTGAAAGCAGGGTTTGCTTGCCAACTTGCAGGGGAGTTAAATGGGCTCAAAAAGGTGCTCTCTGTTCTTGCAATATCTAATTTTCCCATGTGTACTTTATACCTTGCCAGGAAACAACCAGGCAATAATGTTGCAATTAAATAGCAAAATAGGTAACATTGGAGGTTATGGGCAGCTAATGCTGATGTTCCCACTGTCTCTTTGCATGTCACTGTAAAGGGAATCTGGACTTCTCAACTTGCATCTCCTTAATTGCACCTAAGGTAGATGCCTAAAGTAAGAATTGTATATCACCAAGTAAATGCAATAATGATTTAACTTATGTTAAATCTATTCCCACTTCAGTGTCTCTGCTTTTTCCTTTTCCTGCTTTTTCAAGATAGCAAAAGAAAATAACTTTCAGATGCTTAGTATTCAGCCAGATGTGAGATGTGCGAACTCTTTTTTCCTACACCTTCACTTCCTTCTGGTAAACGCAGATTAGACAAGTGGTAAACAAATCCTTTCAAATCTAGTCCTCACATTTTAAAGCTGCAAATAAGAGCAATGATATTGGTAGGAATTTCAAGTGCTAAACACCATTATAGATACAGTACTTAATCCTGCAAATTGATGAGCACTCTTGACCTGATCCAGAAATACACTTTAAAAGATTTATGGCAATTTTTTTACATAAGATTGCTATTAAATGCTTTGCTGCATTGGGTGAAAATAGATAATGGCAAGATAAGGTTCATGTCACCTAATTTTAGCCATTTAACAATAAGACCTCAATATGAAGCTAATCATTAAAACTCAGCCTGTTACTAAAGAGAGGAGGTAAAATCATCTCCAGAGGGTGATTCTATTTTAGACATTTATTTATGAATGACTGAATTTTTCCCACTTGATGGTAGCCCTTTGGCTTAGACTACTCATGTGACTTTCTGAGAGTCAAAGTAATTCAGTTTAATTACATTTCTGCAAAATTTGTAGTGATTTCATTTAATCTATTAAATATTAAATATTAAAATATTGATATAATTTGAATGCAAAGATGAGGTCTGTGTCCTTCTGTTACTACATGTAAGCAGGAAGAGAAAATAAATGCTACCAGCCTCTTGAAGTCTCCTTTTTTAATATTACACAAGAGTGAAATCGCTCACCCACAAAATTGTCAAAGAGAAATAATTTATTCTCTTCTTATCTATTACTGAATCTGCAGATTGCTGTCACACCCATGGTGATACATTTATACCTAGTTCTCTGATGGAAAGAATTCAGGCAGTGAGAATGAACTGCCTGTTAGGAATGGAGCTCTTATCTAGATGTGGAGTCTCAGCTAAAAATGAATTAATAACTTGTTGAGTAAAAAAAAAAGAGCACAGCACTTCAGTTCTTACACATTAAGTTTTTTCAACAAGTGGATCACAATTAAAACTAAAGACTATCAAAAGGCAGCCACACAGCATTGTGGAAAATTCTGTAGTTGAGGTTTGCCAAACCTCCTTGTGTGGTCTCGAGATCCTCTGAAAGCTGATAAAAACAGTTTAAAAACTGTGATAATATCTAATGTCTTTCTCCCTGGAAGTGCGCTTAGCACTGAAAGGAAGAGATGGAAATCTTGATCGTAAAAATCTAGAATGAGTAAAATCTGGATAAAAGATATAAACTTTTGCTCAGTACCTGACTTCATTTTAATTTCCATGTAGTATCAATAAAATAAAACTCTTATCTCAAGCTTGATACAACATATTTTTGAGTGCAGCGAAGGCATTTTAATGCTATGTTCTCACAAGCTCAGGCTAACACATCTTAATTGTCTGTCAGTCAAGTGGCAGTGCTGGATGCGCTTGTGGTCCCAGCCCATTGTAAACAGGCAGCTAAACCAATCTTCATGGGTGACTGCTTATAAACTCAGATTCTTTTGCATTTGAAACAGGCCAGGAACACGCTTGGAGCAGTCAGGCTCTACCAGATCACTGAAAGCCAGTAATATCTTACGATCAAGAAGGCAAACGGAATTAGAAATGGGAGCCTGAAGAGCTACTGATTCTTTCACCAGTGGATTTGGGGGGAAAATGGTAAGATTTTTTTTCCCATTTACTACATCTTTCTGGTTTTAGCTGGCAAATAATTATATTACAGTGTAAGTCTGAGCCACAGCTTGATTAAATTGTTGTGATTTTTTCCCACAAATTTGGGATATATTTCTACAAATCATTGAAATTCACACGTATTTCTTCTTAATAAGTGATTACAGTGGGGCTGATTTACAAAATTTTCCAAACTCTACATCACCTCCAGGTCTTTCGTTTAATCACATAGAAATGTATTTTTTTGAAATAAACCTATTGATACAACTTTGTTTTCAAGACCTGTATTTCTCATCTGATAGCTTATATATCTGATTTGAGCTTATATGGATACTTGACACTTCTTCATTTAAATTACCTTCGTACATTTCAATGTGTTCATTGATGCCAATTTAAACGTAATTTTCTTGTTTGGAGAAGTGGCAAAATTGAAGTATACTCATTGAAAATGATACTGTAGTAATTCTAAAAGGTAATGCACTGCCCTGCAGTTTGGTTAGCCCGTATGGACCCAGCGAGGTCACTGGGGTTCCTTGTGAATGCAGGAGTCAGTGTGGGATGTAGGGCTGGGGCAGAAGTATTTGCTTTACCTTGTAAATGGATTTGAAATATTCCTGGGAGGGCTTTCAGGATCTGCCCAGATGAATGTGTTCCATCTTGAAGATGGATAATACTGATAACATACAGATGTTGTTTATTTGTAGAAATCCATTTCTTAGATTTTAGAAATGTCAGGGGTATACTGAGGAAAACAAATTTTCCAGTGTGGTGCAGCCTACCCTTGGTAACAAGGCATTTTATCCTTTCCATGAGCTGCCGTCCCAACAACTGACTCACAGAGAGTGTAAAGCAGATAGAACCATGCAGAACTGCTTTATTTGCAGGACCAAGAGATTCTGGGAAAAGGCATCTCCGGAAACTACTTAATAGCCACAAGGCCCACATAGCATCTAAGAAAACTTCCAACAGCTCGTGGGTTGGATCTTCAGCTGGTGTCAGAACATGTTCCCCATTACATTACAGCCTTGGGACAGTGGTAGTAGGTCACAACAAAACACCATTTACACCAACAGCCTGTCTCCAGCAGCGACCACAAGTCAGTGTCTAAGGAAGAGTGTGGGAACAAGGGAAACAGAAGATATATTACTGAAATGCATTCTCACCCTTGAGTAATTTTCAAATAAAAGTAAACTCTAAGAACAACATGGATATGTTGTAGGTTTCAGCTTGGTTTTGTTGGGTGTTTTTTAATTTGGTGCTATTTACTAATGTTTTACCCGTGGGCTTGTCTAGTTTCCTTTTAATGCTCTGTAAACTTTCAGCATTCACAGCACCTTGTGGCAAGCAGTTCCCAAGCTGAACTATTTAATGAAAAATAATTATCATGCTCTTTTTTTTTCTCATCTGTGTCCCTTAACCTAGAGAAAAAACATGGACAATTGTGGCAGTCCATTGAGATTTTTCACAGTGACAGTCATTAAGAAAATACTAAGTTCTGCAGCTGTTTTATCACTGTTGGGCCCTGGGGTTTGGGGGGGGGGGGGGGGGTGGGTGGTGGTTTTTTGGGTTTGGGTTTTTTTGTTTTGTTTTGTTCTTTTGTGTCTGTGTGGGGGGGGGGGGGGGGGTGTTTTTTTTTTTTACTGATGCCACTGCTGTCTCCTCCCAAGGAGTAAATGGGGTCAGTTCCCAGCTCTCCCACAGGGTGCCTCTGTGCCCTCTTGGGCTGTCACCTTATCTGTATAACCAAGTGTTGAAAGTACTGGCAGTTTAATCCCTTAAGCTTAATTTCCACATTCTTAACAATAGTTTGCTTCCCCCACCCTTTGCTTATCTTGTATATATACACAGAATGGTTTGCTGGAAGTGAGTCTGTTTTTTTTCTTAGTATACAGAGACCCCAAATCCAGAGGAAGGACAAATAAACTTTCAGGTTGACTTTGAAACTGTAATACTTTAATGAGAAATCAAAATAATCTTCTTTCTATTCTGCATCTGGTTATGAACTCTCAAGATCTTTCTTACATTATGTGGATTGGAATCTTGTTGTATTAAGCAATAGTAGAGCCTCTCACATGGCACAAGAAAAATGGGGGGAAAGGAGGCTTGAAGAATACTAAAAATCTTGAAAGCCATAATCAAATCATGAATATCACTAACTTCAATCACTGTATCTTTACACAAATACTGTGTATTATTTTTACTGTTTTTGACAGTTGCTGGTCTCAGGGATATTATGCTTTTGAGGAAAAGAAACTGGAAGAAAAAAGTACACTTGTGTGTCTGCAAGTTACTTTCTCCTTGGTCCAGTTGCATTCATGATCATTTCACTGCAAGATAGCTCACACTTTGAAATTCAAGAGCATTTGCTTTGGGAATATTTCAGGTGAAGCCACACTAAAATTGGGATCATGGTGTGTTAAGGTATTATCAGGGTCAGAGTAAAGAATCTTGGAATGTGTACATTCTTCAAGATAAGCACTTCTTTATGTCTCCTCTGAAGTCAGTAACATTTTAGCTTTGAGGACGAATTGGGGTCTATTCAGAGATGCATTGACTTCCAACAGAAATGGAATCAATCTTCTTTCATGTCAAATTATGCATCTCTGAATTCAGACCAACAAACGTCATTTCCATAATTTTATCTTTTCCTTATTAGATAAAAACAGAGTGGTGAAAGAGCTCTCAAGATATCACTAATTCACCTTCCACTGAAACTGTTCCCCACAGGTGGTTATTTATCCCATCTGCATATCCCAGTGAGGAAGAACCTGCAGTATCCCTTGGTCATCTGATGTCACTCATTGACCATACACTGCTAAGCAAAGCATGCTGTTTGCTGAAAAACACTCTCAGTTTGGTAATTTGGTAAGTGAGATCTGCTAATTAAGGAAGAAGATCTTTCTTAATAAAGAAATTCATGGAAGCTCCTGTTGTAATTCCTCCAACCCAGCTAAACCTATTGGGCAGTCATACTTTATTTATAACTAACACAGATATTTTCCCATCTCAAACTTGAAGATGTTTTATACCCTAGAAAGTGCTGATTTAAAAGAAGCATGGGTTACTTTGCAATGTACCTTTTCAAGTGCTTAGCTTGAGGAACTAGTGTTTTTCTAACTTTTCCTCCTAGCACACCCTTACTTAGCTGAGGCTCTTAATGAACTAGCACATTTATAACCTTCACAGTGTGGCAGCACAGAAATGCAGTAAGGACAAGAAGCTGTCTCTCATGGGTGCAAGCAATGTTCGGAGTCCCACAAACACCAGGGAGGTCAGTGTCTCCTTCATGGAAAGGGCACCACCTACTACTACCCTACTGCCACCCACCCTGCAGGGCCCCATTGCAGCTTCCCTCAGCTCCAAAGGTTTTCATGGCATGTGAAACCTTTTGCTGGCTAAATGCAGAAGGGAAAAACACTTAGAAATAGCCAGCTCAGAAAACTATGTAACGAATGCAGCGCTAGTGAGGAATAATGCTTGTTGGCATTCCCTGAACATGTTGCAGATCATTTACAGGTCTCAGCAAAATTCCTTCAGAGTGCCAGGCCCAGAGAGTGAATTAGTGTGCTTCATGCTGGTGAAGACATTTTCTTTAAACAAAATACAAAGTTTAGGAACTGCATGAGCTTTCCAAACAGCATTTTCTCCTTAGCTGGATAAGGAGCAGTAACCAATTAACAAATTTCTGGTTAGTTACACTTAGCTTTTTCTAATTTCTTTCAGCTCCAAAATCATTGAGCAATTTCTAAATGTGTTTAGGTCTGCTACCCAGATTGCTGTCCTTGAGTTGCTTACCAGAGTCCCTGACTGCCATCTGATTTTTTTTTTTCTTGTAATTTGCATGAGATATGTCTGTAATCTGGCAGGGAGGTACTTTATCCAATAGCCAGGCGTGTTGCAAAAGCCTCTTGTTATTTTTATCCAACTTAGCAAAGTTATTCGAGGAACTTTCAGTGCCTCAATGCTAAATGGTTATCTAGGTATCCGTTAAAAGGGAACAATGTTTCCTGACTGATTCTAAAGCATCTGGATTCTACTTTATTTGTCATAAATAGCTTATTTCTGCTCATGTAAAAGAGTTCCTCAGACCAACTGGAATAATAATAAGGCATGCAGCTACAGTCCGAGCAGCCAGCCAACCAGAGCATGATTCTTTATCATAGTTTTGCATTGTTCTGCTAACTGCATGATGCCAAAAAATAATAATAATAAAGAGAAATCCTTTGTTCCCTTTCACTAACCTAGAAGGTCACAAAACAGACAGTTCCTTCTTGATTACACTAAATAAATAAAAGTCTGATTCATAGAGGGGAAACAATCATCTGCCAACTGCCAAACCCTATAAAGGGTAAATCTGTTTTTACTTTGTGAGCCAGATTGATGAGTCATCGAGGCTATGACTACTACCAGCAAGAATTAAAATGTACCCAAAAATACAACCTCTCTTTGTACTACACAAGGGTAGCTCAACAGCAGACTCTGCTCTGGAGCAGGGACCACCCCACCACTTGCTCTCCAGAATCAGGGGGCCTCACTATCACAGCTACTGTCATACATTTGCTTTATTCACAGGCATAAACTCACCAAGGGAGATGAATAATTAAATTCCTCATTTGGGAAATCAGACACTATGGAAATAAACACCCACCTCTCCTCCCTCCTACCTCTCCTCCCCCCTCCCTGCCCTGGGCGAGCTGCCTTCAGAACATGCCATAACCAGAGGTTCCTCCTGGAGCCCAGTGACGTGCACTTGGATGCAGACAGGAAGGTTCTCAGTAGGGAAACATGAGCAGGCTGGTCCAGAGAAAGGCAGAGATAAAGATTAGGGGGGTTTCTTGATCTTTCTGCAAAGCGTACTCTCCAAGAGGCTCGAGAAAGCAGGATGAAATGAACTGGTCACTTAGTATCATGAAAATGTTGAAACAATGGCAACAAGAATAAAAAGGAGTTGTTCATTCATTTATTTTCTTTAAATGGGTGATTTTGCAAGTCCATTACAGTCACTGACAAAATTCCTGTTGATGGTGACTGTGCCAGAATTTCACCAACTGTGCTTATCCCCTAAATGCATGTTTTAGTAACTCATCAAAACTGATGCTGTAAGACTTTTAAGTACAGCTCTTTTCACTGAGACACATCACAACCCAACTGAAATTGTCTTCAAAGAGATAAGGTAAATCTTTGTCATTCCCTAAATCAGCTATGTTTCATTCCAAAAATTAACTTCTCCATCCTCAGCCATGCATGCTCAGGGTCCACAGATAATCCTTAGAAATTACGTAAGAGTCACTTGAAGTGAATAAAAATTAAATAAGGAAAAAATAATTCCCACCTACGGATTAAAGTAGTAGTCAATTCTCAGGTAAATATCTTTATTGTCAGCCTGGCATTTGGGACCCTTTGCACCAAGACCTATTATGGATCTGAGCCCCTAAATTTGGGTGTTGCTTATTAAAAATAAAGACTAGAATATCACCATATATTAACTTTCCAGTTACCTGGTTAGAAATCATTTTGGTAAAGATGTCTCAATGAGAAAAATAGAAAGAATGACACTGTATTCAAACACTGAATCATTAGGGGAAGAATGACAGGGAAGAATGCAAATACCTGTACACTTCTTTTAGGCCTTACATGAACATAAACAGGAGAACAGCTTCAACCTCTCCCAGACTGGAAGAGCTGCAATTGATACTCAAAGCTGTTTAGAACTGCTACTTTTATGTTCTCTACAGCACTATAATTAAATGCTGTAACCTTTAGAGACCAAGGTTATCAGTGCTGAACTGGAAAAAGTAACCTATTTTATTGAATTCTATTTGGTTTTATTTAAAATGCCACAAATTATTCATTTTTCTAATCCAACAAAGTGTTTACTTTTATTTAAATATTTTAAACTAATTTTATTTTTATTGCCATTTAAAGCAAGAGCCTGTTAAAGATAGTGGGGTTTTATGATTAAATTTTGTAATTCAGCCTTTAAAAAAATTATATTCACAGCTCCATACATTTGGTAGATTTTTATTGAGACACTTTCCTAGAAAACTCAGAAATTTAATATTAAAGCTACTTTATATTTTTAAGTGCTTTGGTCTTTAGACTGATGGGAATGGAGTTAAAATAGATAATTCCATGTTTCTTCTACAATTTCAATCTTTCACAGTTATTGTAACAATGACAATTGGATATGTAATGAAATATAAAGAAATATACAAAAAAACACAGAAGCATATTAGGCCTATGCAGTCACTAATAAAAGGTAGGGGAAGTCCTGATACCAAACACACCTGTCTTGCCAGCATCCATTTAGATATAAATATCTACTTTTTTTCCTGGTGGTTCCATCAGAACAAATTAGCATATATCCCTTGGGAGAGCAGGGTTATAAACTGCAGTCATATTCCTGTCTATGAAACCTCTGAATAATACATGTAATTCGTGACTCATATGCCAAGAATCCCAATTCAGTGTATCTATCAGCAGTACTAAGTGTTCTAATCATTTTCTTAATAAATTAATGAAATGCTATTAGTCATTTAACAGTTATAAAGTTCTCAAAAGCACAAAAGATTTTATACATATTTATATATATATATATGTATATGTATATATTTATATTTATTTATTATTTTATATATATATATATAAACCTGTAAAAATGGAGGTGGAAAGTCAGTGAACTGGGGTGGAGTCTGAAAATTCTTCCCTAACCTTGTGCATGTGGCTAATTTTTCTGCACCTCAGTTTTCCAGGCACAATAAGCTCATAATCATTCTCTGCCTTGGAGAAGTGTTGTGGTGACAAACCACATTTATTTGAGATCTTTACATATACAATGATGAAGGCAGCCATAAAAATAAGTAGGCAGATAAAAGTGATTCTCTTGGCTGAAATAAAATTATGCTTGCTAAATTAATTTCAAATTTCACATTCTTGTCTGTGTATAGAGACCTATGTTATGGGAAATAAACCATGGGTTTACTGCTGAGGAGTTGCCCTGAAAAGAAATAGTTGACATCTTTTTCAGGTTTCCATTATTCTGTTTGTCTTTCTTGATTTCAATCACTTAATTTTTCTATGTCTTTTTGGAAATTTCAAAATTGTTTCCATCCCATCCTCTCCTCCCAAACAAAATGTCTGGACAGATGTGTGGGCCTGGGCTGCTCAGAGAGCTGGGTGACAGAGGTACAGACAAGGCTGTAAGTCCTTAAAGCAGCAGTGCTGTGCCCCGAACTCAGGGTGTTTGCAGAGGTGAGATCACAGATACATGGAGGAATCTGACTTGAACTTAAAAAAGACCTAGGAGTGGGGAGAGATAAAACCCAAAATGCCAGTAAACAGAGAAGGTTGTGTCCGGTCTAGCACTGAACATATTGACTGATTTCTTGATGGTACATGGTTTTGTCCAAGCCAAGAGAGATTGTAAAGGTGACAAGCTTTTATGTTCTTCAATCTTTCTGCAAGGGTGGTGTACAGACTTTGAGAACTATCTCCAAGATAGAGGGCAAGGTGCAGAGCATATTGTGCATATAGCAGCCAAAGCAGATGAGAAAAATGCTGTCTTAGCATTCAGTGACACAAAGTTACCAGCTCTCTCTACAGTCTGGTCTCACTTCAGAAAAGGATAAAACCAGTATAAAGCCTCAAAGTTTCTTTCTCTTGGTGCTTTTTATTTCTCCCTTGCCTTTGAACAGGTATTTTGAGACAAGAGGATTCTTTTGTGATGTTTAGAAAATTAAATAGGGACAGAAAGGGAAAACACAGTGTGGCATATTATATTCCTGGCTCAAGCAAATGAAATGGAAACAGGGACATTAGCCTTCTGAATTGTTCTTATCATGAAGTTGTGAAATTGCAATGGAAATGAAAAGTAACAAAACAAAGAGTTGTTACATCTTACTTGAAGGATCTAGCAGGAGAGAAAAGCCACGTGTTCTTAATGTGCTCTTAAAAAAAATTAAAGGCAAAGACTCTTTTATGAGAAAAGCAGGTTCCTACAAATGTAGTGAAGAGCACAGAGATCAGCAGGATGCCAAACTGAATCAAACCACTTCCTATAAGCAACCATTATATGTGATTCATTCTAGTGGGATGAAAGTTAAAGAACATTTAGAGTAAGAAGAGAGCTGTAGCTGTAGGTGAAGAGAGTGGAAAAGAATATGGATTATTCAAATCACAGTCTACATGTGAGAAAACATGGTAACTGGAAACATATTGCAAGGGCTCATTTGAATGGACACTACCAGAGACATAATGCTAAAAACAAAAAGGAGACAACTCACCACACCAAGAGAAAAGAAAAAAGAGCAGAGGTTTCTGAGTTGAAATTTCCATGTCCAATACTGTTTTATTGTGTGGCAGGAAGAAAGACTGATTAATAAGGTTCAGATTAGGGCCTGGCACAAGGAGGGGGCAGTGGCAAGGAAAGAAAAAGGAAATTATAAAGCAAACAGAAGGAGTAGCAACAGCAGTGTTGAAGTACTAACAATTTGCCTTGAGCAATAATCAAGAGAAGTAAAGAAAATGCAATTAATTAAAGCCAACTTTGAATAATATGAGGACAAGGCCAATTACTAATATAATAAAATAAGCTTACATATTACTGGTTTTATTGCTACTTTTAATTGGACTGACTCCTACCAAGTATATTTTCCTGCTTCATATTGGATTTTTGCAGATTTAGTCCCTAAAATAATTTTCAAGTCCAGATTACAGTGGCAGGGGAAGAAAAGCAGAAAGATCAAATCCTGAGCATATTTCTGCTTTTCACTCTGACAAGCACTTTTAAGAACAAAACCAAGCTCTGAACAAGGGGAAGCTACTGCTGAGGGAAGAAGCTGGGTGACAGTCTTCTGCAGGGGAAGCACTGGCACTGATTTCTGGGGCCAAATGTATTCAAAATTCATGTCTCTACAGCAGAAATAGCCAGGATGAGAGATGTGAGCAAGGAATTAGAGTGTGACATAGGGGAAAAGGCTTCTTTTAGAGAAGTTGCACACTTTAAAGAGAGAAGACTGGCCCCTCTTTTCCTCACTGATTTCAGGATAACAGGATTTTTCATGCATTTTTTGCAACTAAACCACAGTTCCATTTGTAGGTACCTAACTTTCCAAAGGTAATAAGCTAAAGAGGTCTCTAAATATGTAAAATCTGCAGCAATGTAATTTATTGGCCCAAATGCTGCATGTAATGCTGCAAAACATTGTGTAAACAAATGAGAAGACCATCTACATGGAATTTATTCCCTGCAAGAAACAACAGCTATGTGTGTTTACAGTTTTAACAGTATCATGCCCGTTTGGAGGACTTATGCACAGTTTATAAATTCACTTGTGAGTGCTCAGTCTCTGCCCACTATAAACTATGGACATTTACCAAAATCAGGGAAATAGTCTGGAGTTCCTGCTAAATGAGAACCACGTTTCAATATTTCTTTCATTTGTGTAAGTACATGTGTGTGTAACTGCTCCCAAATAACAGAGAATACAAGCCTTGAAAAATTATTAACTTACCAGCTCTTCAGTTTAAGGAATAAAGATTTCTGTCTTTAGTTGAAAAAGACATGAGCTTATTTGCTGACATTAACCAAGGTAAGATTCATACAGCCTTGTCTGAAATCTTGTGTTTTCTTTACAGAGGAGAATGACAAATCACTGGAGATAGATTATACATGAAAAGCCAGAGCCTTCACCCTATTATGAAAAATGTTCTGAGGAATGAGCCTTGTCACAAGCACTTCACAGAAATCTTGCCCAGCTGAAAAATGACACTAACAGCCTTTTGCTACTCTTTGAAGAACTTGGTTCTTTATGTGCTTTATTTCAATAACCTCTAAATGTGAATAAAGCCGTAGACAGTCAGTCTGAGGCATACATTCACCCACATATTGTATGGAGAAGAGCAAAATTAGGTGCTGATCAAACAAAGGCAACAGAGAGAGTGGAAATAAATATTCTTCAAAGGAAGGACACTGCAGTGTGGGAACCCCAGCAACAGTTTTTATTCTTTGCCTTCATCTTCAAGTTATTGTTTGACTTTTATTGGAAGAAATCTTTCCCCCTGTCACACCCTCTGCTTTCTCTTCTGTTTCAGAGCAAGAGAGAGTCAAACCTTGGCGAAGAAGCACAAGAAAGGAAAGTGCAAGAACTTAAACAACAACGAAAACTTTTATTCTAGGATAAGAAATAAAACAGGCTCTACTTTGTTGGTATTTGTTGTAAAACTCTGGTCTAAGTATTTTTCCTATTAGTCCATCTGGCAGGCTGCAGTAACTGTTCCTACACCTTGACTCAGCCAGCAAGGATGAGTCAGCGACCCAGAGAGCAGGAACACGAGCGAGGAGCTGAGTGTGTACCAACAGCACTTGTAGCCAGAACTGAACTGAAACCAGGCAGAAAAGAAAAGCTGTTCACCTAACATGGTCTTCTCATTTCAGCTAATTTAAACATCCCTGTGGCAAAAGCTCTACCTCTGAGTCAGCAAAATGCCTTAAGCCCAGTTCACTGGAGAAGCCCTATTTAAGTAACAACTGAAAAATACACAGAGGTATTAGAAAATAATATATATATAAGAGTGATTGTGGAAATTCTATGATTAGGGACCACAAGATGAGCTAGAAAAGAATGGTTTTGTTCTCCAAACTGATATATGGGTTATAAGCCAGCAGCCAGCAATCCTTGGGAACAGTGAGGGTCCAAGCTGCTAGTGGTGGGACTAAATCCTGAGCTGCCTCCTCTGGTCTCTGGCCAGTGGTGGGACAGTCCTAAAGAAAATTTCTTTCAGCTCTATCTCAGCTGTCAGAAAGTGAGCTCAGCTGGCAAGCTGCATTCCCTGCACTTGTCTCTGACCATGGTTATTTGATAAATTGTGTTAGTCAGACCACAGCCTCCATGAGAACCAGCTGTTGCAGCTTCATTGCTGCCACTTGCACCAGCTTGGGATGTACCACTCATTTACAAGGTACCACTATATCCAGAATTTTTAATAATTACCCCAGAAGGAGTTTCAATAGAATTATAAAAATTCCATGAGAAGATGAAAATTAATCTCAAAAGACAGGTGTGGATGTATATTTCTTATGGAGAGATGCATTGTTTTTTTGCCACGTGCCACAGTATTAAATTGTCATCTAGATTGCAACATATATATTCAAATGATAGTGTAATTCATGGCAGAGAAATGAAAACAAAAGGGACACGTAGTAACAGAGGCAGGCAAATTAATAAAGCTTTAATTACAGGTATCAGATTTTTTTTTTTTAAGGGAAGAAACATCCTAGCAATCCCTGAGGCACCTCTCTTCCCCAGGATATGGCTCACAGGGCACTGGGCAACACCTCCAGCTCTTCATGATCAGGATGAAGGACTTGAGCACCTTCTGACTGTGCCTTCCCTGAACACACAGCACTGCCTTCCTGCCTGGGTATTTGTGTGAGCAAAGCATTTGTGTTCTACTCCCACCTAAACCCCACCTCAAGGACACAGGATGGAGATGGAGAGGACAAAAGAGACAGCCAGTGCCCTAAGAGCATCTATAAATCCTGGTTGCACTAGAGGAAAGATAACATTTCTACTTTATCACCATAGGGACTTGGTTTTTTGAAATATAAAAAAATTTTTAAAGCTCTGAAAGGGCAAACCCTGCAACATTTTCATTTTCCTGTTTTTCATTAAATCTCCTCCACTTTCCAATCACATTCCAGATGATCAGAAACAAGAAGATATTAGTAAACAATATCTTTAACCAAAACGCAATTTCCTCTCATGTCAAAATGAAAGATAATCTGTGCAACTTCAGGGATTTGGAGGCCTCTCTATCAGAAAATGTCTTTTCCTCACATTAGCTAATTCAAGAGAACCTTCTAAATAGTCCTCCAGAGACAGCAGTTCCCTTTTATTGCATTCATCTGTCTTTTATGGCTTTGCTCTCATGAAAGATTAATAGCTGCAAAAGGTCAAGGGCCAGTGTGAACATTTAGTCTGACCTGCATAGCATAGGCTATCAAATTTTACCCAGTAATTCTTGCACCGAATCCCATTAATTGGAGATAAAACATCATATATCTTTTAGTAAAAAATGTGGGTTTTTTGATTTAAAGGCTGAAAATTATGAGAAGCCTGCTCCATAAATTTGTTCCATGGTTTATTTACCCTGACCTGCAAATTTTCACTGGAGCTTATTAAGATTTTTTTCAGTTAAATATTTTACACTGGAGAAATTTGGATATTATCAAAGGAGCATAGTCCTTGAGCTTTATCTCACCATTTTAATTCCATGAAAAAAAAAAAAAAAAAACCAAAACCAACAAACAGAAAGTGTCATATTCCTCAACACATTAGAGTCTTTGTTCTGATTTACTTTTTGGGTGTTCTTTCCTCAGTATCAGGACAACTGGGGAACCAGGCTACTCACGTTACCTGTGCAGTGCTAGGCAGTGGCAATGCCTCTTGTGATGTCTCAGCCAGGCCAGATGTTCTCAGACACACTGAGCTGGTAACCCCATCCTCATCATGTGCACATTCCCAAATACCAGCAAAATCCTACCATTCCTATCAGGCCTGTGATCTTACTTAAAAGTGCCATAAATCTCATTTGTCCCTCCTATGTTTGAAATATGGCTCTGGCCTCAGGATACTCATCCATTGCTTTCAAATAAACCACCCAAAGTAAATTAATCTGGCAGAAGGCTATAGGCTCATAGGGGCAATCTGTTAACTTTGTGGAGCAGGGTTTGGTCTCAGCCTGCTGACAGATCGATGGCAAGCCTGAGAGCCTCTGCTGATGGACAGCCTGAGCTACACAGATTAGTCTGACCTGAAAAATTGTGTAACATACAGACACTGAAGTGATGATAGTACAGTCAGAGGTTTGGATTACTTTACATCCTTTCACAACAGATTCCCTTTCCCATGGACTGAAATTCAGTAACAGGAATTTATCAGAGTGGCTCTGACATGGTTTTCCAACTAATTTCTTCCCTCTCTGTAAAATAAACCATAGGCTTCTAGATATAAGAAGCCGAAAGTCGTGAAGGAAACTTTTTTCCAGCAGATAATTTAGTTTCTATAAGCTGAAGTTTAAAATAAAAAAGATATATTTTGTATCAAATAATTTTCAATAAAATTAGCATAATTTCTTCTTCAAAATAGTATTTGTTTGTGTATTTCTAGTACTTTTAACTTTGTAAATAAATTTTATACATAGTCAATAATACAAAATACTTTCTCAAAGAAATATACCAAGCAGCTTTGCATCAAAACTATTTTATTGAAAATTTTTTAAATTTCTAGTTTATGCAGCAATGTCAAAGTTCCAAATAGTATAATCACAATTTCTGACCTCACTATGACTATATTTATATATTAGTAGCAGAAATCTGGACAACATAAATCTCACAAACTATATCACTGTGGTAGAGGATAATGGAAGCCATTTCCTCCAATTCTTGCTCACAGACTTTTTGGACAGACATAAGAACTCAAGCACACTCTTCAACCTCTCCCCATTGTACAAGGATCTCAGAGAATATCCTAAGCTTATCACCTCTGCTCATTGGCTAGCAGAAGGAGAATGAATCCAGGTCCAAGTGCCCATGGTAACACAGGATGCAACAGCAGAGTAAGACACAGAACATGTGAGTTCAGGAACGTGGGCACGAAATTAGAAAATTAATATTTAAAAATACCAATTCATATCAATTTTAAGCAATTTTTTTTTAATTTTGGCACTTTATGCAATATTTCTTAAACTTCTTTCTCTACTAATAAAACATTAAGAAACCAAAGATTTTGTGAAGTACTGTGAAAACATGATAAATGAAAGTATCGTGCCAAAAGTGTTCACAGCTCAATCACACAGAACAAAAGCAGATTACCAATGATGACAGCAAGACCACAAGAGTGAGGTCTGGTGAGCCAGTAAACACACTTTGGTTACAGCCACAAACACGCCAGACTTGTTTAGCCTTTCAGTTACATTAGCTCCTCAGATGACTTTGAATGGGAATATTCCTTTATGACATAGGTGTCAATAACAAGAATGTTATGTTCACTGTGTTATGTTCACTGTTCCCTTCCAATGATTGGAAGATAGGAGGTGATCCTTGCAGATATCAAGCACTGGTGACGAAATGGTGATCAAAACTGAGCACTGAAATTAATTCTCTGACATGCTGAAAATGGCTGGAATATACTTCCCATTCAGCAGATTTTCCTTTCTGTATCTGATACTCCTAACAGCTATTATACTGGGCACATTCTCACAGTCTATTGTTAAATTGAATAGTAGTTACAAATATAAGCATTTTTAAGAACTTCCTGTTTTTTGGCAGTTCATTTTTTTTCCTTTTGTAAATGAGTTCCGTGATTATTTTTACTGTGCTTATTGTCTCGACTTTTTAGCATCCTATTTGAAAACAGTAAATTGTTAGACTTTATTCCCCATTCTAAAAACTTGTCATTCATATTTGTGTGCTCTAAGATCCAGAATTCATAATATTCTCTTGGAAGAGCAAAAGCCTATGTAGCTGCCATCAATTTATTGAGAAGGTAATGTTTGGCTGAACCAGAAAAATTATCCTTTTGATTCTCAAAGTACCAGATGGAAGGCTGCTTTACTCCAGAAACACAATTTTAAATTACAGTGCCTTGGGAAAGGTCTTGGAGGTAGTTTAATAATGGGCTTCACAAGACAATAAGACTCCAGAACCTTCTCTGAATATTTCACCTTACTGACACATGGTGTTTTGCACAAATAATATCAGGGTAGCCCTGCCACAGACCTGCTGGGCACAGCTAGAACAGGGATGTTGCAGTAAAGCCCACCACTGCCTCTGCTTTCATTTATTCAGTTTGATTTTGGGAACTTTTTACATCATTCCCTACAAACCTGTCTTTCTGATGTAATCCAAGAACTTGAAGCTGGGAGGTGAGGGGACTGTTGAAACATATAATTACTCCATGGAAATCACTCCTTAAGTCTCAAAGGTGACAATTACAAATCAAAACTAACCATTTGACTTACGTATCTTACCAGAATATCACAATTATTTAGCAGATTATTGTTCCTTATTTTGTCTCTACTGTCCAGATCAGTATTACACTTGTCTTGAGTCAGATACCATTTTTGTAAGGGCAATGGCAACAGCCTATAATCTCTCTCGTATGATATTTAGACTTAAGCCACTCATAAGATTTTTACTTCTTCTGCTGCAGCTTACAGCACTAAATAGCAGATCTGGCTCAAAGCTTGATGATGCTTGTCTGTGCTGTGGCATGGACTGTTTCTATTTAAGGCTACATGACATCCTCATTGCAATTTCTTGTACAAAGAAATACTATTCAAAAATCGTTCCACTCATTTCAGTTGACTTTTAACATGTTTTTAGATCTGCAGGAGCACTTGACACTGGATTGTTAAACACCTACATACAAAATAACGAGGTTCCATGCAACATTCAATTTAAAAACATTGGCTGAATCACAGAAATAGTATAAAAAACCTGTCTACTTAAACACAACAATTTGTTTGTTTGTTTGTTCAGCCTGGAGAAGAGAAAACTGAGAGAAGTTCTCATTACAATCTTCAACACCTTCACAAGGGCAAGCAGAGGGGCAGGTACGAATCTCTTCACTCTCATGACCAGTGGCAGGACTCAAGGAAAAGGCATGAAACTGAGTCAGGAGAGGTTTAACTTGGATATCCAGAAAAGGTTTTCACACAGAGGGCAGTCAAGTACTGGAACAGCTTCCCCAGGGATGTGGTCACAGCACCAGCCTGACAGAACTCAAGAAGTGTTAGGACAAAGTTCTTGGGTTCATGCTGTGACTCTTTGGATTGTTCTGCACAGAGCCAGGAGTTCAGCTTTGATGATTCTTGTGGGTCCACTGCAACTCAGCATACTCTCTGATTCTATGACATCTGACAACCAAGCAGTTTGGTCAACTGGTCTCTGTATCTTTACAGATGGCATTTAATCTGTTTTCAATCCATGAAGACACAGGTTCTGAATGACACATCCATTGACTAAATAATAACTAAACACATCTTCTGTGTTGGTTAAGGATTCAGATTTTCTAGAGTTGAAAGTGGCAGAAAGATGATTATTCATACACGACACAGAAGGCTCCTCACAACATGTTAGTTCAACCCAATACAAAATTACTTATTTTCTATTTTTTTTCTTGAGAAAAACACTAGCTTTGAAAAAACAGCATGTTTTTGCCACACATGGGCATACTGAAAGACATTCCTCGTACTAAGAGGCCAAACACAACAAGAGCCAGCAAAAGAAGGTCAGACAAGTCAAAAGAAAAATGTAGCTTTTGAAAAAAATATTTTAAAATTGGGACACATAATTATTTAAAGAAGTCATCACATCAAGTGATGGATTATCTGTCTCTTCACATCTGTAATCAATTTGATTGTATCCCTTTCAGTATATGCTTCAACCAAAGACAAGCTGTAGGATCAGTTGCAAAACAATGAGACAACACTTCATCCTGTGTTAAGGAAGACAGGCTTTACAGGGCTTTCTTCTGTCCCAAAATACTCATTACTCCTTAAAAATCTGCTCAGTCTTTTATTTTCATATTTTCTAATTTTAAACTGAAAGGTGCTAGTTCAAAACTTTGAGTACCAGCCATCAATCATAAAAAATATTGCACAATAAATAAAAAAATGCCAAACTTAAATGCAACCAAGTAAAGCAGTAAACTAATGTCTCATCCTTTTTTGACTTTATGAATGCAGTTGTTTATTTGCTTTGCGCTCATGTCTCTTGGATTGGTAATACAGCACTGTTTAACACCTAGTTGGTGACATGGACAGTGAGACTGAGTGCATGTTCAGTAAATTGTTGATGACACTGAGCTGTATGGTGCTGTTAGGAAAGGATGCCATGCAGGGAGACCTGGAGAAGCTTGAGAGATGGTCCCGTGTGAAGCTCATGAAGATCAACAAGGCCAAGCGTAAGGTGCTGCACCTGGATCAGCGCAATCTCAAGCACAAGGACAGGCTGAGCTGAGAAGGAATTGAGAGTAGTCCTGAGGAGAAGGGCTTGGGGGTGTTGATGGACAAGAAGCTCAGCATGACCCAGCAATGCACAGCAGTTCAGAATGCCAACCATATCCTGGTCTGCATCAGAAGCGGTGTGGCCAGCAGGTTTTGGGATTCTGTCCCACTGCTCCACTCTGGTGAGACCACATCTGGAGTGCTGCATCCAGCTCTGGGGCCCCTGATTTAAAAAGGATGTGGGCCTGTCAGAGCAAGTCCAGAGGAGGCCACAAAGATGATCAGGGGGCTGGAACAGCTCTCCTATAAAAAGAGGGCAAGAGAATTGGGACTGTTTAGCCTGAGGAAGAGAAGGCTCCAGAGAGAACTTGGAGCACTTCCAGCACGTAAAGAGGGCCTTCAGGAGAGATGGATAGGAACTTTTTACAAGGGTGTGTAGAGATTGGACAGGGAAAATGGCTTTAAACTGAAAGAGGGGAGGTTTAGATTCCATATCAGGAAGAAATTCTTTACCATGAGGGTGGTGAGGCACTGGAATAAGTTTCCAAGAGAAGTTGTGGATTCCCTATCTCTGGAAGAGTTCAAGGCCAGGCTGGATGGGACTTGGAGCAACCTCACCTAGTGAGTGGCATCCCTGCCCATGGCAGGTGGGCTGGAACTAGATGGTGCTAAAGGTCCCTTCCAACTCAGACCGTTCCATGATTCTATGGTAATTTTTTTCTATTTTCTTAACTTTCATAGGGTTTCTTCTATATTGACTGACTTTTGCTTGTTGTAATAAATAGCAATTATCTCTTCCTGCTTGATTTCTGCACATGGCAGTTTCATGAAGAAAGGATTCCATTCCCTTGCCACGGGACTGTCAGTATACAAATCTTATTTGTTCTCCATCAGAGCTTGCAGCTGGGAAAGTCAATCCAAACTGACTCCTAACAAACTGAAAATGAGTGATTGCTCCTGATATCAGTGCTTCAACATTGGCTTTAAAAAAAAAAAAAAAAAAAAAAAAAAAAAAAAAAAAAAAAACCTTTTTTTTTTTTAGTATCTGGGGAGTCCTAGCTTCCAGAACTACATAGTTTGTCTGTAAGACACTGAATTCACTTTTAAGAGAAGGTTGAAGACCAGAGAGGTCTGACAACTTGACCTAAAGCCCTAAAATGCCTAAGATGTAAGACAAAAACCAAAAAACAGCATTGTTTCAGTTTAAAGCCAGTCTGATGCTTTTTGCTGCATAACTCACATTTTTCTAACTCCAAGTATGGACAATACCTTATATTGTGTTTTCTCACGGGGTCCTGGTTAAGAACAATGTGTGATTTTGCATAGGGATCTTCTCTTCAGTGTCATTTTGACTGCAGACAACACAAGTGCTTTTTGAGTGTGAAACACATAGCAGTCATGCTCTTTGTGGGCAGAAGGTAGATTGAAGCAATGATGGGCATACAGTAATCATTGTCTTTATATATCCAGGCCATTTATGGAGAAGCAAATAGAAATGCTGAGGCAGGAACCAAGGCTGTCTTGGCTGGGAGGAGTGCTGCAAAGAGCACAGTGTACATTGTTTCCTCTGTGAAGGTGGCTGCATTGTGGGGGCTGGAATAGTCCATGTCACCCTTCCAGGACAAATCCTCCAGAAGCAGGCAGCAGTAGGCATACTGTCCCTGCTCCTGTTGTGCACCTCCCCACTGGACACTAGCACAGCAGGGCAGTCACAGAATCAGCCTCCAAGTCCTGCTTCCTAAGAGGTGATCTCTGGGCAGAGGCACGGACTTGTTTGCCCAGCTGATCATTGTTTTCACAGAGACAATGTGCTTTTAAAAACAAGGTGCATATCTGTTAGACTGTTCATGGCAGTGAGACATTTCCTATTTCTTTTCTGTTTGCTCCCCTAAACAGAGATTTTTATTTTTTTTAATCTGTTACTAATTGGATAGCAATACATTTAATAAATATGAGCTTGTGACTCAAGCTCTACTAGCCCTCTGCAACAGGAAATAGAAGCTCTGGGCATTGCAGTGTCTATCACTCGTCCAACAGCCAGGACAGCCTCTTAGTCACAGTAACTAATGGCATTTTTGACCATAGCACTGCTTTTTATAAATGCATCTGGGCTGTTCATCCCAGGCTAATCCCGCCCTGGATCTGATGAATGCTGCAGTCCAGCTACATGCTGCTAATCCTCCAAGGGAAAGTGTCCCCACAAGTGTTTAAGATGACTCCTCTCACTAGATTCTGACACTAGTGAGTGAGATACTTTCAGGGAACTTTACAATGCTGTATCCCCCTGGGATATAGCAGGGACAGCCTGTGCAGGATGAATCAATGCCATACGTCAAGTACTGTTTGTATATGTTTCAGAGTAACTAGGCAAAGTCTTTTAACTTTCCATCCTAGAGCCCGAGCAGTACTTTCCTGAATGTCAGCCAGGAAAATTTTGTAGATTTGGCAGCAGGACTGTGGGAAGCCTGGTTGAAGACCAGCCCAGAGTGCTGGAGCAGCGGCTTTCTATAAAGAGAGAGAATCCAAACACCTTCCTTTGTTTCATGCTACAAACGAATACAAATGGAGCCCTGAGATTGCAATCAGGCTCCATTGTATAAGCACAGGCCTTTCCATTACTCCATTACAGCTTTTTGGCATGTAGAGCTTCATTATTTTTCAGCTGGAAAACTAATTAAAATGAATTCATTTTTATTTATCGGAGTGTTAATGCTTCAGTTCTCAAGTCTCCACTGGCTTCCAGCCATTTAATTTTGGTCCCTAGGGCAAAGCCTGACAAATTAAGATAAAGCCATTACTTAATGTTCCCCTCTTGAGAGAAAACAAGAAGTATTTCCTGTTCTTATTAATTGCACAGAGTCCATTTCCATGGTAAAATTTCAGCATGATCAGAGCTTTTGCACCCAACATCTCTCTCCTCCCGCGCTCCCTACTCAGCTGCAGTGGCTGAGGCAGGGAGCATTGCCAGGCTTCGGCTGGGCTTTCCTCAACACCCTGAAAACCACAAGGTGAACAAAGGCTTTGCTCAGGTGCTTGCCCTTTGCCCTTTGGAACCACCCTCTCCAGTACCTCCAAGGTACTTTTGCTTCAAGAGTGCTGTGCTTTACCTCCAAGGAGAACCCAGCCCTGGGGATCCTGGCCACGCCAAACGGGTTAGTCAGTGCTGTGGTATGGGCACTGCCCAGTTCAAGTGCATTCAAAGCAGCCAAAATCCGCCTTCTTTTTTTTCTTCCCCCAGTGTGCATATCACAGAAGTTCATGCACTTTTCCAGCAGTGTGTTGACTTAACCGGGAGCCTGGTGCAACAGGTAACAAACAGCCCTTTCCCATGGCAACACAGTTTAATTAATGCCTCTGCACCAGGGCAGGGGAAGAACTCCAGCCAGCAAGCGAGGTGCTGAGCCTTGGTTCGGGAAAGCAGCCAGAATGATGCAAAAAGTTTAGAGGGGAAGCAGAAAAACAAACAGAAAGGAAATACAGCAAAATAGCAGCAGCTGTGAGGGGACAGACAGAGAGCAGCACCACTGCATTTCCCTCCCCGCCAGTGTCTCTGGTACAAACCTCAAACCCCTTGGCCACCAGAGCTCTGCCCAGCATTGCTCTTCAATGCTCTCTTTATAACATTCTTACATTTAAACAAAGCTGACACCATTGAAGCCCAACTCCATAGCAGAAGTTCACCCAAATATTTTCATAAAGCCAGCTTGCTTAGGGAAAGGTTTGGCCAGACAAGGACACAGCTTGCTGAGTGCTGTTGAATTGCATTATCTAAGATGTATTGCCACGTTTGGGACTGAGAGCAGATATTGCAAAATATCTGTTGACTCCCTAGTAGCGGCACAGGGCTGGCACACTTGGCCAGGCTGTGCCAGTGCCTAGGAGGGGTGAATTTCTTCTGTAACCTCCCTGCAGGGTTGGGACACCTTGCTGCACCGGCCATGCTGGTGCAAGCTCTCGCAAGGAGCCAGAAGCGTCTCATACAAGTGCCAGCACACCTCTGCTGTGTTGTGCTGTGCTGTGCTGTGCTGTGCTGTGCTGTGCTGTGCTGACAAGTGCCAGGGCCAGCAGCTTTATCCCATGCAGGGACAGGCTCTGCCATACAGCCTTCTCCTGTCTGAGTCAAAGCCAAATCCTGCAGCCTCGCCGGGGCTGCCCAGAGGGGGCAGGAAAACACAGCCCTGAGATGCTCCCAGCCAGGGCCACCACGGAGGCTGTCAGGTCCCCCAGCGCTGAGAGCAGGAGGGGAAGGCAGGGAGGAGATGGCTGTTCCACAACAGCTTGGATTCGGGCGGGGACAGGGCTGGAAGCTCCGGGCTCCCATGTTTCTGGGACAGGCACAAACAAAAACATCCTCGAGGGCAGATGTTTGGAAAGGAAGCAAAGCACGTAGCTCCTCTTCTGCTAACTTACGCCAGACCAGGAAAGCAGCTGACTGAGGCATGCAAAGAACAAAACCTATTCACCAAAGACCTTCACACTGCCTGAGTGAACAGCAATATATTCCCTGCTCACCTTGCCCTCTCTCAAAATCAGCTATTCTTTGCTGATTTTTTTAAGTGTTGCTAATTTAAAATATGCATAGAATTTGAAGATGTCCTTGTAACTACTTTTTTGAAACTTCAGCATTTTCAGATGAATTATTATTGTGTATTTACAGTTTTGTACAGACATTCATTGCACAATCTCAGTTTTTCTAATCTCAGCACTAATCTCCGATGGGCCATTTTGTTCTACCACCTATTCCTGAGTTCCATACAGCTGAACTGTACTGGTAAAACAGCAGGCAAAGTTATGAAGATTGCAAAAAAATGCATCCTGATTTCATGTGAGATGATTCAGTGGATTGAAATTCAGAAGTGAGCAACAGGGAGAGTCTCAAACACATTTGTGCTAAAGTGGTTCAGATAGGTTGCTACACACCATTACAGAAAAACTCCTAACAGCCAGTGCTATGTGACAAGCACTTCTTAAATCAACATGATTCAAGTAGTCATTTTGACTAATCATACTGAGAATTATATTAAAAAGTGTTATCATTTTTAAATGTTTTTGAGGAAGATATGAGAGGCCAGTTTTACCAATAGCTTAAGCAGATGCTGTTACTATGCATTTTTAAGTCAATAGGGAATTTGATCCGTTTTTAATTTTCCACATGCAAGCTTTAAAACCCCAACTGTGGCTGTTGTCCAGGATAAGGTCAAGGGAAAATACATGTTCTCTCTATGTTAAAGAATTTTTTAAGGTGTTTGTATTGATAATTTTTTCTGGTTGCTTAGTAGGAAGGAGGGACTTGAATTTAGTAGAAAGGTAAAAGGTAGGATGTACTTTTTGTAGTCCCTTAGAAAATTACTAGTACACTATGTTACAAACCCCTGACAAATTCCATTTCCCATGGACAATAGAATGTTATTGGGACTTGTTCTGTAATTTCTCCATTGGCTCTTCACCCTCTCAAGGTGCTCTGTGCAACTGTACTAAAAAGGAACTACTCTCATAGATCTGGATGTGAAAGCTGTGTGCATGTTAAGATCCCACTGCTCAAATGCTTGGGATCTGAAGGCAGGATAGAAGCAGTGACCGGATGATAGAGAGCTGATAATGAAAGAGCAGTAATAAAGAATTATGTGAGAAGAACAGTTGTAGTGCAACAGGCAGAAGCAGAGGCAGGCATGGGAAAAGAAAAGAGGAAAGAGGGAAATGAGCTGTCAGTAAGATGACTCATCTTGAGTTCAGGAAGTAGGGGAAACCTAATTTCTAGTCCTTATGGCTTCTCACACGCTGTGTTGCACAGATTCTCAGTTTTTCCTCACCTCCACCCTTCTGTGCAGTAACACAGTGTAAAGAAAGGTAAAATGTGCTCCTGCTTCCTCCCATCTCACATAGCACATCAATTGGCAGTAAAGATGGACCCCTGGGAGTACTCAGCAGAGAGATGCCATTAGGTATTTCTCCAGACATAATTACTAATTACTCAGTCCTGAGACAGATGCCAAGATGTTTTGCATTTGCACAGAAAGTCCCTGGGGAACCTTGGAGTAAAAAAAAAATCAGCATTCCGTGGTGTTTGGGCATTCAGAGTTTAGGCAGCTGAACAGGGCAATTCAAAATCTGCTTTTCAGCTTCCCCATCTAGGGTCCATGTTAGAATTTACTTGAAACTGCTCCAAACTTCCAAATCTTTCACTTTGCACTGCTAGCTGGTATTTAATTAACTAGGGTGTTTATATAACATTAATAGGAAACCATGTCAAGCTGAGTTTAATAAAGATATTAACACTGGCATTATTTTGCTTCTATTTACAGTTTTGATAAGAGAAGAGGCAAGGCCTGCTGGACTGCTAAAAAGGCAAATTTTCTACCATCAAAATGCCACAGCCCCTGTCAAATATATGATCCTTAATTTTTTTGCTCTATAGGAAAATGAGCAAAACAAAGGGTAGGGAATTCTGATGAGTACATGCAAAGCCACAAGGGAACTGGAGAAGAGACAGCACCTCTGTTTTGCAATCTTAGGAAATCTTATAGCCTTGAGGGACACAATCTTCAATAGGATCCAGCATTTCATCATAGGATAAGGTGTTTAAATGAATCATTTTGTCTGAATTGCTGCTAGCCATAAAGTTGAGACAATAAAACACATAAAAATATATCTACATTGCAGGAATGATGGTGACACATGTAAGCTGGATCCAGTTTTCATGGGCAACCACAGCAGGAAAGACATAGTAGCCTTGGATGATGGAAAATTGTTTAAGTTAACATCTACACAGCCTTTGATTCTCTGCTGTGGTTAACTTCATTTGATTTTTATATGGAAAGACAGCTAAAAGCTTTCACCAGAGGCCTCTATTTCCTCCATTTGGGGGAAAGGTAAGTTCAATGGACAGATGTAATGTTAAATGTGTACAACCACACTGTAAATTGCACTACAGATTAAAAAAAAAAAAAAAAAGAAAAAAAAAAAAAAGAAACAACAACAACAACAACAACAACAACAAAATAAAACAAATAAGCAGGCCCAAAGTGCAGTATTTCTTGAAAAAGGTTAACTTACAGGAAAAGACATCTAAGGTCAAGATGTATGATTAATTGCTGAATAGTTTGTGGTCAACAAAAAAATGCACCGATAAAAACAAAGACATAAAATATGGCACTGACAACTTCACTTTCTTAATTAATTTTGTTCTAGTACTTATTTTCCACAGGGAAGTTAGAAGTGAGTGGTTTTGTGGGTGGTTTAGAAAATTTAGAAATCATCTGACCACACTAACTCAGGTTTCAAATAATTTTCTCAGACACAGTGTTTTCCCTCATGATGCTTCTTTCTTTATACGAGGGATGCTTCTTTTCTTTTTAATTGTAGTGTGGAGCTTAACATGGAGCAAGATCTGCACCAATCACCCTGACATATAAGGGCACTGTGAGAAGAAGGTGGCTTAAACAGCTTTCTGGACCTGCTGGATTGCTCCATGAGGAGGTGTCCCCCCTGTGCAGAGCACAGGTACTCAGGTGATCATAGTGCTCTGTAGTATAAAACCTTACAGTGCTCACTTCTTGAATGGTGTGGACACTTCCAATTTCCCAGTCTTAAAAAGGTATAGGAGAACTGGAAAACAAGCAAAGAAATGCTACCTATATAATCCGAGCCATAGGGAATAGCTCCTGTACCTGGAATAAAGACAGTTAAACAGACAAGCACAATTCAGCTTGAGAACAGAGAATATTGGTGGAGATTTGATAATTGTCCTACAGTCATCAGTGATAGAGAGGATGAACAGGGAAATGCCTTCCTGAGCTATGAAAATGCTACTGCAGCTACAAGTTTACAGAGGTTTAGAAGGAACCTAGACAGATCACTGGAAGACTTCCAGAAGAAAAGACCACCGATTTCAGAGTTCAGTCTGTCCCCAGAGCTATTTTATGCATTTCAAGCACTCCAGAAAACCCTCTTTCTATATAAGGCCACAAAAAGCCTTATAGGCCTTATTGTTTCAACATGCAAGACAGAACTTTTCCTACTCTTTGTATCTTCCACAGCAGCCCAGCAAAAGAGTGTCAAGATTATGTTCTTTTCCTTTGCTAAACTGCAAGAAGGGAAATGTGTTAACTGTAGGAGCTGCAGCAGGCATCCAGAGCAATTCGGAGAGTAGGAATTGACAAACGCTGGAAGCATCTGGGCTCTCTCCAGCTTCTAAACCCAAAGCTGTGCCTGCAGTTGCAGGATCCAAATACTTCAGTGGTGAATACCTCCCTCTGGAAAATCCCCATTACATAAACGGAAAGTAGTACGTAGGTACACAGAGGTACATACCAGTAGAGGAATGATGTGTTACTCTTAAATGTATTTGAAAATCTTTCTCCTTACATTTTTTCTGCATACACAGAACAATCATTTCCCTCAGAATAAACCATTTGACAGCTTCTACAGTACATTGCAGCAGTGTGCATGGAGCTGTTGTCTTTGAACGTTGAGTGTTTCCTCAAGAGTCATATTTTCTGTCTTGTTCTTAGCAAGTATCTCTGCTTCTAAAGAATCCAGGAAAAATCACAATGAAAAGTAAGTTTTATTTCTATGTGTGCTATACAATACATTTTCATGCATTTAAGCTAAATCAGGCCAGTTGATAAAGTCATACAGTGCTGATGAAAAGGATAACATGATATTATTTTAATATTATGGATAAAATTAATGACTGTAGAAAATGAAGGCATTTAAAAGAGTTCTTATACCTTAACTGAAATCCCAGAAAGTAACAGACAATAGTAGTAACTATTCCTCTAACCCTGGTGCTGTTTTCTGAATGCTTGATTTAGATATCCACAAAGGCAAACAGGCCCCTATGATTACTGAATTAAGAATAAGCACACCCAGAAACATTTCATCACCCCCAGAAATGACAAATTAAAGTGCCTTTTTTTTTTAAGTACATAATAATGGGTTCTTTGATAATCTTTTAATTAATGAGCTCTATTCATGCATCACCCAGGTGCTATAAAATCGCTCAAAGCTTGTCTGTTTGTCAAGTGTAAACCCATGATGTTCTGGCACAAGCCACTTTCTCTCTAAACCAGCCCAGTATTTGCTTGGAAATCCCTACCAATGAAAAGCCCCTCTCCCTCAGGGCTCCCTGAATGGCTGTGTGCAGGAATAGGACACTGAGCTTCTAGGGAAAGTTCCAGCTGAATCCTTTCTGAAAAACTAAGACAGTTTTAAAAGGAAACTGGGAGGTGCCTGGAAGGGTGATTCCCACCAGCAGCTCCTCTGAACACACAAACACAGCTTCAACAAAATTCCATCACTGCTCTCATCCCTCCAACAGCACTGGCAGTCCTGCCCTGAGCCCCACCATCCTGCAGCAGAAACCCAAGCAGCAAAATACAATTACAAATGATCATATGCATTTTAAGGGGAGCAAAAATATGAAATACAAGAAAAAGCACCTTGAAGATGAATGTTTCACAGTGATGAGAAAAAATGATTGCAATGTATGAAGCCCATGAATCATTTTGAGATCTTCAGTCAGATAGATAAAATATTATTATTATTATTTCATGTAAGTAATGATTACATTGCATTTGAAATGGCTTTGTAATTTCCTGTCTAATGCTACCCTTAGGTCTCTTCTATATTACTGCTTTTCAATTATCTTTTCTTTTTCTTCTTGAATATATGTTTTGAATTATTTTTTCATCTGATGTATCAGCCCACTCTTCTTCAGACTGAATCATATTTTTATATTTCCTGCCCACATCTCTACATTTTGGAGTTTATTGCTTTGTAAAACTGAAAAAAATGAAATAAATAACAAAAATAAAATCAAATAATGTTCATGTCATGTGTTTGTAATTATATCTGAAAACACATAGTCCTTGCTACAAGGACTTTATAAAACATCTTAGGGACATGCCCCAATTCACTATGGTGTGCATATCTGTGCATTCAGATTGGAAAGAAAATCAAACATTCCCAGACTTAATAATCATATATTGCTATCTAAAAACCCTTTGAATTGCAAGGCATATTCATGCCAAAAGGAGGTGGGTAAAATCCAGCTCTGCCAGGTTAAGAGATGGAGAATTTCAAGGTCAATGCTGCTCCAGGAAAATTCTCCAGCACTGCTGTTGACTCATTGCAAAATTAAATCGCAATTGCAGAGCACAATCATAAAGTTTAGAGGGATGAACCCGAACAAAAACCAGCAGGCAAGGGCAAGAAGAAGGTCAGACCTCAGACCAGAATCTAGGCATGGAACAGTCAAATGTCCCAGGTAACAGCAGCTTCCAAGGGGATCAAGGGAGCACCTTGGCCACCACCTCTCTACATCATCTCAAGCAAAACTGATCCTGAGTGACCTCACAGCTTGACTGCTCTAAACCTGCAGATTCAGCACACTCGAGATTTCACCTGTTGAGCTTCCCTTAGTTGCAGGACACATGACAATTTTTGCGTGGAAAAATACTTCTCCATGCAGCACCTTCATTTGGACCTCAATGGGGTTCTACACAACCATCCTGATTACAAATTTTACAGGGACTTTTCCACTGCTTGACACATTCGGCATTATCATCAGGCTCGTGGTGTGACTCTTGGGACTGTCCTGTGCAAGGTCAAGAGCTGGACTCAATGATCCTTGTGGGTCTCTCTCAACTCGAAATATTCTGTGATTCTGTGATCCTATGGTCCATCCCTTCAGTCACTTTGCAGGCTGAGTTACACTGCTCATCTCAGCAAAAATTGAAATTAATTTTTTAAAAAATCTTTTCTATTTAACTGGTAGTGACTGAGGGTACAGTTGTAACTTGAATTGTTTTAATATTTCTACTAGTGAAAAAGACAAAAAAAAAGAAAATACTCAAATTCTTAGGAATAATAATTTTTCTGTTTTCTCTGCAGGGCTTATTTTCTTTTTTTTTTTTTTTTTTTTTTTAATTAAAACTAAAAATATGTCCAATAATATTTACATGGCTTTAAAAGTCTGTAATTAACTTTTCTAAAATGCATGCCATTACAAGCAGATGGTAAAGAGCATTTAAAAGCAGAAATTTTATTAAAACATTTCAGAGACTATTAAACTGACTGTCACACTCTCCTGTCTGTGCAAGGATGATGAGCTATACAATGAGTTGCCTTCCTGCCTGCTTCTCAGTCATTTTAAGTGAACTGAGGCTGGGATGGGCTATTTGCCTTTCTCAGGTTTAGTTTTGCTTTGCTTTCCTTAATCCAACAATTTCTGTGTATTCTTTCATTTTCAAAGCCACAGGTTCCCTAAAGTATTGTACGAATTTAGTAGCACCAGAAAGAAGTTTTAAAAATCCAACTGGCTATCCTGGGAATCACTGCAGCAGTTTAATAAGCCTCAGTTTTCTCTTACTAATCTAAAATAAGACTTTGGCACATGATACTTGCCAGCTGTTGTACATTTACTGCCTTAAATACATTTTTTATTGTCAATGAAGCACTATGAAGAACCCACTCTAGCCTTATTTGGATTAAACTTTACACCATGCCATATCAGCTCTCTTTTTTATTTGCATGTCTATTTGCTTTGTTCACTTACTTTTATTGGGCCCAGATATGAACAGTGTTCTTTAATTAGTACAAATAATTGGAAAAATCAGATTTGGTTCTTCTGTGGTGTGAGATATGTTAGAATATTTGCAAGTCAAAATGTTGCCACAAGACTGTCTCTCCATGCCAAAAGAACTGGAAATCCTGTTTGTAATTAATTTCCATATCTCACAGGCTATAAAGCCTGCCACACACTGCAGCTCTAGAATTTCTAAGGTGGACATTATTTGGCTTTGCATGGAAAACTTGCAGCTGCATATCAGTCACATTTTAACCATAAAGAATTCAACTGCTCAGATTTATGCCACACTAAATCCCCACCCCTTTCAGTGCACTTTTGTAACAAGACTCTGCACACTCTCCCTGAAGTCCCTCACTGAAGAACGACAGGTCTTCCATCCAACTGCAACAGATTCAGCAGCACAGGGAGAAGCTTCCTCCTCTCTTAAAGAATGGGCACCTGCCCACTCCTGGGCTGCAATGTCCTGTTCTGCACCCTCAGTGGATGCTGATATCCTGCTTCTGCCAGGAGAAGCAAGTTTTCAGGCCTTGATCATGTCACTGGCCCTGATACTTATCTCCAATAATCCACAGGAGGTGCTCAGGTGTCTCTGTCCCTCCTGTGTCCCCACGGAATGGCTCCTTCCCCACCCACCTGGAGCTGCCTGGCTCCCACTATCATGGTACAAGGGAAGCCCAGCATCTGATTGCCCCACTTTTGCCAAGGCCGCAGAGGCAAAGCTACTGCATTCATGTCCTTCACCACGTTTGTTAGAAATGTCTGTGACAGTAAACCCTCAGTACTCAGTAACTGGGAAGATACTGGAAACATACACTGAACAGTAGGAGGAAGAGGCTGATGTTGGAGTATTTGTAGACTTACAAACACAACAGTCCCACAGGTCTGAACAGAAGTACCAAGACCCACCAAAACTGCAGGTTTTGAGATTCTTGGTCTAGCATTCTAAATGAGTTTCTCTCCATTAGTGACGACATGACAATAAAAAACCCAAATGTGTTACTTTAGCTGAGTTCAGATCCCAAACCATCACACCTGCTCAGAGAGCAAAGGCCTCAAGAGAAATACAGAATTCAGAGAACATTCTCTGTTGTATCTGTGTCCACATAATAGCATTCAATCAAAACGAAGAAAGCAACTGAAAGTGTGCTTGGAAAACTTCACTCTACTATATTCTTCATTTTCAGTCTAGGGGCTTGTAATTTTACAGACAAGACTGTTTCATGTAAACGCAACTGCAAATATACGGGTGAAAGTAGTTACCCTCTCCAAGTCCCTGATGATATTGATTCACAGTGAAAGATCTGTAAGAACATCATGCCTTTTTCAGAAAGGCTGCATCAGTCAAGTTAAGTGTAAAACGTTGTTAATGAGAGCCAGACAAGTCTTGTTTTCTGTGGTTTTTAGAGAAACTGGACTATGGACTAATCATATTTATTCCAGAGAGTTACTGTTGCTCTCAGAGCACAGCAAGAAGAATATCTGTGAGCTGCTGTAGCAGTGAGGCCTGAATACAAAGCCAAGATGACCTAGAAAAAGACAAGGTCCTCCTCATTCCCTTGACCAAATCCTAAGGTGGTTTGCCATTGGCTTTGAGGTGACAGTCATGGGGGAAGTTCTCAGTTGCCAGCCATCTGAGGGCATCACAATAGAAAAAAAATCACTTTTCACTAAAGATTATTTCGGGTCCACTCTTCCAGATCTTCCCAAGATATAAATGATATCTCTTGAGAATAGAGAATCATAAATTCTCATCTCTATCACTAAGCAGAGAATTATTAGCAGCCCTGCTCAGCCCCACAGCAGTTGTTTTGCTGATCCCCTTGCCACCAGGTCCCATGACATCTGAGAATGTTGATGAGAAAGTGGGTGGGGAATCTATCTATCAGCCCACCAGCCTGTTGTTACTATTAGTGCCAAATCTTATCTCCTTGAAGTTTCCTTTGAAAGTTCAAATGGGAAGCTGCAGAATCTGAAAAATTTCAAAATTACAATTTTCTAAATCAAGGCCTGGAAAAGCACTGACCTTTAGCATTGCTTGTTCTTGGATGTGCCTTTCTCCTCCCTTTGCAAGTGGTCAGTCTGGGAATGTGAGAGACCCATGGGAGATACATATGCAAAGACAAGAGCCTTTAGAAGGCAAGCTGTGAGAGCAAGGGATATGACTGATGAAGTGTCATGTGTGAAAACCAAGTGGTTCTTTAAAATTGGCTCTTTCTAACACCAGCTATGAACTAAATGTAAAAAATGTAGAACAGAATCTTTATCTTGCTGTTGAAGGCTGTCTGAGAGATAGGATTTTTAAAAGTCCACCAGTATCTTCTCAAAATGTTCCAGATTGGGATCCAAGCCTAATGGCTCAATCTGATCTAATTTGGTGACCCACGCTGTGTAAACACTTCAATTTGATTGAAACTGAGGAACAGTAATCTAGGACAGTTTAGGCAGCCTATAAACTAGTTGTCAGATAGCTCATCCGTTATAAGCTGGTAAAATGTTCCCTGACATAGCCTCACTTTATTCTCTTTCCTCTTCTCTTAAGTAGCAGTGACAGAATTTCAACAGCAATTCATAGTCACAGAATCAAAGGATTGTTTGGGTTGGAAAAGACCTTTAAGACCTATAAAGAGGATTGTGGAAACTGGTGCTGAACAGTGAGGGACAATAGAGGGGTGGCATGTGTCTGGCCATGTCAGCTGTGCATGGCAGAGTGGCCACATCAGTGCCCCCAGCTCAGGTGGAACCGTAAGTCACCAGGCTATGCTAAAAGCACTGGGGTGTAGCCCACATGAGTTCCTGTTTCCTCTTTAAGAGGAAAGAAGTATTGAAGTTAAAAGGAGGGCAAAACAACAAACTATAGATAATATTTGTCACATTAGAAGAATTTCCTTAATTCAGTAAACACATTTTTCTATAACTCACAATTTGGGTGACTAGATGAAAAATGTAAAGCATTCAAGAGCATCTGCTGGATGTTCTGCTTCTCTTTGTGGTATATTTTTTCAGAATACACGTGCTTAATATATGCAGTGTGCTATATGTAAATGCACACAAAACCTATACATAAGGCTCTCCACCACCTGTAGTCTGGCTCTAATTTTTTCATGCTTCCTCAGTACTGAGAAGGAAACTGGCAAATCTTTGATCTGCTCCATCTTTTTGCTCCATATGGTGACACATGCAGATCCTTGTAGAGCATATCAGTAGAACTGGCTCAAATGATTGAATGATTTTTGTTCTAAAAACAAAGATAAAGCCTTCTAATTTTTCTTTTATTCATTCATAAAATTGGATAGGCTGCTTATGGTTCTGTCAAGAAAATGAAGCACAATGAAACCTTCCATTTACTTGCAATTCATTTTGCATGGTCTTGAAGCCCCAGACTGACATGAAGCTTGGATAGCAAAGGATGGCTTTTTATTCATTCACATGGAATTCACATTTCTAAGGATTAGTCATGGTTTGTAGTGCACCCCAAATAAATGAGAACTTCAGTTGGAGCAGTACCTTCCTTTACTTACTGTTATCACTAAACCAGTGCCATATACTTGCCCATGCTGATAAAGGGAGTTAAAGCTAAACCTGAATGCACCTTCAGTCCCTAGCTGCCCCTGTAACACCCTGGAAAGTGCCTGGGCATGCAGCTTGGAGAGGCAGCCTGCTGCCAGAGCTCAGTTGTCTTGTGAAGGCTTCCTCCAAATCCTCCCAGTCTGCATATCTCAACTGCATCTTTCCTGTGCCAGAACCACTCTCAGCCAACCAACCAGCTCAGAACAGTCTCAGGAGAAGCATTTCAGAATTATTAAGAGTGTAAACAAACCAAAATAATGCAGAAAACTTTCTTTGAGCTTTAAATGCAAAAATATATATTAGACCTGGTCTGGCGCTACAGATACCTCGCCTGTAATACTGCATCCAGCCCTGGGGCCCTCAAAACAAGAAGGACATGGTCCTGTTGGAACAAGCCCAGAGGAGGGACAAAAAGATGAACACATGTCTCTAGGACAGGAACTCTTCTCCTTTGAAATCAGGCTGAGAGAGTTGGAGCTGTTCATCCTTGAGAAGGCTTCAGTGAGACCTCAGAGTAGTCTCAGTCCCTAAATAGATCCCACAAGTCCCTAAATAGTCCTGAGAGGGACTATCTGCAAGGCCGTGTAGGGATAGGACAGGAGAGAATGGCTTAAAGCTGAAAGAGGGGAGCTTTAGATTAGATATTGAGAATAAATTCTTATTAGAGAGTGGTGAGACTGGAATAGTTTGCCCAGAGAAGTTGTGGATGACCCATCCCTGCAATGTTCATGGCCAGGCTAGATGAGGCTCTGAGCAACCTCCTCTAGTGGAAGGGGTTCCCGCCCATGGTAGAGGGGAACTAGATGATCTATAAGGTCATTTTCAACCCAAGCCATCCTATGATTCTATGATTCTATGATTCTATGATTCCATGATTCCATGATTCCATGTGTATATGATTCTATGATTCTCTGAGCAAGGAATGTTATCCCCTGTGCTTTGAGATAGACAGATGTTGCTATTTCTGATAATACTGCTTCGAATCTTCGATAACTCTACTTTTTTTATATAATGAAAACAAAGTGAGTAATTGTGAGCTCTTTAAGGTAAAAGAAATCATCAAATCCCCCTCTGCTGCCTCTGGAGTGTTTACAAGAAAGTGGTTAAAGTGAAGAGTGGTGTCCAGGCACACTGCTCCTACAGATGGAGCCTCCAGCCACTACTAATGACAGGGATCATGTTGCAAGCAAGTGCACACACATTTAGCAAAAGCAAAACATTACCATTGGGTAATACTGTACTTTGAAAAGAAATGTGTCACAGGCATCACTGATTTTACAGCAGGAAGGAATTCCATGTATTTCTCAAAATTGCAACAGAGGATCTGTGTTCATGGATACACATAGACACAGATACACACACAGGTTATGAAATGCAGTTACTTCTGCCCTTACTCATTACTGGGCTAAATAACACTGATATACCTGATCCACGTTTAGAAAATTCTCATCCATTATCTTAACTTTTTAAAATTCACTTATTCAGCTTAAAATGAAATGCAACATTTCCTCCTCCTCCTCATTTTGCAGACATTTTGGATGAGCTGGTAGAGAGGAAACAGCCATATATAATAGGGATTTAAAATTTATTTTGTGAGAAAATTGTAGTTTTACAGCAATCAGTGCTAAAAATAGCAATAATTAAGATGTAATGTGTGACCAGTACATTAAGACTCTGCATACAGTTTATGTGTTCTACTTTAGTCTGCTTCACAGTAATGTTAACCACTAGCACTCTGCTATTGAATCTGGGACACTGACTCCGCCAGAAAAAATTCTAATTTACACTACTGTATAATGAAATCATATTATCTATTTTTTCAGCAGTTAGTATGCCTGGTTATATACCCCTTTCTGATAAAGGTCTACTCCTTCTGGAAGCTTGTTGTGAAATCTGGCAGCTGATAGCCATTCTTCAGCCGAGAAATCTCTCCCTTCTCCACTCCAAATAATTTGTCTGATACTATTTCTGCTGATTCCTTTAAAATTTATGTTCATTGATGGCAAAAATGCCTGAAAGGACCTTTCCAAGATTTTGGTCAAGAGAAAACCCAAAAATCTGCTGTGGTACACAGAGGGCAGCAGCTGGAGATGTGCAGCAGCTCGATGTTCTACATGGGCTCTGCAGAGGCACTGGAAGAGTGAGCTGCTATTGCCATTTTTGCAGCAGAACTTTCTGAAGTCTCCTTTCTAAATGGTTTTGCTAGTCACTGATGCTAAGGAAAGAAAGTTAAAAGTCAGCACTTAACACATAGCATCCCTCTATCAGAAGAGAGATTTTAAATCTATGGACTAAACAGAGAGCCTCCCATCTGGAAAGTAGTATCTTACTGGAGCAAACAGTTTCAACAGCTTATTTATGCTACTTTAATGAGGCAAACCCATTAATTAAAATCCCAAAGAGTTTAGGGAATATTTTGCTGTTACATTTTACTGTGAAGTGGGAAGGAAGTAAATTCAGCATCACAATCTCTGGGCAATATTCTCAAAAAAGTACTTTGAAGCAAAAAGCCTATGACTCACCTCCTGCTGAAGAATTTGTCCTTCCCTCCTGGGACACCACCACTGATGTTGTTACAGCTGCTTCCGTGTGGCATTTTCTGGACCATTGCTTTACTCCTGTTAGAATAGTCCTGTTGCATTTGTGGTCAGGCTGAAGTACATGCAATTTAAAATGTGAGAGCAACAGAGAGGAGCCTTTGCAAACTGTGTCACCCAGCCTGGGGCACCAGCAGGAATCCAGCCAGAGAACTTGGAAAGGCCTCATTCATGTGTCTGGGCTGGCAGGGCAAGTGTAGGAAGACTTCTCTCCAGGAGGAGGCTCCTAGCTCTTTTTGACCTAACACAGATTTTACCTACACACTAATTTTCTATCAATCTTAGCAGGCTCAACAGAATTTTTACCAGCATTTCATGAAGAGATGCTTAAACTACCACATTTACTGCAGATAGAGAGAAAAAAGCAGAAATGTTTGGACCTGTTGGAGAGTTGGAAGACAAACCCTCTTGACTTAAACAACAGAAGGGAAGAAAGAAATTCACCTTTATGAGGCTTGAAATGTCAGTGGAAACTGAAAATCAGTGGAAATATTGACAATTTTTAGCAACAAACAATTTTTTTAGATCCTTTTTCCCTTTTTTCTTGGTGACACTAGCTGAAAGATGAATTTCCTGAAATTAAAAAGAACAAGCAGGAGTAAGAATCATGGAATTATAGAATGGTTTAGGTTGGGAAGGGCATTAAAGATAATTAGGTTCCAAACCACCTGCCACAGGCAGGGATACCATTTACTAGATCAAATAGCTCAGGGTCTCATCTAAACTGGCCTTGAACACTTCCAGGGATGGGGCATCCACAACTACTCTGGTCAACCTGTTTCTGTTTAACCACCCTTTAAATAAAGAATTTCTTCCTTATATCTAACCTAATCCTACCCTTTTTCAGTTTAAAACCACTGTCTCTTGTCCTGTCATCTGCCCATATAAAAAGTCTCTTTCTCTTCAGCAGGCATGAGCAGCATACTTACCAAGAAGTCAGTATTACATCAAAATTGTCAACTGCCAGAATTTTATTTGATTCCTGAAGCAACTCTACTGACATCACCAGAAGCCAACAGCTACTCCAAGGACCTAAACTTCATTCCAGGGCTTCTTTGAACAATTGACAGTAGTAGAAGTCCCAAATATTTTACAGGATTACATCTTAACTGGACTTCTGAAAAATAAGCAGAGATCAGACTAACAATACTGCAATACTGCTGTTCAAGAAGGAGAAGTGCAAAGAGGAAGGTTTCCAACAAGAGTACAAGAATTTCAAAGCACACCTCTAGGTTTTACAAGAGCATGTAATTGTCACTAGTGGCTGGATTCCTCACCTTCAGGGTTTGCTTGCTGGCCACTTCAGATTACAGTAAATTTTGGTGAAAGTCTTGAGTTTTCCTCCTCTTACAGCTGTGATTCAGACAGAAAGAAGATAAAACCTGATAGATTTACCTAGTCTTTGTCCATTAAGATGCTTGACAACAGTTACTAATGTTTTTTAGATATGCCTTCTGTGAAATGTTGTCAAAACAAATGTATACAGCACAAAAGCAGGTAAATAATTTCACATTTTATCCTGCTGATAATCGAATTAGGAAGGCCATTTAAACAGAAAGTGTATCCAGAACAAATTTAAATGACAGTGGCAGTAACACATAGGAAACTTTGTTAGATTTACAATTTTTTATTTGATCCCTTATTTTCCTCAGCCAGAGGGATATTGCTTCAGGTTATCTGTTGGTTAACATATTATAAACCAAATAAATGATCAATGAATAATCTATACTTAATATGGGAAAAAATAAGGATTATATATTTGAAGATTTTGTTTGGTTTTGATACTGCTTCCAAGTGGTGATTACTTATACAAATTCATGGAACTCAGGTGACATTGACTGAGTGATAGGAAGAGTGTTACACTCCTCCTGCAAAACATAACAAAGTCCCCTGCAGGGAACTGGAAGATTACAATTTACACATTTATACATTTATAGGAACCACTTATTCATTATAAAGGTGATTTTTCCTGGTTACATATTGTAGTAAACAAAAGTTGACTATTTTATGTAATGTCAAAGATGAATAAGAAGCAACTATATATATTAAAAAAATAAGATGGCAGAAGGAAATTATTACAAATTTAGGAAACAGTTATATAATACCTAGATGAGCACTAAAACCCCAGGCAGAGGTTTGGTGGCTTTACTTCATGTTCTGTTGCTTATGTGGGGAAGAAGTTGCTGCTGGTGCAGGTTGCTGCCAGGAGCCACACAGCTTCATGGAGCGTGCTGCTTATTTCCTTGTAGATGAGAATTCCCTTGCTATTTTTCAGTTTTGGTTTTAAGCTGAATTTCCAGTCTTCTCTGCAGCCTGTGCACTGCTCAAGGTCAGGCCACACAGTGCTAAAAAAATGTGTAATGGCTATACATCACTAGAGATGAAATGCTTTCAAACCCTTTGTGTATGGAAAAGCTTCCAGGCCAATGAGACAAACAAACAGAAACTCAAGTAAAATAAACCCAGTAAACAGAAACCTGCAGGAGGAGACATTATGGAACAGTCAGCTACAAAACAGAGGGAGGTAGAATGGTAAAACCACAGTTGCTGCTGTCCTTGCAGGGGAACACCACAGCACCAGGCCCTCTCAGTAGCCGCATCAAAAAGCAGGGGAGAAAAAAAAAAAAAAATATATATATATATGTAATGATAAATAGAGGTGAGAAATCCAGGAGAAGAGTAGCTTGAGACTGTAAATTGAATTACCTATGAAGAGAGTTCAGAAGCATAAATAGTTAAAAGCCAGTGAGAAGCCCAACTGCAGTTTGGCTTTTTTGTGTAAGAGTTGGCATCTTAATAAAGCTATAAACTTCAGCTCTGTAATGCTCCTGTTCTTCTTATCACCTTCCCTCTGCATTTTTTTGCTCATGGCAGTGATCCTCTGAGTGTGCAGCACATGAAAGCTTCACTCATCTCTCTGCTCTGCCATTAAACTTCAAAGAGTTGGCTCTGGGTACAATTTAAAATCACTTTCTGTAGTAAAGCACTGTTATTACTTCAAGCAAAGGGAATGAAAATCCAGGGAAAAAAAATTGAAAAAGAAAGGAAACCTCTCCATAATATGGGCTTAGAATCAGCAGGTTAATTTTCTCTTGCATGGATTTTTTTTTTCCCAAAAATATTTTAGGGATGTTGATGTTTTTACTAAGATTTTCATTTACAATGACTCATAGCTGTGGCTTCCTAAAACAGAAGGGATTCCTATTTGGCCTCCCTACAAGCCACCCCCTTCTATTTACATATAAATCAGATACAGGAAGAGATTAGCAGCTTCATTCCAGTAAATGGGTTCAATCCAGGTCCTCTGACATTCACATTTAATAGGTTTGTAAGGAATTATGATCTGTATAAAAGACTTGGAGAGGGAAAAAGCATTTTGTTTACCCTTTCCAGAAAAAAATATAAAAAATCACTGTTGCTTGAGCCAAGAGTTATGACAGAGAAACCTAGTGGAAATCCCAGAAACAAAAGAAACCTGTATTGACTTGAAATGCAACTCTGCTAGAGGTAATGGATGTTTCTGATTTTTCTTCTTTGGATATAAGGACAAAAATGAAGTCAATCTGCCAGGCTTTAATAGGAACGAGCAGCCCTCGTTAAAGGACTGATTTAAACGTAATAAAAGCCACTGAACTTCATGGACCAGGGTCATGCTGTTAACAATCTGGACTAGAAGGTAAACAGAACATTAATTCAGCATGCAATAGAATGGGAGTGCTGTGAGGACAGGAAAATAGCCAACGGGGACCAAAAGAGAGAAAGAATGGGAAATAAGATTGATTTAGGATTAACATGAACTATTATGCACAAGTTTAAATATTAGAGGTGTTTGAAAAGCAGCCGTGGCAAACTCCCTTAGACTGGCTGGAATAGATTCGGCTCAAGGGCAGGAAAATTGCATAATTCTTTACAAGTCCGGGCGTGGCAGGGGCAGCTGCCCCCGAGAAGGGTAAGCGGGAGCCAGCAGAACTCTGGGTGCACAGATGGTGGGGATCAATGGGCAGCCGGGAGAGGGGAAACCCTCCTGAGGCCGATGCTTCCCGCTCCCGCTGACCTGAGCCCGCCAGGAGTGTCTACCACACGGGATAAATGCACCGTGCTTCAACTGTATGGGTATAGGATTGCTCTGCATAAACCATCTATACTGCATAAACCCACACAGAGCTTTATATAAATGCCTCATTAAACATATATGTTATTACATACACCATGATCACTTTTTCCTCCCTATTTCAACTCCCCAGGGACTGACTGCGTGTTCTCCGTTGTTGCCCATCTGGAGCCAGCAGTTACACCAGTGTAAAGCTGGTATAAATTTGCATTAGAACAAAACTGTTATAAACTGTTCCCACTGAAATATGCGCTTATATCTGACTGCATAGTTTTGCTGCAGGTTCTGCTCAGAAAACTAGGGAAGAAAAAGCTCTCCCAAAACAATTTCATTTGAATATCCTCCAAGTTATACACTCCAGCACTATAAACAAGGTTCACTTATGAATGTGTATTTAAGTGTCTTTCCAGGAGATCAACATTTAATACAGGTGAATTTGTAATTCAAACTTTACTTTACGGATTTTTGTCAGTATAAACATTTATAAGGCAGATATTAAGACAACTTGATTTGTTTAGGAGCTGAACCTGAAAGAATGTTCTTTTTAATCTACAAACTTACTTACAGACTCTTAGCCACAAAGACATCTGCCACAGAGTTTTCCAAATACACTGATGTAACCAAAATTTGCCAGAGACTTTGCCTATATAACAGCTGCTTTTTCTTAGATCATTTTCTCAGAAGGTGGGAGGAAAGATGAAGGGACACGAAATCTAGCTGGTCCACACAGTGCTTTAGAGTTCTTGTAGGGCTTCCAAATGCCACCCCTGTACCTGCATTTCCCTTCTTTGAAATTAGGGTGCTACAACTCCTCACTTACCAGGTAAGCTGCCCAAGTGAAGGGCATTTTTCCCATGCAGCAATAGTACTTCACACGCCGGGGCTTCACGGGCAGAGCAGAAGCAATGGAGACACTCCACAGGAGGGGGAAGAGGAGACAAAATAAGCATAGTGGGGGGAAACAGCAAGAGAATCACAGGACAGGTGAGTAAAAAAGCTGCTGACTTGCTGCTGGTAAAAAGAGAGTTGACAATTTCAAAAATCCCACTTCATTTTTTAAAAAATATTCTTTCTCTCAATTAAGTTGAACAGCATTTTTGTGAAATGCATAATCATTCAATCTTGGTCCTTACAATACACTTTTTCATTGCTTTGCCAAAATAAAGCCACACATTAAAACAGTCTGTCTGGATGATGTTACTATCTAATAATATAGTAGTTCTCCAGAATTTAGTTATCTCTGGGTTTGGGTGTGTAAAATAATACAAAGAGTGATTTAGATTTTTGCCATTTCTTGGTATGGTAACAAGTGCTCATACCAACAGTTCTCCAGAATAGATTACGAAAAATCTTACAGCTGCAGTTTAAATGTATTTATATGCAATGCATTTGCAGAAGGCAGATGTCAAAAGAAGAGGGAACTGAAGGCTCAGGCATGATTTATTTCTCTGTCCTACCTGTTGTTTTCAGGGCATTTCAAATAAAAAATAATTTATTAGGTAATTATTAATTAAAATGTAATAATCAATGGCAAACAATTGGAAAAGGAAAAAAAAATTAACACACACACACAACAACAACAACAACAAAAAAAAAAAAAAAAAAAAAAAAAAAAACAAACAAAAAAACAAACAAACAAAAAAAACACCTAAATAAAGATAAAAAACCAAAGTTACCAAAGTATAATATACTACCCTACTAGTAAAAACCCAGATAAAGCTTTTGTTTCATTTTCTGCCACAAATCAGGAAAGTAGAAAACTGCATAATGTTCAGACATGGATAAGGATTTTTTTTTTTTTTGTAAATTATATCCATAGCATTTAATGAATGAATAACAGAAAACAAAGCCCATCTTTTTAGGTGAACCATGGACATCCAGTCTGCATATTTTTTGCTTTTATAATATGAAAAGGAAATGGAATCAAATATCCAAGCTAATACCTTTCCTGTAGACAAATTATGCCTCTTCAGGAACTATGCAATAGGATACAATATATCATCATTCTTCATCTAAGGTATTCAATACAACTTCACCCATATCACAAGGTCATTTCTTCCAATGGCCATTTTAAAAAACACTATTTTGTATTTAAAAAAAAAAAAAAAAAGCTGGTTTCAGAAAAAAGTGTCTTATTGTAAGAGTCCTGAGGTTGTGGTATCTTGGGGATGCTCAGGTTCCTGTATTTGTTGCTGCTGTCCCACATGAACGTAAGGACTTCTCAGAGAATCTTCAGAGAGTTATATTTACGGTTTCTTTTTCCTCTTCATCAAGGTCAAAGAGATTTAAAGGTGCTCAGGAACTCACAAAAGCAAGATCCTTATTTATAATCTTCTCAGTGCCAGAGCAAGTGTCAGCTGGTCTTTGATCCTGTAAACAGCAAGATCTCCCCATGCGCTCATTAATAAGGGCAGGGAACTGCCGTTTGTCCTGGCCCTGTGCCTTTCTGAGTAAGAAAGAGCCCCAGGCTCAGCACCTACCACTGTGGTCCCTGGAGATACAAGCTCAAAGACAGTCCAGACTGACGTTACAAAACAACACTGAATTTCAGAGTTAAGTTTTTATTATTTATTATCCATAATTTTAAAGTTACAGACTTTTCCCTCAACACATCTTGAGGTTCCATCCAATTTTAAGAGGTCCCCTGGGTTTCAAAGATAAACAGTTGACTGTGGATGATACACAGGTTATATGCAATGGAAGCAGGACCAGATGGTCTGCTCTCTTTGCCTGCATGGGGGTAGAGAGAAGTAAAGACTGTGATTGTAGAGACAAGCCCTAAAAGTTAAAGCTCACAGTCCCCAGAGGAGAATAGTAGGAAGCAATTCTCATTTGGGTGGGACAGCACATTTTGAAAGTGATTGCATCAGGAACAGGAGAGCATTTGTGTGCAGAAAAAAAGTGTCTTACCCTCCTCAAGAACAAAAGAAGGAAATACCATCACTCCTTCCTTTGGAGGTATTTTGTCAGCATCAGATGGAATATTGTACAAGTGCATGGACATACTCACAGGCACAGATGCATAAACACAGGCATTTAAGATTGAAGTTGCTCCATATTCTGGACTAATCACAGTATCACATCACCTCCTGCTCCACTCCATGAAGAAGACGGAACAGGAGGGAAGAGGGAAAAAGATGAAGAAAATAATAGGGATCCCCACATATAGTCTCCAAATATGACATCCTTTTGATACATTTATCTCTCTCTTCTTCAACATGAGTTTCCCCCATCTCACTAACTTAAGGAGAAGTATGAACCTTTCAGGACCCTCTGTTCTGCAATAAGCATCAAAGTGTTTTTTTTTTCACTTGTCTTAGCACTGTCCTTTACTGGCAGTCCAGAGGCTTATTACACTTCTTATATCTGAAAAATGTTTAATGTCTTTTGACATCCTTGCCAAAAAAAATTTCAACTGATTAGTCATCTCATGTTTTTGTATCACGGCCATTAGCCAAAGCTTTTGATAATTTGCTAAATGGGCCAAAATAGATATACATATTCATCCCACTGATAACAATGATGTATTCAGAGGAGTGCACACTGCAGATGCCACACTGAATCATTCATATCAACCAAAACACAGGTGGTGGCATTGCCCAGAAAACACATTATTCATTTAGAGGTAACTTAGACTCTGACGCCCACTTTCCAAGCTGTTTTAATATTCACACCTAATCAGAGGTTTCCCAACCTGTTTACATGTTCACTCTGAAGAGGGAAGCCAAGTTTCCCTACAGCTCACACATTACAAGTCACGTGAGAGTCCTCTTGCTTGCCTTTTCTTTGGGTTCATGCTTGCTTCATCTGGATTATCAGTAGTATTTCTGCAATAGGAAGGATGGAGTGTGACCCCATACCTGTCTAGGGAAAAGACTGGGAAATGGGAGGGGGCTGCCCTCAGGATGTGGAGGAAACTGAATCAGATCTTCCACTTCCCAGGGAAGTGCTTTGCCTCAGGTCTTCAGAACAACATGGCCACTGCCTTTCCCTCTTCCCTTGCAGACCTGAGAGTGCTCAAACTACTTCTAGCAAATCAAGCCCTTACAGATAAAAGCCCTGAACTGATTCATTTAACCACAAACTGAGGCCCTGTCATCTGTTGTAATACCACTAAAGGTATCCAAATAACTTTTGGGTCTAAGGTAAGTGTTGGAGCACCTACACAGCCCAGGCATGCTTTATATTAACTGTCTAGGGAACTCTAGTTCCTTATACTGGGCTTATAAAGAAACATTGGTTCCTAAATTGTGAATCTGCCATTAATTTCTCTGATTTCATCCATGTGCTATGCAAAAGTATGAGCCTGAGCATATATTGGAATCCAGACCCAGAAATGGCTTTGATGTAACGCTTCGGGAATGGTAGAAAGGAAGGCTAGAAACTGTGAGCAAAATGGATCTGCAATACAAACCTTAACATACAACCTTATTTTTCATGGATTACAGGTAGGGTGAGAGCCTCAGGGTGCTCCAGCCTTGCTATGGGAGTCAGTGAAGAGGCAGTGTCTCCATTAATGCTAATAGCTGGTTCACTTTCATAGAAAGCTAAAAGTAGCCACAAAGTCAACTATCTTGTGAAAATTTTCTAGAATGTCTGTAATTTAGCACTTGCCTGAGATTAATGCTAATACAGATTTCTGTGCTTATATTCCTTCCTGATTTCTAAAGGCACATTATAACAGTGTGCCTAACAAAACATTTGTATTGAGGAGCCACACAGTTACACACTAGTTCCTAGGTAAGGTAATGTAATTGCACTGATACCAAATCTGAGGTAAAGAAGTCAAGACTACGAAGCTTCTGTTACTGATGCTAACATTCCTTTCTTACCTCCTTCCAAATTTTAACCTGAGATTAAAAGCCAAGATTGGATGGACGTTCAGAATGTCCTGGCTCTCCTTAATCTGGGTCCTCTTAACATTCTGAATTAGCAAATATTTTCACGTGAGATCTTCACTTTCCTTTCTGTAAAATAAAAATTAACTCCCTAAAGCTATGTAAAAAATATCCCCTTTTTCTTCTCTGCATTATATTAAATTATGGAAGGCAACTTTTTTCTTGACAGGAAAGTTTTTTGGTTTGTTTGGTTTTGGTTTTTTTTTTTTTTTTTAATTGCAGCTCAGCAGAGTTGCTGAAGAGGTAGTGCATAATATAAAGTGAATGGGACAATGAGAAGGATAAAAATCTGGAAGCCAGTCTAGCTTCCATTAGCAGTTTCAACTGAAAAAAATCTTCTCAGATATTTTTCAATTTTATTAGATCACATTTTATTTTGGAAATTTTTCTTCAGATCATTTCAGTCCATTCCTAATCAGAACAAAATAGTTAATGAGTAATTTCTCAATTGCTCTTTAAAAAGATCTGGAAATCTAACAGATAATAAATTCAGAATTATATTAATAATTAAATATTTTCTTCTTTTTTGACTCTTTAACAAATACTCTACTAGGGATCTTTCTAAATTTTTAATGACTCGGTGCTTGCAGAACATTTTACTTCATAACAAGAAGAAAATTCAGTGTAGAGAAGTCTGACTCATGGTGTTTTATCCTCTTCTGCACAGTAATAAAACATGCCTTAATGTCTTAGACATGGAGACTTTTCCAAGCTAACATGCTAAAAGCAAAGGATTTTGCCTGTGTGTCCTCGAAATCACGAGTTTTTGAATTCACTCAGAGAAGGACTGGAAAAAGAATGAGACTATTTAGATGTAATTCTGTGAAGACCATATATTTAGCGGTCATTTAATTTCCATCAAGTCTTTTCTTTCTTATATCCTTGCCATGTAAAGTTTTGTTTAGGCCAACCATCACTAGAAATCTAGTCAATAGGTGTGAGCTATGTACTTTCTGTTGAATTTTTAATGTCTAAACTAGAATGCACTATTTCCAAAGAGCAATAAAAATGTCCACATCTTAAGGGCATTTAATATTTGCATTTGGAAAGTATTCCTCTCTTCACAGCTGTCATCCAGCCAAAAAAACAACGCAGAAGCACAGCCAGCAACTTGGAGTGGAAAGGAGCTATTTATTTCCTTGCTACAGTCCAAGGTGTTTTCAGGACTGTGGAATACAGTTTCCTGTTTTTAGACTGTTCTTAAAAGGGGACCATTAGGGAAGCAGCTTATTCCAAAAGTTGTACTAACTTCAGAGTGATCTGGTTGATTTCCCTAAATTAGGCCTGGTGTATGTCACCGTGGCCCAGTTTCTTTTATATTTTATGACACAACACAAAGTAACTCAATGCATGTTGATGTGTGGATGCAGCCATGCTGCTGATATGCACTACTGGGAACAGCTTTGGGTTTGTGAAGTCTTTGGGATGATCTGTGTGACTGTGAGTGACTTGAGACAGAAGCAGGTGTCCAAAGATGTGACTTCATCTTTTGTGTTGCTCGCTGTCATGCCAAGAAAGCAGCATTTCTTGACAGGTGCCTTACTGCAACACAACTTCCAGTAGACTATTGGCAAGCTCCTGGAAGCCAAGAAATTTATGATATACTCTTCATTGGTAGCCCTTTAATTTACTGATAGTCTTTTAGCTGCTTATATGAAGCAGCTTACTCAGACTACATCTCAGTATATTGAAGGATTTCTGAAAATTTACAATGCACAGTTTTCTTTAGAATTAACTCAAGACAAATTTGAATGTGTTGCCTTCTTGCAGTGTTTTAAGCATTTTTTTTTCCTGCAGGTAAGTATACATCTTGAAAGAATCCTAAAACATTAAGTGATATTTAGCCTTATAGTCTGATGTCATCAAATGTAACACAGAGTTACTATAGCCCTTTCCAAATTGCTTACATGAGCATTTTGTTACTCTGTATTATAGAAGCGCCCTGGGCTGAGGTTTCCTGCTGGTGGCAAAAAATAAAAATTTGTTTCTGTACTAAAACAGCCCATACATTTACAGGACTACACATTCCAGATTCTTTTCAGGTACTATGCAATTTAGGGCTGAGTATAGCTCCAGATGGGAGTTAGTAAGCCTATTCTTGATGTTTTTCCACCTAGTTGCTTTATTTGTGGTAACACATAGCTGCTGTCACCCTTGCAGGATGACATTCTTGCAGGCTCAGCACTACAGCTGGACTACAGCCCATCTCTCTTTGTGTAACTTGTACCTGAAATAGATTTTGAATTCTTATGACTTCAGTACTGCCCCAAATTCACATAACTTCAACTGTAGCATGTCTAATCACTAATAATGACACTTACAGTAAACAAAATCTAAGTATTGTCCAGTAGATTAAATTACAGTAATTACCTTGAATAATGATTAGGTTTAAATTTCACTACACCCAGGGGAATCACTGCTCTGTTAGACTTACTGGTGAATTAGTTTGATTCCTGTGTTTGAGACACTCTCTCATGTCCTTATGTAGAAACCATTCACAGAAATGTGTTTGTTCACTAGATCAACATTTATTTGAAATGTATTTTAAGACAAAATAGGGAATGATAATAGAATTTAGTATTTTTGAAAATACAGTCCAATGAAAGATGTTCTTGAAAGAACTTGGCTTGCCTCTTCTACTCTTCAGAATATGTGAATTCATTCACAATTCAAGTTTTACCTTTCCTGAAGGGTTTTTTAATATTTAAAGAATTAGTAAAATTACCAGATGGCAAAAAACTGCAGAGCAAAATCTCACCAAATGACAGTGTTTTCAACTATTTTTCATACTGTGTTATTTCATTCTGTTAATACCCAGTATCCTGTGAACATGTGGAGACAGTGCTGTCCTTGCAGAGATTCATTTGTCCTGCTTTCTCTACTAACTTGTGCAAGCTTATCAAGCTTTTTTCTCCCTGAGGAACAAAGGCTGTCTTTCTATTGACAGATGCAGAATCAGAGTGCAGAATGGGAGCCTAAAAAGGATGATCAAAACATGACATTCAGAATTTCTCACTACTTTCCTTGAGAAAAATACATAAAGTTTACATGCATAAACATAGAAATATATATTTCTATATAGGTAGGAAAAGAGTTTACTGTAGCAATGTCTGTATTTAAGAAAAGTGCAAAACGCTGAAAAGTTCAGTGCATTGGACAAGAAAAACTTCACAAATTCATCATTAAAATGATTAATTGAGGAGATTACTGATTGAACAGCTGCTCTGCTTTAGCTGCCATCAGACAAAACAATTCTACAGTTACCTATATAAATTTGAATTATATTCTTGTCTGCTTTCAAGCATATATTTTCTATATTTCACACAAATAGATTAAGTACTCTGTTTAATCTGTGACACCACATAAGATTTTATGGTAAGTATGGTGGAAAATACACTTCCACATACATGCTATTAATAATCATTAATCCTCATCACATATTTCAATTTTTAATAACACTGGCTATTATAATTATTATTATTACTGTTGTCATTACCAAGTGTAATTATGTTCTGAAAATGCCATCTTAAGGGTTTCTCATCCAACTTGCAGTAAAAATGGGTTCCTACTTCTGGACTGATCCTCAAAATGTAAAAATAATTATGTTACTAGGAAAAAGAGTAAAAAAAAAGAATTTTTAAAAGATGGTGTTATGAATAATACTACTACCATAACACATTTTTATAAGAAAAATAATCTTTTTTTTCTTATTTTATCAATATATAGTTTTATAATAATAGTCTACACATCACATATTCTGAGGAAATTATAGAACTTCCTGTTCTTTAACATCTGGAACATTAGTAAGCTCAATCTCCAAAAAAATAGAGTCTAAATAATTTACCACCTTGTTTATTTCAAAGAGCTCCTTCCAGAATTAAAGGAAATCTATTTGCATGTTTCTAAAGGCATTGTTCCTTCAGTCTGTGATGTTCATCAGTCAGGTTTACTGCTTTTGTTTTTGTAATCTAAATAAATATAGTTCAATGGTTTGGAACTCCATGGTTATCCCAGTGGATTCCTCTATATCTATTGTGTAAGGCAAAACTGGGGGAAGCAAACGATGACTAATTTTATGAACACAAGATGATAGAAATAAGTGGAAACATCTACATTCTGCTACAATGGGCCACTTTTTTTACACTTTTGTAAAGTCTAATGATCCAATAGCTCCTGAATCTCTCACAGATAAGTTTGTATTTTCCATTTTCACTGATCATTTCTAAAATTTTCTTTCACTAATTAATTTATCAGGTATTGCTAGAAATTTGATAAAACACTGCCCATTTACTTGTGGTATTTGGACACAGGAATTCACCTAAAAATAACTCCTGAGTGTAAATTGACACCTAGCTTGCAATAATTAGCTCACAAAATCATGGCCTAAATAAGAAAAAATGTTGAGGTAAGGGAGAAACAACGACCGAGAAACACAGGTTGAAAAGTGAAAGCCAATTTTAATGTAACACAATACACTGACAGAAGGTTTTATAATTCAAATGGGTTACATCTTTTTTCTGATATACTCTAAGTTTTAAAAGTATTTTCAAAATTGGAAGAGTTTTGCAAAGCAACTACAGCTTAACTAAACTAACCAGTACCAATTTCTGTGTAGTCTTTACTTGTTAATGGTTTTCACAGTAAAGCAAACATTTAAGAAGGTTAGTACCTTGAGCAGGGCTTTATAGAAATGAGGTTTACCATTTGGTGGAAAATCATATAAAATGTGTTTAAAAGCATCAACACAGAACTTCAGTTTCCTGTTATTTCCTATGAATCAGGATGTTGCTGCATACCCTAATAAAACAGAATTAAAATTCATTTATACTTGCTGTAAGCAAAATATAGAAAAAGATATATCATTTGGTTGATACAACCTGGATTGTGACCCAACCCCCTACCTGCTCTACCACTGAAATTCAGATGTCTCTGGGCAGGATCACACCATGCACACTGCAGAACTGAGCCTAAGGCTAGGCAGGCAAAACCATGAAAGACAACGCAAAACTGAAACCAGCTATACAACAGCTGGGTTTTATTCTGATTCTGTCCCTTACACTATCCACAGTAAGGAGAGATAAATTGGTTCCTAAGGGCATTTTAGCCTAACTACAAAACACACATCTAAAATAACTAGCCAAATCTCCTTCTGAAGAGCCTCTCTTTCTGCTAACTGTAGAAGTACTAACTTAGGCTAAATGTCTAGATTATAGAATTTCCACTTTTACAACAGGCAAATTTGAAAGAGATAAATATTGAATTACTATGTTTTAATATTGAATTGGAGATGACCACAATTTTACCCAATATTTTTGTTTGCAGTGGCTGTGTATATTTTAAATATGTAGCTGCTGCCACCAAAAGAATCTGAGAGTTTCACAATACCACTGAAAACTAAATTCTTTAGGGATTTCCAGATGATATCTGGAGCTCATTGCCATCCTGAAAAACACATGTAGAAGACAATGTTCACAAGCCCCTTGGGAGCTCCTTCTCACAGTGATGCCTCATGAAATATTTGTAGTTCATGGGAAATTTTTATTTAGAATTAACATGTGAAATGTGGTAGCATAGAGCCCCTTTGATCATCATGCATTAAAAGTCACTATCAGAGTGGACAGAAATATCAGAGTGTTTCAGCTTATAGAGGAAAGGTTTGAAAGACAAAGGGCAAAGTCTGAATTGTCCTTAAAGTTGTGTAGAGCACCAGTATATAGTGAATGAGAAGGGTGGACCATTTCCTTGAGTAAATGCATGATTTAGCCCCTGAACTTTGGACACTTAACAGCACAAAAGTGGCAGCAGAAATAGTTAAGATGGGAAGTGATTAAGTCATGAACAATGAGAGGTTGGAAAGTACTGCAACAGGCTGTTGGGAAATAATGATTACAGCACTGAACTGCCAGATGTGTTTTCAACTGACTAAAGTGGGACCCAGGATTTCTTTGTTGCAATGCAAGACATTGGTAAAAATCTAGTATTTGTCTCAATCATTGAACAAAGTCTAAATAAAGTGGTGTTGCCACTCACTTTCTCGGTGGAGACATTTGCACTATAGGTGTTCATGGAAAGCAGCTCATTGGTGCTGGATCAATCAGGAGCCCATGTTCCTCAAAGTAATTTTCCTTATGTATAGTGAAGTGTTGTCCAAATGGTGAACACAAAACAGGATAGTGTGCCATAGCAACATGTTTCAAGAAGAAGAAACATACTGAAACTTCACTGAAATTGGCACAATATTATTAGAAAAAGGGGACTCACTCAAGGGAACCTTTCTCAAGAAGGCAATCTGAAACTTGTGCAATCTAAAACTTGGAAAGACGTTTTGACCGAGCAATCTGCTGACCTTTCTGAGACATGCTCTTGGTAAATTCTTGTGTGCCAAAGGTACTGGAGCTGATTTACTGTAAAGCAAGGCAATATCTGCTCAAGACACTCCCAAATTCAATGAAAAATATTAATTTTCAATTTTTACAGGACCCTAGGAAAGTTACACAGGCATCTCACATTGTACAACCCCAAAGCTGTTTCCTAGAGAACAATTAAAAATGTTTCACAGATACAAATTAGCATTACAGATGCTATAACATTACCAGTGTTCAATCAGCGAATATGTTCTAGGCAAAATGTTAAATTAAACGTACACTTATAGGGAATGTTGAGTCTGGAGAGGTATCCATGTCATAGTTTTCCAGGTGCTCCAAAAGTCATTTCATGGAAACAGACACTCTACAATAAAGGCATTGGATAAAGCTTTCTCTTTTCTCCTGTAAATGGAATTTATCTTTCTTTTTTTTTTTCACTAAAAGACAATTTTTAAGCCACTGTTCATACTCAAGAATTAATCAGTTCAACATTTTACTTTAAAGTTGTCATCTCATTAAAAATATTCCCGGATGTGACTACATGCATTCTTAGGGAATATCATGTATACCAGCACTTGAAAATGCTTTCCTATTATTCAGGTGTCTCTAAAAAAAAACTTTGCCTGATAAAAGCAGGTTATTTAGAATAGATAGCACCACTTAAGCACAGCCATGGCTCTTATGGTAAATCCAGATAGTTCCATCACACAGGACATTTCACAAAGCCATGCACTTTTTCTTCTGAATTTTAACATGAGCATATTACATTAAATTAACAGGGAATAGTCCCTGGCTTCATTTCAATGCAAGAACTGTAGTTCAAACCATTCCTCTTTGCTTCCTTCTATAGGGGATGGAAACATCTTCACTGTCTGCATCAGCATTAGATTAGACCACACAGAGTCCTGTTGGATCCAGCTCACAAGGGTTATGTCTCATCCATGGGAGCAAGAAGAGCTCTAAGCTGCAGGATCCACACACCCAGTCCCCACGCAGGAGGATGCTGAGATTGCCCTGTCCCTCCCATCACAATGCTGCTCCCATGGGAAAGTAGCCTACCTAAGCTAGCTAGACAGGGGTTGCAGCACATTCCTGAGAGATCCAAGATATAAAACATATAAACAGAATATAAGGGCAGTAGAGCCCTTATTCTATTCTCAGTTACCCAGACATTAAACAACACCCAGACTTCTATTGTGTAGGGATTGTATCTTGATGGGTAGAAGAACAAAGAAAATGTCAAAACATACAGGAATACTTCTCCTGACATGTTCACATTTTTCAGAGTGTTAATTAGATAAGCTCAGGTGGGTTTCACTGATTATTTACCCTTGAGGTTTTCATTGGCTTAATATTCCATAAAGCAACTACACATCTATTCATTCATAGATTTTTTTTTAAAAAATGGATGCGCTTTGTTTCAAGGTACAGATGTTAGTATAATAAAATAATAACAGATCTCTCAGTATGAATAAACAGGAATCAGTGTTTATTCATGATACAGAGAATTCTCCTCATAGGGAATTCTCCTCATTAAAATGGTAAACTAAGTCAAATTTAATTACAGCTTGAAAGCCAAAGGGAAGTATGTTACTATCTCATCCTGCAGGACACAAGGTAATTTAAAAAAAACAGTGGCATGACAGTGATAAAGTAAACAAATACAAAATCAGACTAGGCACTAGTATTTGGCATGCTTCATACCTATAGAAATCTATTTCCAGTTATGATTTGCTGGCTACTTAAAAAAAAAACAGGTCACTTTTTAAAAGCTGTCCTAAAACACACTTCACATCTGTCCACTTTATAAAACTGGAAAACAAAATGAAGCACATATAATATACTTTTATGCTGTGAGACAACAAAGTTCTAGATTGATGTTCTGCAATGAAACAGAGGGAAAGCCCTTGTAAAGACAATTATGTTTTCTTCCTTCTAACAAGGAATTAGGAAAAATAAGCTTTCTCTTTTTCCTTGCATGGTGACAAAAGGCTGTAAAACAAGATACTAAGAAACTGGCCAAGAGGAAATCTTGGCACCCAGGTGTAAAAGCCATAGTATTGACAACTCTGCTGGTTCTGTGAAAGGCAGCATTTTGAACACGTATTTGGTTTAGTTAATTTTTAAAATTATCATTGTTTCTAAAGATGTTTCAAGTAGGACTGAGCATAGTTTGTCTCCCTTGTTTTTCAGCAGGAAAACAAATTCCCAGTCTAAGAAAATCCTCCTGCTAAATTTTTAAACAAAAAAAGTACAGTAAGCTGCCTCTGTAAGTTAAAGTAATATAATAATAATGCACTATATTATTAGAATACTTTTGGTATCTAGCTTCTCCTATTCATTTATTCTCACCCAAAAATACTATTCTCTGGTTTAGCTGAGCTGGTATATATCCAGCTCAGCTGGATATATAAAAAATCGATAATTTGCAAAGTAGATATCCTTGCAGTCAGTATATATTAATAGTTCCAAGAACTAGAACAGTTTGCAGTGCTGCCTACGTTTGTACAATGCCACTGTGGTTAGCAGAACCACTGTATAAATAAGCTGTGGGTTCTGTGTTCTTGGCTTTTTCAGTCTCAGGCTGGAAATTAAAGCCTGAAAATCACAGGGAAATACACTAACCACTCAACACAAGGGAAGAAGCAGGATATTGTGGTTTTTACTGGCATACAAGACAAATAATCTTGTTGTTACCACCTCACTGAAAATTTTAAAAAGGCCTAGTTTTATCAAAAATATGTAAGATGAGGATTTTTTCATCCAAAATGGCTCAGCCAAATAAAAACAACTGGAGTAACAAGAAACCAATATCCAAGAAGCCTATGAGTACAATCTATCAAACCCCACATAAAACAAACTTTAGGTGTGAATGTTGTCACACAACCACATGAAAAAAATAACAAACATTTTTACATTCCACAAAATGACACTTTAATGCCACCACTAAAAATAAGGGATCCCTTAAATCAGTGCAGAGGAACCAGGAACCACAACAGCCACCCATGTATCTGCCAGTCAAGATTTCCTGGCAGTGACTGAAAATTTCTGTTAAGTCCTTGGAGTTAATCCTAATTAATAACTGTGCTGCAGGTCAGCACTTGGCCAGCTCCCATTAAACAATACTTACATCTCTCTTATCTGGTCATAAATTATTTGTATTTCATCTGGTCATAAATTATCACTATTTATGTATAGGCATACCCAATTGCCTGCCTCTCACAAAAGTGTGCAGTGCATTGCTAGAGTCATAAAAGGCTTCTATTATGGTTGCAAAGTTGAGCTGGTAGATGGGGTCTGTAGACAGAGGGACTGTCTTTCCTGAACGAATGGACTGAGCTCTCAGCCTTGAATTCTGATCTGTGGATGGAATTGAAATGCTTAACCAACCAACCACCCAGAGAGATGTTAGCATAATTGTTATCTAACCTGAGCTCTACAGCCAGAGCTCTTTAAAAATCACCAGTATCCCTTAGCAGTGAGAATGCTAAGTTAGTAGGAGGGAACTGGACTTCAATAGATCACTAATTCCAAAGTCCATCTACTGGACTATTAACCTAGGTGCGCACACCAAGGCACATTTTGATGGAAAAAGCGCTAAGTGCTTTTTTCCTTTCCCCTGATGTCCACAGCCAGAATTCAGTGGTAGATGTTCCTTGTAATGCAGGACTTCTCTCCTGCCCTGTGCCCAGCAAGTACCTGGGCTCAAGTTTCTGCTTTAGTTACCATACATGTCTACCTGGTTCTTCTCCATTCAAACTCTAAAGAAGCACTGCACAGGAACAGGTATTCAGTGGCTGTAATCGATGTGGTGGGCAGAACTGACACTCTGCTTTGAAAGTCAGTGTAAATACAAGGAACTTTAAACAATGATTTTAACAGCTTATTTTTACTACCAAACTCTTGGACCATTAACAGAGGAACAAATATTGTTTCAGTAGTTAACTTCAATTACTGCATTATACAACTAATAAACCACAACTTCTTTCCCAAAAAGCCTTTATCACATGGATCTCTACTTCAGTATCTTCAAAATACTCCTCACAGAGAAATCAGACCAAATAAGTCTGTCTCCCATAGCAAAGAATAGGACAGGTGCTAGCAGCCTTTCAACTTCTCCATTCCTCAGGTTTTCAAAAGAATGAGCCACCCTGATTTCCACCTGCAAAAGGTCAACCCCAGAATGCAAACAATTTCTTTGTGCTGAATGTCTCTCTTTTCTTTCTCTGAACTTGAGCTGACATGAAGTATTTGGCTTAGCTATGTAGAGAGTCCAAAGGCCAAGCCCCTTTCTCTCTGCCAAGCATGCTGAGATAAAAACTCAGATAAGATTCATAGTTCCTATAACTTCTGTACCTGGGAAACATAAAACTTGGGCAGTGCTAAACTTCTTTTGGACATTGTGTCTAAGAGCCATTGGAGACAGAGTACACGAGTGGCAACACTCCTCTCCATCGAGATTGTGTTCTATAAATTCCTGCTGTAGAAGTTTTTAGTGGAGACTTGTATAATGTTCAAAGAGAAACTGCTTTGATATGAGGCTTTTTTCCTTTCCTTTCTTTCATTCTTGCACATTCTCTACCACTTTAGCTTGAGTTGTGCTGCTTACCTTCTTTTGCTATATTGTCAGCTTTCTTGCAGCCATCAAGACTTGAATGCCCAGAGCACAGATGCCAGGGCTGATAAGAGTGAGTGAGTCTGTCAGCAGGAAGAATGGCATAGTATATTTGATCATCACTATAGTCTTCTAATTCTTCATTTGTTAGCAATAACTTTGCAACATCTTCAAACATAGCACACAAAGAAGGCATGTGGCAGTTCTCTGCAAACCAGGAATGTTTGGGCACTGTTACCCATGCTCAACTGGCTTGTACTGAGCACTTACTAAGCAGCAAATTATTTTGGCTATTAAGGGCATATTTATTACAAAAACATGCTTTTGTTATCATGTCAGGCTTCAGCTCTGTCCCTGAATTTTCTTTAGTTTTTTGCCCACCGCCCACTCCTTGGTGAACTCTGGGTAAATGCTCTCATTGTCTATTGTTAATCATTCTTGCTTACATAATGACAGCTGGTTTTTGATCACTGTCTGAACAAAACCACCTTTTCTGGATGGGTCATGAAATGGGATGGAATTTATGAGGCATCTTTCTCCATATTACATTGCCCTCAGCTATGTTCTATCTGAGGCACTCTGTACTACTGTGTAAACACATTCTCTTTCATGTCACAGTGATCTGGAAATAACGTCTCTGAGTGGAACAAAATGGAAAGAAAAGACATTTTCTCACAGGCCTGTCTCAAAATGGTATTTTTTAAAAATATCAGAATAATACTCGGGACAACAGGCAAAAGTGAATTTCTTTTCCTTCTGACACCTATTAGAGAGACGGTTAGACTGCATAGCCCTGGTTCTGCAACTGTATCCTTATTTATTTTTTAAAGGTCCTTCTTTGTCAGCCTATTACAAGAGGTCTTCTGATGCAGACAGAGCATTTTCAATGAAATACATCCCAGTCAATCTGCAGAATTCCTGGCCCTAAGGGTTGCCCTGCTATTTCTACTTGTAACAGTTCTCGGCAGACTCATCCTTTATCCTGTGCATCATTGTGGGTAGTAATGGACTCTTCCATGTCCCTTTACACATCAGCTTTCCTTTCAGCATTAACAATCATCATAGGAAACAACTCAGCACTGAAACCAGTCATCTGCTTCCTATCAATGGGATAGGCAGGCAGGAAGATAGGAAAAGAGTGATGGGTTTTTTGACCCTACCCATACCATTGACCTGATCAAGTGCAAATCAAGGACTGGGCAAAATATATCTCTACTGGAGCAAGAGAAGAAACAGTAAACATCCTGGTATACTGCTTTTTCATGAGACTTCGTGGTAATCCTGAAGCAGAGTCTGTACTGTATTTTCAAACTCACTGTGAAAATGCAAGTTGCATCCATTTCATCACATGCAACAGGCAGATTCTATTTAAAACAGCTTTCACACTTCTCGTAGCTTTCGCTACCAAATATGCTGAACAGTGCTTTTCCTTATTACACATCAGTTCAAGAAGCAAAGGGTATACCAATGAAGCAAACTCAGGGGCTGAAAAGATTTAATTTACTGTTCCTGAGAATTTGGATACTTGGACAATGTCACCAGGATGTGGACTCTAAAATTAATTTGAGAGAAAAGGAGAGTCTATCAAAAAGTTTTGAATTTTCATGATACAGCTGGAAGTGATGTATACAGTATTGTGGAGCACATGCTACCCAGATTTTCAATGGTACACTGGGCACTTATAAAAGCAAATGAGTTCCCTGATATGCTTCACAGGATTAATAAACATGAGCTTGACAAAACTGCATTTCATTCCCACACAAAAACAAATGGTAATGAGATAGACAGATAAAGACAATATAGCACAAAAAGCCCAGTTGTCTTGCCAGAAATTATATATAGATTAAAAACAACTCTGGTCTACCAGGTCTCATTGTTCAGATAACCACAGTGATACTTCAGTATTTATGTCACAAGGTCTTCAAGAGATATGTCCTCTAGTCTTTTAATTCTCTTTTACTAAAACATTTGAAGTAAACTAGAAAGGTTATAATTAAAAGAGTTAAACAAATACAAAATCTTTGGTTAAGGCACCAAAATAAACCTGGAGCTGTGAAATGGAAAACAGAATGTCACAATCCAAGAAACACCTCAGGCTTGCCATTCTCTCAGTATATGCCAATATTCTCTAATAAACCTGATATTTAAACATTCACAGATTCACAGTTCCCAGCATATGTTTTAGACAGTTACCAACACAAAATCAAAGCACAGATATATATATATGCACCTTTGTTGTCCTTGTGCTTTGTTGGGACATTTGTTGTCTTTGCTTCCTTAGAAGGGCCCCAGGAACATTCTTAGAGCATTTCTTGGCCCAGTATGAGCAGGATTTTCTAGGAATCGGCACTCAGGTCGAGGGAACACTACCTCAAAGGGCAAGAGTGGGCTAAGTCTCAGGAGTGGCCTAGAATTCAGAGTATTGCCTGGGTTGTTTTACCATATATAGCCAGGATACAGTCTTTAAATACTTAGACATTCAAGTCTCTGATTTTGTCCTTATTTCCAAAGGTTCCATTAGAAAAGGTGGAGCTCTGACTTATTTCAGCTGCATTATCTACAGGTTTCTATCTGAAGGACAGAGGTCTTTACACGGAATTCTTTCTCAAAAAGAAAAAGAAGAGAATCATAAAAAGGGTCATAGAAAAATTATAAATAGAATCAATCAATGAACACGAACACAACAGGCACAAACAAAATAACAAAAACAGCTATAAACTCAAGCAGACTACAGAAAATAAAAGAGGCAGACCTTCAGCTGGTATAAACAGAAGCACTGATTAATCTTAAAGCTATAATGTATGAGAGAGCATGCACTAATAAAATAGATGCATTGGCTGCAGTACAAATGAATGAGTTTTGAGCTGTTTTCACAAACACAACAAGAGAGAAAAAGGAAAGTTAAAATCTATCCATAGACTTTATTCCCTCTGTGCCTGCCAGGAATTGTACATGCAGTTATAGCTGTCTAACTATCAAAAAGACAGAGGGAGAAAATGGAAGGAGTCCAGAGAACAACAAAAATGATCAGAGAGACGGATACATACTGAGTAACTAAAATAGAACTGATTTTTTAAGACATTGGCTGTATGACAAGTAAGATACAGCAATCTACGGTCTGAAAGGCATGAATACAAAAAGAGAGGGACTTTTATGGGAAAATAGAAAGGGAAACTGAATAAGAAAAAAAAAAAAAAGCATTATGGATTCCCAAAGTAGATTGAACTAGTCTTCCAAGCATGGAATGTGTAAAAGATCTGCTAGTCTAGGACTAACAATGTTCTCTTCTCCCAGACCTGGCTACAGTAAGCCAGGTATTGAAAATTTCTTATTCCAGTAGGTGTCATAAAAAATTCTTATTCCTATCTCATTAATTCATCTGCATAGTTCAGTGTTCTTTACTACTAAGGCTACTTAGAAGTAGTGTAGCTAGCATTTTATTCAAGGACCATCTAGCTGTGGTCAAAAGTTTTTGAGAACAAACCAATCCTTAACCTAGTCCCTGTTCTCTGCTATGTCCCCTACCACTGCCACTGCAAGTGGAAACACTGAAGGAAATTTTAAGATGCAAGCATTGCATACATATACTTAAACACTGAAGGAAATTTTAAGATGCAAGCAATGCATATATATACCTGTTTTCAGCACATGTTGAACTCATTGGCTGCTACTAACTCTTTAGAGAAGAGTTTCCCAATTCCCCCTGGACTTAATAAAAAGACAGACAGAAAGAGGAAGAGCACATAGCCTTGGGAGGGAGTGGTCTGGAGGGAAAGCCCCCAGAAGTAGCCAATTGAAGGTTAATCGCAATTTGCTAGACTTTAACTATTGATAATGTACCTCCTCTCTAGAAAGTAACTTTGCTTTCTATCTTCTCTAATCTCCTTTCTTTGGATAACCTGGACAGAATCATCTCTTCTCAATGGAGTTTTCAAAGTAGGATTTTTTTAAAACTGTATGCCCTTTGAAAAAGTATTCTGAAAATTCTACTTTTCTCAAAGGAGTATCCTTTTTCATAAAGGAAGGGTTTTACCTTGGAAATTACTTTACTTATCCAAAGAAGTCAAGATTTAACCAAGCTATCAGACTATTAAAAGATAATAAAGTTAAGTTTAAGCGAAAAGAATCCAAATAGTGTATATGAAATACTCCTTGGGCAAGTAAGTCAGACCCTTACAAGCCCCAATTGTAGGGATGACCAAAGTCTTGGAAAAGAAAAACTCATCATTCTGTGTACAGCCAACTTATACATATTTTGGCTTTCCAATAAACCATTTGAAAACTATATGATGAATAAGAATGGAAAATACTTTTTCTATATTTTAGGAATAAGAAATAAAAAGTTTTGTTGTCCAAGACTGAATTACTTTATGGATGAGAATGTACTAAACACCTCAGAGATTTTCTGTGTCATTAACATACTGCAAACAGACCAAAAATGCATTCTTAGAAAAAGTAGTTTATCAGACCCTAAGTATTTTTGTAAAGGAACTACAGAAAGGATGACATAATTCAAACATAACATGTTCAGTATTCCTCTTCTGTACACAAAGCATGAAAAGAGCAGAAACTAGTGAAAAGATCAAAGAGTTTTTCACATAGAGAGTTGTTAAATAGCATGTTGCAAAAAACATCTGGAAAACTTAGTGGCAGCAAACCCCTCAAGTGTAGTTCAGAAAGCCAGACAATTCTAGTCTCAATCTAGTGACTGTCACTTTTTTACAGATGGAGGGATTTTAAAAACAGACCTGAGAAGTATTTGATCCAGCTGCTGAAATAGATAGAAATCTGCATCTTCAGAAAAAAAGAAAAATCAGGTTTTGAGGTTTTTCAATATCCAAAGCATCTAAGCTTGTAGTAAATATTGAAGAGTTCAAGAGTTTGATTTTTTTCTTTATAAAAGCTATCAATCAATGACAGCACACTGCTTCACAACCCCAGTCACCACCTGCTTCCCACCAGACAGAGCTTCCTGCAAAGCAACACTTTATCAATAGATGAAAGAACAAAACAACCATTAGCAGAGTCCTAACTGAAACAGCATTCAGCAATCTCCAAAAAATATGATGTGATTCAAGGTAAAGGATGCTCCACCACTGAGAACTAATGATAGAATGTCTGCAACAAAAACCATCCAAGAAGAGTTGCTGCTATTATAATGATTTCTCATCAGAACCTGATTTAACTTGGATGCTCATAGAGAAATTACCTGGTCCTTCCTGCAAATCCCACCAGCACCCAAGCTGTCTCTGTATTTCCTCCACAATATCCCTTTTCCTTTTACATTTCAGTGGGCCAAGAGACCAAGCTCTGATGAACTTTCAGGTTCTGGTTTCATGCTACATTGGTTTAATGTCTTTCATTCTTCTGTTTATATAAGCACATGCTTATATGGTCATAAACAGCCATAAACACTGGGGTTACACATTTTAACAAGCTACCACCAGTCAGCTGAACAGTAGCAGTTGCTGGACCACCGTTCTGCAAGGCTAAAGCAGGTAGGTAGTTCTGCTCCCCAGCTCTGGCAGGGCTGGGGCATGAACAGGCTCAGGAACTGCCTGAGTAGCTTCAGTGCTGAGCAGCTTTCCAGACCCTACAGCCCTTTCTCAACCTTTTATAAGGTGCAGCTGGCCCACTGAGCAGGAACCCCATTAGGGTGTCTTATAATCTTTTAACATGGATAAACACACAGAAAACATTGATTTTATCAGCCCCTGTAATGCTGTAAACATTGAAGTGGCCAGCAGGACTGGGGAAACGATTGTCCTGTACTTGGCACTGGTGTGGCCACACCTCAAGTTCTGTGTCCAGTTCCGGGCCTCTCATTACAAGGACATTGAGGGGCTGGAAGATGTCCAAAGAAGGAAAACAAAGCTGCTGAGAGGTCTTGAGAGTAAGTCCTATGAGGAGCAGCTGAAGGACTTGGGTGGTTTAATGTTATCACTGTCTGCAACCATCAGAAAGGAGGCCATGGCCAGGTGGGTTTGGCCTCTTCTCCCAGGCAACCAGAGTCAGAACAAGAGGAAATGGCCTCAAGCTGGACCAAGGGAGGTTCACTTTGGACATAAGGAAGAATTTTATCCCTGAAAATGTGGTCCAGCACTGGAAGAGTCTATCCAGAGAAGTGGTGGAATTACCATCCCTGGAAGTGTTCAAGGAATGACTGGATGTGCCACTAAGGGCTACAGTGTAGTTAACATGGTAGTGTTCAGTCAAAGGCTGGACTTGATCTTGGAGGTCTTTTCCAACCGTATTGATTCTATGATTTTATGATTTAATACGTATCATACATACAGACAGCCTCCAAATCCCAACCTGGGAACTTTTAACTAGATCACCACTTATTTCAGCATTCAAATCCAAGTCTCAGTGAATGTATACTGACATATTAATAACAGCTTTGATGATACATCCTATAAACTGCTGATAGAAGCAAAATTTTTTAAAAATTGAAAGCTCACAAGAATGAATTATGATAACACACTAAAACCAGCTCCAAACCTCTATTGGTGGGAGAAAACAAAAAAGAAGTTTCTAAAAATGTCTGAGCCCAGCCCCTTTGCTCTTCCCCATGCTCTCCATCTGCTCACAAGGAACCATATTCCCACTGTTCAGATTAAACAGCAATCTCTCTCATCCCTCAGTGGAGACTGAGCACTATTAAGTCATCAAAGCAGCAACTCAGGAGACCTCATGGGAGTACTTGTTTTCTTCCTTTCTCATATTAGAAATCAGAGGCTATGCTGAAAGTTACTATAAACTTCTCTATAAGTAATAACTTAGATTGGCTAAAAGAGATCCAGAAAACCCTAAAATAATTTCCACAACAAGTTTTTGGCCTGAACATATTTATCATGTCACCTCTATTCTGGCTCTCAAAGCAGCTTTCACCTCAACACATACAAAACCAATTTTCATAGAATCATTTGGCTAAATTTAGCAGCAATTGGTATAATTCAGCAAATTAAATATAAATATTTAGCCATGGCTTACATTTATTTGCATTAATTGGCCACTGAAAGCAGTGAATTTTACACTCTACAGGATAAAAAATGACAAGAAAAGTTATGGAACACAAGAGAATTTCCATACACAGAGAAAGGATCTCATTACCCTTTTTAATGAAAGAAGTCAAAGGTCATGGCTTCAGTGGTGACGAAGTAGGATACATATGATGTACACACTTCTCCAAAAAGTCTCCCGTCAAGTTTTCCTATGCAAACTCCTCAAACATGCAACGCATTTGAATTTTTTCTTCAGCTTATAAAGTTATGGCTATATCAAGGCAATGTGTTAATGTTTGCAGCTTAAATGTCTCTGTGTGTCAAATCTGAATATTTAAACTGCCCACTGTGTAGAAAAGAAAATGTAGCTTCTAATCAATATCTTTAATCTGCAAGGCCCTTCAGGGTTGGCCTCATTTTAACACATCTCACATATCCCTGAATGCCACACCAATTTCTCAGTTCTCTACAACGGCTTCCTTCAAATGGATATACATCCAAGCATAAATTTAAATGGTTAGAAAATGGAGATATATTTCTTCAACAGCTGATGTTACCTTCAAGCAGAAGTTTAGCACACAAAGAACTACACTTGGGCCAAAACATGGAAACACACACATACATATGCATTTCATGCCACATGATAGAATTCCTTGGCTGTTACCAACACAGAGATTAAAAATAAATAAATAAATACATCTGTGTCCAAAGGTTATTAGAGAATATCATGCAAGACTGGAGAAGCTTTGCATCCTGTTTATGGTCATTTTTCTCTACCCTTACTTTTGTACTTCAAAGTTCTCTGTCCAGCCATGCTGGCAGAAAGCTGAGCCTGATGTCCTGGAACATGGATACTCGAAAAATCCCCCTTACTGAACATTGTATATACCTTCTTTTATTCTGTGCATTTGCCAGAGATTATAACTTGATGCTGCTCTGGCTCCACTCTCACCTCACTCGGTAAGTCATATCAAGTGAAGTGAGAGTAATAATTTCCAAAATAACTACCAAAGTTATTGAAAACAGCATGATTTGAGGGTGTTTTAATAACCAACATCCTCAGTCATATGCAGATTTGAGCTTTTATTGCTTTAAATAGGTTTTCCATGAAAAATATTATTTTTTCAGGAGCAATTGCATCACCACTTTATTTTAAATCCTCAGAGATTACAAAGGTAAACTCTTGGTTTTTCCATGGTGCTTTCTCTATATTTATCAATTAATACAATAACAGATTTCAAAAAGTATACAGACATGAACATCAAAGTGCTATTTGGTTTTTATAAATGGGCTGATACTGCAAGCCTACTCTCCAGTGGCAGACTGTGATTTGGGAGATCTTTCAAGAAGAACCACTCCTTAGCTTTTAGCAAAGCTGGAACTGAGCAATAAAGCAACAGACTCGCTGCTCCAGGTGGTTGGATTGAGTAAGATGCAGCAGGAGTGGTTGAGAAATGGCCAGAGCTGCCCAAAAGCAGGTCCCAGTTTGTGCACATGCACCTGATCCATGCCTCTAGAGAGGGGAGAAGTAGGAAGCAGTTGGTACAAACCAGTATGGTCTGACTTCTGTAACTAAGGGGCTAGTTTGAGAGCCTTGTTGGTGGCTCCTATCTTGCTTTTCAGCAGCACCAAATCCAAATTTTTATGCCTAGCCCAAGGAGCTACCAGAAACCTGATGGATGCCTTTGGGCTGCACTCAGGTCCCCATATCAATAGACCAAAAAGAGAAAAGTTGCTGGACAGAAGCACCCTGAAGGGTAGGGCTGAACCTCGAGTCAATTGGGGTTTTTTTCTTCTCACTCATGGAGCAAAGAGTACTGGAGGAAGGCAGGAGGGGTGAGGGGAAGCAGGGTAGAAATGCAGCTCATAAGTATCTCTTTAGTCATCATGGTGTTTCTTTGCTTGCCATTGAACCTATTTTAAACTCATATTTGCAGGCTTTTTAAACCTAGTCCAAAACATCAACGTGAGATCAGTATTACTAAGCTCACTAGTATGGCAGAAAAAAACTCATCAATATGAGTTACACATAGATGCAAAGAAGTCGGAACTATTCTGCAGAAGTTCCGACAAGAATAATGCAGTATGAACCAGAGCATTGTAATAGGTGATTTCCTACCCAAATTTTGCATAGTTGTTTTTGTATCACTTTCTTGTTAGCTTTTTAAGGATTAAAGGTCTCCTTAACTTAATGTAGTGGTGAAAATTAAAGAAGTTAAAATTAGCAATTTCCTCTTTAATTTAAGGGGCCTGGATGATGGACTAGTAATATCACTTCTCTCCAAGACTGACAGGTGACTCTGGTTATTGAGTACAGCAAGAATGAACTCCTGGCAGCCTATGAGATCACTCTGCATATCAATATTATCAGGTACTTTTAGCAGCCATTATAATAATTTAGTGACTTTATACAGATCACTCTTAGGTTTAAAACATGTTCTCAAATAAAACAGAGGAAGTAATTTGTACAGACAGAAGCTAAAACCCAAAGAAGGCATGAAAATATTTATAATGGCAGATGTAGTATTTTATTGCAGCAAAAATTAGGCAATTTAAGCAGCACGAGTCAAGTAAATCCGGCTGGAGTGTGGCAGGGGAACCTCGGTGGGCAGTGGCGACTCACCTCTCCTGCCCCCTTCTTTCCCTGTGTCCCCCAGAGCTGCAAAGGGGCCACAGACACGGCCCAACACGGCCCAGAGCACAATCTTCCCCGCTTTTTGTTTCTGCTGCCTGTTGTCGCTAAGCCACTAAGGCGGCCCAAGGCCAGCCGGGCACTGCAGAGAACGGGGAAAGCGAGCGCGGCCCGCAGGGAGGGCTGAGCGCCCACCGAGCCCTCAGGCGGGGGGCAGGGGGCCCGGCCCGCGGCTCCCCGGGGCTCGGCAGCGCTCCCCGGGGCTCGGCAGCGCTCCCCGGGGCTCGGCAGGGCTCCCTCGGTTCCCCGGGGCTCGGCAGGGCTCCCTCGGCAAGGCTCCCGCCGCCGGCCGCGGGGCGTGTCCCGGGCAGCCCCGCTCCGCCCCGGCCCGGCCCGGCCCGGCGGGGCAGCGGCGGCGGACGGGGCAGGGCAGGGCCGGGCCGGAGCCGCGCAGCGGCGGCAGCGCCATGGGGCTGGAGACGGAGAAGGTGGACACCCGCATCTTCATGGACGACGACGAGAACTTCCCGCGGAGCGGCGGCCCCGCGCTGTCGGAGGCGGAGAAGTGCGCGGAGGACGAGCTGGACCGCGACCCCCACGGGCTGAACTCCCACCTGCAGGTGCGGGCCGGGCCGGGCCGGGCCGGGCCGGGGGCGGGCGGGGCCGGGGCCGCGGCGAGGGGGATCCCCGGCGGGTCCCCGCGCCCCGTCTCCCCGTGACGGTAGAGCCTCCTCTTGTTCCAGCTGGGGTTCGAGGATGTGATCGCGGAGCCCGAGCTCACCCACTCCTTCGACAAGGTGTGGATCTGCAGCCACGCTCTGTTTGAGCTCAGCAAGTACGTGGTCTACAAGGTGCTGACTCTGGTCCTCGCCATACCGCTGGCCCTGGTTGTGGGGATCGTCTTCGCGACGCTGAGCTGCCTCCACATCTGGTAAGCGCGGGCCGTGCCCGCCGGGGCCTGGGCTCTGCCCGCAGCTCCGCAGAGTGCTCTGCTCTAGCAGTCATTGCTGCCCAGCCGCCCATCGCCCACTGTACACCGATAGTCACATCAGCTAATACTAACTGCTTTGTTTTTAAAGGGGCAGAAAAGGAATCAATGTTTTCTCTGTGATTCAGTTCCCTGCCTTGGTTGTACCTGTGATCTGTCATGACTGTATAAGCTCCTTGGGGCAGAGAGCCTGTATTCCCTCTTGGACGGCACCTACAGCAATGCATTCCACCCTTGGCTGGCTTCTGGAGTGATTATAGTGACTGAATTTGTTTTTTAACTGAACTGCAGAATTTGTTCAAACGTGTATTTTAAATGAATTATCCAGGCAGAAGTATTACTAATGCCTGAAGTTATTACTAACTTCTTAGTAGCGTTACCTCTTTCATTTTTTTCCTCACAGACTGAAGAAAGTTTTTGAGGGCCCAGCTGGCTCTGTGTTACTGCCATAAAATGTAGTGCTTTGCATCTGGTACATAGCTATCTCTAGATGCAGTGCTCCAAAACCATTCCACCTAAGCAAAAATAAATAAACCCTGCTGAGCTCAGGAAAGCTGCTTCTGGCCATGGCACAAGTTCACAGGCAAATACACTGGCCATCCAAGTCATACCAAACCTGTGTACTTTAAGCATAATATACTCACAAAATACGAGGAAGAGTACTTTGAGACCAGAAAGGAAGATGATGGTGGAGAAGGAAGAAAGGCAGGGTGAATAATGAGGTTGAGGAAAGAACTGACAATCCGAAAGGCTGTAGAGGAAGGGATGAATGCAGATTATTGACATTATTTTTGCAAACCAGGATTTTTCATATACATGAGTTTTGGGCAAAGTCTAATTTGACTTGGGTAACAATGGAATCCTTTTCCTTTTATCAAGGAAAACAGAATACAGAAGCTGGAAGTGAACTCAAAACCCTAGGAGTACATTGATTATCTGAACCTTTGGTGGCAATCTTGTGGGTGCAGATTTCAGTTTTTAAAAGTACAATGGAAGCTTGTGTTGATGACATTGTCAGGCCACTTTGAAAACTGATTAACTTGAATTTTGGAGCTTAGTATTTGCATAATATCTAAGGGAGTTGCAGTGCAGTTTAGAGATGCCCACTTGGTATATCTCTTGTTCCTAAATTGTTACAAACAAACAGTGCATAGGCATAGTGTTGCCCAGACTTTTAGATCTGTCAGCTGTCACTGTGCCATAGTGTGCAGTGTGACTGCAAAAGCATATGGTGAGTATATGTAGGTTTCCAGTAGTGAAATATCTGTGGAAAAATTCATCAATGCCAAATTTATTAAAACTGTAGTACTTTTTTTTGTGCTTCAGAAGGATATTTTATCTGGATTTCACAGACTAAATACAGAGTTCCACTGATCCAGGACTCAGAGGTCAGTTACTATTTATGCACCTAGTCCCTAGTGACTATCTCAGGAACTGTGGGTTCTCAGTACATGTGAAACAGGACTATCTGAATGTAGTACTTCACATGAAATCTTCTCTCGACTTTCTGTGAACATACTTCCCCAACAAATCATTTTCTTTCCCCAGGTTCATTGTCAACAAAGAATCGATCTTTTGTTTTGATCTTCCTTGCACCTGGGATGGATGTGCAAGAATCATGTAACTCAGTAGTGCTATCTGCATCCCCTTGGACTCCATCCAGTGCTACCACCCAAAGGCAGTACTGCCTCATATTCCCACAAACTCAAGCTGGATTTGTTCCAACACAAAGGTGGAACACACTGAGACTAAGTTGGCATCTCTGCACCTCTTTGTGTTCCAGATATCATGTGAGGGAGGAGTTCAGTGTTTCTGCATTTGAGAGAGTAGTGCAAAAGCAGTGCACATTTAGAGGCCCTAAACATAGGACACCAGTTCCCTTATAGGCCCATTGGATCTGGAAAAAAAACAACATAACTCCTTGTTTTGTACATGAAAGAAAGAGAATTCCATTATAACTCTGTCTTCAGCTATTTAAATGTCATGGGAAGACTCTGGGGCAAAACCTCCTGGAAGTCTGCCACTCAGACTCTCTGTGCTGCACTTTTATCATCCAAACCAGTGAGGTGATGATGTAGGTGTAAGGGAGCCTTTTCTGGAGCTAAAGTCAAAAGTGTTTCAACAACTTTTGGAGGTGCTCAAGCAGAAAGCTCTGTTGATGTCACACATGTTGTTGCAGTTTCATCAGCATGTCAAAAATCCACATAAGTTTAACAGCATTTCTCACGCTCAAGGGCATCTTGTGAATTGCCTCCATCACACCTGATAGTAGATGTTGTCTTTCACCTGCAAAAACAAAGCTAAGTAAGAAATATATAGCAATACGCTTAATTTTCAAAGAAAGCTAAGTAAGAAATATATAGCAATACACTTAATTTTCAATTTTAACCATAAAGATGGAGCATATTGTGTTCCCAAAATGGCTGCTTGAGCCAGAATCTGGTTTCACACTACCTGGTAAAAGATACTGATGGGCTGAAACTGGGCCAGCTAGCAGGCTTGGTGATCTACATACAAGCCAGTTCAAGGAAGTCAGCTTCTCATTTTTCCTTTACTGATGACTGTCATTCTCACCACAGACTATACAGGCCACACTTGAGTTGTAACATCTTTCTGTGAAATTAGCAAGCTTTTAAATATGTCATCATATTGTAGCTCTTTAGGTTATTGATTTTTGAACATGAACAGAACACTTTCGGTTTTTCAGGCCACTCATGCTAAATCTTTATATTTCCTGTAGATCAGCAACTGATTCTTGTTCCAGGCCACATGTTTGCCACCTCTTGGAAATTAACACTTGAATTTCATATATGCTTTTTTGTAGTCTTACCAGAATAGTGTTCTTCGCATATTTATGCTAAGAATCAGTGATCCATAACTTGAGTCTTGGATCTGAGATAGGCTCACTCAGCTCTGTAGTCATCACTGGCTAAAGCAGTGGGTATTCACAGCGCTCCTCTGCTCGAGCTTCCATTCACAGTGATAAGAGAGAACCAGGGACTTACATGAGAAGCAGATATGGACATGCATTATTTCTTACCTTTTTGTATTCCACAACTTCATTTACATAACTGCTCTATCATACACAACCCTAAAACCATGTCCCTACTGACTGCTTGAAATCAAAATAAATTCCACTACAGCTAGGAAGGGCTACCTTATAATCTGGTGGTGCTGCCTTGATGCCTCTTCTTTGATGTATATCCAGTACATATCCCTTGTTTAGGAAAAAGGCAGTTCATGGATATTCTTGCTTCTTTTGTAGTAGTTTTATGTTTTCCAGTCTACCCAGGTCCTGGAATACATTATTTGATTTTAATGCACTTCAATATTGTGTATGAGTCATGAAAGGCTTTGGTGGTTATGTGTTGCCTCATTTGTCCCAATGGTTAATGGCATGTAACAAGGAGCTGTACAACTGCTAGGTAATTTTTAGCCATCTTTTCACAATACTTGCTTGTATTGTAGAGCTATACAAGATCTTTAATTCGCAATCCTGATGTAGTACATGGAATTAGATAATTTAACCACAGAAACATAGAGCATTTGAAAAATAGTATTAAGACATGTCTGAGATTCCATTTTGAACAACATTACAGAAGAAGGTGTGATTCTTCACTTTGAACCTGGAATTTGAATTAATGGTGCATGACTACTCCAGCATTGTTGCTCAAGTCTGTGAAAAGTTGATTCTCATTCTCAGTGGGAATTAATCTGTGCTCTGCCATTTCCAAGAGGTGTTTGGTTCTTGACAGTGTTTGTTTAGGGCTTAGCAAGAAGAAAAAGTAACATGAGCAAAAGTGAGAAGCATTGAGGGGTATAAATTTGTAGATGTCATGCCCTGAACAAAATAAAAAGAAAATGGGATAGGAGGGGAGAAAATGGGGTAATTTGCACTTTTCAGTTCAACAGTTCCCAAAAGACACGATTCATCCCACTTGGTCAAAGGAGGCGTATTTTATAATATATACATAGCAAGACCTATATGAAAGGTCATATAGGTAGCTGTATTCAGCTTAGATGACAAATTCAACAGACCTTTCGTTTTCTTCCCAATGCTGTACTACATGGTAACACTAGTAATACCAATATGGCATCAGTGTTGGTATCCTTGAGATATGGTACTTAGACATTACTAACAGTGAAATTACTGTGTTACCAGTAGTTACCATGTCTGTGAACAAAAGTGCAGACCAGGATAAATCCACAGCAAAGGATGGGTATGTCAGGTCAGAAAAGCAAATACATGCCTTCTAATGGCATTAGATTATTTATTTTTAAGTGTGACTGGTCACTCCACGGAAAGCACATTGCACCCTCTGATAAACTGGAAATATTGTACTGTTGGATAAGACATCCTGTGCAGAACAGGATACAGACTTGTACACATGTAAATACACATGTATATACACACACTCACATAATTTAAAACTTAGAAAATACCTTTTACGACGCTCCTTGGTGTAAAGGATTTTCTTCTCTGAGGAAAGGTATTTGAGTAATTGTTGAGTAGATGGACTTTTATTTTAGAATTGAAAGTTACTTGCATTAATTAGCTTTGGTTGCAATCATGTCTCATGTATCCTCCTATGGATTTAGCCTACACTGAGTTTTGCATGCATTTACTATAAATAAAACAACCGAATAACAAGTGCTTAAAGATTATAAAACATTACTAAAACATTTTATTTTGCTTAGGATTATCAAAATAGGTTGAGTTCCAGTACTATGTGAATAACCTCTACAACAATTTCTAGTACTATGATCACTGCTTCTCCAGCCTTCTACATCTTTCTGTGAATCTTCTGCATACTGTGGTATTTCTTTAGTTTGTCTTCTGTGTGATCCTGTCAACAGAGGGTCCAAAAGAAATGTTGTCTTTTCTGCTTCTCTCCAGTTCAGTTAGATTTTAAAAAAATTGGGCCAAATGAATTATAGATGGTAGCAAAGGAGCAATTACACAGTCCTTATAAACTATCTGAAATGGAAAAGAGGTGCAGTCAGCACAAACAGAATAGCCATTTCTGGTGCTTTCCTGGTGTTACTTGGAAAAATAGCAGTGTTGTTGGTTTTTTTTCCTTTGCATTGTTGATATTTATCAGATGCATTCTAACGGGTTAAAGCCTAATTTTTTACTCTATAAATCATCTATTCTATATGCAGTGGTATTATAGGGGGTTATAAACACATAGTTTACAGGGTTCAGTTTAAAACCAGAAGCACATTATTCTAGTAATGCTCACAGTCCTATATGGGGTGTTTCAGCAGAGACAAAAGAGAAGGTTTTAGAAAAACTATTCTTGTTTAAATCCATCTGGGCTAGCTTTGAGTAGAGCATTGATGTACTAGTATATGGCTTGCATTGTGTGACAAAAGCTGTTAGATAAACACTGAAAGTAATTAATTTTGTTTCTGTACATTTCTAACCTTCAATTTTTTTTAAACGTGGTGGGTTTTTTCTACTTTGTTAATCTGAGGAGTATGCATTGTAAATACACAGCACCTTTTTTTTTTAATTATCATGAAATAATAAATTATTTCTTTTCTGTCATTCCAGTAAAAGTCAGTGAAAATTCTGTAGTGGAATTATGCAAATGCAAGATTGGGAACTTAAATTTTTAATGCAACAGTAAAGTAGAACAGAGTTTATTATCTTTGTCAAAAGAATCTATAGCTTCTTTTACCTAATTTAGGAAGTAAATATGTCCAGTATGACAGAGATTTTTTTAAAACCTTGCACTAGTAGAACTTCAGTATTATTTATGTATACATTTAGTTTGTCTGCACCCAGGTAAGAACAGTTTAGTGGAATGACCAGAGGTTTAGGCCAGCAAATTATCAAGGAAGGATCATAACTTAATATAGTGTGGTCAGCTATCATGTATCCACTGGCCCTCCTGAGCTGCCCAAATGTGTGTGCACTTGTGGCTCTCCTCCACTGTTAGCGTGCTTGGCTCAAGCCACCAGTAATGACATTGCTTTGGAATTGGTACACATGGAGAGCAATCCCCAGATGCTTACCAATGCTCATGAGATGAAAGTGTAATACTTTCTAGAATGCACCCTGAGTGAATAGTTCTGACCATTTTCTAATGTTAATTTCTCACCCACAAATGAAGAACTTTACAGGATCAGCCCATTTTTCTGAGATGTGGCATGTACCTGTATTGCGACAATCTGATATAGCTGGATATTGCCTTCCTGTTTCTGTTTTACTGTAGCATCTTGTAACAGGGATGGGTAGGAACGAGACACCAATGGTGTGATGTGCATGTGTGCACCTACACTGCCTGAGAGACAGACAGATAAAAGAAACACCAGAAGAGGCAGCAGAGCAAGAACAGATTGCAAAGGGTGCTGTTTCCAGTAAATCAAACTGGAGAACATGGTGTTCCTGTCAACCCCTAAAGACCCACATTCAGATACGACCACAGCACGAGTGAGTCCTTAGGAGATGACTGCTTTTTTGGCCACAGTGGGTGGCAGCAGGGCTATGGCAGCATAAGTTCATCATTCTAAATGGCATTTAAAGAAATTGCCAGTTAGTAAACAGACACACAAAGAAAAAAAGCTGGTGTCTACACTCTCATGTGGCACACAAATGATTCTGGCCAGAGGACCACATGCATATGCAGTTGTGAGGCCTTGAGCAAACAAAATTGATGGAAAATGACTGCAAGAGAGTAGACTCAATTGCTTAAATATTTATATTATAAAGTTATGAAAGTTAAAGAACCACTTCTCTTCCATAAGACGTCACACTTGTGTTTCATTATCGTGATTTCCTCATGCTGTAGCAGCACCAATCTTCAAATCTTTCATTTTCTGTTTTTCAGGGTGGTGGTGCCTTTTGTGAAAACCTGTCTCATGGTCCTGCCTTCGGTGCAGACTGTGTGGAAGAGCCTGACGGATGTTTTCGTTGTACCGTTCTTTCAGAGCCTAGGCCGGTGCTTTGCCATGGTTAATATACGCCTGGACCCAGAGTAAACATCAGAGATGTGACACTGCTGTAGTTGTAGCTGGTGTTATACTTCTTTGCTAACCTAACATACAAGTACTTACCATTCATTCCAAACTGTTAAATTACAATGGCTGGTTTAAGTGGGAACATGCTGTTTTCATTAAAACTCATTTATTGTCAGGGAGATCCATTTAAGAATTAGTAGACAGTTTTCATAGGTCACTATTTTAACAACAGAGTGATCGTGGAATATATTGGCAACACTTTATTTTAATGGTAGGTTGATTGCTAGATTACAGGAGAATTCTCATGGAGGATTAAAAGCCACCACGGTGATAATGATTGGTGTTATTTCTATAAATAAATTAATGAATAAGCTGTGATACCTTAGAAAAAAATGATCTCTAGGGTTTCACACTGACTTTACTGCAGTTCCACCAGGGATCATTTCTGGCCTTGCTATGCAGAATGATAAACCCAGCAGTTTATCAGCAGTTAAAGTGAACATGACTAACTGCATAAACATACAGGGAAAGGAACTGTTGTGTAACTCTCCTGTATTTGGGGGGGGGGGGGAGCTCCCTAAAAGTTTATCACTTAAAATAAGGTGTTAGCTAATGATCTGTAACATTAGCTAATCTGTATATTTTATTTAATGAAAGATTAACTTTGCTGTATATTTTGTACCTTTGTAAATGACAGTTGATCAGGTTTTTATGAAGCATAGTTTCTCTAGTATTTGAATTCTAACCAACTTCTTAAGCAGCAAGAGTGAGACACTGCAAAAATTACTTTATATAACTAAAATTTCCTTTTCTAAAATAAATAGATTTTGAGTGTTGCTGTGCAATTCTAATATATTAATTATACATAATTGTATGTAAAAGCAAAGATTATAAATGTTTCCATACACAGTTATGCAAAAGACTTGGAAATATCTGTTTATGAGAAATGGTTTTTATTAAAAATTGGGTGTAATAAATGCTACCCTGCCTATTTCTGTATATTATTGGTGTGAACATTGTGATATTCAAAGCAATAGACACTGTGCCAGCACTTTAACTAGGTAGCAAGCTCTTATAGAAGGCAAATGAGTGTACTCAGTATCTTTGTCTAATTCTCCTAACCTATTGACTTGACTCCCTTTGTTGCTTCTTTGCTATTTCAAAGACCCTTCTTTCTTCTGCACCTAATATGAATTTTTAAACCAGAATAACAGAATGTGTGCAGAGGTACATTAAAATTACATTAGCCTTCTGGTGGGTTTATGCTGATGTTTTATTTAAATACAGATGGTAAGTTGCAATTGTAAAATGTTTGTATGATTTAGAGTGTTATCTTCTAAAGCAATGTCTCAAATTTCTTATCAAACAAGAGGTATCTAATAAAATAATAAAATGTCAGCTGCTTCCCATTTTCAGCTTCATTTCCTTTCAGATTTGTCAACTTTTAAACAAACTCTTAAAATGCCAAACAGCATAGAATACTATGCAGTTCTTCCAAAATATGTGAGAGATAAAGAGATGGATGAGTGTCAATACAGTTCCACTATTATCAACTGCATTTAACATATTTATAATAGAAAATGACGTATCTCTGTCATCTCTGCAATTAAGCCCATACAGAATGATTGCTTTCTCTGAAGTAGGTTTCTCTGCAGAATTTTGGCAACATTCAAAATAATGCTTAATTTTTTTTACAGGTGCATGCTTTCTTTACAGATGAGCTGCAGAATTTTCCTTTTCTGTTGGCCTATTAAAACTACCTGACACTGTATATTCTTTGTATATTAAGAACATCTTTGGATATTAAAAGTATTTATAGCATTTGTGCCATTTAGAGAGGGATTCCTATGGCTTTACAAAACTGGATTTTAATGATAGTGCCCATGGAAACTTCTCTTGTTCTTTTTTATTTTGCAAGAAGTTAGCTTGTTTTTCAGATGTGTTCTTCAAAATACCTTTCTTGTGTTAAAAACGGAAATAACTCTTTTGAAAATAAAAATTGGCAAAGCTAGGCTTGAACTCTTTTGAGAGCTATTTTCTTTTACAGTGTCCAAGGATTTTTACAAAGATATTTTCCACTGAAAAATATCCCCTTGATGAATTCATTTAAATGAGAAAAAGAAAATAAATCAATCAGTACTAGTTCTTGTGTCTAAAAAGAGCTCTATAAAAGCCTAAGCTTTGAAGGAACCCAAGTCTGGATTTTAAGTTTTGAGAAAGAGGCCATTCCCCAGAGAAAGATGTATCATTTTATGGTATGCCTGGACATATGCATTCTTAAGTAGCTTACTGAAGTCAACTGGCTCTAGCTACCACAGACTATTAAGTAGAATGGTTTGGTTTGTTCTGATTTTGATTTAGGCTTGTCATTGATTAGTTCTTTTCACCATTCTCTAGCTGCTACAAGACTCAAGCAAGCTTGTAATTAATCTTGGTTTCTTAGATATTTATATTAGCAATACCTTTCTCTGGAACAGGTGTGCCTTTAGTGTAAGAAAATACAAGGGGCACTCTTAGACTTTGGGTAAAACATTAGATGCTTGGAAAATGCTCTTTTTCCATAAAAGGAGTGGAAGGAAGTATAAATATTTACAGGCTCTCCAGGACTCAGGTGTGAATCTGCCCCAGGCAACTCTGGCTGGCAAGTATTCTCAGGATTTTATGGTTCTGACATACATCCTGAAGGTCTGGCCCAGCATATACTGTGAATACCTCACAGCACTGCTGGACAACAAGAACTGAATGGGAATTGGCACTGAACTGTGCTTTTCAATGTAGGAGCAAGTCTGTCTCCAATTTGTTTGAAATGTGGACAAACTGTCCCAGCCGATCCCTGAAAACCAACTTACAAATGAAAATTTAGGCAAGGGAGTTCAGAAACTGAGTCTCATTGTCTGCAACAAATGTAGGAAAATTTATGCCCAATTTAGATTATTTTGAAGCATCTTTGTGTCTGTGGAATGGGGAAAATGTTACTGTTCATAACAAGAGCAGACTTTCCATCATCATGGTAGAGCATTACAAATAGTAAGAGTGAGATGTTCCAATTCAGCCTGTCTCCTGTTAAAGCAAACCTTAGGTCTACAACCATGAGCTGGAAACTCAGTTCTGACTTGCAAAATATTTCAGCATCTTGTTTTTCATGAAGATCACAAGTAACATACAGAACTCACCCTGGATTTGTGTTTACGGATTTCTTAATTTAAGAGAAGTTTAACCTATCTCTTCATGAGAGCTGTTTTCTAAAATGCTCCTAATCTGATTCTGGAACTTTTATACTTGTATCTTATCTTTCACCACCCTAGTACTTCACCATTTAAATTGAAATAAATTCTTAGCAGAAGCTTTGATGTATTAGTAAATGAAGAGCCTGTTCCCACCTATCCAAAAAGTTCACTTAAGCATTCACTGACTAAAAAGTTCAGAACATCCCTGCAGCTCTGGGACCTCAGACCACACACTCATATGAAGTGGAAGCCAAAGAATGGTAAGTCCTTTATTTTTACAGGGTGTGATCATTCCCCCACCTGCAGAGATAAAACTATTGCTGTTATTAACTCTTATTAAAAAAAAAAAAAAAAAAAAAAAAAAAAAAAAAAAAAAAAAACACCACATGGAAAAGTACATCTGTTTGCTTTTTTAAAATAAAAATGCAAATAGAACAAGGTCAAACACCAGACACTTTACCAGTGTTTTCTGCTATGTTCAGGAAAATGAGAGTTGAAGGCCTCCAGAGATACTGAACCAGCAGTTAAGCATTATAATTGGAGGTTCTTGATTCATACAGGGATTTACGAATTAGGCTAATTAATAAAGCCTAATTGTAGGTTGGTGACACTAATCTTCCTAAGCTTATTGCAACAAAAGGAAAGTGTCTTCTGAGAGGCAATTCAGAGGAGCTAAGATAGGTTCCTACTTTGAATCATCCTCGAGAGAAAAGAGTCTGTACTGATTAATACAAAATATTGGGCCAGGTTGGGCTTGGCTTCTTTGCTACATAAAAAAATGTATTTGCTGCAGAAATTGGGAAGGTCGATGGAAGCAACTGGAGTTTCATAAAAGTAGTGAGGCAGGTTCTTCTCTACACCCTTCTCTCACAACTTGATTCCAGGGGTGAGTGTCACCTATGTTAGATGTTCAGTTTTGGCTGTTGTATAGCTTCTCCTTCCAGCTCCATGTGGGAGAAAGAAGGACCCCTTCCCATGGCACTGAATCAGATCCTACTTAAAGCACTCAGATGGGATAAAATATAGAGATTCACTTTTATTTCAAACCTTGAGGAAAGCTTGTCTATTTTTCTAGCTGCCTCAGCTCAGTAAGAGCTGCCTTTTCATCCCCGATCTTGCCTTTTTATTTTACACTATTAGAGCTATCACAATGATACGACTATCAGCTAGGGTTTACCAGGCAATGCTTAGGTAGAGAAGCAGAGTGACAAAAAGCCCATCCTACATAAGCCTTAAGGAGTGAGTATTTAAGTCATTAAGTATGTAGGTCAATACTCATTAAGTATTAATGAGACTAGTTCTCATAGTCTGACATTTTCTATAAAACACAGGAACATTAAACAATACGGTAGAACTGGAAGAATGGTACAGAACAATGTCGATAAAGACCACTGTTCATGGTCCAGCTCAGTAATTTTCAAGGTATTTGATACTGCAAAGGGTTGAGAAAAGAGGGACTTGTTTTGCAAAAGGTCTGGCAGAATTAAAGCTTTCAATCTATTCACCTCTCCAGTCAAGGCAGTTACAAGCTCTCTTGCTAAAGACCTACAGGGGCTCTCTAATAAAAGATGTACACACCTACTACAGGATTGAGATGAGAAAATGTCATGCATTTTGATCCAAAACTGTAATCCCTGCCCAGCTGCCACCCAACTAGGAACATGTCTGAACTCAGAAGGCACCTCCCTTTCCCATAAACCCCCACAATACCTACAGTTTTACTTTTGTCATGCCCAGAACTGCCCTTATTTGGGCTACTTGGCATCTTACTCACATCTAAGCCCAGTCAGAACCCCAAAAGAAAGTGGGGCCTTAGACTCCTTAAAATACACTTAACTGCACATCAGCAGAATAAGGTACTTCCTAAAATACACTTTCCCAGGAGTGAGTCCAAATGCAGTGGCACACCTCAGGCAAAAACTGATTTCAGGTTTCTCAGGTGTTGGTTTGAGTCTTCTAGCCCTTAGGCTATTGTGAAATGTTTTATGGCAGCATCACTTTCACATAAAATGAAATCACTCCTGTCTAGAGGTTGTGAGAAGGAAGGAATGTGAGAAGAGCTAGCCATCTCTCTGGTATAACTAATCCTTGGATTCGAGGCACAAACAGGCCAAATACCAAATGCATATCTGAACCTGCAGCCCTGTATACTGGGGGCGAGGGGAACCCATCTCTATGGAAAAGTTCTGATCCAGTGACTTACATTTTAAAATACAGAAACCCTCCAGAGAGTGGGATATAAGCCAAGCTGCTCATGGACAGCCTCTGTTACCTGACAGCCTTGTTGCTGTTGAAACTATACATAAAGAAAACAGTTTGCCAGGGCTGATTTTGATCTTGCTGACATTGGAATATATCAAGAGTATTGCTAATACCATAACTGGAATAACTATACAAGCTTAAAACAAAAAGGGGAGTGAGGAGTGGAAGGAGTGTTTGATACCAGACAAAGACACTCAGTGAGCAGTCATCCACATTCAGTTTAGTTTCATGATTCATTTTCTGTCAGTTTTTGAGGGATTTTGTCCAATCCTTCCCCACCCCCACTGGTTTCTGGGAATCCTACCCATAACAAAGCTTTTCCTCCCCTCCAAATGGAAAAAAAAAAAAAAAAAAAAAAAAAAAAAAAAAAAAAAAAAAAAAAAAAAAAAAAAATCATAACTTGCACATGCTTTGCTCCAGGTTTAGAGCAAGCTTTCAACTAAGGTAAGAAATTTCAGTTAAAGCAAGATTTTGGAGCAATAAAAACTTTCTAAAAACTAGTATGAAATGCCTAAGGCTGGTGTGATGAAGAAAGGCAGTGAGGTAGCCAACCAAGGTGGCACTTAGTCCTGTTTAGCAACTGACCTGGACTGCTAAAGACACAGCAGAGCTCCATGAGCTGGGTGGCATTTACAAGGCCAGCTTGATTGTCTACAATTTCTGGTATTTTCTGGCCAACCCTTGGATGATCCATTCATTGTAACTGAGAAGGGGAATGGAGCCTTTGCACTTTTAGAAGATTTCTGCTTGCCTTTACTAGGCCCTTTCCCATTGAGCTATTACTCTTCCTCTGAGTGTAACAGGAGATCCTTGCAGAACTCCTGTGTGCATCCCTGCCAGGTCTCTGGCTCTTGAGTTTGTGTCCATTTCTCATATGGCAATGCTAGAGGCAGTGGGCCAGTGGCTCCATCCCTCGCCATCTCTGCAGGTGTCACTTAATCATTCTTACTGCTTGGTAGTACCCATGCCTTTTCCTGAGGAGGCTGTTTTTTGTTATTCCAGCTCAAGGAAGCATTGCTAATGTTGTAGAGGTCCAGGGGCCTGCCACCGAAGTTCTTATACCTCAACTTAGTGGGGCCAAAGTAAGTGAAAAGAAACGTGCCTCTAGCTTAGAGTGAGAAAAGCCTTTCTCCCACAGGCCTTTGTAGCAACATGTTAATATCTTTTAGATTCAGTTATTCTAGTGGCTTGTCAGTTGACATCCGCCTTGTTCAGCCCCCATTTGCCATTTAAGGCCTCCCCTAGAATGTTCTTCCTTCCCTTGACCCCCATTGGCCCGATTTTGCTGCATTACCCCGCCCTGTTATCCTATTGGTTCTCGCAGTCCATGGCCACGCCTCTGCACCACTTTATCTTGTCCCTATTGGCCCTTGACCCTCAGGTCCACCCCCTTTGCCCCGTACTCAACCCTGTGCCCTCAGCGCCATGGGGTTCCTTGGCCCTGGACTCTTTTGGATGCTTTACCCTGTTCCTGTTTTATAATAAACAGTTACTGGATCTCCATATGAGGACCCGTTCCTTCACCTAAATGGTCAGTCATTTTCCAGCAGAGTGCTCCGGGCTCAGAAGATACAGGTCACTCTCTAGCCTCGTTGTTGCATGCCGCAAACATAATGTGATGGTTCATTTCGCTTTGTATGCAGCTTATTCTGGAATTCATCTCATAAAACTTATAAATTCCACTAGTTTATTATATTCTTCTAGCTGCAGCAGTGTTTGATTCAGAAATATTTTTTAAAGGAGACTGTGGTTCTGAAAAGACTATTCCAGGACCAGTTCAGCATTTCAAGTTAACAAGTATCTCTCTTTTTTCTCTTTTTTTCAGTCATCCTTGAGATACACAAGAGGATCAAAATGTTCTGATTCATGTGCAGGACAGTGACTAATTGAAAAATTTTCCTAGATATGAAAACAAAGAACTGTCTTGCAGGTTTTTTCAGATAGATAGAAAACTTGTAGAGTCAATGTCCTTCAATACACTCATTTGATTCCATATTCACATTTAAAAGCTTGGACAGACAAAAATATTTTAATGACGGCTTAAGTGAATTATTGCATCAATAAAAAAGTTACTTTTAAAACTTACAACTAACTTGGAAAGTTGAGAAACTTTCATCCAAGGCATTTGTTCTAAAGTTTACGAGCAATATAAACTAAAAAAGTCGACTGCTAACTGATGTATCAGTAACACATGTCCATGTGGACTGCATTTTCAACAGGTGCAGTTATTTACATCTGTGGTGCCTACATCTGTCTTAGCCAGGGGCTTCTTCGAGGTTGTTTCTCTGTTGAAGAGCCAAAGCTAAATACACTGTAATTAGGAATTTTCTGCTTCTGTTGCAATTCTGTGCTAAATGGCATAACACTAAGGTCACAATTTTTCTATTAATGTTATAAATCTTTCACCATAGTCTGATTTCCTAACACAAAACTAATGTCGGCAAACACACACGCACACAACACAGAAAAGTGAAATATAATTAATTTTTTAGATTTACAGTGATGCTGCAACCCTAACCTGAGCCATCTTGAATAATGATTTATATTTATAGCGTTTACACCTACATATGCCCCTGAGCTTACAAAAACCTTGAGAACAGAGCATGGCAAGGCGGTGTCACACCATTCCCCTTTAAAAGTTAATCCCAGTGGTTAATATGCATGGCAGACATGCATGGATCAATCTCCTCTCGGGAAAAATATAGCAGTGTTAAAGTGCAGAACTGTTAAATATTTGCATAGTTTTGAAATGAACCAGTTGAGAAAAGTCTTTTTCTTCATCCCAAGGATATCCAAGTTTCCACAATTGTTCCTGGAGCAGCGATGGCTCTGTGTAAACTATTGTCAGTGCCGAGAGGGGGGAGCCCGGCAAAGCTCGCTCTGGACGCTCAACAAAACTAGACTTTTCCATCTGCTCGCCGCTTCCGTGCCCCCTCCACCCCCCGTATTGCCCAGGTGGCTCTGCCGCACGCACCACTGTCGCCCGGCCCCCAATGCCCGGGACCCGCTTTGGGGGGCCGGGGGCGGCCCGGGCAGGGCGGAGGGGACCCTGTCCCTGTCCCTGTCCCTGCCGAGCCCCGTGCCCGCACGGCGTGGCCCGGCCATCGGAGACCGGGTCCGCCCGCTCCGGGGTTGCCGGGGCAGGGCTTTTCTCCCCTCCCACCCCCGGCGGCTCCCGGCCGCCCTGCCGTGTGCGGGGCCGTGCCGCCGCTGTCACCCACCCCGGCCGGAGCGGGGAGCCGCCCTGGCCCGCGGCCAGCCCTCTCCTCCCCTGCCTCCCCCGGCCGGCCGCCCCGCAGAGCGGAATCCTCCTGCCTCCGTCCTGCAAGTCACAGGGCAGAGTAACTCTCGGCAGAGCCGTCAGCAGCCCGCGGCAGCATGTCCGGCACCAAATACGTGGACTCGGAGGTAGGAGCACGGGGCGTGGGGCGGGATGCTGCCCCGCGGCCGCGCACCTGCGGGGCTCGGGCCCCGAGCTCCCTGACCCGCCGGGGAGCGGGGCCGGCTCGGCGGCAGCAGGGCGGACAGAAGGGCGGACAGCCGGGCACCTGCGGGCACGGACGGCGGGCCCGGGGAGGGGGCTGCTGGCGGGAAAAGCGGTGTGTGGAGAGCGCGACAGCGAGAGCACCGGCATGGAGAGGGCACGGTGATGGCCCTGCATGAAGGGCACTACAGGGGGCCAGAATAGCGAGGACAGTACGGTGCGGACGCCGCGCTCAGGTCAGCGCACCGGGGGCGGTGGAGCGATGGCGGTATAGGGAGGGCGGTGTGGGGAGAGCGGTGTGGGGAGGGCGGTGGGGCGATGGCGGTGTGGGGAGGGCTGTGGGGAAAGCGGTGTGGGGAGGGCGGTGTGGGGAGGGCGCTGCGCGGGGAGCCCGGGGCGCTCCCTGCCGTGCCCGGGACACGCCAGCGCCCACCGCCCCGAGGGGCCGCTGGCTCCGCCCGGGGGCAGCGCCGCGGGGCCGGGGCCGCCTGGCGGCGGGAGCGGGAGCCGGCGCCGGGCACGGCGGGGTGTGGTGTGCGCCCCGGCCGCGGGTAAATAGCCGGGCGAGCCGGGTGTGCGCTCCGCAGCCTGGAGCCCGCTGCCCGCGGGACCGGGGCCGCCTCCCCCAGCCCGCCCTCCCGCTCGGCGCGGACCGGCCCTGCCCGGCCCAGCCCTGCCCTGCCCTCCCTCCCCTGCCCTGCCCTCCCCTCCCCTCCCCTCCCCTCCCCTGCCGCATCTGGGCTCTGCCCTCACGCCCGCGCTCCCTCCGCTTCCCGGCAGGGCTTTCTGTACACCGCGCCCGTCCGGGAGCAGGGCAACATCTACAAGCCCAACAACAAGATGATGGCAGATGAGCTGAGCGAAAAGGCAGTGCACGACGTGCACACCAAAGAGATCGACCTGGTCAACCGAGACCCCAAGCACCTCAACGACGACGTGGTTAAGGTGAGGGGCCGTGGCGGGGGGTGATACAAGTCCTGCAGGACACGCGGCGCTGTCACCGCGTCTGAGCCCTGCGAGCCTCGTCCCTCCACCTGCTGCAGGAGGGAGCGGGCCAGGGGCTGATCGGTTTGGTTTTTGGGTGTTTTTTTTAAAGAAAAGGCGGAGCGGGCAGGAGAGAGGCGGGAGCGGCCGGGGCAGCCCTGCGGAGCTCCTCGCTGCGGTGCGGAGGGGGCTGGCCCTGTCCCGGTCCCTGTCCCTGTCCTGTCCCTGTCCCGGGCTGTCCCCCGGGGCGCCCCGGGCCGGGCGCTGTGCCGCAGCCGGGCGGGGGTCCCCGCTCTGTGCCGCAGCCGGGCGGGGGTCCCCGCTCTGTGCCGCAGCCGGCTCTGCAGCCGGGACGTCCCGCCAGGGAGCGGGGGATGAGCTGCCTGACCTTGTGTAACACCGTCGGAAGGGTTTTCCTTCCCCGAGGCACGCACGGAGGCAGGGCGGGCGGGGAGATGTCACAAACCACATCGCCCTCCCGAAGGCTGCTGGGTGCAAAATCAGAGATTCTGATGGCGATTGGATTTGTGTCCTTGTTCTGTTTTGTTCTCTTTGGTGTTTTTCCTTCCTTCAAGAGATGATAAGCAAGCTAAGCAAAATCTGTGTCCTTGCCTAGGTTTTTTTTGTTTGGGTGTGTAGACCAGTTTGAGTGTTTTGACAAGTCAGGGTCGATGAAGATTTTTGCTTGAAGTCACTTTGGTCAGAAATATCACAGAGATAGGTTTTCTCGTAGAAAAAAAATATACAGACAGGTTTATACAATCCATGTGTGTTACGAAAGAGAGTGTTTGAGATCACTTAAAAAATCTTCGGCAAGAGTATGAGCAAAAGTCAGATTTGTATTAAGTGGCAAAGCACGACAAGTTCATTGGCAAGATTCATTCTACTACTTACAGGACAGCCAAGGCACAGCGAGGGAGAACAAGCAACAACAAAACCAAACAAAATCCAGGCAGTCAAAACAGACATGAACTGAGAACTATCTAGGGGTATGTGTGTGTGTGTGCTTAGGTGTGTGTGTGTGTGACAAAAGACAGTGCAGACAAGGATAAAAAGGCACAGGGCATAAAAGCTTAACAACACTCCAACTTAACAGTACTTGACTTATACCTTAAGCCTAACAAATTAACATAGGAAAAACACTTAACTTATACCTAACTTATAGCTCAAACTTTATTTATAATTTAACCTTAACAATTCACTGAAGAGCATTTAACCTAATTTACAACTTTGAAGTTACACTTAGCAACTCAGCAGAACACTTAGCTTATAACTTACGTTTAACAACTTAGCAAAAGAGCAATACTTAACAGCATTTAAGTAAGTTTATAACTATAAATTAACCTTACTCACAAGCCTAACTTACTTAGGTATCCAAGGTACTTAAACATCTAAGAAAGCGGTATTTCTCCCAGATTTGCTGTAGCATATGTGCAGGGGCAAGCACACAGACAGGAACCATCAGTGCAAGCAAGGTACCTGTGAAAAATTCCCCCCAGAGGTCAATGAAATACTTTTGCACCTCCAAATGGGCAGAGGATTGGGTCTTGAGGAGTGTGGGTGTTTGCCCAGATACTGCTTGTTTCGGTGCTCCTGCATCCATGAGGCTCTGAGAGACATCCCACTCAGAGGGAGGTTGCTGGTTGTAGCTTGCTGCAGTCTAGGAGAGCTCAAAGGGCCCCATTTTGGACTGCTGTTTATAGGGTTGCAAGAGAGTGGGCTTTAGTCATAACGGTGTTTCATCCTGGCCACAGTTTGGGTCAGCACTTTCTCTGAAAGTGTGAGAACAGGAATGTTGTGCCATTCAGGCAGGAGCAGTATTTTCCAAGACTGGTCATAAGGACAAGCAGTTCCTGGGAGCAGACAGTGTTTCTGATAAGCTCGAAAAGATCTGAGCTCAGGTGGTGTTTTCAAAGTCAAGGCCTAAACAAGTATTTCTCAGGTCACACTGCAGCCTGGAAAGAAGGAGAGGAATACACCACCGCAATGTGAAAATTGAGGATGCTGTCATCTGGGTTTGTCACACCCTTGGAGAAAGGGGAGCTGCCCGGTCATAGTGGGTGACTAAGCCACGATCTGGCTTGCTTAGTGGCCAGCAGTGTCAGAATGTGTGCAATTCACCATGTTTGTTGTAACGAAGATCTGTTAATGAAAAAGAAAAATACTGTATTGTTTCCAGAGAATCAAGAGGGTGAACTCTGGTTCCTGAATGTATATCTGTAAAATGATTCATGCTATGTGCAGACAGTTTAACAAGGTCATGAGTAAATTGAAATTCCAGACTTCAAAACAATTTGAAGGTGCTGAATATGACAAGCCATGGTCATATTTCTGGATCCATGCTAAGAATGATCCCTCACAGCAGCCTGTATCTTTAAGGAGCCATATAAAAATGAAAAGGCTTAAAATTGGTATTTGTTTAGAAAAAAATCATCTGTTTACCTAATGGTACAAAACTGCCTTTAAAATGAATGATTTTAAAAAGGAGAGAGAATTTTTTTTTCTTCTACCCATGGAGGAGCAGCTGAGTAGACAGGGAATGCCAGAGCTCATGAACAGCCCTGCATCACAGTTCATTGCGTATGTCAACAGGAGAAGTCCCCAGAGCAACCAGATCTTCTGAGGATGAGTCATAGCCCCCGAGCAAGTCAGAATCTTGGTGTCCACAAACCTAATCTAATGAAAGAAAGACCCTGATGGGAAAAGAATGAGACCACTGACAAAAAAAACCCCATAATGGCCTTAAAAGAGGCTGAAACCAGCAAAGCTATCCTGCCCTCTCTGCCTCCCACAGAGGCAAGTTTGTAACATCTTCTAAAAGAAAACTGGAGAATAATAAGCATAGGAATGGAAAAAACAAGCTTTTCAGTTTGTCCCTTTGAAATAATTGCGGACCAACACATTCACTGAAAAACAGTCAACAGCCAGAATACCAGTACTGCCTCTATGTCAGCAAGTAAGCTCCTGGTAGTGAACATAGTCACATCAAGACACAGGCATATACCAAAATGAATTTGATGTTAACCAGACAGGATCCATTTTATATCATAAAACCAGCAGTATTTGTACAAAATGGCATGGTAAATTAACATTTTCTGGTTTGTTACAAGAATAAATAAGAATAACTTTTATTTTAAGTATTTCATAGATAGTCCAACCTGCAGAGTAGAAAGAGGAATTTTGCCACAATTTGCATTTATATGGACCCTGTGTTCAGATTCAATCTATTAGACATAGCAATAAAATTCACACCCAGTACCTAGGGGACAGGCTTGGGTTGGGGTGAAAACATACAGATTCAGTTCCTGCCTTAGCCATCAGTCTGTAGTCCCCTTCTGACATGCATCTGCCATTCTTACTTTGGCTGTAGAACATCCAGGCAGAGTGTAAAACTGACTGAAGGAGACCCCAGTCTTAGGTACTGAAAGTCAAAAGGAAAAAAAAAGGTGTAAGACTCCTGTAATGCCAGAAGCATGGCTCAGGCTGAGCTCAGTTTTGTTTAGAGCCATTGCATTTTTCTAGATTCCGAACTTTCTGCTTTTTAAAATGCTATTTTATGCATTTCTTGCCACTTGACTATGAGGCACAACAGCATGGAAACTGGGGACAAATCAGTCAGCCATGAAATAGAAATGATTAGACAGAGAATGAGGAATCTGCTCTGTAAGCAGCTCTCTAAAAGGCCTCAGTGTTGTCTGTATTCAAATACTTCCCATAGCACATTTTAAAAATAACCTTCTCTTGTGAGAAGCAAGAGATGTTCCCTTGATTTGCAACACAGCTTCCCCTGCAGCAGATGTGTGGTGCAGGCAGCATTAGGGTTGGGATCCAGGCAAGGGGCAGAAACCCAGTCAAGATCCTTTTATGAAAACTAGACACAAAGAGCAGTTTTGCATCAAAGCTGTTGGTGACTTTGCTTATGGTTTTTCTTTGAATTAACTATGAAGTGGAAGCTTAGTGCTGGGAGGACTACAGAAAAATGGGACAAATGACAGGGTTTCTGTTAAGAGAGGGATGTGAGCACAAGGCCTTATGGAACCTGAGGTATGCAGACATGGAAGTGACAGCTCTGAACTGGAGGAAGCACAGTCTAGGAAAAATCACCAGAATTTCCTTTTTTTCCCCAATTTTTTCAGTAGAGACCAGAAAGGAAGGGTTTTCTTCCTCACACATCTGTCCTCATACATACATACATAGCAGGAGGATGTGCACTAGTGGTTCCACTCTTCCAGGCACTGGCTTTTGGTGGTGGCTAGTCAGGCAGGAGGTGAGGAGGGAATCAAGCAAGGGAGAAACAGCCTCTCTGCATGTGGGAGCTCTCCAGGAGTCATGCTGGTGATTATACACGTGGTTTGTCATAGTTTTATCTGTTTCATATGTCCTTCACTGGACAGTTCTTCTCTTGGACTTGTGTTCTGAGGCTTTATTTGTGATGACACACAACAAACAGGGTGAAAAGCTTACTGCTATTTTCTCTCATTCATTCCTCAATGGCTCAGGACTCACATGAAGGTGCCTGAAGTTCAGGCTTTGCTCTTCTTGTTTCCCAGCACAGTATTTGTGTTTTTCAGAGTACAGCTAAATTGCAGCCTTCGAGTTCTAGAGTTTAAACTTTCTCATCATGTCTGTGGTCAAGTCTGCACAGAGTTTAATGAATTTGGAAAACACAGAGGAGGAAGCCAGTTCTCTTACAGATTGCTCTTCTCACTAACTTCTTTGCTCCTCGCTGAGGATGGGGATGGACCTTGCAGCCAACCCTGCAAAGTCTAATCCTTTCAGACTAGCAAGGACCAAATGTGCAGTCACGCCTGCAGCCAGCTTACAGTTTTTTCCTACTGTGATGTGCCAGGAAGAAAGGCCTGTGCCTGGTCTACCATATAGAATGTATATATTATTTTGTTTTAAACAAGTGGTGTGTATCTGCTGTTTGTTGTACAGGAGTCCTTTTTGCTCTGGAAAAAAATCCAGTACTTGGCTAAAGATGTGAGGATGCAGAGCTTTTGTACCAGGTTTCAAAAAGTTACCTATTCAGGCCTTCCACTGAAAACTAGTGCAGTTGAGGGCAATTCAGCCTACTGCAAGGAAAAATCTGGAATTCTTGGTCAGATGTTGAAAAGTGCTCTAATACTCTTAGGTATTCATTAAGGGAAGAAAGTATTACTCAGGCATGTTTTTAAAGCTATTAACAATTTCTGCCTCGTAATAAAAAGATAGGGTTTTTCAAAAGCACTTTACATTTTATGTAATCTTTCTTGATTAAGGTCCCTCCCTGTTGTACTGAGCACGGTGTAAGATGCACAGAGAGATGATTGGTCAGAGCACTTCCCATCCCCACACCTGAGAACCTCCTGGAAGGAAGGTGTCGCCCCATGCTGTTTTTGAATGGGAGACCTAAGGTGGGCTGTCACTCAGATATGACAGTGTCAACCTAAGGAACGCAGTTCTGTACTTCAACATAGTAAAATGAGAGAAAAGCAGAGCTCAATCAGTGCTATTTCTGAAATAAGGAATTAAGTGAAATTTAATGCAGACTCTTTTTCTTTGTTTTTAGAAATTGTTAAAAGTCATGAGAATATAGATAAATGTTTTTAAGTTTAAAAACATCCGTATAAATAGATAGGTGCATGAATATATGTGTGTGTATGTGTTCTAATCCAAGCTTCTCACCTGGGCTGTTGCTACTGGCAGTGACCAAAGTGAGATGCCTCTGGAGGCAGATTCACATCACAGGACGGGAGAAGCAGTGCTCTCAGAGGGCATGTGTGTCTCAATTGATGAGACATCACACCTTACTTGTGCATAACAACAAATTAAATGAAGTGGTTCTGTAATGCCCTGTCCTATTAAGCTATGGGGTTTAGATTTAAAATGCAAGAAAATTCGAATTGTTTGACTTTGGCTCCCCACATTGATCCAATTCTGTTTCAGATATTTCTTCCAAGGCTAGTCTAGGAATATGAGATTAAAAACCTGAGTCATGAATGCCAGTTTATACAAGGTCTGAGCGAAGTTTTAAGAGTTCTGAAAAATAGATTTCTTGCACATTAATTAGGAGTTCTCAGACATGGTATTTCTGAATATCCATAAGATTATAGCTAATAATGACATCTGTTCTAATGAAAGCTTCTTTCTCAAAAAAAATGTGTTTGCATTTAAACTCATGGTACTATTAAAGCCTTACGCACAGCTTTCTTGCTTGGCATGGTGAACATGACTCATATCTCCATAGAAAAATGTGCATTTGATGGCCATGGGGACAGAGCAAATGATTCAGCATGGCTGTTTCTTTTGTTAGAATTTATTTGGACACTGTCTCAGATTCAAAAGAGACAAATACTTTTCAATTCTGATAACTTCAACAGAATTTAGATCATATGTTAGAAAATACTAAGAAAAATTTGAATTTATTGTAGAATTTTTAGATTGTGTGGTTAGAAACACTGTATTCTGTTGCATAGAGTATGAATATCTAAAATAAACAAACAAAAATACTGAAATACAGTACTCTAGGGGGGAAAAAGGGATGATTGTGTACAGTAGAATGGTCTGCCAGTGAGGTCCCTAGTGAGGAAATTTGATCTTGGTTATATTTTAGGCAGCAGAAAGAAGAAAATACAAATGAACTTTGGTGATTCTGCTAACACTTGTAATCTCTAGAAAACTGAAGACATATAGTTCTAAACTAAGATAAGTTTGTATTTCCCACAGCTGTCAAATACCCTTCTCATAGACAGCAGGATGAAGTCTATATCAGGAATTGATTTTCTAAGCTTTTTGATCCAAAACTACCATATTTCTTTTCTAGACAAATGGCAGTAATAAAACCCATCTTGGACTTTAAAAGGGTTGCTTATTTCGAATGTGAAAGAGAAATTTAATTTTGTTTGATTTATTAGGGAGGCAGGTTTTACCCCATTAGTCTTTTACTATTTTCTTGACACATCCCTTAGGAAAATGTCTTTTGATAGTTTCAAAAAAATTTTGAACTTTATGCAATATCATTCTTGTCAGAAATTATCAGATTAGCAGTCAAAAGAAAAAATAATTTCAGTGCCACTGTCCCCATTTTAATGAGCTCATGAATTGATAAAATATTATTTTATTCACAATATAGAAGCTGTGCTCTAGATGTTAGTGGGGCTGTACAAGGGTGGGGTTTCTTCCCAGTTAAACAAATAGGAACTGATAAATTCAACTTCATAGATAAGAAGTGAGAAGACATTCTCACAGCTGAAGGTGAAAGCATCACATTCTCTGTCCAAACTCCTGCTGTGCTGAATTTATATTTTGAGTTCCAAAAGACCTAAGAGAGTCACATAGACAGATTGCAACATTTCCTCTTTGAACTTTGAAATCCCTTCTTGGAATTCAAACAGATGCTACAAAAAGTTTTCCCTCAAGATCAGGGATCTATCTCTTGTAGAGCTAAGCCATAAAATCCTCAACTGTTTTATGAAGTCCAAGTTTGTGTATCATATAGAAAGGTTTGGGTTGGAAGAGACCTTAAAGATCATCCAGTTCCAGCCCCCTGCCATGGGCTGGGATGCCACCCACTAGATCAGGTTGCTCAAAGCCCTCTCAGCCTGGCCTTGAACACTTCCAGGGATGGGGCATCCACAGGTTCTCTGGGAAACCCATTCCAGTGCCTCTCTTAGGAACTTCTTCCTAACATCTAATCTAAACCTACTCTCTTTCAGTTTAAAGCCATTCCCTCTTGTCCTGTCACTACATGCCCTTTTAAAAAGTCCCTCTATAGTCCCTCTTATTTTCTGCTCTAAGACTCTTCTCCAGACTGAACAACCTCAAGTTCTCAGCCTGTCTTCACAGAGGGTGTGCTCCAGCCCTCTCATCATCTTTTTGCCTCTCTGGACTTCCAACAGGTCCATGTTCTTAACTTGGAGGCCCCAGAGCTGGACACTGTACTCCAGGCAGGGTCTCAGGAGAGCAGAGTGGGAGAATCACCTTTCTCAGCCTGCTTCTTTTGATGCATCCCAGGGTGCTCTCAGCTTTCTGGGCTGCAAGCCAGATCCTATTGAGCTGCTCCTCAGCCAACATCCCCAAGTCCTTTTCTGCAGGGCTGCTCTCAGTCTAGTTACCACCCAGCCTGTATTTGTGCTTGGGACTGCCCAGATCCACGTGTAGGACCTTTCACTTGGTCTTGTTGAACTTCATGAGATTCACAGGTGCCCAGCTCTCAAGCCTGTCAAGGCATCCCTTTTCTCCAGCATTTCAGCCTCACCACACAGCTTGGTGTCATCAAGCAAACTTGGACTCAATCCCATTGCTGTTCTCATGCAGTTTATGACAAGAGCAGAACAATAAAATATCTTGATTTTTTATGGGATACTAAAGAAATACCTTTTATTTAAGGATCAGTAACTTAAGCTCTTCCATAAGAAAGACAGCCTTCTAACAGTACAAATGCAGGGGCAAGATTTTTTTAAAGGAAAAGAGAGACAGCTGGGCATCACTGCACACTCACTGTCAGCAATGAGCATCGTTCAGGTAGAAATGAGGGGAAAAGGTGAAAACAAGTTACACAGATTTACAAAAAAGGATTGCAGCAGCTAACAGGAGTGTGTTTATTGATAGTACGCATAATCAAGAGTCTCCTCTCCTTAGGCTCCCTTTACAAAGTATAAAGAGAAAAAAGTAGTTTCCAGATCTAAAACAACCTCCAAAGGTCCCTGTCTCCCCATGCACTACTAAAGAGTCTGAGGTCACTACATTTCTACTTCTCATTAGTGCCTAAATTGAGGATTGATAAAGGTAAACCAAGTTCTAAAAAGTTATACTTAATGGCAATGTATTACCTGACTAGCATATAAGCATACAATAATAAATATAAATCTGTCGTATTTATATTTATTAAATATAACTTGAAATATAAAATTAGTTTACATTATATCTTTACTTTTATTAAGGTTTTTGGATTCAGCTTAACTCCAGGCACCACTGAAATAAAAGAAAAAAATTCCTGTTAATGTTTAGTGTAGTCAAAATTTCACGCTGGTGTTCATGTTCATAAATATACCTCTTTAAACATACAGACAGTCAGGCATGTGTCAATATACATAAATGTATAAGAGTTCTTTGCCGAAATAGCTGTATCAAACAAAGAACTGTGGAACATGAACCAAATAATAAAAACAAAGAAAACTTCTTAAGGGATTCTCTTTGGGAAAACTGCAATAACCTCCCAGCAGCCCAGTTTCCAGGGAGGAAAACAGTAATTTCATTTTCTGACTGCTTACTCTAACAACATCAAGACATTTGTCAAGGAACTAGCTAACATGGTATCCCCACCTGCACAGGAAGTTTTGCTGTGTTACAGAGTGCAGATCTTTCCTTGAAACTGCTTGTCTTTCCTTCTGCCAGCCTGTATTGGAACAGGACAGGCAAGAGCTTCAGGAAGAGATCTCTGGAGAACAGCTGGTTGCTACAGTGCTGACCCATTAGCATCACACACGTTTTTCTCACAAGTACTTCCCCGGATTTTGGTGGGTCTGCCCATCTGATGAAACAAAGACCATCAGCCGGGCATTTCTGGTATGTAATCAGCATGGGCAGGGAGCAGGAGATTGTTCTCTCAGTAACTAGAAGCAAATTTTTTTTCCTCTTTTCTATGATTTTCAGTTTGTAAAATGGTGATCTGCAATCACCCCCTTTTCTAAGTCATGGCATCATTTACACATTTTCATAACACATTTGAGTATTTGTTATGCATGCAGTAGGAGTCATTCCTGACCAGACTGGTTTTTTTTCTCTGGCTAGAAGAGTGCAGTCCTTCAATTCTACTTTCCAACATGAATATCCTTGTTTGTTAAAGCATTGTTTGCTTTTCTGGCATACTCTGTAGAACTCGGTAAAGATTCACAGTTTCCATTAAGAGATCTGCCAGCAGAACACTTCCTTGCCATATTGTGGAAAGCAGGCACAGGGAGACAGAAAAGGTAAAGCAAATTCATTGGTCAGTTTGTGCAAGTAACTGGGGTGCAACAGTTCTGCTTGCTTGTTTAGGCTTTCGTTGACTTTGGAAAAACCTTGTAATTTTTCTGCACTCAACAAGCCTTACACAACAGCTCTGGTCCTAACCATCTGCAGTCATGGCAATTTTTTTTTTTTTTTTTTTTTTTTTTTTTTTTTTTTTTTTTTTTGTTAAGGGAGCAACTGTTGTGCCTTGTGATCTGGCCAGTCCCCAGAAGAACAGTATGCTCTGAAGACAGGGTTTGAGGTTGACAGGCAAAGCCTAATCATGCTGCAGCCCAGGCTGGAGAGGCTCTTGGGGTTTCCTTGTTAGATGCTTGCTACCAATACGAAGATTCAAGCTGATTTCTTGTCTTGTGAGGGAATAGAGCACTGCTAGATGTTCACATTTTATAGTCACCCATGCTTCAGATCAAGGTTTGTATAAACACTGGAACAGAGCAAGTTTTTGCTTTAGTAAACACCTGAGATCACCTAACGTTTGCTGTTGAAACCTGATTAGTGAGGAAGTAGACCATCTAGGAATCATGAAGCTCTATGTGTTCAGGAACAAAGTACCAGCTTTCCTACATAACTACAGGTAAACATTTGCCAAATGGAGATAACACAGTGCTCCCAAAAGGGTGAATGAGTCTTCGGGAGGGAAGAGACAACAGCAACTTTTCTGTAAGTTCCAACAACTTTCCTGCAGATTCAGTAGAAAGAGTGTAAACTTTTTCATCATTTTCTGTTAAACTGTGGCAGCAGTCAGGACAGGCATCAGCATATGTGGTATTCCAAGGATCATTGAAATACATAAATGCTTAACTGGCATCACTGATTTAACAGGAAGGTTATGAGTTTATTGCTTTTTTTTCAGCTGCTGTGATGCCTTTCTTCTCCAGGCACTGTAACTGGGAATTTTTAAGTTCCAAATAGTGTGTGGAAGTACTAAGGTTATAGTAATGTCATATGTTCACACATTTTCTTATTTTTATTAATACACATCACAGCCTTCTCTAACATAAGAACAGTGTTGCATCTGTCCTTAACATCACCTCCCAAACATGACCCCTGCCATAGAAAGGCTTGTCATTTTGTGATATTTTATACATTTTCTTATGTTAAATACTTCTTTAAAGGACATTGAATGTATTTGGGCATTTTACAAATTGCCTTTATTACAACAGAAAAAAAAAAAACATATCTGCCTCATGTCTTGCAAGGACATGATTTAGTACAGTGAAACAATATTATACTTACTGTCTTGGCATCAGGGAAAACCTGTTTAAAAACAGCCCATGGTAGGCAGTAAAAACAGTTTCTACACTCTGGGCATAAAATATAAAGAAAACTAGCTTATGACTCTTTCTTGTATACATTCAGCCTAGACTTTAGTCCTGGTCTGGCAGAGCATGCAAGCATATTGACACCAGGGGGACAGTTCACATTTTTCATGTTGTGTGCAAATTTAAATGTTCTGCTTGACTGGACATATTAGTGATCAATCAACTGAGATATAGTAAGGTTCTAAGCCTCCTTTTACTGACTCCAAGAGATACTGAAAGCACAAAAAAATGTAGGCATTCTCAGCACGTGTTTGGGCTCCTCTGGAGTGGAGTAGGGGTGATGCGTGTCTGTAAACTGTATGCTGTGAGCACAGTGGCAGCATGCAGCTACCGCACACAAAGATATGAATCATGATAGTTACAATCACAGAAATGTAGGTCAAAGCCTAATGCTGGGGATCTTCGTATTTTATTTTTTTTCCTGACAGACCAAGCTTAGTAGTTTTTTCTATGTAATGAGTATTATAAACCTCAAATAACAAACTTTTGAGAAGCACAACTGGTAAGTAGGTGATTTGAGCCCAGCATTTAATATACCTTTCCGGCTGGCCAGCTTCTGATACATGGGGAATTGAAGTGACCAGGTCAGCAGGTCAACTAAGTTCATAGATGTGGCATATATTATTGAGTCAGATGATAACTTCACACTGTTGAGCTTTTTAAATTAATAGTTTTGATCTTTAAATAGACATTTTCCCTCTCTTGTAAATAAATCTTGTAAATAAATCCCATACCATTTCCCTTTCTTGTAAATAAATCTATTTTAGAATCAAAGCAGGTTCCTCAGTTTCTTGATAGAAGTTTAATAAACATGTGCAGAGCAAAAGAAGCTGCATTAATTCTCATAGCAGAATCAGACAAAGGCTTCAAGCAATGTAAAAACTGGCTTTACCAAACTGAATAGTAGGAAACAAAGAATAGCTGAAGTCAGGAAGTGCATTGTAGACATGGAACAGGAGTTGATAGTGTTTAATAGTTTAATCTGAAACAGAAGGCTAGAGCAAGTTATTAGCATCCTTTAGAGGGTCAAACCAAATTTCCTGTACTTCTCTCCTGTAGCAAATGAACATGCATGTATTTTCACTAGTTTTGCAACTGCCTCAGTGTGATTTCACAGCACGTCCTGGCAGCTCTGGAGGAACAAACTACACAAGGAACATGCATGCAATCTGCTAAACAAGACCTGTGCACAACCTAATAAAGCCTTTATGTAGATAAAATGAGAGTCCACAGATCTACATGCACATGATGCTTTGACAAAAGTGACCTTGAGAACAATACCTTAAAGATGTCTTATACTTGCAAGACAGTTAGATTCCTTACCAGAAATGACAGTGTCTCTCTTCATAGGATCATAGTTATGTGCATTTCTCTTTCTCCTGTCAGTTCTATTTTTACTTTGCTTATTTCAGTTGGACACCTTTTATCAGTCTGATGACACTCACTGTCAGTGAGTGCTACTGCACTAAAAACCAGAGGAGAGTAGTAGGAGGGACTGAGGAGGGACTGAGTAATCTGAGTGATGTAAATGCAATCCATAGCAAGGCAAAATGCATCCAGTCACCTGTTCCTCCTGTGAACACAGGAGGAGAACTGATCCCTACAAGTTAAATTCAGGATATCCTTCGTGGGAGTGGTTTAGTGCAGGAAGAATCTGAGTGATATCTCAGTTCCTGCAGCATAAGGACTTATCTGTCCTGCTTGAAGAGTGAAATAAATAGTGTTTCCCAGGCAGTGTCTGTTAGCACATGACTAGAAGAGCCCAGATTACCTCAACTCCTTGCCTGTCATTATTTAGACACTGCTGCAGTTAAGTCTGGTTTGGGACAGTCCACAGATGTTCACGTGCCAGGTGTAACTGGACTTTCTTGGCATGTACCTAATGTTCTTATGTTTCATAATGTTCTTATGGCTTTTGGGAAGATAAAAGCTTCATTTTAACACTATATTCAGCTAAAAGTTTAAGTTTTCAGGTCATCTTTCTATCTTTTCACTCACAAGTTCCCTTACTCAAAGTGGAGTAATGTGAAAAAAAATTTGAGGAATAATGAAATGAGCAAAGGTATCTGACATCAGCTATCATTCCTACAGGGCCATCTCTTCTACTTCAGTGCACTGGTAGAAACATTCTGAGAGCTGTTGAAATTGCTCCAAGAAACTAACCTCTTGATAATTACTGGTGTCATGAACACATTGCTGTTATCTCACAGACAGATTTATTCCTGAGTACTTTTAGGACAACTGTGTATGACTTGAGCTGGGAAATCCTGACCAAAGATATATCACAAATGTTCTAATATTAGCATCATCTCCTGGAATGAGGACAGGGCTGTCCATCTGGAAATGTTATATGGTATGATTCTTATGTCAGCTCCCCAGCTCTCCATGGACATTTTGTTGAACAAAACAGGCTAAAAATATTAGTTACTGAGAATCACAATTACAGAAAGTTCACTATTTGATTTGAAAACCAGCGAGTTATTGGCTTCCATTTTCCATTTCATTACAGTGAATTATTTTGAAAGTAATCGAATTATGGGCTAATCTTACTATATATTTTAAAAATTCTAGAAAATTCACGTTAAACTCTGGCTTCATTTTGCATGCCAGAGAAATGGATTTCTGATAAAAATAGATCTCACTTGGCTAAAAATAAAGATGCAACCATGAAAAGGCTGATGGAGCTTCCCTTTTCAGTTAGTTGAAATAATACAAGATGGACTCCACTACAACTGAGCTGAATAAGAAGCCTTTAGATATGACACTGACTAGCACTCAATGCTTTGAACCTCTGTGATGGCTGTGTTACCTTTGCCAAGGATTACAGCATTAGCTGGTGGGAAGCATGCAATAAATTGACAAAAGTTTTAGAATGAGAGGGCGATGCTGAACCATGTAGTCCTTAAGTAGTAATATTTTTTAAGAAGCAGCTTTCTTTTGCTGTCATCATCCTGGGTTTTGCCATCATTATGGATATTTTTATCTGATTTCAAGGAAGATGTTGATAATAAGACAGGAACCCCCATTCACTTTGAAAATGAGCTAGCACAAAATGTGGCTATAGTGAAAAGTTTGCTTTTGAATAGCTCCAGAAACAGATTGTATGCTTCCTTATGTATTCTAAAAAAGAAAATTTACTCTGCCAATGCAGAGTCTGCCATAGGTTTCTGTGGAGATGAAGTTTCAACTCAAATGCTACCTTTAAGTGTGATGGTGATGATGATATGAATATCCATACCAAAGAATGACTTTCAGATCACTAGAACCTAGTTCAGAGAAGCAGAAAAAAAGGTTTATAATTTGCATTACAGGATGTCTAGAGAGAAATACTGGCAGAGAGAGTAATGTGAATATGTTAATTAAGCCAGCCTAGTGTTAGACATTCAAGGTGTTGGATATCACAGATAATTCAGAGATTTCCTCTCAAGGACTTCCCAGCCATTCCAATACATTGCACCTAGACTGTACAGTTTTGCTTGTAATTATCTTTTTCATTTAAGAAGTTGGAAAGTCTAGTGGTTTTATAATATCTTTCTCTTTGTTAGTATTTTTTCCTCTGTTAGGAGGTGATGAAAATTTCAGCAGGAGAGAAGAATGACTTCTTTTCAATTTTTATGTATATTTTAGATTAAAATAAGTGATTGTGAGCCTTTTTTTAAAGTATAAGCAGTATTTACACTGAGTATATGTGTATTCACCTTCTTCCAGCATGCTAAGGTACAACTGCCTGAGTTTCTGAGGCTGCTGGCCCATGTCATACTTACCTTGCTCCTGTAAATCTTCACTTTTGGCAGCATTATTATCTCATTTTGGGATCCAGTCCCAGGAATGCAGTTTGGTTTTTTTTCTTTCATCTGACTTAAACAGCCATTTATTTCCTTGCAGAGGAATAGTCTTGTTATGGTCTCTTTCCTGTTGTTTGCAGTGCCTATACTATTAGTTGTGCTGACTAAATTAAATATCCTGTATTGTGGGTTATATCAAACACGTCTGTGTGACATAGAACTGAACCATCATTGCCATTCTGTTAATTTTCTTATAGAAATGTTATGACAATTAAGTTTCCTGAAAGCTCAGTATTTCAACAGAGAGTGCTAAAATATGCCTGTTGGAATGCACTGCTTCCTTAGGTGACTTTTTGAATGATTTATGAATAGTCAAAACTATGAAATACGATTTTATTCACCTGTTTTGTACCTTAAGTAGACCATAAGGGCACTGCATACCTTAGGGCTGTAGGAGATGAGGAAAATACATTCAGTTTTCTGGAGAACTCCATCTAGAAGTTAGATGCCTAATTTTGACCTAATCATTGAGGCTCCCTGGTAGTCACTGGGTAAAGATTACTGAAGATTCATGGGTTATAATAGGTTGAATTACGTGGGGATGTAGGAAGTATGTGCTTCGTATTTTCTTGCCAGGGGACCATGGCTCTCCAGGAAAGGTGTGTCTGGAATACACCCTTGATGCGAATGTCTGACTGACCTGATTTTGTGTTCTTTGCTGCAGATTGATTTTGAAGATGTGATTGCTGAGCCAGAGGGAACACACAGCTTTGATGGGATTTGGAAGGCCAGTTTTACCACCTTCACTGTAACAAAATACTGGTTTTATCGTTTACTCTCAGCAATCTTTGGTATTCCCATGGCTCTCATCTGGGGCATCTACTTTGCCATTTTGTCATTCCTGCACATCTGGGCAGTGGTGCCATGCATAAGGAGCTACCTGATTGAGATCCAGTGCATTAGCCGTGTCTATTCCATCTGCATCCACACGTTCTGCGACCCGCTCTTTGAGGCCATAGGCAAAGTGTTCAGCAGCATCCGAGCCACAGTGCGGAAAGAGATCTGAGGGACAATTCAAAGAGAGCCATCAGCCAAAGAAGGGGGTGAAGGTTTTGTGTTTTTTGGAGTGTTTTGGTGCCAGTTTTGTGTTTCCCAAAGCAACATAGAGCAACTGATGGTGGACTGGCCCAAAACAAAGAATCACTTGCTCAATTTCTTTTTCTACTGTTCATTCTTACTGGACTATTTGCCTTTTTATTTTTTTCTTTCTTTTGCCTTTTTTTCCCCCCTTTGGTCTGCATTTTAAACTAACCTTAAAGGGCTATTCTTCCATGCCAGCTGCATATTATTTTGCTGGCCGTTCAGTTCAGAGATTGAAGTGTTGTTGGATGCCTTTTTATCTTACCCTTCATTCCTTGTGAGATAAATCCACGGTGATACTGAAGAATGACAAAAATGCTTTCCAACACTATAAAGCCATTCATTTTATTGTGGCTAAAGAGTGCAGAGCTATCACAGCAGAATGAACGTGACCAGCTGGCAGGTTTTAGCAGAATGTTCTTTTTCAATTGGATTGTCAGTTGACTGCAGCTATTTACAGTCATGGTCAGATACTGTGCTGTATGAATAAATCAGTTAAGTAAACATATTACTGAACTAGCATATGTCCTGAAAATTTAACATTTTGTCAGGCTGGAGACATTGACGTGTAAAAGCTTTGGTCGGTGCCTTTCTGTCTCATTCTGTCTTGGAAGTTTGCATCCAGTCATTTCTCAACCTTTGCTAGGATTGCAGAAACAAGCTGCAGTTGAGAGGTAAAACTGGTCATTACAGAAATGTTTTCCTGACTGTGACTTATGACACATCCCTTAGTAAGCATTTAGGTGCTTATCTCATTGGCATCGGGGGTATTTTTGCAAAGTATTAATATAAATGCACATGGCAAGTATGCTTGCCATTATCAGAGATAATCCTGAGTTAAAAGAAAAATGAAGGAGTACCAAACAAGCCGCAGGAGAATAGGGAGGAGCTGCCCCTGAGAGAAACTTTTCTACAGCTTTCAAAACCTCCCTATCAGCAGAGGTCAGCCTGCCACTAGCACACAGATTGTTTTCAGGATGCTTTGCTGAGTCTAAATGTATCCATCACAAGAGATGCTTTAGAATCTTCACATTTGTGTGTTGCTTTGTTAATTTTTAGCTGAGCTGCCACATCCGGAAATCTTAAACAGAGGGTGTTGTGTGAAAGTACCATGTTGCAAAGTGGAAGGCCTCAGCAGCGGGGGCCTTTGCAACATGTTCTAATGCTGTGACCCGCAAGAGCTTTTTGCCCTCATGATAGTATTGTGTTCAGAGATGCTCTCTGCATCTTCATTGGTGTGTGTGAAGCATTTGTAAAAATAGTTGCAAGGCTAATCAGCTTTATTGTAAACCAAGCTGGGGTCTGAGCCTGCTCCAGCTGGAATCTCTAGCAAACGAGTTCTTGACCCGCAGGAGTGCAAAATTTGTCCCTTGGGATGAACATGGAGCTGTCTGGTACACCTACGGCTTTTTTTATTTAGCGCTGACATTTCACATATTGCTTTACCTAACTTGGAAGTGCCTTCCATTCTGTTTCTGCCAAAGCATTGAAAACTTTAGGAAATGCTGCATTTTTAAATGGGGGTGGGGGAGGGAAAAGGGGAAAGGGTGCACAAAAATTTACAAAGCTATTAACTACTATTTGCATTTAAAACAGACACTGGTATGGATATAGTTCTATGTTTTTCTATGTACATAATGAAGAGTGTACTATTATAGATTTTTTCAGTATTAAAAACAACTAAGATTGTAAACAAGAAATATTTTATCATTTTATGAGGAAAATCACTCTGAAGAAAACCTTCTTGATTTACCATATAAACTGTATATCCTGAAAGATGTCTGTTCACTTAGAGTTCTTAGTCTCTAATCCAAATACATTGCTGATCCAAACATTTACATTATTGTTATAAGCTTACAGATATAACTGACACCTTTTTTAAAAATTCTGCATGTACATTAAAGACTACAATAAAAAGATGCTTAAAGGTAGATCCTGTCTGACTTCTTTTTCCTTGAAAGTCATGTGTAAAAAATACATTAAAAATTGCATAAAGCTTCTTTGTCAGTCCAGTAGAAACAGGATTTTTCCTAATAAAAGCTCATTAGCCTTAGCATTTAATGTATGGAAATAGGGGAATGACAGCTTTTATTTAGTCGTGTATAGACGTAACTTGTGACAGAACAGTTCATTTCTATGGGTTTGTTGCACAATACCTGTCACACTGTTACACAAAAGCCCAACAAAACATGCTATTATGAATGGTCTGCAAATCTGTTAACTGTATTTTAATGTTCAAGTGGCAGATACCAAATAAATGTAGTCCATCATATGTTTTCCAATAGCAGAATGGTGTATTTAGCAGCACTTAATAGGCCAGTGGTAGCAAATAGTATGTTGAATTGGACTATCTAAGAAAATGCAAAATATTTTAAAAGTAAAAGGGAGGTTGTAATCTGAAAGAAAAGCAAATATACCTTTGGTATATAGCTTGCTTTTGCAAAGAGCCTGATCTATTTAAGCTTAACTGTTTATAATATCATGACTCCAAGACTCTTCATGAGAGAGACATGCAGATTGACACTATGATTGCACTGTCCCTGACACTTGCTGAACTGTGGTCACAGGGCTGTGCTGTGGCTGGATCTCATATCCATGCTCCTGCTATAACACTTAGGACCATAGCAAGATCCAGGTTTATCAAGTAGAGGATTAGACATTAGGTGTTGGACAGTAGCAGGGAATTTCTTGGCTTGGATGTAAATGTGGTGCAGACAGCCCCACTCTGCTAGGTAGAAGTCAGTTTCACAAAGTGCCTCAAGACTTGTGCATTCAGGTGGGCTCAGAATGGTTTTTCCTGTTACCAGAAAACTTTTGTGGCTGTCATTGGTCACTCTTCTCATCCACTGAGTCACCAGTTCTTAGATTTTGCCATGTAATTTAAACTGTGTTCTTGAGACAAAGTATGGGAGAGCTGGGCACTTCAAACAAGGTGGAGTACCCAAGTACTGAGAGCATGTGAACTGTCTGGCTGTTTGCTTGATCCATCTGAATTTGACTGAGAACTAAACACAGATTATGTTTTTTAAACGTACTTATTGAAATGAAGTTACAACAAAATACAAAGACAAACCTTAGGCTTTTAATAATGATGGAAAATTTCCATATCTGCTCCCAAGTTACCTTTTAACCCTCACTCAGGTCTAACTAGAGGGGTTCTATTTTCACTTGTTTGCTTTCATTGCCTGATGTCTGCTGCTTCCTTTTGCTTCCTTATATCCTGAGGACGAGGAAAGAAGCACAGAATAAATGTCTTTGCTATGATAGAACACCTTTGTTATCCTCATTTATGTCTTACAAACCTTGACTTTTTTGTTTCATGTCATGTCTGACACTGGGACACCGTGTGACACGGGTGTTTTATTTCTGTCTTGCTCCTTGCTGTAGAACTTTTAATTGTATAGTACAAATAGCATATCCTGTCTCCAAGATGCTTTTCTCTGTTAGGGGCTTCTGAAGGCACAGTTGTATAATGTACATTTGATAACTGTGAAAAAATAAATGCACAGTATTCTCACTAATTTTGTAACTTCTATTACTAAGCAGTGTATATATAAAAAGTAGCATGGACAGCAGGACTAGGGCAGTCATTGTCCCTCTGTACTCAGCACTGGTGAGGCCACACCTTGAGTGCTGTGCCCAGTTCTGGGTCCCTCATTTCATGAAAGACATGCAGGTGCTGGAGCATGTCCAGATAAGGGCCATGAAGCTGGTGAAGCACCTAGAGACTGAGTCCTGTGAGGAATAGGTGAGGGACCTGGGTTTGTTTACGCTGGAGAAAGGGAGGTTCAGGGGAAACCTTACCTCTCTCTGCAACTGCCATCAAAAAGAAGGTTGTAGCCAGGTGGGTTCAGCCTCTTCTGCCAGGCAACCAGAGACAGAAGAAGAGGAAATGGTCTCAAGCTACATTAGGGGAGGTTCAGGTTGGAAATCAGGAAGAATTTCTCCATTAAAAGTGTGGTCAAGCATTGGAACAAGCTGCCCAAGTAGGTGGTAGAGTCACCATCCTTGGAAGTGGTCAAGAGATGATGACGTGGCACTTAGTGCTATAGTTTGGTTGATGTGGTATTTGGTCAATGGCTGGACTCTGATTCTTGAGGTCTTCTCCAGCTTTATGATTGTGATTTTAAGGACAGCACAAGTAAGAAGACAGTGATTAAACTCATTACAAGCCTATGCCTTTTCTCATAGTCAGAGCACATTTTAGTGTTGATTCAAGACACAATCCACAGTGCCTAGGCTCAATTCTAGTAGGTGGTTTGCTTTTGTTCTGAGAACCTGAATTTCCTTGGCCCATTATTGTCATTAAAACTCACTGAAAGGGCATTCAGGTTACACATACATAGTGCACGGATGTATTAATGAGGTGTTAGTCTATTTGACCTTCTCCTGTAGGAGCTGGAGATGATCAATGCTCTCAGGGATACCTAAAAAGTGTTGGGAAATGATGTCTCTCTGAGGCTTGTAGTCACTCCTTGAGAGAGGAGATTTAAATTCCTTCACTGCCCTCCCAGGTGTAAACTTCAGCTTCTCACCACTCAGTTTGCTGACTACTATGGGTCCAATTTTTATAAGACTGATGGTGTGCTCTGGAGGAACTAACCAGACACCTGATGTGCTGTGATGGCTTCCCACAGGAGCCAGGTCACTCGCAGTAAAGATACTGCCTGAGCTGTGTGACACCATTGGTGATCTAAATCTTCAGATTTTCCCTTCTATCAAGTGGTTATCAGTGGTTATAAGAGAGGAATAAAGGCATTATGGTCTCCAGTTGTAGTACTTCTAGACCTAATTCTGTTTTTCAGTTTGAAACACAAGCAATATAGGCTGAAGGCTGTTCTGCAGACTGACAGAAGCTCTCAAGAGTTTTGTTGGCACCAAGGGAGCAACTCAGCTATAAGCCTGTCATAACTGTGACATCCTCAGTTGATCATATATCTGAACCTTTATCCAGGATGTGGATAAAGTGCATCTAGGCACTGATAGTCGTTTCCTGGCTATTTATTCTGAGCTAGAAAATACTTTACACCAAAGGATTCACTCAGAGTAATCTTAAAGGATGAAGGATTCTAGAGTTGTATAACTTTTTGGCAACTGTCAGAATATAGGCATTCATCTGGGACTATTAGTCATCAAAACATTCAGCCTGCTGATCTCCAGCAATCAAGGCTCCAGATGTAGCTTGCCCAGATGTACACGTAGCCAGAAACCCTACTGGCAGAAAATCCAAAGTGAAAAAACTGACATGAAAATGAACTAGTTGGTGCAATGAAAAAAAAAAAAATCTCATCAAAAGGAGCAGGTATATTCTATATAAAGAACAAGTGGATGAGAGATCTCAGATCTGCCTTTCATATTCAAGGAATGACGCAAAGCTGTGCACAGCAGACACACATCCATCTAAAAGGTATGGATGGAGATTTCTAAAAGAAAAAAAAGGAATGGGATGACTTTTGCTACCTTTTCCCAGTTCCTACGTCTAACTTTTTGCAGATAAATTCTAAACCAAAACAGAACCATACAGAAGAGCAAATATGAACAGTGCAGTAGCAGGCACCAAGAGGCAGCAATAACCAAGGCATTAATGTATCATTAGGATGTGCAAATGGAGGTGGAATCACAATAGGCCAGGTGGATCACCTGTGGCCAGGTAGATTTATGTTTAATGCACTGATTAGTAATATCAGAACTTACCTTGCATGCAAGTGTGTATGATCAGATTCCCATAACAGGAGCCTGGCTGGGCAGGCCTGGTGGCTGCTTTCCATCCTTGAGAAGGCATCAACTGGGAAGCAAGCTAGGGACCCTGAGCTGTCAGCAGCAGTCAGACTCATGTATGAAAACCCTCTGCATGCAATCCCAAAGCCCAATCCAAATGTGTTGATGGGCGATGCCTACTGTGTGTTTCCTGCAATAAGCATTTGCTGCCTTTCCAGACTACCCACTGAGACAGAAATCTTCTATTGTAGCCTAGATTTTTTGCAGGATCATAAATATCCCAAAATTAGGAACTGAAAACTGAATAGAGCATATGAGCTCTTGAAGGTTTAGACAAGTACTTTTGACATTTTTCATACTTTGCCAACTCCTGACTTTTAATATTCTGGCTTGTACAGTATTTTATCTCCTTATTTTGTGATTTATATACTCCCATTCAAATGGTACAGACATTTGTCAATTCAGCTGTTTTTACAAAAGCAGGTGTTCTTACTCTCTGTTGGCCAATGATTCAATGATTCAACTAGATTTGGAAGCAGCTAGAATTCTGCCAGTTTCATTTCATTTGTTCTGAAACAGTCTAAAGAAACCCATGAAATAAAGATGCTTCGAGACAAAAAACTGGAACATATTTTAGCAGGATTTTGGTCTGAACCTGAGTGTCTTTAGAATATAATCTCTATAGTTACAAAAATTCCTTTGTATATGTCTAACAAATATCCTTTGAAGGAGGCCACTGAAAATACAGATTTTTTTACTCCTCTCAGTTGCAGAATTGTCTTAGCAAATATCAGTATTCAGCAGAGAGAGGTTAAAGTCAGCACTGCCCAACTATTCAGTATAGTGGGGAAAGCCTTTCTGTTGCAGTTCTCAAAAAAACTTGGACTTCTCCATGTATCAGTTTACTCCTTCCTGGCTGAGAGACTAAAAAAATTTACAGTTGAAACTATGCTGGTGAATACTCATCCAAAATTAATTTTAAAAAACAAAACCACCAAACTTCATTGCAAGTTCAAACTCCAGTCTCTTGCAGTATGGATTATTGAGAAGTGAAACTCAAAGAAACTCCGTTGCATACAGCAACAAGAACTAGGCTAAAATGTAGAGGGATTCCTTTTAGCAATAGCAAAAGCCTTCAGTCTGAATCCACAGCATGAATTGTAGGAATGCTGAACCCTGACTCTCTTTATAGGCAAAATTTCTCATTTAGAATACTAAGCCTGTATAGACAAAAGAAAAAGTAAAACAAACCCAGGAAAAATTAACAAAGATCAATTAATCATATATTTGTATCAACAACAGTTAAAGGCTCTATCTTCATTTCTTTGCACTAAACATTTCACTTAGTTTCACAGCCATCACAACAACAGTATTTCCTTCAGCTATTGCCATTTTGTGACTACTGTCATTCCAGCTTGCCCTTCTCCCTATTTCACCATCAGTGTTACACCACGCCAACATCTGGGAATTCCTTCATTCTCACAGACGTGTTGCTGGCTGATAGGAATGCTCAGCCTTACCCCACTTGTTTCACAATATTATGCTGCTCTGTTCAGCATCTTCAACTCAAGGTATTTCTTTCTCTCCAAAGTCACCTCCATATTTGCTCATCACAATGTTGAATGAGGCCTACAATTTGCAAGAATCTCAAAAAATCTCTGTTCCATTTCTGTTCTAATCTCTGTTCTAGTCTGCCTCCATTTCAGCATGAGCTTCCAGCAGTTACACAGGTGATTCTGGATAGAAAGCTCATGCAAATAGAACCAATCAAGTAGGCTGGAAACAACCTCAAGGATCAAGGAGTCCAACCCTTGACCACACATCACCATATCAACCAAACCACTAAGTGCCACATTCATTCATTTCTTGAACTCTTCTACGGAGAGTGAATCCAGTTCCTTGGGCAGCCTGTTCCAATGCCTGACCACCTTTTTAAGGAAGAAAGTCCTCCTGATGTCAAACCAGAACCTCCCCAACCCAGTTTGAGGCCATTTCCTCTTACTCTGTTTCTGGTTGCCCGGGGGAAGAGGCTGATCCCAGCTGGTGACAGTCTCCTTTCAGGTGATTGTAGGGAGCAATAAGGTCTCTCCTTATTGAGGAAGAGCCTTCTCTTTTCCATGCTAAAGAACCCCAGCTCCTTCAGCTGTTCCTCGTGCAACTCACTCTCTAGACCCTTCAGCATCTCCGTTCCCCTTCTTTTCCGGCACCTCAGTATCTTTCTTGTGATAAGAGGCCCAGAGCTGAAGACTCACTCGAGGTGCTGCTCACCAGTGCCAAGTACAGGGGTAATAAAAGGACTCTATTCTTCTCCCTGTTCAATACTTCATAGGCTTCTCATAGGTGGACCTTGCATTCTTTTTTGTCTCCATTTACAAACACCAACTAGAAGCAAAAAGCCTTTATTTCTTTAAGGAAACCAGATAAAATGTGACTTAAAAAGTAACAGATAGTCATTTTATTGCTCTGTGTTGAGTTCTGGGTAATTCCAATCAGGTAATGGCTGTGTGATCAGATAATGATGTATTAGTTTCAGTTTATTCATTATATGGTGCTGCTTGCCATGGCTTCAAGAGTTACATCCAATGCAAATTTTAAACTGCTTCTCAAAACTAAGCTGTCCTTCTGGGTTAACAAACACTACTATTTATGAAAATCTGATTAAAAATAACACTTTTAGCTCATATGAATATAGAAACACCAGCTTGTCTGTCAACCAAGGATAGGTGGGTAGTTGAGGACCAGATGAGCAGTCATACTGAATGATTTTCATGGCACACACTATCAAATTTCATATGTATAAATGCCAAATGATTTTCTGAGGCAGAACATAAGTCCCTTAGGACCTTTACAGTCAGTGACTTAATTTTGCATAAAGAATATAACAGGTGCAAATACTTGGCATAAGGCATGTCTGAATATTTCTGAAGCCAGTTCAATAACCTTGGAGAGGGGAATGAAATGGAATAGTTCTCACAAAAGAAGCTGTTTGCTTCCAGAACAAATATTGGTACACATGACAGAAGTATAAACACTTTAATATTGCCCTGCAGCATTGTCTAGCCTATGTCTCTTCAAAGGGCTGGTTCTCATGCTAAAGAAATAAGATGCAGGAAATTTTTTTGCATAGCCAGATGTGAAATTAAACTTTGTGGTTCTCTAGTGTGTGGTATTTCTTGTGGAAATGAGCTTTCTTTATTTTATTAAAGTAAGATTAATTTATTTTTCATTTCTCCTAATGGTAACTATTTTGTAGTTAAACACAACAAAATGCAGAAAAGCATAAGTGTAATTTAAAATGTTTGGCTGAAAAAATTGTATAAGATACTCCTAGTTGAATGGTTTTAATCCATGCAGTCACCACAGCTATTGTAAAATATTATTGTATTGTTTCTAGCAGAAATATTGCAGCAAGCCATAAAGTCCCATAGAGTTTATACAGGGTAAATGTAATTCATCAGGTAACAAAATATCTCCTGAACAAATGGTAATCCAGCCTGACCATAATTCTGTCTTAATCAAGTCTGGTCTCATACAATTTCCTGGGAGAATTTATAAATTTGACACTATGTAAAAGCTTTTCTGAAAACAGGCCCAATTCACAGAAATCTTTGGTCATAGTGCTGTTACTATTCTGTGCTGAATTCTGAATCAATGTTGAAGGCGGAAAGTGGGACCAACACAGACATCAGCTCTCCACTGTGGGTGCATTGCAGTTTGCAGTTGGTGTCTCCAGGCAGCACAGAATAGCTTAGACAATGAAAGGAGAACATAGAAGTTCTTAATTTAAGGAAGTCAAAACTGAGCCCAGAGCCTAAGATCAAACCCCTTGCTACTCCCACACAAATCTATAAAGCACCTGGGGAGTGGTATGAGGGCCCCTGGGAGAGCTGATGGAAGGGAGCCAGTGCTTTGCTGAGAGCTCTGTCTCCAGGTCAGGGCAGTGCACAGCTGAGAGAGCCCAGTAACTTGTGTTCACTGTGCCCCTGCAGCCACACTTGTTGACCAGTTCCAATCAGGGGCTGAACATCCTCACTGGAACCTAAAAATGGCATTGTTGTGCTGATTAACCTCCATAATGAAATGTGGTATAATTTCAGATATATTTTTCTGACTTCCATGACATCAGAACCCTTCTGCTGTTGTATATAATTATAAAAAGGTCTCTCTGACTTCTCGTTGCTGAAAATACATGGGCTGTTTTGTTTTCAAAAAAACAACATATTCTTTCCCTCATGTTTGTCTATTTTTGGCAGGTCGTACCATGAAAACTGTGGTGAGTATTACAGCTGAAAGTTCAAGTAAGTCATAAGATTACACCCTCTAGCCTGAAGTTTGATAAAAGTATTGAGCTTTTAGCTTTCCTCCCAGGATTACTACAGGTTCTCTTTATGTAGTACTCCAAGCAGTTGAAATATGCTATTTATTTGTAACTGGTGCTGTCTAAGATCTTACTAGCAGTATCCACAGAGGGATATCTAACTATCCAGAAACCATCACAGCAGAGAGAAATACACAGCAGCAGAAAGGGAGTAGGCACTGAAATACACCATGCAGCAGAAGCCTGAGTAATGGGCAAAAAATGGGAGTGTAACCCTATGACCATATTTAGTTTCCACATGTGAGTCTTGGCTGGCTGAATCCTACCCCGAATGCCAGTGAGGCCTGAAAAGCTGGAAATCTTTTGCTCTGTGCATACAAGCAGAGTCATGACTCATGCAGAAGAGAAACAGTTTTCTTTTGTGAGAGGAACATTTTTCCTTATTGACCAGGGAGGCACCCTAAAATAGCTTTGCTTTCTGAGTGATTCTGTCAATTCACAGCAGCACTGTGGAGGTATGAAAATCAAGAAAAGCATTTACAGCTACACGAATTTGCAAATAAGAAGTGGAAATCTCTGTTTAAAGAAAGCCAAAATCACTATATAAGTCAACTCATTGAAGAATCAAAAGTGAATTAAATTGAGTGTAACTCGGACTGTTCAGTATATTTCAAATGTCAGACAAAGAAATTAAATTAAGGACCAAATAATAATAATGCAATATATTTTAAATGGTGTGCAATTTAATCTGAGTAGGGAGGTCGGTGTATAATTGCAGTTGCACTGGGCATGATTTCTGATGTGGTACATTTTCAGCATTAAAAGATGCATTAAGGTTCTGCAAATGATAGAGCTCTCTCTATCACAGAAGGATTATGTTTCTTGGAAAGGAAGGACTTCAGAGAATCACAGATTATGGGAATTTGTTTCCACCAAAGCTGTTGGAATTTTCCGAGTCACTCCAATGGAAAGTGAAGTAAGCCAATGAAAATCCACCCCATAGGGAGAGAGAATATCATTAAAAGGTGTTAGCAATCAGAGGGCAAGGCAAACAGGACTGATTTTAATGCTTGCTCTTTTTCTCTCATGATTTTCTCCAGTGACCCTCTTCTTCTTACATTTAGGAATGACATGACCCCTCACTTTACTAGATGAAATCAGCCCCTCACTCGTCTGTCCCCTGATCTCCCCAAGCCCGGCGCGTGGTCCCCCCGCTGTCTCCCCACTTCCCTCACGTCCGCAGCTCTCCCTGAAGTGGCCGCGGGAACCGCCCGGGCAGCAGGGCAAAGCCTTTCCCTGACAATACCCCCTCGGTTTTCCTTTAAATCCATGGCAACGCAGTGTTTTATTTTTGTGCGGAGGGAGGGGGAATTTCCACGCCTGCCGGGAGCGCCCCGCGCCGAGGCGGCTCCGCGGGCCGAGGCTGCCCCCTCCCGGCCCTGCCCGGCCCGACACTGCCCGGCCCGACACTGCCCTGCCCTGCCCGACACTGCCCGGCCCTGCCCGACACTGCCCGGCCCGACACTGCCCGGCCCGACACTGCCCGACACTGCCCGGCCCTGCCCGACACTGCCCGGCCCGACACTGCCCGGCCCGGCCCGACACTGCCCGGCCCGGCCCTGCCCTGCCCTGCCCGACCCGGCCCTGCCCGGCCCGACACTGCCCGGCCCTGCCCGGCCCGACACTGCCCGGCCCGACACTGCCCGGCCCGACACTGCCCGACACTGCCCGGCCCTGCCCTGCCCTGCCCGACCCTGCCCTGCCCGGCCCGGCCCGACACTGCCCGGCCCGACACTGCCCGACACTGCCCTGCCCGGCCCGGCACTGCCCGGCCCGACACTGCCCTGCCCGACACTGCCCGGCCCTGCCCGGCCCGACACTGCCCTGCCCGACACTGCCCGGCCCTGCCCGGGCGGGATCAGCGGCTCCTGCTGAACCCTGCCTGTATTTATCAAACACCCCGGTGTGCATCATCCAGCAGCACTGCTCCACTCTGCTGTCCGGGCTTCCGAGGTGGTAAGGAAGCATTTAAAGTTATCCATCGCTTTACAATATGTCTGAGATAAAAATGCTTCAGCGGCTACAGGAAAAATCCTGATGTCAGAAATCAATTCTAAATATGAGAAATCAAAATAAACAGACTATAATGTGTCAGCTTAAGGAGATGTCTCGGTAAAAGCACATTAAGTGAAGTTACTTCCATTTATATTTCATCTGATAAAATAAAGTTTATCAATCACTTTGTGGGTAGAAACATACCCTCTGCTTTAATTTTAATGGGATTGTTCCAAAATGTCATCTGTTACTGCACAGGTAGAGGGGAAAGTATTTGAAAAAAACCCCAACATAAGAAACACATGGACCTTTTGATGCAAGTCCTGAGGAGTGCCGTGAAGATAATCAGAGGGCTGGAGCACCTCTTCTATGAAGGCAGGCCAAGAGACTCTCAGATGTTCTGCCCTGGGAAGAGAAGGCTCCATGGAGCAGCCTTCCCGTACATGAAGGGGTCTACAAGAGCTGGAGAGGGATTTTTTACAAGGTCATGTAGCGACAGGACAAGGGGGAATGCTTTAAAGTGAAAGAGGAGAGGTTTACATCAGATATTAGGAAGAAATTCTTTACTGTGAGGGTGGTGAGACACTGAAACAGGTCACCCAGAGGGGTTGTGGATGTCCCATCCCTGGCAGTGTTCACTGGATGAGGCTTTGAGCAACCTTGTCTAATGGAAGTTATCACTACCCATAGCAGGGGAGTTGGAACTGTATTATCTTTAAGGTCCCTTATGACACAAGATATTCTGTGATTCTATGGAAAGACTCCCTTAAGGACAGCAAAAATGAATCGAGCAGTGTGAACCATGGATTGACTGAAATCAGTACCAGGCTTTCCTCACCAGAAAAGTGCAGCCAAAACAAAATAGGAAAGGCACAAATTTAGACAAGCAAGCCTCCCACCTGTTAAACACCTGTTAATCATTCACAGCAGAGAGATAAAGCTAGACCAAGACTGATAAAAAGCTTTTTTTTTTTTTTTTTTTTTTTTTTTTTTTTTTTTTTTTTTTTCCTACCTCTCTTTACTTGTTGGGATTGAACTGAACTAGAGGCTCCATAGATGCCAGGTAGTGCTGTAGTAAAGATAACACATCAGGTGCACCCTTTAATACTGTGCTGTGCTTCTAATTCTATAGGGGGTTAACCCTGGCTGGATGCCAGGTACCCACCAAAGCTTCTCTACCACTCCCCTCCTCTGCTAGACTGGAGAGAGAAAATACAACAAAAGGCTCCTGGGTCAGGAGAAGGACAGGGAGAGATCACTCATTACTGTCATAGGCAAACAAACTCAGCTTGGGGAAATTACCTGAATTTCTTACCAGTCAAATCAGAATATAAGAAATAAAACTAATTTTTAAAAGACATTCCTTCCACCTCTTTTCTGTTCTTGGGCACAACTTAATTCCTGAATTCTCTATCTCCTATCCCCAAGCAGCACAGGCAAATGGGGAATGAGAGCTGTGGTCAGGTCATCATATGTTGTCCCTGCAAGTCTTTCCTCCTCTGCTGAGAGGACTCCTCACACTGTTCCCTTTCTTCAGCATGGGCTCCTCTCTCCACAGGGCCACAGGTCCTGCCAGGAGCCTGCTACAGCACAGGATTGCCATGGAATCCTGTGGCGTAGATAAAACATATTTTCCAGGGGAGATAATAGTTTTACCTGTAACTGCTGTTTTTTGCCAGCATTTGAGATCCTTTAAGGAAACAAGAGTGTTCTGAAGAGCCTGGTCCTCTGCATCAGAAGCAGTGGTGCTGCTGGTGGGTCAGCTTAGGCACTCCCATGTTTGCTCTAGCTTTACAGGAAAAAGAGGCAGGAAAACACTAAGCCTGAGTAGTTGCTGGTTAACATCTGGCTGTTTCGTTCTCCTTCCAATATCACAAAACAGCCCTAGGCCTCAACTCACTGGCTGGGTTCAGTCAAGCAAGCAGATCCTCTGTTTTTAAAGCCACACTAGGCACCAGGAGCAGATTGGTGACTCTGGCACAATATCTATTAATAAATAAAAGCATCAGGCTTTGCATTTGAATAGGGCCTTTTCTTTGGCAGATCTCAAAGTAATTTCTAAACAAGGACAAGCATTATTATCTCCATCGTGGGGCTATGTTATATGACAAGCTCTCAGTTGGGAACTGGGCAAGAACTTGGCTCTTCAACAAGGAACAGCTGCTCCCCTTGGTTAAATGCCACACACCAGTAGTCCTGAAAGCTTTCAGATTCTGGCCAAGCACACAGAGCACTGAAGCCAGATGGGCAAGAGCAACTGCTGGAAGGCTGTTACCCAGTTACCCAGTCGATATTTGAGATAACTAAATCTTCACAGAAGACTTGTCCAGAATTCCAGACAAGCAGCACTAGTTTTTAATGCGACTCACCTATTTAGGTTTTTCTGCTCCCCTATAATCAGTTTTGAAATAGTCCTTACTTTTCCTTAGGCAGTGATCCAAACTGACCTGCTGACCTGCTGAAGACATACACTTTTTATTTGAAAATGTTCTATTAGGGAAAGTTTTAAACCCGTTTCCATTTTGTGGGTTTGCTACAGGCTTTAGAATGTTTCTGCAATGCTTGAAAACATGGTATCCTTGAAGAAAGACTACCCCACAGGTAGCCTGCTTCCCTTGCATGCTTCCTATGTAAACACCATCTATACACATCATAGATGATATTTTAGCCATTGGGTCATGTTATATGTTAAACCAAGAACTTATCACAATCCTTTTTGATACTTAGTTAAGATATCAAGTTGCCTTCTCTCCCAGATCCCTTTGCAAAATAAAAATAATGTGTATTTCCAGTTAATAGTTCATTAAATTACCTTGAGACTTACACATTAACTTGATCTTTTAGCTAGTAAGCCAGAGCAATGCAAACTATGACCTGCAGACCACGGCGCAGGGTTATATGAGCCTTTACATGAGCATCCATTAGCAAAGAGAAGAGCAGCTTCCCAGCACAGCGGCGGTTCGGAAGTTACACGTACACACAACAAAACCAGGCTCCTGCTGTTGGATACTGGCATTCGTTGTCTTTGACAGCTGCTCTGAACCAGATGGGAAGCAGCCATTCCAGTTCTGCTGTAAGCCACATCCCAACAGCAGCATCACTGCAGACTCCCAGGCTGGCATCTCAACTGAAAGGCAGCGTGGCAAGTGAGTGAAGAAGCCAAATCCCCCCTCCCCAGTGCCAGTGTCACCTCTCCAGGAAAAAACTGAGGCATATTTGATGTGGAGAGAAAATAAGCAGAAAGAAGTAGGCTTTTAGATGCTGTACTTGGAAAGATATGACCACATTTTTTCTGAGCACAGGGAATGTCTGGGTCCAGTGTTGACAATCTGGCAATGACTGAATGCTGTCGAGTTCACTCAGATGTGATAAACAGAAGTAAAAAAAAGTAACAAGTCATCACCAAAAGCAGTAGCATCCAACCCATGAGTCAAGCCCTCTTAGTGAGGCATGACAGCATTAAAGATAAGATATAGAAGAGAGAGCAGAGATACTGCTGACACTGAAGAACAGAAGAGAGAGAATTGTTAGGTTATGTTTCTTCACTTCGTTTTAAACTCTCAGGTCCAAATCTAAGAGCAAAAGAACATGCTGCTTGGTAGGAAGGAAATATAGTGCTATAGATCTCTGAGGACAGGGACACCGAGGAATCATGGGTCATGGGATGTTGGAGGAGGGGAGGAACAAAGAACATCATAAAAAGCTACAGCTATAACACATGCCTAACACCAATCAACCATTACTGCCCTGGAAAAAAGTAATAATCTGAAGCATTTCTACATTTATGATAGTAAAGCCAGTGAAATCCAATACAGCCTTATTAAAACAGTGGATTCAGCTCCACTCAAGGCCAGTGACATTCTAAAAAAAGAGATTAATAAATTCTCAGCCCTTTAAATTAGGTGTTGGCAGTTGTTTTTCCTCAAATTGTATTATTCTGAGACCCTGAACAGAGATAAGCTCTAAATGGATCACACATTAAAAAACCCACTTAAAAGGAGAGGTTTGGATCATAGAAGCCCACTTCTGTAAATTTTTATGTATACCAGCAACCTGATACTCATAAAAAACCTTTCTGTTCTATAAATAAATGTGCTTCCCTAGATCCATCAAATTACTGATTGTCTCAAGAGTATCAAAGCCAAAAAAGAGAAAGCTCATATCTTTCCTATTTGTTCAAATCTGAGTATGCTATTAGACTTCCAAGACCTTTTTGATGTTCCAGCTCCACTGCATAAGCAAAATCTCACAGTTTTGTTAAGTTCAAATTGGTGTCTGTTTTATGTTCTAATAGCTACAAAATGCAGCAGGTTTCACCTTGGATTTTTTATCTTACCTCAGTCCTCTGGGAGAAGCCATCCAAAATTGGGTATTAATTGATCATTGCCTGGATTGTACTGTTTTTACTCCGCATCTTCAAGTTTTTTGGGGATAACTACTATAGATTACATGTCTGGGTCACCAGTGCCGTAGTACTGATGATCTGTCTGACCAGCAGCTACAGTGTAATACAAACATTAGCTGTTGGTCTTGCCCTTCACTAAAATTCAGATGATTCCTACATTTGCAAGATAATCATTGTTCACCTGTGGGATGATACTCCAGCTCATAAATTCAAAGAGTATGGTTTTCATTGGCTTTGGGGTTAGTCTTGCATCCACAGTTCCTCTGCTGAAACTTCCCTCCAGGATCTATGCTATTAAATGCCTTTGCCATTTATAGGTTACATATTCTAGTCCACTCCCTTTAATGCCTTTCATCCAGTGTGGGTCATGTCTAGACTTGAAAAACCTGCTTGCAAGAAAAACTGTGGTCATGAAACATGTAAAGAGAAAAACTGACACATTCAGTTCAGCTAGTTTTGCTTTTCTGAAGTCCCAGGATTTACCTCATCAGATAAAGATGCAAGTAAAGCTCCCCTCCTACATACGCAATGCAAACTCCAGCAAGTTTCGATGGGCTACTACAAACTCCTGTCCCTAGGCAGTGGTCCTCTCACTGCTTTAGACATCTGTCATAGGATGGGTTGTCTACAGAGGGAGTCTATACATCTCTGTGTTTTTTTCACTGACTACAGAAGGAGCCGTGATGATGAGCTTGGCGTAGCCTGACTTTGCAATGGCTACCAGCAGGTGAGGTGGATCCACCCCCATTGGATACAGAGATGTCCTTTAGTGCAGCAGGAGCATAATGCTGCTCCCAATATGAGTAAATAGCTCAGTCAGGTGGACTACTTTTTTTCCCTTTCATAATGGTGGAGCATCATCCTGAAATAATTTCTGAAAATGGAAACCTAAAATAAATATTCTCCACTGGGAAGCAGTGCTGACTTCCTTATCTAATACATGATTAAATCATCAGGGTGCAGAGCAATATTAATATGCAGACAGAGATGTGCTGCTTGCAGAAGACCAAACCACAACATTGGCTCATCTTTGTGTCACACAGACAGGAACACGCTGCACATACATGAAGAGATGAATAGGGTAAGCTACTTGCATGCACACAGACCCACACACCATGCTTGTACAGGGATGAATGATATCACCCTCAATAAGCAAACCAACATACACAAAGTTAGCATGCAGCCCAGATGGGAATGAAGAAATAATAAAAACGGCAACTGCATACTCATACACACCAAAGACACATACATAAATAATAAGCTATAATAATCTCAAATGCTAATAAGTAAAAAAAAAAAAAAAAAAAACAAACAAAAAAAAAAAACAAAAACAAAAACAAAACCCAAAAAAACAACAACAACAAAAAAAAAACCAAAAACAAAACAAAAAAAAAACCTGTACACAGACACAGAAAATAGCCAGTGAAATTTTCTGTGCCCTGGTGACTGATGGGGTGACACTTTGGGTCCCAGCAGGTGGAATTATAGAGGAGGAATCAACAAATGGCATAGGAAAATGCACTTGTCAAAGGTATCGCTTTGATGTGTATAAGGCAAAATGAAATATGACAGCCATGCACTGACCGAAAACCTTGGGAGCCTTCTTCTGCCTCAGAAGCCATAAGAGCAAAAAGGGTGCTGGAATAGCAGCCCTGGCAGGGCAGAGGCCCAGAGCAACCTTCCCCAGGCTACAGCTGGGTCATGGGTCTTGTGACAGGTAGGAAAATTATTGCTTACACTGCTGGAACTGTCAGATACAGGGACTAGAGATATCATGCAGGGAAAAAAAATCAAAAAATCATTAGGCATGATATTACACCCCAGCTTCTGGGGCAGGTGCAGGTGTTAGGCTCCCCACTGCTGGGGAGAGCATGGCTCCTGTTGCACCAGGAGAGGAGGGGCAGTGGGCAATAAAAATAGGGGTGATAAAATCAGAAAACAAAGCTGTGCTTAACAAGCTATGCTGACAATTTACTTTCCTCTGGAAGATATGCACACAGGCTGCAGACCTGCTGTGCTCTCAAGAAGGATGCTTGCCCTGGGGTAGTGCTGCTGCAGTGAATGCAATGGGGTGCTGGGCAAGGGGTCCTCAAAGCTGTAGGAAAAGACCACTTTGTTCTGAGAGGATGAATGATCACAGTAAGCTGTGCTTGTGCAAAATTTTTGTACTCAAAGCTGAGGTGTAGAGAAAGTGCTGTGAACCAGTGTTAATTAAACCATTTAAAGTTCAGTTAACACTGGGACAGGTTGCCCAGGGAAGTGATGGGTGTTCCATCCTGGGAGACATTCAAGGTCAGGTTGAACCTGGAGATGTCCCTTCTCAGGGTTAGACCAGACGACCTTGGACAGTCCCTTTCAAATCTAAGTATGCTGTGATTCATATGGAAAAACAATTGCAACTCACAAAATAACCATGGATGAGGTTTCTAGGCCCAGAATACAGAAGACTTAAGGAGATTTGTCAAGGAAAAGTGACAGATGTTTGTGGAGAAAAAAGCAATAGAGAAGTAATATTTTCCACATCAATAATAAAGGACTTACACTCGGTACTTTTACCTGAGCCGATCAATGAAGGTTACAAATGTTATGGATAAAGCAATATATTCACTGTTCAAAATGCCAAGAGTTTAGGCAGAGAGCCAGGTTTAATAAAAAATGAAATAGAAGCCGTGGTTTGACTAAATCATTCTTTTGAATTTCTAGACAACATTATAAAGTGTTAGCGGCTGCGGTGAAGAGCACTTTGAGGGCATGATTCATGGCTGTTTTACTCCAGTTGTACACTGGCTGAACACCCCTGGACTCAGTAAGCACCCTAGTGAATCAGATATGAAAGCTGTCAAGAGAAAGGAAATAGAGAATGCAATGATCTTTATCACTAATCTGGTTATTATTATCATGGTACACTGATCCCAAAGTCGCAAGAAGGATCTTTGTGTCAGGCACATTGCTACCAGCCTTGAGCTCTGATTGTGACTTTTGTTTTCCTTGCTACTCTTCCTTAAGCTCCCAGGTGCTCAAGTCATATGATTAAATAAAAACTGTTGGCTTTGTGTTGTTATTTTTTAAAAGGGGCTTCCTGACCCTCACAAGGCTGCTGGAAGGACCTGAATAATAAAGTTCAGAAGTTCAAGACACAAATAAAAAGGAACTATATTTTTACTGTCACTGTTTTCAAATACTTCTGGTTTTAAGGTACTGTAATCCTGGAAGGTCTTGCAACATCATTTTGTAGAACCTGAAGCACTCATTTGGCATATGTGTGGTCCAGATTTAATATTTCAGAATTAGATATCACTTGTTAGACTCTGAAACAGTTAAAAGTTGAGAGAGAATGACCTAAATAAAGGTAGCAGAGGTCAGCATAGAAAATAACAAGACAAACCAGTAGCAAAGATCTACCTTGAAGTTTTAAAATCTCACTTTGCAGGATTTATTGTTGAGGCCATTAACTGCTGTGCCCAACTACAAAAACTAACGAGACCATTAAGGGGAAAATTAATGAAAGGCAGAGACAATTTCTTTTGTAACTTACTGCTTGTAACTAGATTGTTAAATTGTTAGCATTGCTATTTAGTACACATTTACTGGATTTAGGTAACCACATTGACAGAATTTTAGAGGTATTAACACAAGGTAATGGAGGGATCTGCTAGTTAGCACAGCAGAGAACTCAGTCTGCTAGGGAGAAATAAGAGCCTGATTCCTTTGATAAGAGCTGCACTAAAGGCCATGATTCCCATGTTGAAAGAAATCATAGGAAAAAATCTAGATAAACAAATTCAGATTAGTGAGCTATGAACAGACAGTTTGGGATGTTATGTTGTTTGTTGTTAAGTGTAAAACACATTTGACAAATAGTTGTCATCAGCACTGATTCATGATGCAGCCTCCAGCTTGTGACCAGCCCTTTTGTTCATAGTGTCCTCACCTTCCCAAATATAGGATGTTCTGCAATATCAGAACTGAAACAGTTAAATGCGAATTGTAGCTTTCAGGATGGGTTCATGCTTAGAGGCTTTTCAATGATGTTGTCTGTAAGAGGTCTGCTTGAAACACCAGCAGTCTAGGGCCCTGAAGACTCTGCAGGTGCTTTGAGAGCCTGGTGATTCTAAGAATATTTGCAAAATAGGTGCCACAGAGAAAAAACACTTTCTGTTTTATTCATTTAATTCAGTTATGCAACCAGGGGTCTGTTCAGTGCAAACACTGTACACTCAGCTCACACATTTCTGGGTGTGTGTAAATTAGTATCAGTATTCTCACATGAGGCTAGATACCAGTTTTAATGTCTTTTTATGTATTTTTTTCAGATTAATTTTAAAGCCAGTCCTAAGCCCAAAGCTATGTCTGTAAGCTTCAGATAAGACTCATTTTGGACTTGCTGGCAGCAAAAAGTGGCATAGTAAGTAGTTCTGTGCTGGGTTTGCTCCTTTGTTAATTAGGAGTGGGATCTGGAAACATTACAGTGGAGCTTCCAAATCATCAGGTGTGTAATGACTCTTCAACTAAGCAAAAATGAGGGCTTAGGGTAATAAGATACAATCATCTCAGAAGAACTTAACACAGTATGTGGATGTTGAAGAGGGAAGGAGTGGGCATAGACCTGGGGCAAACTTCCTCTAGCACATCCAGGTGTGGCTGCTGGTTCAGAGCCTGCAGTTCAGGTGGCTGCTCACCAGTGTAGCCAGCAGTGTACAATAGCAGTGAGCGATGCTGGAAGCTGCACAGTCCCATATTCCCCCACACAGCTAAATCTACTGGTGCTATTCTGGTACAATGAGAGTACAATTTGTCGAGTTAAAACAAAATCTTGCCTGTATGACTCCAATTTTTGAAGAGCTGAGTTCCAAATTCTCCTTTCAATGACATAAAGGTATTATTAGTATCCTCTACAGTGTATTGGTAGAATAGCAATGAAATGGCCAGGCTCTGTCGAACACTGAGAAGACATCCTCTCTAGATCTTCTCTCCAGTGAGCTTTTTACTTTTGGTCCTTGAGCTGCAAAGATGAGATGTGACAGGAGCGGCTGTCACTTTTGGTTGACAGTGCTTTGTCAGGTCAGCAGCTTCCAGCTCACTGGGGAGCTCAGGCTCTGTGGGTGCCGTGGGCAAAGTCAAGGCCCTTCACTGTCTCATCCCATCTCTTCATTAGAGCAGGGTTCAATTGCTCTGGTGGATATTTTCCTGCATCTGGAGCAATGCCTGTGTACTCTTAAAGGTGCTTCCATTTCCTGGTGTCAGTGGGAACTGTGGACCTCCTGTACACAAAGGAAGCACATTTCCTTGCAACTGTGCCATGGCTGTGCTACGAAGATCAACAATGCGATCATAGTTTCTGGGACAGGCACATCATATTTTCAACTTCTGTTAAACACAATCCAATGTTGTTTTGCTGTTGATACAAGTGGCACACCTTCTAAACATGTTGGGCAAAATGGAAAACTTGCAAGATATGCATCTTTCAATAAGACTTGCAAAGGAACATTTTGCTTCTGTGTTTCATTAAAAAAATAAGCATTCAGAAAGTCATCTGTGTAGATGGGAAAAACCATATGTACTTTAGAGACAAGAGAAGGAAAAATTTTGAAAGGAAGGCCCACTCTGTAAGCTACTTATCACCTGTATCACCATAGCTGACTAGGAAGAAGTGGGTTGTTTGATCTTTAATATTCCAAAGTCTGTAAGTCTGTAGATTACCCTTATGTTCAGTTACTTTCTTCTGGTCATTGTAGTAGAAATTCACAGTCTTCAGTCTCTCCAAAATAATAATAAAAAAGGGCCAGCTCTGGCCCACATTTTTAAATTTAATGGAATTCAATAGGTCAGTAGCAAAGCACATAGACCCTTAGGACCTAAATAATTTTCATAAAGCAGCAAAATCCATGTTACTTACTACCTTCAGAACCCTCAAAAGCTATTTCAGGTTAACAGATAACAGATTTGAAAATCAAGTTGGATAAACTATAGCTTTTCAGCAGTGCTTCACATATAATAATGCCTGTCAAATAAAGTTTTCATTCTGGACTTTATTTGCTTGCTTCCAGTGCACATCAAGCATCTACAATTAAAGCTTTTTTTTTTTTTTTTTTTTTTTTTGTCTTTCAAGTATTTATACCCTGTGACTACATGGTAGCCCAGTAAATCCTGTTTATCTTTGTGAACACAAGATTTTTATTTTTTTTCCCCAAGCAATTATTGAAGGAAACATTACTGGGTAATCACAACATTCTTTCTGCCACACAATGTCATCTGCTACTTTGCTTATCATCTCCTTCCTCTTGCAAAAACTGATTATGTGAAGTTGAGAAAAATCCATGGTGAAGTGTTTTATTTACATGTGAAGAGGAGCCTTACAGCCTCTAAATCGGGTGCTTGCATTGACAGGCTGTCTTTCCTAGGCACCCTGCCAGGGGCAGAAGGACTCAACTGGAGGACAATGCTATGCACCCAAGTTGAAATGTCCTTCTGCACTGCTGTGTGTATTACCTACAACCAAAAAATATCTCCTTGAAAAAGTTATTTTTAAGAAGAGTGGTTCAAAATCAAATAGCCTAAAAATCAACAGCAGGATTCAGTATTTCAATTGCTATTGTATTTTTCCAGTTGGAAGCAGAGTTTCTAATAAATCAAGATATTCAGCTGCAACTTATTAATTTCATTGAATTGTAAATTAAAAATCTTATTGCAAACAAGTCTCTACAATGTTGAAATAATTCACTGTTATTATTTCAGCTTTTCTGTCTCATGTAACACTCATTCTCAAATGCTTCACTAGGACCAGTCAACTAAAAATCTATGAATTCCTACAGGGCAAGACTTCCCTTTTCTAGCCTGCTTTAGAGCTGGTTTTAAATATGTGTAGAATAGAAATCTTTGCACAGATCCCTTCTTTAAAGGCACTTCTTTAGGGAATCTTGTGTAAGCAACACTAACATCTATTAGGCAGTCCTAGGACTGCAAACAAATGAAAAAACAACCCTGGAAAACAATATATAGTATTTTTGTGTATTTATTAAGTTCTGGTTGCCATAATTCCACCAACTTTGAACAGAGCAGCCTTACATTTTATCTGAGCATATTCAGCCTGCACCTCATGCCCAGATTTGGAGGACTGAGCATTCCTCCACAGGACACTAAGCACTACCTTCAGGGATCATTTCCAAGAAAAGTTGAGAGTATCCTACAAAAAATATTTGAATCTGTCTGGAAGAGACCTCACCTTTAAATATGCAGATATAGGTCTTTGGAAAACTTAAGTAGTGTAGCAAATCTTTAAAATCTCCGTGACTCTGAAGTGGACAAACTCCAGGTCCTGTGTGTGTCTGTGCATTAGTAACTCTAGTGGCTTTTCCCTGCCTGGTGAGGGAGGTACCTCGTGGAGCTCAGCACCTGCCCTGCTGCTCCTGCCCTTCCACCTGTCCCAGAGCACAGGCTGCCTGGCGCCCCATGCTCCCACCCAGCCCGGGACATGGCTCCTGGAGAGGCCATGGCACATGAGGATAATGGCTGATGTTGAACACTCCTGGCCAAATCCTGTCTCATGCAGATGCACCTGACCCACTTCAGGAATCACTGGAAATAAGTGATAACCTTCTTAATTGAGGCTGAGGAGAGAAGAAAATGGCTGCTCACTCAGAAGTCAAATTGTTATGGGAAGCTACTGGCTGCCCTGTGCATGAAGATGGATAACAATCAGAGGCAAAGCTTTGTTGTAAAGAATTTAATTACAGAATCTCTGTCAGAATCAGAATTTTGATTGGTTTGTCAATGGAAAAAGTAATGTTACTGCTATAGAATTAATGTGGTTTTAATTAGAAATAATGCTTAAATTAAAAATTATGATACATTTCTTATTGTAAAGATGCCATGATGGTTATACTCTGTCAAAATATTTGTGTTTGTAAGTAAATAAATAATATTATGATAATACGTGTTTTTTACCTTTCATTACTAGATCTCATTAGTGTGACCCACTATGAATAGGATGATCTTAGATAAGTATTTGAAAGTGTTTATGAAACATTAATGAGTTCTGTCCACAACCCTTGGGGGGAATATGTGCTCTTATAACAATTTAACGGTTGGATAAACTAAGGCAGGTGGTTTATGCAAATTATTAGAGGTCAACACAGAAAAATAGCACCTCTTGCATCCTGAATGCTCTTATCCTCCATTAACAGTTTCTGCACTTTTTCTGTTTCTATTTATTTTATTTAATTACACTTTAAAAGACTCTTCTAAAAGGCTGCTGCCATAGCTGCAGGCAAGGTAGTATCTGGAAAAATACACAATACCCTGATTAAATATAAATACATTCAAACAGACAAAATATGTGGCAGGCATCATGATGCTGTAAGTCCATATTCAGAGCCACTGTAGATTGTACATAGGTTTTAAAAGGTGAATTATCTAGTGATAAAAAGAAAATTCAGTTCCACATCCACCTCCTTATTTCTTCCCATATTTCATCTTCTGTTGTTTGTATAAAAAAAAATCAATATATTAATGGAAAAGAATAGTCACCTGCACTTAAATGGGAGTGGGTTAGTGGTATTCTACTGCCCAATCTATTGCATCTGGAATCTGACTATATAGCAGAACCACAGGGCAGTTATACCATTTTGCTGTTGTATAACAATACAGATATGAAAGGCTTTTCAGATTTTTTTATTATTATTTTTTTAATAAATAGGAAGAGGCAGAGTGTGTGGATGCCTATGTATTTCCCTCACTCTGAGGAGCTCAGTAGAGTTCTGTCACTCATGGCAGGGGCTGCAGTGGGGGAATCACATGGGATCCACTGCTCCTCCTCGTTTTTCTGAGAGCATCCCTGTTTAATGGTTTGTAAAATCACCCTGACAGAAATTTAAAGTCTCTTCTGCTCTGTAAATGAAGTCATACTTTGAAGGCATTATTTAAGCTGACCTAACAAGCCATGTTGCTATCAGCTGTTTTGTAAAAGTGCTGAAGAGTCATTTGACAAGCAGGAGTGATGACATTTCTGAAAGACTGTCACAACATTAGTTTTTTAATACTGTACTGAAGTCAAAGACCCTTGCCTGTGTGGGGGAAAGTTTCTGTCACAGATCCAGCATATTAAACACTGAGCATTGGCTAGATTACTAACAGCTGAAAGTTAGAATTAATGAATGTCTTAAGCACTGACGTAGTAGTCTAGAAAGAAAATCTTGCTGATATTTTGTTGAATATTCAGTTGTAGATGCTAAGCCTGGAACATAACCAACAAGTGATTAAAGAGATAAATACTGTTCAGTTATAATCTCAGCAGTTATGTTTTCTGGTTATTTTTAAATTTACTTTAGGAGTAAAGATATATGTTGTGATTTTAAAACGCAGTTCAATTAAACCTAAATTGATTAATTTTAATGTTCATGAAGCTTTAGGTGGTTGTTTGGAAAAGATTAAATAAACATGTAAAATATCTAGAGATTTGCAATCACTGCAGTCCTCTTTTCTGGGAAGCAAAAAATCAACATTCATATCTATGTTGGACAGAAGAAGCTAATAAATGAAAACCATCTGAAAGGTTCATTTGCTCTCCAAACTGTGACTGCACAGCAACCAAGGCTTTGTATGCAGAAGATGCTATTGTCCTTTGGTAGATGGATACCTGCTTATTTCCTAGTCACAGTATGCATTTACTGCTCTTTACTCCATGTGGTTCTGCAGAACCATTATAGGCACTTCCAGAGATGCCCAAATGCCACACAACTGTCAGACAGGTGACACAGGCAAAATTCACACAGCTGATATGAGTCAGAGATAAGCAAACTTGACTTGCCCATGCAGATAAAACACCTCTAGGCCCTTAAAAAATAGCATCTCTGAGATTTGGCCACATCCCAAAAATTTGGCAACAGGGGAGCTAATGCTGCAGTTCAGGTGCTGACATTTTGGAGTAAAAGTGCCAGTTTGGTTACTTCCTCTCAGCCAATTCAAGTTCTTTGAATGAAAGGTAGATCTTACATGATATAGTCACGTTTAACAAAGGAAGCAAACTGACTGCATGATAGGTAAACATGTTTGCCTATCAGATTATCAATCAAAATTAATATTGTAGAAGAGCAGCCTCCAGAAATATCCTGAAGACATTGTTTTTCCTAGGCACAATGTAATTACAGAATACCATTATGAGAAAGACTGTTGTTGTATTAAAATTATCTTGGTAGCTGTAGATTTGCTACAGTAGCTTTATTAAAGCAATCAGAAAATAATATACCAAGTAATCTTGAAAGCTCATAGCCCTATTTGACTGTGACTTTCATCCCATTGACATCAAAGGAGTCAGTTGATGAATCGTGTTTGCTCCATTGGTCTCACAGGAGCAGGAGAGAGGGAGAAAAAAGACATAGGGTATCTTGGTACAGTAGTTTGTTTTGAGGATAATAATCAACTAATATGCCTAAATAACACCAATTTTCTGTGAATCCACTGTTCTTCAGTGCTTGGTATTTTTGAAAGAACACAAGAAGTCTTTAATTGGCCTGAAAGAGTGAAAATTTTTTGCTTGACTCCCAGTACCCAAAGAATAATTGTTTAGCTGCTGTGTGGTTAAAAAGGGGTCAGGAGAATGGACATACAAAGAATTGAACACAGGGAAGCTAGAAAATGAGAATATCTCACCAAGCAGGTCACTGACATGAAAAACACAAGTTTAATACAGCTCATAAATGCCAAAAGCATTTGAAATAAACTGTAAGGACAAGCAAGTAATTCTATTGTAGGTGGAAAACCATCAATTCTCACAAAGAAAGCAAACTTGACACTGAATATACCATAAACTAGTGGATTTATATCCATGGTTTGGATAGAGGGAAACTTCTCCCCAGTTTCATTTAGTGCTGCCAAACCTGTCTGAGGCACCCCATTGCAATAAGAAGAGAAAGAAAATTTTCAGAGATGTACTCAGGCAACTCAGAGACCCATGACATAGAGCACAAAAGCACTGGAAAGTCCCAATTGTGCAAAATGCAATGTGAGGGAACTGAAGAGACGGCTGAAACAGGGAGAGGAGAGTGTCTGAGAACATAACAACAAGACCTGCTGCAGCCATAGGACAGCCAAAACAAAAATCCAGGTTCTGGCTTAAAAAGACAATATATTTACTTTACAAAAGATCTAAGACCATATAGTAAAAATGAGAACTCAGACTAAAGTCTGAGTAAAAATGAGAAAACAGATGATATTCAAGAGGCTGTCATGCCAAACCTTAACAACCCAGTACCCAAGAAGTTTAAAAAACCTCACTCGTAAGACCTTCTGGTCCAAATACCTTGATAATCAACCTTCAATAATTTGAAAGCAGTTGTAGGTAATGTAGAATGCTCGGGATTTTTAGGTGCTACAGGTTTGTTATGCAGTTTGTTATGACCCTCAAGCACAGATGGTCAGCTATGTTTCCTGGTTTCCCTTGTGTTCAGTGCTTTGTGATAGTATATCTCAAGTGCAGCCATTTGCAATTTCATCAGACATATGTCTTATAAACCTTCCTCTGGTGCAGCACAGATCTGCTCTCTGGCAGAAACAGCATTATTCTTTAAAAAGAGAAAACAGTTAATGATATGCAAATTCTTTTTATCACAATGTTTCCTGATTAGTTTTCAGCTAAATTAAATTCTTGGTGAGAACTAGCCACTTAGCAGACAGTTTCATCTTTTTCAAAAAGCAGGTGTATTAGGTTTGCATGGGCAGGTTTTGGTAGCCAGGGATGTACTACAGGAATGGCTTCTTTGAGAAGCTTCCCCTCCATCTGACGAACCAAACACCAGCCAGCTCTAAGATGGACCCTCCACTGGTCAAGACTAAGTTCATCAGTGACAGTGGCAGCACCTCCAGGAACATGTATTTAAGAAGGAGAAAAAGAAATTCAGCAGCCAGAGAGAGGAGTGAGAATATGTGAGAGCACCAGCTGTGCAGACAGGTCAGTGAAGGAGGAGGGGGATGAGGTGCTCTGGGGCAGAGATCCACCTGCAGCCCACAGAAGGCCTCACCCCAGGGCAGGTTGATGCCTGTAGGAAGCTGTGATCCTGTGGGAAGCCCAGGTAGGAGCAGGCTCCTGGCAGAACCTCTGGCCATGTGCAGAGAGGAGACCAGGCTGAAGCAGGCTCCTGGCAGGATTTATGACCCTGTGGGGGACCCACACCGGAGCAGCCTGTTCCTGAAGGACTGCACCCCATGGAGGAGACCCACACTGGAGCAGTTCATAAAGAACTACAGGCTGTGGGAAAGGCTCACACTGGCTAAGTTCATGAAGCATTGTTTCCCATGGGAGGGACACAAATGAGAGCAGGGGAAGTGCATGAGGAGTCCTCTTCCTGAGGAGGAAGGAGCAGCAGAGATGTGTGATGAACTGACCACACCCTCTGTCCCCGTCCCCCTGCACCACTGGGGTGGGGAGGGAGAGAAAAGCAGGAGTGAATTTGAGTCCAGGAAGAGAGGGGTGGGGGAAAGGTTTTTTATAAGATTTGGATTTATTTCTCATTACCCTGCTCTGGCTTGCTTGGTGAAAAATTCAATTAATTTCCCAAAGTCAAGTCTGTTTTGTCCATGACAGTAATTGTTGAGTGATCTCTCCCTGTCCTTGCCTCAACCCATGAGCTTTTCATTGTATTTTCTCTCTTCTGTCCAGCTGAGGAAGGGAGTGATAAAGAGGCTGTAGTGAAAACCTGGCATCCAGCCAAGGCCAAACCTTCAAAACAGATTACCAGAAATCTAAATATCTATTTTTTTTTCCTAGCTTTTCATTTGGTTTTGGTTTTTTGTTGTTGTTGTTGTTGTTGTTGTCATTATGTTGGCTTTTTTTTTTTCTTTAAAAACCCAAAACATTTCAGGATTGTCCCTGTGGTAGTTCATGAAAGCTGTAGCTGTCTCCATTCCCCTCTGTTGCCCAGGTTTTCTGGATCAGATATCCTATGACAAGTCCTACAGCCGGGAACTCACACGGCAGGTCAAGGGAGGAGCAGTTTGTTTAAGAAGCCCCCACAGCTGAAGGCTTTGGAATATGAAGCACGCAGACTACTGCTCCCATGAGACGCTTGAGGTATCAAAACAAAACCATTTTCAGTTGAAAGCATGAGCTTCATTTTTCATCATAAAGCATAATTTTCATTAAGAAAAATAATTTCTGAGCAGCTACAAAAACAACAGTCAAGTGGCATACACAGTTCAATGGCTTATTAAAGCCAAAATGGGGAATTTGCATGTTATAAAATTGAGGCACAGCCAGGATATTCTTGGAAAAAAAAGAACCAGAAGACCTTTGCAAATTATTAACAGTCACAGATGCCAGTGAAAACACATTATCCAAAACCTGTTACCTCCAAAGTCCTGCACCTCCCTAAGACTCTTTGAAGGAAGTAATCAGGAAGAATTTGGAAAAATTTAGCAACTAATAAATGCCTACTTTTGCCAAAGTTAAGTAAAACTCTTCTGTTTTACCAACAAGTGAATGATTCAACATGTGTACCTCTTTCTCCATCTGTATTAAAATGGAATGGTCTTTCCTGTATTTGATTGCTGCTATTAATAGAAATACAAAATCTACAGACAAGATGCATACCAAGAAATGCCTCCAGCATTTTCAGCACAAACTGATGCAAATCCCCCAAGTGCATGTTCGACACCCACAGTGTGGCATGGCGAGCCCAGGTTCTTTCAGATTACTAAATAGCTCTTGTTCTCTCAATGTCAGGCAGCTGGCCTTGTTTACCACTGGGATTTATTGGCAGCTGTGAACTTGTAAAAGCTCTCAGAAAGTGGGCACTACCTTAGGGTCATATTGCAACATCTTAAGAAGTTTTCCCAGCAAAATGTTTTCTGCCCAATGGCTCTAACAATCAGGACCTTTCTTTTCTCTCAGTGGTTTTTTTTTTTTTTTTTTTTTTTTTTTTTTTTTTTTTTTTTTTTGTGCTCTCACAGAGTATGAGAGACCATGAAAGCAATGGCACAGCTGTGAAGAGCACCACCAGAAGGTGTGTGACCCTCAGCAGTGAGCTGGCACCCTACCCCAGTGCTGCCTTTGCAGAGAGGGGTGAAGGACAGGCAACTGCAATGGACAGGCAGACACAAGGCAGCTGCAGAGTTCATCCATAAATCCTACAACTGTCCTAGTGCTTCAACAGCCCTGGGATGAAGGAAGGCTGATTGAGGTAGATTAAGGAAAGGTTAGACAGTAAAGACAGTGGCTTGCCAAGAGTAGAAGAGCCCAATCTGAAAAAGAAAGCCTACAGTAGCTAGTCAAATCTATATAATAGATCAAAAATCTGCAGGGAAAATCCCCCATTAAGATTGCAGGGGAAGAGCTGCCTAAAAAGGGGGAATATCTGAGCCTTCCTACATTGTTCTTTGCCATAATCTTCATATTGCATTTTCTAGGCTCATATTAACTCTCTAGACGGCATTTTTTGTTCCGATTTTTTGGGTTTTGTTTTTGTTCTGTACTCAAAAAAAAGAAAAAGGAAAAAATAAAATGAGAAGAGGTGCAAAAAAAACCCCATTAGAATGATCAATGGTTCATTATAAGCTGTCTAGTGTTTCCTGACTAGCATTTTTAAGCAGAATTTAGAAAGAGATTTATGTAATTATAGTTTATAGTGCTTAGCCCTGTCTTTCTATATTCATTCTGCCTTGGACTCTAAAATATCTGTTAGAGTCAAACTCCTTTCCTAAAAACTTTAATCTTCACTGACTTACATTTCTAGTGTTTCTTCAAATAAAAGCAAGTACTGAAATACAATTGTTTATCTCCCAAAAGCAACATTTGAAAGTATATCTGCGCACTTTCCCTAAATCTGTTTTGTAAATTTTCAGTCCTTTAATTTAGTTATTTGCCCATGGATAGGAAAATCATCAAGCTGCAAGCCATGTATGAATTCATAAAATGGTATTTGGCCTCTGCTTATCCTGTGAAGACAGCCTTGCGGACAAGCACAAGGACATTAAACATCCTGTCATGATGTCCATCTATGGATAGGGCTTTCCATGAATATCCCTGCCTAACAGTTTCACTCAAAGCACCTGAGCTTAGGGCAACAAATAAATAAGTTCTGGCTGGAGCCTTCACACTCCTCTATTCAAGTCACCCAATTGAGAGCAGGTGCCATAACAGTGACCAGACCCAGACTTTCCTCCCCCAGTGCACACCAAGTACCTGTCAGAGCCCACAGCAAAGCACATACCAGCTCATAAACAACCCGGAGGCTGGGCTTGAGTAAGGACTTGACATTAAAATACCAGTTTAGACATGTCTACAGTGCTTCTTCTATACGTGGCTGCAGAACTCATCCATGCCAACAATTACAGGAGCAGAACTCTATAAAATTCTTTTATTTGTTAGTGTATATGAAAAATGTCAATCAGACACGGTAGAGAAAGGTATTACTTAGATGCATACTGTTGTTTGTATCTGCTGATGACAACAATAAAAAATACAACTCTTAGGTGAAATTGCTGACTCTCCAGTCTTTTGTTTTTAAAATATATTATTGATGTTGGTGTTAGATCTTGCCTGATTTACTTTCATTTGATCCAGGTCTCTACAGAAATCTGTTGCCTAGGTAACAAATGCTGTGCACCATAATAAGGCAAATTGCTGTTGAAATAAATAGTAATTAGGGCCCTGGTTTCAAAAGTATTATCTTTCTCTTTGTTTTAAAGTATCCTTGGGTACAGCGTTGATCACTGGCTTTGTTCACTTGGATCGTCTCCTTGCACAGCAGCCAGGGGAAGAGAGAGTGTCCACTCTTCTCTGCGTCCTCTACCTCTGCTCCCTGAGCAGCACTAAGTGTGTTTGTATGGATATTTTCAAATGCTATTTAATTTCTCAGGGGTACATCAATACAAAGTGCAAAATTCATGTCAGAAAGAGCAGGGTTTGATGTTATTCATGTTCAACATCTCCTACAAGGACTGCTTACATATGAGTGCCATCTCACAGTCTATTCCACACACCTGCAGAGTCCTGCCCTGACCTGGGGCCTTGCACACCCATTCATATCAATCAGGTGCTGGATTTGTTCAGCATACATTGCTCTTCATCTAATAGTTTGGTGATTCAGAAACAAGAATGAGCTTGAAGGAATCAATAACAATGTCATGCCTAACATTCCTGAATTTGTACTCATAAAGTATTTTAACTGGAAAAACAAATGTGGAAGGGAATAGTGATGGCTGCTTCCACTTACTACCTTATTCATCAGTTTTTGGAGTAGGGTGGTCTCAGCTCTCATTTGTAATTACCACCTGTAGGGAAGCTTCCCTGTGGGTGCCCTGAACCCACAGATCATAAGAGAGCATCAGCTGTGGGGAGTACTCATTCACCTGTGTCTGGGGATCCAAATCACAGTCAACTGCAGGCCACAGCTGTGACAAAGTTCCACACTTCACCTTTTCACAGAATAATCAGGTCCCAGAGCAAGGAAAACTACTGCTAGGCAGATATGTGAGGGACAAAATGCAATGAGAGCACTTGGGAGACTGTCACCCCATTGCACATGGGAGCCATCCACCAACACCTCTGTAGGAAAGGAGCAAACAGCCTACTACCCATGCTCAGGTTATCACTCCACATGACAGCTCCTCTGGGTGCACCCCATATTTCCCTCTGCAGGAAGTGGGATGCAAAAGACAAATTTATTCAGATGTAGAAGGCATCTGTCTGTAAAGAGTGACTGCAATTTCATCCCTAGGTATACTTTCCATTGACACCAGATTTACTGCATTGTAAACTGAACTAAATTGAACAAAAAATTGAAAATTGAAGTAAAAAAGCTAAATGATGGTCCTCCTGACCAGCAGACCTCTGGAGTGGTGGAACTGTTTTTAAATTGTTCTTCATCTTAATGATTTTCTTGTGATTTCCCTGGTGTGTCTACCTCTGTAATACCTTTGCTTACCAGAGCCTTCAGGCATTCTGCCTGATAAACTATCATAGGTCCCAATTCAATAATATTGATGTGGCAGCAGCTAGGGATGTGAGAGGATATGAATAACAGAAATGTTCAAAATACCACTTTACTCAGGAAAATTACTTCTTTCCCAAGAAGGCTTGGGGTGAAGGTGGGCTTGGTTTTGGACAGGAGGAGTAAGGCTGGTCCTCCTCTTGGTTTCACTTCACTTGTCAGAAGAAGTTGCAGCTTGTGGGGAACATCTGTATAATCACATCATCACATCAGGTTTTTGCATGGCTCAGTTTGGTCGAGGTTCTTCTTCAATGGAGTCAGGATTACATTGTGGGTATCCTTATACACCTGTTGCTGGTAAGGTTTGTATACCTTTTTTGAAATGCAATAGGGGCTGAAACATCAGCAGGCATTGTGGTGCAAGCTCTGGGACACTGCCCTGGCAATGGAAGTTTATTCAGGCTTTAAAAGCTCCATGCTGAGCATAAAATGTTTGGCAATGGAAAGTGAATTTTCACCTATTTTGGATGCTTTTTGAGACTTCAAAAAATGTGCAGAATATGGATTCATTGCCTCATTGAGAAAGAATAAGGGAGTGGTAAAGAATATGGGCCTGTCTTATTTAGAAATCCCTAAAACCACTTCAAAAGTCTGTGTGTGTGTATGTATATGTGTGTGTGTATACATGTATGTTACGGGGGGGGGGCAAGGAGGCAGAGGGAGTCAAAGTAACATAATGTGTTTTTTACAGAGTTTGACACACACAATCTATCTAATTATTGAGAATATTTAACATCACCTAACTCCAGATAAAAATCTCTTTCCCCTTCCCCCACCCCCTCCTTGCTGAAACTTAATACAGAGAGACTAATACGGCACAAAACCGTCTCATTGAGCTTTAAAATGTAAGACGACAATTCATGACCTTTGCCATTGATTGCCAGCCAAGTTACATACGGCTCAGGGGCTCAGTGGGCCACCATTTGTCACCGTGCTGACAGTGAAATACAGCTCAGCCTATTGTTCTGCAGAAGCACCCTCAGCCCAGGGAAGTTTGCATGATGTTGCCCTGTGTTCCCTAGGAGACCCTGCAGTGCTTCATTCCCTGGATAATCCAAGGGGTTTGGGACAAGTCACAGCCCTCAGGGCAATGAGAGAGCTATTCCTTGGAACACCTTTGGAAACGAGGGGTTACAGCGTTGCCAGCCTGGAAAGAGTGAACAAACATCATGCCTTGGGAAAGATCGTTATATCTTGGATGAAAAAAGAAAAAAAATTGCCTACCTCAACAACACTGTATTTCTACAGTAAGCTGCTGTTTGTGAATACTGTGTTCTGCAAACTGGGGGTTGCTGTTTCCTCTAATGCACGTTTCATTTAGGCAAAGAAACTGAATTAGACTGTTTACTTGGGTGTAGCTACTCTCCCACCATGCCGGCCAAATTTGCCTTGTAGGCTTAGCAAAACAGCTAAGGGTCAAGCAGGCTGTCAGACAGCTAATCTTTACAATTTGGTGCCCACAACTGCATGGGTACAATTGAGAGGCACTTTGCATTATGTGAAACACACATACAATCCAAGTAACTGAGCTGTGTGAAAAAGCTCTTTGCCTCCAATTACCACCTTCACAACAGGAACTAAGTTTTCCATCTGAATCCTGAAGTCTCAAATTAACACCTTTAAAACCTCCATTTAACACTAGAGATAGACACAAAAAATCTTCCTGCTTTCTACGTTTCTGCATATGAGTACCCCAGAACCATCTGCATCTTGGCAGCACTGAACTGTCTGAACCCACATCTTGCATTTAAATCCTAGTAGCACTGCTCCATACCTATCACCACAATAATTTGATGTTTGCCCATCCTTTGAGAGCTAACCTGGTAATCGAAATGCATTTAATCTTAAAAACCATGCTGTGCTGAAGATGTTGCTATTCTAATTAGTGTTCTAATTAAGTACCTATTTTGTACCTATTTGGGATGGCAGGGGTGCTTTCCTGTCAACAGAAGTAAAACTGCAAGAAAGCCATATGCAACCAGATCAATGGTCCAGTTCCATCAGTAATCTCCCCAGCAGCAGCAGCCTCTGACCTTCCAACTTTATCAACCAGACTGCTGGGTCATCTTCATAAAGGCAAACTCAGTTCTTCCCATCTGAGGATGCTTCTGATCACATGCATAAAGCATTCAGAGAAGTGAGAGACTGCCTCTCCTACAGCCTGCATAAAAGCTCAAAATGCTGCTCCTACGGTGATAAATATCTATTTGATGCCAAACCAAAGCAAAAGTGCAATAAGAAAATGGGCAGAAACACCTTGGAAATAGGAGATTTAATCCCATCCCACCAGGCAAGTGGAAAGATCTAAGTGTTGACCTACTCCCTCAGGTGAGCCCCTGGATTGCTAAACTCCCAAACAAAAAAAAAAGAAGGAAAGATCTCCACATTGGTTACAAGAAATGAGATGTTGGGACCCTAGCTCTTAGCATAGCCAACGGTTCCACACTTCCACACTACTGGACATGGTATTTTCCTATCTTCTAGCATCCTATGCTGCCACGTTGATCTCATATGTGATTCTATGTTTTAAAATGTAGCAGCACATAAGCTGTGGTAAAAGAATACAAATTTTTATTCTAAGAGCAAATATTTGTACTTCTGCTTCTAAGCACTATGGTATTTGACATTGTCCAAATTAAAGCTCCAAATGTTAATCTGAGGCTCTAGTTGGAGCACAATGAATACAAACCTCCTTCTTTGCTTGCTCAGTGACCTTAACCATTCTCACCAGAAAAATAACTTCTTCCCTAGGATGCCTCCATGATTTCTGGCTCATCACATAAGTATTTCTGTGACAAATCCAGTAGGAACTTGCTTGTCATGTGTAAAAATACTGACCGTTTCTCTTTCTTGTGTTTAGCTATACTTCATTTCAGAGTAAGGAAGAAGGGAGTTTGGTGGGGTTTTTTTATTCTGATCACTGATCTTTTACTGTGAAAAAACCCATAATTGTTAATTATGCTGGGTTTTGTTATTCATGCTGGTATTTTCAAACTCCAGAAGTTAGCTTAATTGGATTAGGCTTCCTAAGGGAGGATTCGAATAATTTAACAGCAGAGTTACAATCACAAGAATACAAGTAAAGGCTCTAGCATGTCAGATAGATAGGTCCTCTCAGACCAGTACTATATCTGATAACAAGCTTACTTCAGAGGCCTGTGGAAGGATGTTGGAACAGGGTCAGCACCTAGTAATACCCCTTCAGCCTCCAGCATTTTGCAGATGCTGAGCTTCAGTTTGCATATAATAAATAAACCTTGGCAGGTCTTTCCTTGGGCTTTTTAGAAAAGAAAAGTCTTGCTAAGACTGGAAAATACACTGAGGAAATGAGATAAATATCAGAGCTCTGCTAAAGTCAATAGATTTACATTTGAATAAAGCTGGTAGTAGAGACAAAAAATAAAGGTACATTTTAAAGCAAGCGATGGATAAGCAGAGGAAATCTTGACTGGAAACAACAGGAATATGCTCTGGTATTGTTTTATTCATCTTCAGGTTGACTCCCAGCTAGAGAATGTAAACTCCAAGTACTCTGTAATTTATCTTCACACTGTTGAACATCTGCACTTTTCCTTTATTTCAGCACATGTGGCATTGTTATAATCACATAAATAGTAATATCCACAGAAGTACAATTTGCAGTTACATTCAGTTTGAAATCAAACAACTACCTCTTGGATATGATGCACATCCTAATAAAAAAATACTGCCATTTATATACCTATACACACACACACACACACATATATATAAGGTAGGTAGAAATTATAGTAAAATAAGGCAAAGCATCTCAATGTGTGTAACCAACTGACTTCTGCCTCCCCTCTACACAGGGATGCACCAGCAGCATGCAACACCCTTAACAAAGTGTTCTGGCCTCTTCTGAAAAGGGAGGGTGATGGTCCTGCCATGTCCACACACCACCCCCTACTCCCAGAAAGCAGGGAAGCAGTGAGTGTGCATGGTTTGTAACCCAGTCTTGGGTGCATTGTAGAAGTTCAGAGGAGAAAGCAAGACTCCTGGTAGCCAGGGATGGGACAATCTGTGAAGTGTCCTCAGAGTACTGGCTAGGTCTTTGTCAAATACCATGCCAGAGGTCTGGAGGATTCTCTGCAGTCTGACTCCTCTTGATGATACAATTGTTTTCTTACCCTGTTTCTTGAGAATTCTATACAGCAGAGCTATAACCAGAAAAATGAAGGATCGCATTATGATGAATATGATAACAGGAAAGTGATGTGGTTTAGTGGTGTACTTAGTACTGCTGGGTTAATGAATGGTCAGACTCAATGATGTTGAAGGTCTTTTCCAACATAAATGATTCTGTATGGTTCTGTGTCACTGAAATGAATACAGGACGGAATTTTATTGTCCTCCTAAAACTCTTTGTATATGCATTTGATCAAGCTAGAAAAACATCCTGAGAAAGAAGAATATTTGAATTCTGAATGTCTTGGGAATGCTATAATCCTGGGATTTGCCTCCACTATATTCATTGTGAGTGTTTCCAGTCCTGAGAGGTGTTTCCAAGCTAGATTTCGCCTGTTTATGCTGAGTACTGACAACAGAGCTAAAGAGGCATGGACTATAACAGGTCAAAATACTTAATGTTCCTGGCAATCTTAAATTCATAAGGAAGCTTATTACAAGAAGGGCAATTCCTTATTGCCAAGAACACTGATAATTGTTTGGTGGAAAACATGAAGATGTTCAGTACTGGAACAATTCATCAACTGCAGTCTTCTGAAACCATTTCAAGAGTCTTAGCCCAGTTTCCATTGAACATATTCAGACCACATAAACATTGTTACACCTTGTACCTTCTCATATCTCTCTTGGCCAGTTCCAGAAGGGTTGTCCTTTTGCTAGGAGAAACTTCTCTCTCAGAGCACCTCAGTTTATTGGTGCAACAGTGTTTGGGAGAATGTAATTCTTCATTAAGATAAGTTCATACTTAGAGTGACATTGCTTCAGGGAGAAAAATTTAAAACAACCCCTCCCTGAATGAAAATTACAAATAACTAAAATTTCTAAACTTTCTATGCTATGACTGTCTGAAATAATTCATATTTCACATCCCATCTATCTTGAAGTAAAAAGAAAAATGCTTCAGTAAAAAGTAAGACAGAATAGGGAATCAGAAAAAGTCTTATCCATTAATTTAAATGCATCGTTACAGCTGAAACTTAATCATAATTTTAGCTGTACAAAAAGCCAAGAAATAATAATGACAGGGTAGATTATGTACCTATATAACATAAGAGGTTCTCTAGTCTTCACATTCAAAGCCAGACTACTTAAGCAGTCATCTAGCAAAATCCCTTCCCTTCACCAGGGAAAAATGGTGTATGTATATATGTGTATGTGAGTGTTTGGAGAACTAAGCATAAAGGGAATTTCAAATAACAAAATATTGTCTTGTTAATGTGCTGATGACAATCCCCTAGTCCCACGCTGTGATTTATAACACTCTCTGTGCAACAAAGTATTGTGGTAGTTTCTCCAGTTTACTTGAGTATTGCATTAACCAGTGTATTTCTATTTTGCAGTGCTGGGAGCAGCCAGCTTTGAGATGCAGGGCCACAGGAGAAGTTGGCCCCACATACACCATTTCCCATGTTGTGACACCTCACCTTGCAGCACAGCCATGCAGCCTCTAAGTGCCTCTGGCCAAAGCTGCTCCTTGACAGGTAAGGTGTGCTCCTGGGGGAAGGTAATGAAAATGGTGGGACCTTCTAAGGGTGCTGGTTTTGGCACCTCACTTCATCCTGCCTGTGAAGTCAGCCACACCAGAGCACAGGTCCATGCATGCACCCACAGAGCTGCTGGGAAGTAAACACATGCCAGTTCTGAAAAATGCCAGGGGAAAGCTGAAGCTGCACGACAACAGCGATATGAGCAATGTTTGATATCTGCTCTCGAGGGATTACTGCTGACTTAATCACTTCAATTAACACCTTTGTGGGCAGTACGTTTTTTAGGACTTTGAGTAATGACCATCCTTTCTCTCCTAGACTTTGCACTTTGAGCAAGAAGTGCAGTCACAAGCTGATTCCAGCTGCCTTGAGGAAAATAATGGGACCAATCAGGTTATCTGGCAGATTTCCCCTTGGGTTCCTTATTTGCTGTTCCTTTTATTTGCAAGTTTGTTTTCCATTTGAGTATCATTCCATGTGGCTCTCGGGATGGGATTCACCTAGCAAGAATGCTAAATTTCTGCTGAGAACATGTTAAAAAGTGGAGTCTGAAGAAGGCAGAATGGTTGCTCTCCAAAAGGCCCCATCTCTCTTCATTGACTACACAGAGGATTTAGCTAGTTTATATTACTCACCAAGCTTTTGCACTCTTTGAATTAGGTGAAGTAAATTTCATTTTCATCAATTACAGGAGCTTGAGCTATATGTTTTGAATTCTGAGGTGACGAGCTCTATGAACATCAGCTTATCAATAAAATTGGGAGGAGAGATCCAAGCCCTTGGTTTCTTCTGAGCCCTCTGTTCTGTTCAGAGGCGTTGGCCAGCAGCTTCTGTCATTATCCCAGGTTTTAATCTAAGCATGTACTGGGCAATGTTCTCACTAATAACTATTTCAACAAATACTAAGCACATAAAGGGTGGTAATAGCAGAATTTTCAGGAGGTTAGTAAAAATGTTTACCAGAATATCCTGTGAAACCACCGTGGTATAAACCAAAGCTCTTATTCAAATTTTAATCCTCAAGTCCACCTACACAAACCAACAAAATAAAAATTACCCTCCTTTGGAAGTACCTTGAGAGCAAGTAAATTATCCAGCTGAAGAGTGCAGTTAGACCTGTTTTGTTTTTCTTAACCTGGTATTTTGCAGTGAGGATGCTGACTAACTCAGTCAAAATCTGATAGTCTGCTACTATTTTCCCATAATTTCCCTTGAGGGATAAACAGATTTTTTTTTTCCAAATTGACTGGGAAAGCACAAGAATTAGAAACTTCACAGTCAAATGTAATAAATTTTAAAAACAATGATGAAACCACTGTGCACATGTGGGTGTACAGTTCACAACCAGCTTGAATTAATTTAGCTTCTGAGACCTGAGTGACCAACTCTCTGGCAAGCTTTGAACGAAAACAAACTCCAAAAGAAATTTGTACATTCTCAAAATCTGCAATATTATATTAGTTTTAAGAAAAAAATTATTAGTTTGGAAAATATTTGTTTTTATGGGGTTCTGGAACTGACATTAAGACATGGTGGAACTACACAAATGGTTTGAATGCACTAACAAGGATGGTGTTCAAGAAAAAGACTAAATTGATTAGGATTTGCCAGCTTGAAAATGTGACAAACTGGGGAAAAGAAATCAAAGTATTACAGAGAAAAAAATGCAGGGAAAATAATATTCAGTATTTCTTAAAATACAGGAAAAGAAAACAAATGAAATGACAAGTCAGAGAGGTTAAAATGTACAGGAGGAAGTGTTGAAGGGGTTTTTTCCACAAATCTTAATTAAATAGTGGAACTCATTGGCAGAGGACACTGAAGGCCGTATGTATGTGCAAGTACAAAAGATGACAGGAGAAGCAGATAAAAGAAATGTTCATCAAGAGCAATGAAACAAAACTCTGAAGAATCAGGAACTGGCTCAGGAAGACTTCTGGGTGCAGACTGTTGGAAATTGATTAGGAGAACAGGGAAAAATGTCTTTGTATGTTTGCCTCGTTCTTGTGCTTTTCCCCCAAACATATGTTGTGGGTGACTCAGAAGTTTGATGGATTTCTTGACTTCTCTCCTGGTCCAGTGTAGCAATTTTTTCTCTCTCCCTGGATCTCCTTCATTCCTATGACAACAAACACTTTCTAAAATTTCCCAGTGAAACTGTAGCCTCTAAGTGCATTTTGCCAAAGCTGGTGAATTTTATATGTCCCAGGTCCATTCTTCTAAAGCTATCTGTCAGGTCTTTCTCTCCACAAATTCTCCAACTTGGTTGTATTGAGAACTCTGATATATATTTCTTGATACAAGCTTTGGATATAAGGAGGCTTCCCCTTCATATGTGTTTTTTCTTAAACAAAACAAAACCATTTTTTAACAAATACAAAAAATGTATCTAGTGACATTCCTCCAATATCAAACAATCAAACTGCAGTAATGAGCATGCATTTTGCAAATAACAGGTACAGTGAAAGCAATTATTGAAATTAAACAGAAAACTCCTTTTAGCAATTTTAAAACCATATTCGATGGAATGCATTTTTAACTAGCCAGAAGTGTGAGAATGAGAAAGATGCAAGAGCTGAAGCCAGAACAATAAGTCAGTGTTCAGACTTAGAGATGAAGGAAGTATGAGCAACTTAAAAAGAAACTGAGAACTGGTAAATAGAGAAAATAATAAATGCAAATAAATCACAGCTGCAGAGGGAATTACAAAAAGTTAAATGTTTGATGATGTGAAATCTAAGTAGTTTAATTCTAAGTGTTAATTATTTCAAGTGCCTTTTGCAGCATGCTGAGTTTAGTGAAACAGTATGAATCACTGTCTAGCCTTAAATATGAACCATAATGGAGTTTATTTCAGTGATGGTGGTGAATGTTTTCTGATTTTTCTACTACAGCAGTCCTCAGACATTGTTTATTTTGGGGGTTTAAGGCCCTTTTCCTAGCTTTTGTACAGCACAATAACTCTTCTTTTATAAATGTGTTCATACCTGAGTTTAAATAGGCAGAAGTGCTATTTTTCATTCCCATAAGGGGAAGAGCTGCCTTGACACCAATATTGATATCACTGGTTATTACAGCTGCCAACAGTTTGGTCTCAAAATAGATCCATGCTGCAGCAATGTTTTACTGGAATTCTGCTTCAAATATTGGTTCCCACATGTATGGGATTTGGGTTCCTGGTGCTGTTCTTGTTAACTCAAAAAGCAAAGACATCTCTCTGAAGTTGCCATAAGATGGATTTTTTTTCTCATGCCTTGATTCATTAGGGAGTCACTGATGATGTGCTGAAGGAATGATTCAGAGCCTTCAGGAAAAAGAATCTGGCTTTTTTCACTTTTCCTTTATTTACTGGGTCCAGTAGAATAGAGGAATTCAGAGCACACATTCAGAAGAACACAACTTAATAGATTCCTCTGATGCATATACCCAGACTTTCTCAGAGGTGAATTATGAAATTCAGTTTATATCACAAGGAACAATTACATATGGAGAAGTTTTTCATTCCTTGTAATATCAGCCTTCAAGAATTTAAGAAGAACCAAATTCCAGGCATAATTTGCAATATCACTACATCTCAATCCAGCATTAACTTTTGTGGATGCTACAGAGGGAAAAACTGTCAAGTTTAGACTACTACAGTGCTTATGTGAGAATGCCTCCTAACTTTCAAACAGAAAGGAAGTCTTAGGAACTTATGGAGTTGTTTATATAAGCCATAGTAAGATCATGTCTATATCAATAGAAGTTTAAATAATACCAAAAATTCTGTGGTAAGAAATGAGCTATATTTTTGGCCATGAAGTGCAACTCACACTTATGCCACAATGTAAATAAGGATGATAAAATATGATCTAGACATTATCTCAGAATCCACGAGGTGGCAGTGTCATAGTTTTCTTAGTATTGCATGCTAAAACATTATTAATCTCTTTTTAAAAATGATATTTTATGATATCACATATCATTATAATATTTATCCCCTCAGGTTGAAAAATTTGGGGAGCTATTTGACACATTTCCTTCATTTCTAAAACCTGTCAAGAACAAATTATTTTCCTAAGAAAAGGCAGAAACTGTTGTATAAAGATATGGAGCTGGCTTCCTATGAGGCATCTGTCATGGTCTTCAGTGTTCAATGCTGGGGTGTCTACAGAAGCTTGTGAAGGATTCTGAACTCAGATGTGATCATAACCTGCCACCAGAACATCACATTCAAAAATCAGGCAGTCTTCCAAATCAACTTTCATTTAGAGTGGTTAAAAAAAAAAAAAAAAAAAAAAAAAAAAAAAAAGGCAATTTCTCCCTATTTCATTTTTATTTAGAAAACATTGACTTTGTTATTTAGCAAAAATATTATATGTTAGGTCTATTTTTGCTCATATCAGATATCTTTAACAAAAAGCTCCTTATCTGAAAAACACAAAATATGTCCCTATGTACATGTAAATATATCTGCATTATGTTTTTTAAAATAATAAGACTGCAGAACTGCTAAGAATATCTAAAGGGAGAAATACCTTTGTCCTATTCTACCCTTGCCCAGGAAACACCACATCCCTATTTTAAATGAAGGAAAAGGTCATGAAGGATTTCGCAAGTGGTTTCCTTTGAATTCCCTGGCTACTCCTGCCTTTGCACCCATTGGGAGGCTGTTGCAGGCCGGCTTGCCCAGTCCCAAGGGCTGGGGCTGTGGCCATCTCCCAGCTGCCGGCTCTGTGCCCAGTGGTGCCGGGTGGCCCGTGCCGAGTTCTGTCACTTTGAGAAGATTAATGTGATTGGACAGATCACATCCATCAGGATCCGTCAGATTCCCGGGAGGATGATTAATTAGTGTAATCTTATTTAAACTCAGTATGTCGATTTCAATCTTTTCTACATCCAATATGAGCTTTCCTCCCTTTTTCTAGTGAGCCGTTCAATAAACACCCAACCATGTGGGGCCATGAATACACAGAGCTGTTAGCAGCAGAGCTGGTGCTGGGATTTCCTAGCTGCTGGGATTTCTAGCTGCCTCTCAGAACAAGAGCTGCACAGTTGGCTAACTCAACCTGTCACCACCTTCCAAAACAACTGGTTAGCCTCTGTGGCAGTTCTAGTGCTCTTCTTAAAAATTCATGTCTGTGACTGTACCTCTTTCTTCCCTCCTGACCACTCCTCCATGTAATCTCCAACTCTCCACGACTCTGACTCTTACTCCCTTTCATTGTTCTCTCTCCTGGGATAATCTTGCCCACACAGAACATCTCAGCAGTGATCCCAGCTCTTTTGCCATTCCATACTAAGTTGCATGATGAAGACAACCACCTGGAGGTGCCCACTTACAGATGTCTATGCGTGAGCCGGCTACTCAGGTCACACACTGTGTGGAGGTGTAATTTACACCAGCAGCCAGGTCAGGAAACAGGCAGATATCTATAGTGAGTCCCAGCATACACAAGACACACTTTTTACCCTTCTACCTGACTCAATCTTTTATCTTCTCTGAACAACTTCCATCTCCAGCAGCTCAGGCCAAACCTGGCTAAGACAGAGCTTTCAGCCTTCCTCAAGGCTTTGTCACCTGTGTCCTGTAGCAAGACCAAGCATGCTGCCACCTCAGACCTACCTGCAGCTGTGCACACCTGGCCAGTCTCTAAATCACAGGCTCTCTCTGAGGGAGATCTCTGCAGCCTTTCAAAGCCATCTGTAGCCATTCAGAGCAGGGGCACCCAGCTCTGACACTGGGCAGGGGGATCAGGCAAAACCAGTTCTGAATCCCTTCAAAAAACGTGGAGGCAGCTTCCCATCCTAGGCAGAGGCATGCAAGGCTTATGCTCAAGCCGGTGAAAAATACATCAAGGTTTGATTAGGAAGTCTCTCACTGGAAACTCTCAGATTTAAATAGCACCCTGCTCCACACAAAGTAAAAGTTCATAGGCTATTGGAATTACCAGGATATGAATAGATAAGAAACTGAGTGTTCAATGACCCAAAATGTTTGCAATCTCTTTGTGTCCATTCAAGAACTATCTTCAAAACTACTGTGACAGAAGTAGATCAGGAGATCAGTCAGATCTGGTATCTCACTAGCCATATATTAAATGAAATTTAATTAAAACTGATAATTATCACAACTAGTGAAATTTTCCCTGTATATTTTGCTGCACTTTTGAACTTAACAAAAAAGACAGAATTCTACTATGGTCTAATACTACCTTTCATAATGAGAAAGAAAAAAAAAAAAAAAAAAAAAAAAAAAAAAAAAAAAAAAAAAAACAACACGGAAGTCCAGAGTTAAGAAATTTAGGATAAGTTTAGGAGCTGTGTAAGTGCATGTTTTTATCTGTGGATTTTGTTTGTTTTCTTTCCTCAAAAGCAAAATGGCCTGTTCCAAAATCTCTTGGACAACACTGGCGATAACTCAGCAAGGGTATTTCCATTGTATTTCCATAGTTGATCTAAATTAATTGGTTTTGAAAGTTCCATCTTTTGCATTTTCCTAGGTACTTCCCTCATAGTACATCAGGCAAAAAAACCTGGGTTCTTCTTCTCTGACTACGTGTCTATAACTGAGACCCAATAGAAAGATGTCCTACATTATGAATCAAGTGTATGAAGAAAAATAAAGTGATTCATATTTTAAATGCATCGATTCAAATTCTCAGAGGTTTTTCTCTCTGTTGCTGTTTACTATAAAAGGAGACCAGACCGAGATCCTTGGGCATCTGACAAGGCACATGAAGTGATCTGGGTCTTGCCTGGGTGAGAGGATGGCTGAGAGCCCACCTCTGACACAGAGGCCACCCCACAGTGAGGTGATGGGGCTGGAGATCATCTTTTCCTTCCTAGAAAGCAGCAGCCTTTCCTTTTTCTCTCCAGTCACACCTCCACCCCAGCCACTCCCCTGACATGTTTGGGTTGAGATTAAGCTTGTCTCCTGATTAATGCCAATAGGATGTGTGCAATGAGACACATCGCAGCCTTCTAAGATAATGTTAACAGTTATTACATCATAATTGTCATTAAAGAGCACTAACACATACCAGCAAAATGTTTGCAAGACATTTTAGCCCTCACAAAAGCATTAAAAGCTCCCTTAAGATGTAAAAGCTCTGTCTAGCTTGCACATTCAGAGGAAATTGAAAACCCCCAAGAAATGGCCATTCCCGCACTGCCCTCAGTACAACTTCTGAGAGTTTCTCAGCCCTGTTCTCTGTTCCTCTGGGGACTGGGAGGACAGGCTGAAGTGACCTGGATGCTTTGAAGAAGCCAGCTGACCTCACAAGCTAGCTTGACCAAGGTGACCCAGGTGACCTTCACATGGTGACCAGGATGCTCAAGGCAGATGATCTTTCTCCCTGTTTCTCATGAAATGGTTCCAGACAAAAATCATTAGATTTCACAAACAAGCAGCTATTTTCACAGCCAGATCAAACAATTAAATGACTAATGTATAGATTAACAACACAACAGTGGCAAAAGGAATATTTTCAGAATTAGCACCACAGCTCAGAGTCCCAGTTCCAAAGCTGTGATTTTATTTTCACATGAGTCTTACCTCTCTGACCTATTTAGGCATCAAAAAACCCATTTCCTTTAGGATTTTTGGACATTCAGAAAGATAATTCTACATTAGACCTACTTTCATCTCTCAGCTTCTCTAGAGGTTTCCTTCCTGTCTTAACTTAGTCAAGGCAGTGGTTTTCTCTGTTCCTCAGCCCCCCATCAGTAAAATGAAGCTAACAGTACTTCCCAATAGTGACTTGTGGGAAGAGTAAGACAGCAGGAGTTTGAGACATTCTTCAGTATGTTAGCATGGGAGACAGCAATAGGAGGGAACAGCCTATGTAAAAATGAAGAAAAGAAGGGCAAAAATCTTTCTAGTTTCTTAGTTGAGAGTAAAACTTTGGGAGCAAACATGGGAGTCAATCACAGCTGGATTTGTCCTGATGGTAATTGCAGCTTTTATACGATCATTTAAATTGTCTGTCAAATGAAAATATTTCTGTATAATGAGCATGCTATTAAAAATACCCCTGCCAAAGTGAGGGCAGACACTGTCACCATATCTATGAGGGACTGGCACAGATTCACAGCCACCACTGGGCCCGGTGAACACCAGAGCAGAACGCCTGAGCCTTCCGCAGCCCTCCACAGCAGGCTGGGCAGGTATTCAGAGTGAGTACCATGATTTAATTTGAAAAAAAAGAATCAACTTCTAGTCTCTCACTTCGGATGTACTCATTATACAGCTAAATCTCCCGAACTGGATAGGTTTTGTCCTACTGGTCCCCTCTTTCCTGCTACCCTCTTCTTGGTGGGGTGCTTTTGTTCCTTCTTAGAGATAAAATTAAATCTATGAAAGTGACCAAAATCAGTAAGGTGTTCTTACAAAACCCACATTTTAACTTTGAATTTTGCCTTTGTTAAAAATCTCTCAGCAGATAGAGGGAAGTGAAACATAAAATTACCAAGCTGAAGCTAATCCCTTTTGGTTTGGCTCAGTATTTCCTCTAAATTCCTTGTTTCGTTTGATTTGAAAATGTTCCCAAACTCAAAGTTAAACTTTAAGCTCACCTGAGTACTTGCTGGTATGTTTAAACATGCTTTCTCTCTGTATATTACACAACAGTGCTATTAGCTCCCAAAGCAGTACAAACAATAAAATTGTAATAATGGTATAAGGACATTCTGAATTTTTTTTTCTTTTTTTTTGTTAAGAAATGTACTGCTATCAGTATAGATGTTGTTAAGGACACAAATATTTCCTGGCTACACATTATGGGTGTGCTCCTGTCTATTTTAAAATTATGGGATTTGAACGTTGACTTCATTCTCCGTAGTATTACATTCATAATCAGCACATGTGTCTAATTAAATAATGAAAGTTATTGAAAGAAATAATCTTCTATCAAGATCCTCATGAGTTGGGCTGTATCCTAAACCAGCCTTATGAAATAGAGCTTTTGGCAAATACCATGTGCTTACATCATTACAGAATCGACTATGTTATTCTAAAGTTAACTTTAAAATGCAGATTCTTAAATTATAATGAACCAAATCCAAGCCTGATTTACAATAATTTGGCTTGGTAACAGAATACATTTCTTTATCTTTAAAAATGTATCATAATAAGTATTGTACATAAAACGCAACACAATCTAAACCACATCTGAGAAACATCTCATTTTTAATGACATTAAGTAGAAAGCCACTATGAGATTTTAGAACTGTGCTCTAATTCTTCAAGGAGAGGTAGAAGACGGATTTTACACACTCAAGGTAAAGTGACCAGGTTTTCCAAATTGACAAATATTTCTGTGTTTAGGTCCCTAGATGTGGGGAAAATATGATGATGACATCTAGACACAGCTCTTCAAAACTAAGCATGTCAGGCAGACTGCCACTATAAACGACATCAGTCTGAGGTTTTGCCAAAGACCTCCACTTTGGTAGTTACAGAGAGCTAGGACACAAGTTCCCAAGTCTGCAAACACTTGTGTATGCAATTGATTTCATTACCAAACCATTCTGAAATGCCTCTCCTTTCTTTCCTCTTGACACATGGTTAATGTTATGCCAAGAAAGTATAGATTGATATGGGATCTCATTTTTTTCTGTATTCTCTGGCATTTTATTGAAGTTCTATGAAGATGGTTTCTGGTTTTAAAGTGCTTTTCTCTCTCACACATGTTGAAAAAAAAATAATTGAGGAAAAAATCTTTGAGTTAATTTGAAAACAAGTGCTATAAATGCAAGAAGTAAGTAAGCAAGCAGAAAACAAAGTGGCTTTTCTTGTCAAAATCTCTGTTCCACTCCTTGGAGGTGGTCCTTACAGCAGCATTATCTTAAGCAGTAGCATTCTGAGATGCTTTCAGACAAAGGAGAAATCTGAAGGTGATGGTTCTTTTTCAGTGCACAGGAGTTCACCAACAGTATTACTTGTGCAAATGGCAACTGCAGAGCTGTGTCATGACCTGAAAGGATGAGCACAACTGCAAAAACCAGGCTGCAAATGCCCCTGGCACTCAGCATCACCTAACTTAGGCAATTGTTTAATTTTAGACATCCGATTATCTCTGGTGAAGGTTATATCTTCCAAAAGTAGGCTGAATCAGAACTGTTTGCTCATGCATGCTCACACGCGTGTTAGCATAGTCACACCCTTCCCCTGCTCGCCAGGTGCACACATAGCTGGAGGCAGGATTTGTTCCTGTGCTTTTAAATAGGCAGATTTTCTATTTTCAATTATCTGGATGCTATGCCCTTTGTAAATACAAACAGCAAACTAAGGGAGGGAAGAAAAAGGCTGCACCTGCATTACAGGAATCAGACTTAAAAGAGACTTTAGGAAACTTTCTAGCAGATAGTCCAAAAATAACCCTGGAAATATAAAAATCTGAGTGATTTCTCTACTAAACAAAAGCAACGCGTCTGCAGTTGAAATAAAGGGGTAGTGGTGTTAGAATTCATTTAAAATGTACTAAAAACAATGTCAAGGAATAGCATTTTAACTAAGTGTGCAAGAGCAGTGAACGTATGAATATTATACGTAGTAATTCTTCACTTCGTAATCACTTCGTCATTTTGAGTATCATTAGGTTTGTTTTCAGTTATGCAAACAAATTTACTGTTCCAAAGTGGCACATATATGGTACTGGGTTTGGATATTGCCACTGTGCTTTTGCCTGAAGCAGTTCATGCTGAGCTATGCTAAAAAAGTTCTCTACAGCATGTGCTGGAAAGCCTTTGCTGCTGCAGTGTGAGCTCAGTGAATGCACCAAGGACTACTGCACTTCTGTCATTTTAAGGGACGTGAACACAAAGACTATTCAGCTTTCCATCCCTGAAATGATTTCTTGGCTTTGCATGTTCAGAGGTACTCATTCAGGGATTTAATGTATTTCAACACCAATAGGAAAGGAGGCAAGGTTCAGGTGGGGAGCAGTAAGATCCATACCATCTCCCTCCCCTGCCTTCTGGAGGGTGAGGTGCCCCCTCCAGTTAAGCTGATGTAAATCTTGGCTGTCATGAGCCCACCCTCCTCTTTGGTTTCTGACCTCGTCCTTTTGCAGCACTAGCACTGACATTACTGCATAGCAGATGGATTTGAAGAGCTAATCTATCTGTAAACTAATCTTTGTTCTTTTGAGTGATTAATTTTTGCTGGATTCCTGAACTTCATGTACAAGTTTCCCATGTGATCACCAAGGCTCTGGGACTAGCACAAAAAGGACACAGAGCCATGGCAATCCAGACTTCAGATGCACTAACTCCATAAACATTTTCCTCCATTTTCAAGAATTACATTTGATGCATTCACCATTTGTATTTCAGAATGGCCCAGTTGTGGTGTTCATTTACAAACAGAAAGACAAACAAGGAGGAAAACGTCATCAAGTTAAACAAAAGACTTCCATTTGCTCAGAATTCACCTGTCATCCACAGTGCAATAGGTCGAAACACCTTTGGTTATGATCTGTGTTCCCATACAAATGGAGAACTGCCCAGGGTGGCTTAGTGGGTAGAGATTAGGACTTCTAACTGGAGACTTCTATTCCTGGCTTTGCAAGGGACTTTTGCAACCACCAGTCACAGGATGAATTTCTTCCAGTGACATTGTTGGCCTTCTTACAAACAAACAAAAAGTACTTATTTAGTTTTCAGAATCTATGGGCTTAGTTAATAAATGGCTAGATAATAAAATGCAGTGATGATCAAGTCTTTGGAATCTAGAGATCTAAGTAGCAATTCTGATATTTAGTCTGGTTTCCTGAGAGGCAAAAAATACCATGGGCATTTTTTCTCAAAATCCCAATCCCCAGTCAACACTGTCTCCCTGCCCACTGTGTGCTTTTTGAGCCCAGGAAAGACAGTGAAAGACAGATTGTGTCAGAGTGACTCGAAGGGACAAAGTAGTAGCAGGAAAATGTGCCTCAGGCACAACCCCTTTCATGAGCTGCCTCTGGCACTTGCAGCCAGGCTGCCTTCCAGTGAATAAGGGTCTACAGGAAATAAGGCTACACATTACCCCAACAGGCTGTTGAACTATAATTTTCCCCTTGGATCACTGGTTTGTAAGGCAGTTGGGTGGGTTCACCTAAGGCTCTTATTTTGTTTATCAACCTCCAGGGAGAATCAGACTCAGCTATTCTGAGCCCCCATTACAGGGTTCTGTGATGACAGGAGGGTACCTGTTACCCACCACTACTAAGCTCAGCTCTAGAGATCTTTGTCTTGTGTGCTCTTAAGCATTAAATTAATTCCTTTCTGCTGTCTTGCTCCTTCTGAAATCATTTACTCATGAGTAAGCTCTGCTAAGTCAGAAGTCTCTGGAGTCTTACAATGATATTTGCATTTTATATCTGCTCCCAATGTGTGAATGACTGCAGCAGAGGACAAAGAGTAAATCCTCTGATGGTACCATATAGCAGTGGTACATATGGTAGAGTGTGGTTCTGCAGCAATGCACAGTAGATTCATGTCTGATTCTGCACTTTTAGAAAATGTGGTTAGATCCAGATTTTCAAAGTTATTAAAATATATCTTTTTCTTATTGAAATTAAGTATAAATTGGATACATAAGTCTATGGACTTCATTTTGCTACCTGTAGTTATGATAAATAACTTTTTAGGTTCTGAACAGAAGTCACAATGAAACCCATAAAACTGAAGTGGGCACCTTAGTGTGTTGAGATGCACTAATGCCAATGCACAGAAATCATAAATCATCCCGTGTTTTCATTCCTCACATTTACACTTGAAAGTTTAACTTCAACATAGCCTTGCAATTCATTTTCTAACTCTCTGTTTGTATTCTTGGAAATGCGATAGGGTTTTCTCATCAGCTTCCTATCTCAAAACACGTCAGGGCTGGAAAGCCTGTGCCAATACACTCCCTGGTGTGTTCCAGTTCTCTTACTGAACAGATCACCCTCACACACTCTCCTTCACCCTTTTGAATTGTTTTTTCCAGTGCCGTCAGCTTTCTAAAATGTGTCACACCATCTTATGCCAGACTGAAGAGGACCAGCTCCTTTTGGATTCAGGAGAGAGAAGTTAGGAAAACCTATAAAGAAACCAGGATGATTAATAAGAAGGTTATAGGGTTTTTTCCACCCAAAACTGCACCCTAAAGGTGCTTCAAGCCTCTGAGAAGCTGTTTATGGTGCACACATATCATTGCAAGCATGATGAAAGGAGTATCAGACAATTATCAAACTCTCAGTGCAGTGTCACTGTCTCATACAACTAACCTAAAATAACATGGCATCAGCATGGTCAAAATGGAAAGGAAACATCTGTTTCTCCTTTTTATGTTAGTGACAATCCATTTGCTAGCTTTAGAATAGCACAGGCTGTCCCACTGATAACAGCCTGGGCGCTGGCTGTCCAGCCCAGGCAGGTGCACAGCGAACTCAGGAGCGGACTAAGAACAGATAATATGAGAGGCTGTTCTTAGGATGAACACTTGATTTAAATCCCTTTCATTATCACTTTCTTTCAAAACCCTTCAGGTAGATTCTTCCAAATCTGGTGTGGCTGTACAGGTGTGCAATGACTGACTGATCAATAACTGAAGCCCAGCGAGCAGTACAGTCTTATTGTAGCCATGCTTTTCCCTGGGGCGGGGGGGCTGGCACTGTGTCTTCCTTTTCTAACTACTGCTGAGTATTAACTGAAATAAAGGTTGTTGAAGTAAATGGACAAATTTCCAGAGACTTCAAAGAAATGAAATCACATCAGTCATGAAGTGAGACAAGTGCTGAATTCTGCATCTGGGATGGGACAACACTGGATGTATGGACAGACTGGAGAACAAGAAGTTGGAGATCAGTGCTGTGGAAAGGGACCTGGGGTCCTGGTTGATGGCAAACTGAATTTGAATCAGCAGTGCCCTGGCAGCCAGGAGGGCATGTCCTGGTGGCTGTCAGGGACAGCATTGCCAGCCAGGCAGGGGAGGGGATTGTTCCACTCTGCTCTGCACTGGGGCAGCCTCACCTGGAGTACTGGGGGCTGTTTTGGGTGCCACAATGTAAGGAAAATATAAAGCTGCTAGAGAGCATCCAAAGGAGGGCAATGAAGATGGTGAAGGGCCTTATGAGAGGCTCTTATAAAGGGCCTTATGAGGGGAAGCCGTATGAGGAGTGGCTGAGGTCAGTTGGTCTGTTCAGCCTGGAGAAGAGGAGACTGAGAGGACACCTCATTGCAGTTACAACTTCTTCTCAAGGGGAAGCCCTCAATCACACATCTGGTTTTGCACAGGATCAGCTTATAGCTAGGTTAGATGTCTTTGTCACTGGTGCTGCCAAGTCCATAGGAAAGAGGAGACAGATATATTGTGAAAGTGCTGAAGACTAGCAGAAGGCTGGCTAACTGCTTTTTTTAAACATTTTGTTCTGATGTACAGCTTTGTCTTTGTACACATCATGGTGACATCCAAGGCCTAAAACAAATATACACAATATTGAATTTTCCTTACAGTATGTTTTGATGTAAGGTCTGACATTTTTCCCATGGTTAATCAGGAAACTGGGCAGTGTTTCTTACAGTTCCTTGTACTTCACTCATGAAAAGCATTCATTGGTTTAAATGGTATGATTAAGGGGAGCAGACTTGGGGCCAAAAAAGGAAGAAGGCAAAGGGAAAATAGATGTCTCCAGTAACTTCTATTGGAATATGGAGCCTTTCACTTAAAATCTGGTTTAAATCAGTAGCTGCTGAAACTTGTTACCAGAAAAAAAAATGGATCTTTTGCTGCATGCCCCAGCGTTGAGACTGCAGCAGTCTCTCGGCAGCTCCACAAGTGTACATTGCACAGGCAGTATTGCTGAGTGACTCAGTTTCTCAGCACCTCTGAAAGATGAGGTCATCATCTGCTTTGCAAACCTTGTGAGGGAGAAACCCCAACCTGTGCAGTTTAGTAACCTGTAGGAAGCACAAATGGGGGGAGAGAGCTACTTGACAGTCTATATAAACTGAGGTCATTTACTTGAATTACATGTGGATAGACATTTAAAGCACAGTCAGCACTGACACCATGATAGTGCAGTATGGGCTAAATTTGTTCACTACTACACAACCTGGGGGTGGTCTCGGGACAAGCCTAGGGGTGCCCATATCTTGACCTCTCAGGGTTAGGCTTTAGCATCAGTCAGGCCCTGACACCTGACGGTGGGTGCCCAGCTGTTGGGAGTGAGGAGGGAGGCTGTGCCTGCACATCATCCCGGTACTCACTCGGCCTCAAAACGCAGAGGTGCAGGATAAGGTCCACCAAGGGTCCCCTCCTGGCTTTCCCCATGTGAGGAGTGACAGCCATCAGCCATCCCTCCTGCCCCCGGGGCTGGGGGCACCTGGCCGGGAGGGACGAGGGGAAGAAAGGAGGGGAGGGGGAGCGAGAGAAGGAGGCCCCCCCCTCCTTTCTCCCACCGCGCACCCGGGCTCCTGCGATGTGGTGAGTCACAGGCAGGTCAGGACCGCGCCGGAGGGGCGGAGGGAGCGCGGGGACCGGCTGATTTACCGCTGGGAGCCGCCACCAGCGCGGCGGAGGCGCCGGAGGGAAGGGCGCGGAGAGCCGCCCCGCAGCCCAGGTGCCGTGCGGGAGGGAGGGAGGGACGCCCCTGCCCGCCGGGGCGCGCAGCCCCTGCCGCCCCCAGGTAGGGACAGCGGCGGGGCCGGGCCGGGCCGGGGGGAGCCCGCGGGGCGGGGGGGAGCGGAGGGGAGCGGCGGAGGGGAGCGGGGCCGCGGAGGTGCGTCGGGCTCGCCCCGCCCGCCCGGGCTGGGCCGGCTGCCGGGCCGGGACCGCGGGGCCAGCCCAGCCCAGCCCAGCCCGGCCCGCCGGGGTGCAGCGCTCGCCCCTCCGGCGCTGGTGCCGGCGCGCAGCCCGCTCCGCTGCGGTAAGGACCGGCACCCGCGGGGGGACGCGGGGATGAGATGAGCGGGAGCGGGGGAGGACGGGCAGCGGCGCGGGGCTGCGCCGTGCCCCGCCCGGGAACTTGGCGGGAGCGCGGCCGCTCTCCGGGGCGGGCCGGGCGCGGGGGCAGGTAACAGCGGTGCGGGGGCAGGTAACAGCGGTGCGGGGCTGCCGCTCGCCCCCGGCCCGGGCGGGCTCCGCGGGGCGCCGGGACCCGGGTCCGCCGCGGGCGGGGCGGGCAGGGCAGGGCAGGGCGGGCGGCGCTCCCCGGGATGCTGCCGGCAGCGGCCCCTTGGCACAGCCCGAGCCGCTGCCCCTCCCGGCCCTTCCCGCTCCGCGGGCGCGGCGGGAGCGCGGCGGGGCAGCGTCCGGCAGTGCGGCCGGGAAGTTCCAGCTCGGAGACCCCGCCGGACTTCGCGTTTGTGGTGCCCGGTCCGACCGCCCTCCGTGCGGCGCAGGGGGAGCTGCGGGATTCCCCAACTTGGGGATGTGTACTTTATGGTTGCACGGCGTTCACAGTTTTCCTTGCGGTATGGCTTTTTTTTTTTTTTTTTTTTTTTTTTTTTTTAATTGGGGTTTGTTTTTTTATTTTCATTTTTTAAAGCAGAATTTTCTCCGAGCAGTAAACAAATCGCAAAGAGCTCATATAATGGCATTCCACTACTGTTTCCATGTCAGCATTAAATTATGTGGTCTTATGCTTTATAAATACTGAATGCACTCCTTAGAAATTGGAAATTTTTCACCTACATCAATAGGGATTAATAATCAAATAGCAGTGTTGTTTAACAAACTGTGCGTTTGTAACCTGTAGGAGGTTTATTCAAGCTGCAGTGCGTGCTTTTCCCGAAGAACCTGTGCCCTGTGTGGTAGTTCGTTTGCTTTATCCCACAGGTGCTTTTTTCATTGTCCAGTAGCAAAAAGAGGACGGTATCTCTTTTTTGTTGTCTTTTTATTTTAGATCTGAGAGGTTTGGATTCATAATCAGGCAAGATAAAGTGTCTCACATGTTTCTCAGAGAGCTGGTTAAATGTTTACGGATCATACACTGCAAGAGCAAAAAGCTAGCCTTTGGCAGGAGCTGCATGTTGAAAACAAAGTAACTTGGAGAATGACTGTATCGCTTGTTCTTTGTGTCCTAATCCTTCTTCAGCACTGTATGATTCTTTTTCTGTCTTCTAATACAAACTGAATCATTTGGAAACTGGGATATTTGGTATAACATTCATCTTGCTATTTACAGAAGAGAGCGTCAACTTCTGTGCCTTTTTGGTGGGGAGGGAATGAATTGTCTTTATTATTCTATAAGAATTTTCTCTTTTGTCGCCCTTTTTTTTTTTCTTTCCTTTTTTTTGAATTTTTTTCTTCTCCTCAGAGGTTAACCACTGCATAGCATTTCTTTAGTGGTAGGCTGAAGTGCACATGTTGTGGCTGGAGAGGGGTTCACAGACGTGTTATTTGCTCAAGTGTAGATGACAGTGCAGCCATAGATGGATGGGAGCTCACTGAGTCAGGGCAAGGCCGCCAGAAAGCCAAAATTCAGCAGAGGTTCAATGAAAAGCTCATGAATGCAAAACTAAGTAGCAAGTGTTGTCTTCCCAGGATTGCCTTTCCCATCTTGAGTCTCCTGCATTTATGGTTTTCTGGTACCTTAGCTGTAACCTTACCTTACCTTACCTGTAACCTCTTCTTGCTTGTCCAATGCAATCAAAGGGAGCAACCCACCTACTCTTACTCTTCTATAATCTGCAGTTGCCTGCTCTGTATTTTTCGACTCAGATGAGAAATTCAAAGGCTGCTGCCTCCCAAATCTGGCTTCCAGAGCTCCAGAGACTAACTGGCACAGCTGGCTGCAGTGCAAGAGCAGCAGTCTTGCCTTTGCAGCCACAAAGGGAACCTGATGCCGGCAGCGTGCTGGGCTGGGGTAGCCAGAGAGCCAGAGCTGCAGCAGTGGGAGTCACAGAGCACTGGGTGATCTGCTTTGTGCCATGATTGCTGTGTGGTGGGGATGTGTCTAGACTTTATTTGCTTCAGGCAGAAATCAAGGAAAGGTTCTGCATCTCCATCTGTGTTTGTGAAATATCTAGTGTAAGGGAAATCCTGCTTGGGCTCCCTTAGCACTACACATCATTTCTTGAATGAGAAAGGGATAGGGTAGCTGAACAGCATTCTCTAAAACTACAGAACACAAAATTCAGTGGGGAGTTACAAGGATCTGTTTGGTCCAAAGCAGAAGGAATGCATGCAGTTTGTGAAACTTCAAACACACCTTCCTAAGATTTTGGGTGGCAACACCACCTTTATGGTGGGTTCCTGTGAAACCCTTATGTCCAGGCTTTCCACCTGCCCTGTTGCTACCTTGCCGTCTGTCCTTTGAGCTGGTGGCACAACTTCCTGTTTCGTTAGGCATTTACCCTCAGATGAGCCATCAACCTGTGCATCTCGTCTGCTATGGCCACAGTTGGTGATTTTGCTTTCTGTGCAAAGGTTGTGTTTGGTCATTAAACCTGTGCAGCGCACCAACCCTGGTCACGCCACATTGCCCCAAGCAATGCCATCACCAAGGAGGCAGGGCCACAGCTCCATGCAGGACTCTGAGGAGGGCATCTTTTTGCTACAGCCAAGATGAGGAGGTTTCTGTTGTTCTCTTACAAAAATGTTGTGTTTTTCTCAGCAGTGGCTTCAAAGATCTGTCTCATACATAGCGACTGATGCAAACATGTTAGCAGAAGCCATTTTTAAATCAGTTTCCTTACCCAGGGGAAATGTAGTATAGACAGGGCCTTCAGGAAACGAATAATTAGGTGACCTTTTCCCCCCCAGAATATCAGGTCTGTTTTATGTAGAGCTGTTTGAAGTCACACAAATTCTCATTACTCTCCAAATCTCTAACCTTGCCTTGTTTAAGATACCTTTTAGGAAATCAAATCAGTGTTTCAATCTAATTTCCAAAGGCATTCAAACACATGGTATGTGTGCTAACTTGTTTCCTCTAGCATTAACAAATCTAGCAAATTGCCAAGCTATTTGCCTTGAGGAAAACTATGATGTTGTACAAGAAGATAAAGTATTTTTTTCCTCCAATTTTAAACATTAGAAAAAGAAAAGAGAGGTAAAGTTATCAGACCACATTAGTCCAGGATATAACTCCTTTGAAGCAAACAGTGTTCCCAAGTAGATTGCCATGGTTTTTTGATCTGTTCTGGGACTTTTTAGTCACGCTGTGATCTTTTTTCAGACACTTGATGTGGCTGGATGGTGACTGAGTCCCCTTAGCTCAGATGGACTTACATTAAATTAGTTACAATTGAGTATACCAAATATGAGAGTGGAAAATAGAAGTGGAGATAAACAATTTGAGCAGCTTGTAACCCTCAAATTTTAAGAATTTTATAATGCTTGTATTTTAAGGAGAGGCTGTGTACATAAGCGAGGCACAAGGGCGTATGTGGTGCAACAGAAGGAGTGAATGGTCTGAAACCTCTCCTCTGCCTCTCCTCTCAGCACACCAGTCTCCAGGGACACAAGTGCTCCAGAACATTTAATTATTCAAGCGGTTGTCAATAACAGAAGAGTTTCTGCAATGCTGAGGAGTTTAATAACTTCAAAATTCTTAAACAAAATGCTGCTCTTTTTTTTGTGCATCCTACAGCTCTGATAGTTTCTTCTGCTTAGTCCAAGAAAATGAACATGGATTTGTCCTTTTGTGTGGAAGGCAGCAAAACGTTCTTGTTTGAATTCATGATAAATTTGGTTGCAAATGCATGTGGAAGGAAAATTGCCAAATGCTTTCAGAAGATTTTCATTTTGTTCGAGTGTTCACACCATGGCCATCACCATGGTATTTGATAGCTATCCATTTTGCTGTGTACATTGCAGCTTTAGCCTCATGTTGAAGGGTCACACTGGCATATCTTTTTTTCCTTTAGTCATAAAGAAATAAGACTTTTTAATGTAAATTGCTTTCCTTTACTGCAGTTCCTTCATTTTGATGTTTATCCACCTAAACAGTATCAGAATCTTTTTGACATGTATAGTTATCATTTCTGTGAAGGATCAGTGACCTAGCTTGATGAATTTAAAAGTTCAGCTATAAACCTAAATATGTGACATTTATTGAAATTCATTCTTTGCCATGGAGCTACTTTCTTTCAAAAATATTGAGAATAGTAAGGAATTGCATCTGCAATTTGATTAAATCTACAGTTGTTACCATTTGCCTTCTGAAAATTGATTCCCTCCCCTCCCTGTCCTCCAGCTTGACATGCTTATTGATTAAAAATTCTGCACTGGCCTAGGCTAGCATATATTTGTGTGTTTCCTATGCAAGTTCTGACAGGCTTTCAACTGTGGAAGCCAACTCTATTCCTAAGCTATTGGAAATGCTAAGGTTCCTTAGTAATTGTTTTAAACTATATGATGACACATCTTTGAACCCCATTGTATGAAGGAAAAATACCTTCTGACTGGAGAGAGGTTTCCTGTTTATGTGTGTGTTTGCTGGAATTAAGCCTTCCCCTGTGTGTTGGCTGAATATTTTTTTGTAATCCAAAATGGCAACATGGCAAGTCACCTCCAGAGTTTATTTTTTGGACAGGATACAGGTCTTTTATTTTCAAAATAGCATGGCTCTGGAGTTGATGATGAAGCACAGAGCCCTCTCAGTTACACTATTAAGCAGACTCAATTAATTCAGGAGGCACAGCTAAATTTAAGCAATAAGTAATAAATTAATAAAGACAGATTTAAGCAATAAGTAATTAATTTTTATTGACAATTTTATACAATGTATGTTGTTTACTTCCCACACAGGAAGTTTTTTGCTTCAGCCAGAATTTCTTTCAGCATAAGGATGTGAAATTTGCCAAATGTATAATTTATTTTATAAAATGGCTAGAATCATAGCTTTGGTTGTGGCTGAAGAGTCCCGTGAAATTTTCTGCTTCTCTTTAAAGAGCAGGCCAGCAGGTGGCCTCCAGGTGGTAGCCCTGCTGTAGGAGGATGGCATGTAATACCTGAAGGGTTTTCAGCTGTTTAGATATGGGGAGGTGACCAAAAAAATAGCATATATAATACTCTTGCCTCTTGGTATCTGGGGTGGACCTTGCACCCTACCTGCCGTAGCTGAACCTGCTTCAGAGGGGAGAGGCGATGAGACTCAGAAAGGCATTTTGCCTCCAATAGTAACAAGGCTGGACCACCGTGAATTTAGGCAGTGAAGTTAGTTATTTATGAAATACAGTGTTAAGGTTTCTGGTTTTCTTCAAATAATGCTCATTTTAAACAACTGTCTGGGACTGGGAGAAACCTGGACTAATGGACTGATTACACGAGCGTTTGTTAGGGCTGAGCGCCACATGGCCCTGGTGTGGGATGTCCACACCCAGCCCCAGCTTTGCTGGCTGCTACCCCTGCCCACTACTGGCAGAATGTCCTCAGCTGAATTCCAGCCCCTTTATCACCCACCGCAAACACTCAGGCCTACAAAAACACATGTGGGGCTCAGGAAACTGCCTTTTTTTACCTGTTTTTGTAGTTGTGCTACTTTTCTGGTAAGAACCCTGAGCAAGACTGTGGCCTCGTGGTTGTCCCTGGGAGCTTTGTCACTGACTCTTCATGGACACTGGATTTAGCTCTGCTTTTGTGTGTGTCTGCACCATATTTGAAAAGTGGATTTCCTCTTCTTTGACTTTAGTAGGAGGTTGATGTACCTTTTTTGACATAGAATTTTTCTCATTAATAGTTATAAAAATTAAGTTCTGCAGGAACTATCTATTTTCATCTAAATTTTGTGGAAACAAATCCTTTCTGAGCATGTTTAATGAGTTAGATGAAAACAATTATCATCTACAGTTAGAATTCCAAACTTACTTATTTAATGTTTCTTAACTTAATGTTTTGTTTGTTTGTTTTTTGTTTTTTAGTTTGTTTGAGCTGGATGCTGAACCTCACCTTTCTTTTACTTTGTTTTGAAACTAATGTAGCTAGTGAGATTTCAAGCTTGATAGTGGTCTATTGTGCCATGTGAATGCCTAGAGACATACATGACTTTTTATTGTTTTGTGTTCAGCTGTATCATAAATAAGAGTGCATTTAGGATTGGTTGACCCAAACTAAATCACCAGAATTTTAGGACCATCAGGGATATTTATTAAGATGTTGGGGTTTGCTTCTCCCTCCCTACATGCTCGTGTTGTGGATGATCCTGTGAGGATAAAAGTAGGAAGTTTCTACGTAAGCCCAGCATTCCAAGTAGGCCTAGAGAAAAGTCCCAAATCTGTGGATTGTCCCAAAGCATGACTAGAAAAGAACAAACTGAAATAACTCCACAAGCTTCATTTGTCTTAGATATATGCTGGGATAGCTCTGGTTTGGATTACTCTCTATCTTTGAGACTGTTCGACATTCAAAATTGTATTAGGATTTCTGTTATGGGAATTACATATCCTTTTATCTGTTGCTATCATATATCCTGATATCAGTTATGGGTGTTATTATATCTGTATTATTATATATACTTTCATGTGTCTTCTCATCCAAATTTAGCAGATTCTGTTAGGTCTGAGAAAGCAGGTTAAAAGAGAGCAGGGCAGCTTTACTGAAGACAGTGAAAGGTGTTAGTAGTTGAATTAATGTTAAAAGTTTATTAATTACCCTATCCTGATGTAATTGAAAATGTTAAATGAATTACTTTAGTTATATTCTGTTTTCCTGTCTACTTCTAGAGAGGGGGTATTAATTTTACATGTTATGTATTACTGTCCTGTAAAACCTTTCCTTAAACTCTTTAGGTTTATTGCTTTTGCTCTTTGGATTAGAGGCCAATATTTTTACTGAGGGAAAATGTTTCTTGCTAATACTCAGTATTTGATATCATTCTTACAAATGCCCAAAGCCAAAGTAAAAAAAAAAAATACAATTGCAATATTAATAATCTTTTAAAGAGTAGGTAGAATGCAAGCAGTAATGGGCTCCCGTAAGCAGTGAGCCAGTGTGGAGCTCCCTCTGTGATAAAGCACTTCTGCATCAGAGAAAATAATCCAAATTTCACCCTAAAAATGTATTTACCATCCATTTAGATGAGTGGGAAATGTTCATGTTTGAAGGTGCAATTTAGCTTGCTGCAGATTGAAAACTATCTTAACAGTTGTTTAACTCTTCTGATGACGGAAAAGAAAACTTTGATGAAGGAATACTTTGAATACTTTGCTTTTGCCTTCCTATATATGTTCAAGGATGAAGTGTTGCATGATAGTGAGTTTTTTCACTGTTTTATCATTGCAGCACTTCCAAATAGTAAAGGGGAGTGTTTCCCTAGCCAGGATGTAGGTACCTTTAGTTAAACTCAGGGTGTAAATTCCGTCATCTTCAGTGGAAACTGTACAAGAGTTGAAAACAGAGGACCCAGATGTGCACTGTGTCTTTATGCTTTACTTTGATTTCTTCATTTCCTAGTATTTAGGGTTTATTAAGCCTATTGCAGTCAGAATCTGAAATTCCCAAATGTCTGTTTTTCCTGGTATTACAAATACTGGCCTTACAAACAAATTACCAGGTTGCACAGTGGCAGCATTTCACTGTGTCCTTTTCCCTTCTCAGAGGATTAAGTAGCTCCTTTTCTGGGAATGTCCTCTCCTGTGACATTTTCAAGATCTTGTCAGCTCTCCACCATAAATTTCCCCAATGGAAAAATTCTATTGAATATAGCATGGGAACCTTACTATAAGTTTCTGAATTATCCTATGAAATTCAATATTCAATCTGTTTGTGCTTCAGAACTGCATATTAAAATCTCATTACATTTTATCTTCCATTAAATCCCATAGAATTCAGTTATTATTTCAATCAGATTCCATTAGGCTTTTGTCCTTTTTATCCTGACCTTATGTATACATAAGAGAGGGATTGCAAGGCATGTTCATTTGTGAGAAAGGGATGATTCTCTCCTTCTCCTGGTCGTATTCAAAAAGGCCTAACCAACAACAGTCACCTTTTTTTTTCGTGGTTGACTGTGGAAGGCTACATGGGAGGAAATGTTCTGGATGCATAACATGCTAATAGAATTTGAGAGAGGTGAGAGCCAGCCAGAAGGTAAATAAAGTCAGCATAAGCGTGCATGAAATCACAGAAATCATTAATGACCTTCTAATTGCAAAACTGAAGCTCATGATTTTCATGCAGGGCTAAAAAGGGGGAAAACACCTTGCATGGCCGTTTTTAGTGAGAAGGCTTGTTTTCCAGTTCTGTGGAGTTTTCTTTCCTCCCTTCTAAAAACACGTTTACAAAAATAAGTATGTATTTGTTCTTCAGATGTAAGCTGCCATGATAAAATCAGCTGGGGTAGAGCTCAGAGACAACTTTGCTGCTTCCTGAGGATGGCTGAGTTGTGTTTTTGTTTGTTTGTTTTCAATTTGAGAAGTTTTCATATAACATGCTTTGAAAGACCTTCTTCTATGCAAATAATGCCACAATTCTCTTGTAAGTGAAACACACACTTGGCCAACCTCTGTCTGCAGGTAAGCAGGAATGGCTTAAAAGTTCCCCTGCCTGCAGTGGGAGAGGTCTCTGCTTATCTGAGCAGAGTATGTGCATCCAAAATCCCCTGCAGGGTAGAAAACTAAGGTAACAACCAGTGAATTGTTTTCACAGTACAAAAAGCCTTTCAAGAAGGAGCAAGAAGCAATAAGAGGTGGCTTAAAAATAAGAAAGTACCCCTTCCCCAGCTGCAAGAGGGAAATCTAAAGTTATGTTATTTACCGAGACCACCATCTCATGCTATTAACAGGGGTAAAAGCCATCAGTCAAATATTTGACTACTCATGGTTTATAGGGATTTCAAAGACTTATGGAAAGATAATGCCTCTGTCCATTAGCTAGTTACTTAGAAATGCAGCATTGGTTAATTCAGCCTTTCTGTAAAGAGTAATTATTATCTTCATTAACAATATATAAGATTTTAAAGATTTACTCTTCTGCACCTATCATTCCTGTTAGGTCTTCTGTATCTCAGTGTTTACCCTGTATCATCTATTGCTCATTTTAAATGAGGTAGTATTGAGATTCTGTCATTGCCACAGATCTTCTGTCTTTCAGCCTGTTTTAAGCACCCTGTTCTCCAGTCCTTAGTCAGCTCAACTATCACAGGAATCAATGAGAGTAATGTTTGCATAGAGACTGTGGAGTCAAGTCTTGGAAAAGATGATGGCTTCACAGTGAAGGAATGTAGCTTATCCTGACCTAGCTTAGGTCCAAAACCAGGCTTTTGTGTGAAAGTCAGGTGTATAAGAGTTGAGATCTGTCCATCTTCACCCCAAACACCTGTATCTTGCTCCCATTAAAAATGCTTGAGTAATTATTAATCACAAGTAGTCCCTATTTTTTGTCTGAACACAACATACATGGTGCTAATAAGTAATACAATATAATTTGAATATTTTTAGTAGGAGCAGGGATGTAAAAGAAAATATTCCTTCTAAATGACAGTGACCTTTGTTAAGTGCCCAAAATACTGAATTAAATATCAACTCTTTAGTAAAATATGCTCAGGAGCAATTGTTTCACTATAAAGTCCTAAATTTAAAACATACATTAACTGACCAATTCTAATTTTACCACTGCCATTTTATTTTTCTTTTGGATAAACAGACCAAGCTTAATATTACGGGGAAGATCCAGAGAGGCTGCTTTGGCATCTGAAATGGGGCTTAGAGTGAGTTCAGGGCACAAGTCCAACAAAGGGATCTAAAAAGCTAACACTCACTGGCCACAAAGCTCTCAGGTGCTTGGATTAACCAGTGTCTGCACTTTGTGATGAATATTCTCTGGATCTCACCTGAGCTGGAGCTCTGGAAGAGAAGACAGAGCAGTAGGAGGTTCTCAGTCCTGGCTGGGTTACAGCTCCCAGCCAAGCTCCTTTGCAGTGCCCAGACAGGATGGAGCCAGGCATGGGTTCTGCTGCTGACAGGCAGCCTCCAGCACCACACGCCATCCCCTCTCTTCCTCCCAGATGGCTTCGCTCCAAAGCATCAGGACAGCTTTGCCTAGGAGGACTCACATTCTGCTGTCTGCATCTTCCACCAGGACAGGAAGAGGAGGAAGAGAGTGAGGAATGGCCATGGGGTGGTGGATGGCTGGATCTCATGGCAAAAGGGCAGGAGAGTGCAGGCAGGGGCTGCAGAGGGCAGGGGGCAAAAGCAGCAGAGCCAAGCCCTAGTCCCAGATTTAGACCTTTGGCCAGCCTGTTCGTGCAGGGATGAGGACCATGGTTTTAAATCAGCCCCTTTATGGCAGGCACCATCCTACAGCTCAGCCTGTCTGTGCTGTGCCTGTAGTAAACACCAGCACTAAGCCTTTTGTGTTTTGGAGGAATGGATTCATTATCCTCATTTCACCCTTATGAGAAAGGTAAATACACTCTGAAGCCTCTTTGCTTATCTCACAGACTCCTTGAATCCGACTCCAGATTTTCAAAGGAAGCATTCCAGGGTCTGAACAAGTCCAAAACCTTGTTCTGGGCCGAGTATAAATGAGAACCTCTAAAGAGCAACAGTAGCACATTTAAGCTTCCCAGGTCTCTCCAAATGAGGGGAGAGGACAGGCTGAAAGAAAGTAAATGAACCAGCTGAAAAATCCTTTCAGAAACAAACACACATAAAAAGATCCCATTAGCATGAAAAAACTCAGACTGCTCAGCCATCCCTGAACTCCTTCTTCAAACTATTGAGCTTTTCAGCATCTTCTGAAGGTCAACACAATATTTCAAAATAAAAACTGTGGCTGATGGATCCTTGCTGAGGGACATCTGCCAAAAAAAAAAAAAGGGAGCTGAGGCTGCTACAGATCAGCCACTCTCCTGATTGCAGCTGTGACACTTGCCTCTGGTGAGAGCCAGGATGTCAGATAGGCTGATCCCAGGCCATTTCGGGATTTATGAATGCCAGTACCGTAAAGTCCTTGGAAGGGGATCATGAATCACAGGTCCACAGCAAGGCAGCAGTCATGCCAATGAGTCGTCATTAACGCCGTTTCTAAACTGAGTGAAAGTAGGGCATCAGTTAAAGTGCACTGCAATAACATAAACTTACAGTGACAAAAGCAAGGTCAGCATTAAAAAGAAAAGGTCATAACCTCTTAACCAAACACAGCTGGGAAATGATCACTATCCTTGACATTGTTCCTTTTTGATTATCAAAAAGCCGCTATGAAGCTAAATAGACCATCAGGTTATTAACTTTGGTGTCAGATAATGTATGAAGCTGAGGCATAAATAAAGACTCCATTGCTTTCACTAGCAAATTTACAAACACAGCCAATTCAGTTTTGTTTGTAGCTGTTTTGAGTGTTTGCACCACATTTTCCCTTGGGGCAAAGACCACCAAAGCTTTGCATAGAGGTGGTTTGTGTTTGGTGGGGCTGATTATCTCAAACACAGCATTACACAATCATGGTTATACATTGTGGAGCCAGCTTGAGCATGGAAGGAGTGCAGTCTGCTTTCCAACACTAAGTATACGTGCAGACAAAGCACAGTATCAGCCCAGCACAGTACCAGCCCAATGGACTGTGCCAGGCCAGACTAGTTCAACAGCACCACAAAAGTTCCTAGATGCAAGGAGATGACTTGGAGGCAACTTAAAGTCCTCTTAAAGTCCAGTGCTGGCATAGGTTCATAAGCAGAGCTTCTTCTTGGTTTTTCCTTTCCCTGGATAAACCAACACCAGCAGGCTGAGTAAAGGAGAACTGAGGGTCTTATTCCAGCCTTTGGGCCAATTCTCCAAATCTGTGAGCCCAGCTCAATTGAACAGATGTGCTGATCTTGCTGGGACCCTGGACTGTTTGACCATGACATCTCAGCTTGACAAGCTGTGTATCAAGCAAGGCGTTAGCAGCCTTTTGGATATCCTTGACCCTAAGTTTGTTGCTAATTTGCCTTGTGGCTCTTGGAGACACATTAACTAGGAAGGGTGAAATCATGGCACACAGTGGCATGTTTTATGTGGGCCTGCCAAGCAGAAAGCCACTGTCTGACACTGTCCTGCCAGATCATTCAGAGGAAAGAACGGAGCCAGCACAATCTTTTGCTTAGTATCCTAGGTATTTGTTGCACACCTTGGAAGAATTCAGAGACTTCTTGGGTTTTAGTTGCTGATAATATTATATTTAATATGACATTAAAAGGAAACTTGGTAATTTGGTGGACTTGTAGGATCCATTGGTACCAATCTAATAAAATACCTTATCATCACTATTTTCATACAGTTGTCATGTATCATACAATGTACTTTACCATCTGTTTCTATTGACATGCAGAACTTTTTTTTTTAAGAGATTAATGTTTGGCTGTGAAGAGTTATTATCTCAGGGACTCCTAAGAACCATTAGCAGCAAATGACAATTAAACTGCAGGAAATGTCCTGCATCAAGATCATTCATAATTGCTGTTAGAACATTTAGATCAAATCTGTATGCTGTCTTGGTTACTCATGACTATCTGCCTTTGAATCTTTTTCATTTTTATGACCCATGCCGTTCCTTTAATTATCACAGTATGGAAGGCTGTTAGCTTTACAAGACAAGAAAGGCTTCCAAAATATGATCTGCATTTCAATACAGGAATTCAGGTAGATAGATGTTATAACCATAAAGCATAAAGTAGCAAATCTAAGTGCTGAGACTACTTGAAAGAATTGAGCTAAAACTGTGCTTGCAGCCAGGTTTGCCAACTTGGCTCTTTACAAAAGGAGGAACTACATTCCAAGGAAATTACACTGTCCCCATTCAGTACAGACAACCACAAAATGCTTAGACTCATGCAGAAAAGTTGATCAACAGGATCAACTCAGAAATGCAAGTAAGTTTCTTTCTCCTACTATAAGGTGTTCTTATCACACCAGAAGCAAAAGTTTGGATTTTTACCCAAGCTTGTGTGATTTCTTCAGTCCATCAGAGCATGTCTACATTTATCTCAACACACTAGAAGTTGACAAAGGCCTTGGCTTTGTATATATGGTGAAAATAGATAAGAGACTAATTAGTCTTTTCACACATGAAAAATTTGAAGTGACCCCCAAATATCTCTATATGCACTATCCTGAACCAGAAGACCAACATTGCCTTGTGTTATTAGTCATGACATGTACTATATCAAGCGTAGGATGTTACTCCACTTACACAATCATAGCTCTTTTTCTACTTGCACTGAACCTTTGGACTGAGTAAGATGTTCATATGTCAGTGGTCAGGCTGAATTATTTGCTGCAGATACAAAGCTTAAGTCTATGCTAGAACTGGGTTTATTTTGTAGTGGTAAAGAGCCACAATACCATCACACTTATTTTCTTAGTGAAGTTCCACAAAGTCTGACTTGCATTTCAGATGAACAGGATGGATCAACTGTGTTGTTCAAAGTTTGCTTTCTATTTTCCTATTATTGCTAGACTATACAATAGTTTTTTAAAAAATCCTTCCATCCTTATCATCCAGATGTGGAAAATGTCCTATTTAAAGATCCAAATCCATCTGCAAATATAAGCATGAAGAAACAGTGAAGGTTCTACCTTATTTGGGGTGTTTTCTCCCTGGTTTTCAGTTATTCTATGTATCTTTTGAGCTTCTAGTCCATGTTCTTTGTGGAATTGATTCCTCAGCCCTTAAAATGAGTACTACTTCCTCACATGAGCAATTTCTCTCAATTGCAAGAAATGCCGTATTCCATCTATTAAATTAATCTTTTTGAGCAATATATAGGTCTTGATCTGTTCCACTCATTTGTAATATATCAGTGAGTGTTTGCTGAGGTTCATTACAAAAGAACCAGTACTGTCATTGTAGCCCATCACAACAAAAAATGATTAAATAAATCCAGTTGTGCTAAAGACCCATGACATGAGTTGGCTTTACGATGTTAAGTTCTGAAGCAAGTTTCAAATAAAATATTCTACTGCACTGCAGGACACCTCAAAAAAAAAAAAAAAAAAAAAAAGCCAAATGAGTGTAAGAATGGCATTTTCTCCACTGCAAAGACTAGATTAGTGTTCTTGTGGTTTAAAGCCTGTTAAAAATAAATGTGCTAGACAACAGAAATGCTTCTTTTGATAGCTGCTGTGAATTATAATGGTATATGGGACCCAGTAATGGACTATGTATATTAAAGAGTGTGTTTTACGCAGGGATAATTTTAATTCTTTTTTTATGTGTTTGAATATTGTAAGGAAAAGCTTGCAGAGCAGTTGAACCTGCTAATGAAAGCAATTTCTTCTGACACACATGACTGCACTGTGTATGTAGCAGATTTAGTTAATGGTAGATCCTCCAGCAATTACCTAGACTGTGCCCTGCCCAACAGTTCTTCCCCATCAGCCTTCTACACACACACCTCTTGGAATAGCATAGAAACCTCCCAGTTCTGCTGTGAATGAATTTATTATGTAAATCACTGCTAATACAGTCTTTGACTCTATACACTTGAAAACTGCATTGTGCTAGAGTGCACACCATGCTGCAGGAAAAATTATGTTGCCACCCTAGTCAGGATGAGTGACCTAACCTAGAGCTGAAATAGTGCTGAAGACAAGGGAACATGAATTTTAACTCAGACTAGCCATTTGAATTCAACTCCAGGATAATTTGTATGTTTGCTGCTGCATTACTCAATTTCTTTGTTCTCTCTGTTGTCTTAAGGTAACTAAGTTCAGATTTAAAAACTTTTTTTTTTTTTTACCTCTGAACTTGGAAAACATGTTACCCTCACTAAGTGTTTTACATATAATCAACCTTGTGTACAGATGCAATTGGTTAATTGAAAAGTCTGATGAAGGCACATCCATTGTGAGCTTAATCTGTTGAAGCTGATGCCAGTGCTGTGACAGATTTGCAACAACTGATTAAAGCTGCATGGATGGAGCTGTTATCATCACCCTCTCTCATTTTCCCTGTCCTCTTGAATGATGATGTTCTCTCCATGGCACAGCCTCTGAATCACAGGGAATCAGATCCTGCACTGGCACAGATTTTAGTCCAAAATAGCAAAGCAAACTGAAGTCCCAGGAGGAGTAGTCACTAGGGTTATTCTATATAAATTTGCCACCTCAGCTCTGTCAGAGACCCAAGTAACAAGATGTACTATCCCACTGGAAAAAGTATAAAACCATACTATCAACCTTAAAGAGGGAGAAAGACTACCATTTAGTGACAATAGAGTTCTTGAAACATGAATTTAAATAGCTCTGCTGTTACCTAACCTGAAATGACCTATCTGAGGACTAAATATGTTCTTGTACAAACACTCTCTGTGAGATAGAGGACCCTGTTATTTCCTTTTCTGTAATAAAGCAGGGAAAATGAGGTGCACCAAACAGCCTACAAAATATTTTCATTCAGCATGTTGTCTGAGCTTGTGCAGATCCATGGAGTGCTTGTGATTAGAGCTAAATGGGACCCAAGTTTCTGAAATGAGGGAAAGGCAAACAGGCATGGCTGTGTTTTCTGGCTTCCTTGCATATGCCAGCTTGAACATTATTCCACAATAAGGCCAGGCCTGACTTGTCAGTACAGTCAAACAGTGCAAAGGAGAGACTTGATGTTCAATATTTACAAATTATCACCCAAATCGTAATTAGAAGGAATGAAACTTGTAGGAAGAGGATTACCACTGGGAAACTGTTAATGGTATAAAAACAGTCCAGCCATAGCACTTGAGGCTGCCAATCACACTAATATGACACATCATTACCAATCATTTGCAATGGTTAACCAAAATCTATTTTCTCATCACTTTTACTGGCTACTGTCTGATGAGAGATGGAAAAATGAGCACATCATGACACTGGCTTTGAAAATATCTCTTACAAAAGGAATAATCCATGCATAGCTATTGCTCACTGATAGCTATCACAGGCCAAAGCTTACAAGTCATCTGCAGACACATGAAAGACACACACACGTGTCGCAGGAAGGCCACAATAGGTTAAACAACATCCATCATTCAAACCAAGTAGAGAAACAAAAGGTTTCCTTATTTTCCTTCTGAAACTGGTAAACAGCTAGTTCTTTGACCTGTATCTATAGCACAAGTATTTTGGTTCTAATTCACCAAAGCTTTTTAAGTTCAAAAAATTACTTTTGAGTGTTTGCTAAGGAGAGCTGTTGCACCTTTGAAGAGAGGAAAGACTGAATTTTTAATTCACCAAAATTTCTCTGCTTCTTCAGGATGTAATTGGGTGAAGTGTATTTGCAGTGACCTGATCTGGAGGTTAGAGAAGAGCAGCTCTGTGCTGGAGATTGCAATGCTGGAATAGAGAAAGAACCTGGGTCAGATGAAGAGAGGCACCAAATGTCATGAGGCTCTGAGTAAGAAGCAGCAGAGTTTATATGATATGAGGACTGTGAAGTACACAGTACTCTTCACATGATTCCTTATGTTCTCCCTAAGCTATAAATGTCTCACTGTAGGGCATGTTCCTTCTGATATCAGGCACCTTGAGAGAAGATTCACAGTATGCTGGGAACATGGACTGTAGAGAACCATCTTCTCTAGAGAGCTGCCCATGAATCTGAGCCAGAGCTTCCCATAGGTTGGAATCAGCAGATTTCTGTCTGGGAGGATGCTTGAAACATCTCAAAAGTACACAAAGGAAAGCACTATGATGCGACTCAAATAGAAGAGAAAAGATTACTTCATTTTCATTTATTGCTCATATTTTCCTTCCTGTAGTGGTAAAATAAAGTACCTATTATTCCTGGCATCCTTTACCTCATACTGAATTCCACCTTTTTTTTTTTTTTTTTTTTTTTTTTTTTTTTTTTTTTTTTACTGTTCTTACTGTTAAATTTTCCATTCCAGCCTCATTCGCTAAAGGAGTCAAAGATGGAATTTTTGGTCTCCAAGAGAATAGATTGAAATTAGTGGTGTTTTACTGAGTGTAGGCAGAGCGGACTATCTGAGCCTTTATAGACTATACTGGCCTCACATCCCAAAATATGGTTGGAGTGAAAGAATATGTCAGATAGTATTTATTACTCTTAAGTACCCCTGCAGTGCACACTAGTACTGGTTGTTGGACAACTAGGGATACACTTTTTCATACACTGGAATAGGAAGGATTGTAAACTGAAGACTGAGGGACATACTGGTGGGAAATTTATTTGGGAACATTGCAACAACATAGCACAGAGTATAGTGCAACAAATAAGATGCCTGTCAAGTAACCTTCCTTTCATCCTTTTTTCCTGTGTTGGTGGTTAATCAGCCTCATCCTCATGCAACTCTTTTCCCACCCATTGCTTCCTCTCTCCACTGCAGGGCCGCCTCTGTTAGGTGGGTTTAAACCTATTGCACTGAACAATATACCTGTCTCTGCCTGGTGTCAGAAATAGAGCACTTTTGGAATTTTCTGCCGAATCTAATATTTGTCAGAACATGTTGACTCATCAGAAGGTGAATCTGCAGGAATGCATCAGTTTCAGCAGTTTCTTGGGTGGAAGTGCTGGTTGAAAAGAGGCAGACAGTCAAACCAGGCTCTCACTTCTGCCAGTGCTGGGACCTTCACTTGGCACTGGCCAGGCAGGATGTGAACACGATTGTTCTTGGATCACGTGTGACTTCTGGGTGTTTTACTCAAACTTTGAAAGCTCTTGGTTTCATCCCAGCACAGAGCAGAAAAAAAATTTCAGAAATTTTTTTCAGAAAAAATTTCAAAAAAAATTTCATAGCAAGATGTTACAGAGGATGAGAAGAGTTTCCTGCCCTATGCAATGTGGAGGTCCGCAGTTTGTGTACTGGGACTATTTTCTAACTATAGCAATATCCTTGCTCTCTTTTCTCTTTTTTCTTTTTCTTTCAAATTCAAATCCAGGCTAGATTTGTTTCCAGGAGTCTGTTATCACTAATTAATATCAGAAAAATGTTACTAATTTGAAGAAAGATCTTTATGTCTCAATACTAGAAGTGTGACTTGTTTTTACCAGCTAATACTTGCAAATAGCCTGTGTTTCTGATTTTTATCTCCAGCTCTTCGTCATGATTCTTATCAGATAACAGGGAGGAAGAACAATTAGTTTCCAAAACCTATTATTTTGTGTAATTAAAGAGGTAAACCATGGAAGGAATTCAGTGGATGCTGAAATAAACCACCACAAGAATTATTGATGGATTGTTTTAACCAATCTAGTGAAAACACTAGATTTATACACAGCTGAACCAGCTGTGGTCTACAGTCATGTTTTCATTTTGCATAAAGTCCTAATGAAATAAAAAGTTGGTACAGATTCCTATTCAATTTGTAATTTTCTAGGTTGTCTATTTTAAATTCTCTCAGTCGTCACAAGCATTTCTTGATTAGCAACAGTTGCCTAACTATAGTCAAACTAGAGGGATTTTCCCAAAGTATGTGATCATATTGCTGTTAGAATGCATAATTGTTTTCTCCATGAAGAAGCTAAATTTGGCTTAGCAACTGTGTCATGATGTTGATAGAAAATATCTGGTGTGACAGGGCATAATGTGGATACTGCGCTGAAACGCTCATAACCACAGTTCATTTCATTGATCTTTCAAGGGGGTGAAATATCACACAAGTCATCTGCCTTTGGTTTTTCAAACCACATCAAACAACTGTGTGGAGATGTAAAAAAAAAAAGAGAGAAGTGCTAGGTGGTTTGATTTCATCAGTTAATGGCTGTAGGTCACTTGATAGCCCTTTGTTTACAATACAGCGATACGCCTGTATCTTGTAAGGCTCACCAGAGTGACTTACTGCTGTGGTACAATGCCTAAAATAAAGCTTGCACATGCCAAGCACCACATGATGCATAAAATATTCTAATAATACATTACAAAGCCTTGTCAACACTGGGGAGAATGACTATTCCAAGAAGTAGGGCTGGCTGAAAAAAGAAATTCTTTTTTCCAAACTAGGCCTTTATGAAAGACAGTGATTTGGGGAACTGGAGGGAGAGAGGGAGAGAGAGAGGTTTCTTCCTTTGGTCTGGTGAAGTGTCTCTACCTTGGTTAATCAAAAAAATCAACAGAATATAAGTCCACTCAAGCTCAAATCTTCACATTATTTCATGTCTTTTCTATTTCTTACTTTTGATCAGCTGTGCTAGGAATCCAATCAGTCCCTTGAGAACTTGACAAATATCTTATATCCACACGTTGAAGTGTACAACTGCTTTGTGTGCTGTTGTGTCCTCAGTGTCCTGGGCAGTTTTCCTTTCAGCTGTGTGTACAGCATCCTGTTCTAAACCATATCAGTCAGCTGGTTTAATGCCATTGTGGAAATAGTCCTCTCTCTTTTGCTGCTCTACAATGTGCTGAGGTGTCTTGAGAAATTCATTGTAAGAAAATCCTTCTGTGAATTTTTCTGAAGGCAATGAAATGGATACCTGCAAAGAACAGGGACTGTAGCCATTTCTAGCACAACTATTACGACACTAAGCAAGTTTGCAACACTTCTTAAACTGAAATAGTTCAGCTACTACATGCAGCCTAGAAACGGATTTCTGTTGTCTGATAAACTGACCGTTTAGTATATGAAATATAACCAGTTTTTCCATTAAATATATTTTGACAGATTAGATCTCTGACAATGAAGCCTTTTACTGCATATCCTTCTGGATTTATCATATTCCTGTTTGCCTTGCTGCAGAGGAGCCATGGACAATGCAAAGAAGCAGCTAAAAAATCAGAGATGAATCTTGGTGTAAAATATGATCTTCCTAACTTCATTGCAGACACACCAATTCAGAATGTGGTTTTATACAAGCATCATGTTTATATTGGAGCAGTCAATAAGATTTATGTACTAAATGAAACTCTCCAGAACATTTCTGTGTACAAGACTGGGCCTGTTTTGGAGAACCCTGACTGTGCACCATGTGAAGACTGCCGAGATAAAGCCAATTTATCTAACAGCGTATGGAAGGATAACGTCAACATGGCACTGCTTTTAGAAACTTATTATGATGATCAGCTCATTAGCTGTGGTAGTGTGTCCGGAGGCATCTGCCACCGTCACATCATTCACCCTGACAACCCTGCTGACATTGAAAGCGAGGTGCACTGCATGTACTCACCCCAGGTGGATGGAGAAGCAGATAACTGTCCTGACTGTGTTGTTAGCACTTTAGGAACCAAAGTTTTGGTGACCGAAAAGGACAGGTTTGTCAATTTCTTTGTTGGAAATACTGTGACATCTACATTTCAACCTCCCCATGTGCTGCATTCAATATCAGTTAGAAGATTAAAAGAAACACAGGACGGTTTTGAGTTTCTCACAGATCAATCTTATATAGATATCCTCCCTCAGTTCCGTGACTCTTATCCCATTAGATATGTCCATGCCTTTGAAAATGATCACTTTGTCTATTTTTTGACTGTACAGAGAGAAACTCTTGACTCACAATCTTTTCACACAAGAATTATCCGCTTCTGCACTTTAGACTCAGAGATGCGTTCCTACATGGAGATGCCTCTTGAGTGCATTTTTACTGAAAAACGAAGAAAGAGGTCCATCCGAAAGGAGGTATTCAACATTTTGCAAGCTGCCTATGTAAGCAAGCCTGGTGCAGCTCTAGCACACGAAATGGGCCTTGGGCTCAACGATGATATCCTTTACGGTGTTTTTGCACAAAGCAAACCAGACTCTTCTGAACCAACCAACCGATCTGCTGTCTGCGCCGTTTCTGTGCGAACCATCAACGAGTTCTTCAACAAGATTGTTGACAAGCAAAACATGAAATGCCTCCAACACTTTTACGGGAAAGAGAGCAAATACTGCTTGAACAGGGTAAGTGATAACTGATTTGTTACATTTTGGGACTTTGGTTCTCTCTTTGCCTATTCCATTGCCAGGTATCTATCCCTTCAGTTTCAGTTACAAAATGTAAGTCTCTGATCATTGCAGATTGCTTAGCATTGCTGTTGATTATCTCTAAAAGGATTTGTTCCTATAAATTAAGTATAAAAATTGCTGAGGTCTTTATGGGGCTAAAAAATGTAGTTTTTTGCTTGAGAAACTATGATGCAGATAAATGAAACATTTAGGAGGCTATTTCTTTTACTATTTAAAAAAAGTATTCATAAACATTCATGTGCACTGAACAGACCCTGAAAAACATCACATACTTAAAAGTATGTTAATGCTGAATCACTGCCCATCTCAGAAAAAAATGAAAGAGCTGGTTTGGTGTCTGCCATGAAGAGCCAGATTGTAATGTAGTTACTCATGCTTGGTACAGAAACAGTCCAACTGACATCAGTTTTCTGCACGAAAGAAGTGTCAATGAAATCCGTATCTGAATCCACCATTCAGGTGGTTTCAGGTGGGAGGGTTGCATTTCTGTACACCATGATTTCAGAGGGTTGCTACTCTCCAACCCTATGAAATACCGTGAGCAGAGGAAGCACAGAAATTTTCCCATTCCCTTCTGGCCAGTGTCTGGGCTGGTTTCAGGTCTTGTAAATAAATACAGAATCTGGGAATTGGGTAGTTTGAACAATTACTTTGGAACATGAAACATTAGAACTTTCAATCATCTGCTTATGAAGCAGGCCCTTAAATAGACTAGCTGGAGAACTTTCTTTTCTGCAATACAAGAAATTTGGAGTTCAGAGGTGGCATGCTGTCTTCTACCAGAGGGCCAGAGCCACTGTGGTGAGGCGAGGCTCAGCCAGTATGAGGCCTGTGTCAGGGCAGATCAGCAGCTCCACCTGCTTTTAAAGGTGGATGGTACCTGTCATATCCCATTGTTGGGACAGCTCAAAGTGAGAATGGGAGCCACAGGTCTTCTTCACCCCAAGTATAACCAGTGTCCTCCAGCACAGCTGCTCAGCACAGCTGAGGTTAGGATATTGACACAATGCCCTGGTTGGAAGTGGGAGTCTATTTTGTCAAAGAGAGGGGCTGCTCCCCTCTGCCAGAGGTGAGACAGGGTAGTCTGGGGGAAAAACCCATTACAGACACCCTGTGACTTCTCCCCAGTAGCAGGAATGTGCTCAGAGGGGGTCTGAAGCGGTCCAAGCATAACCACAGCAGCCTTGGCATTTGAGGGATGACTGCTTATAGCAGGCTCCAGGTGTTCAACACAGATGTAGGCATTGCCAGGGGATGATGATACAGCAACCCCAACAGACATAGCATTTCATTCCTTTTTTTGTGGGAGGGGGACAGGCAATTTTCAGCAACTAAAAACAAGTTAGCAAACATTCAGCACAGTAGCTTATCTCTCTTCACTGTGTTATTGCTGTCCTAATTTTTCATTTCAGGTAGTAATATCCTCTTTATTTTTTTTTTCATTTTTCAGTTCATTTTTAACAAGAACCATTGTCCTTCTCTGAAAGTACTTTTATTCTATATTCCTGGGGTATATGATTTGTGAATGACTGTCTTTAAAGCTTGTGGCCTTTAACTTATCTCATTCTGCACTTGCCTATACACCCATTTCATAAGGTGATCTCTTCAAAGCAAAGTATACCATTAAAATATTGACAGAATAATTTGCTGCTTTTCACATGCTGGGAAGTACTTTCGTGTTTCAAAAGCTTTTCCAGAGTCTGCTGCTGCTGCTTTGCATATCAGAATGAATGTCTTGTACTGCCAACATGTTTATTATAGTTGCCTATTTTCAAGAAATGTCACCAGAGCTCTGATTTTTGCTACATTAAATTGATAAAAGGAAAAATGTTTCTATGATTTCTTGTGGTTCTTTTAAATGGCATAAAGGCAGTCAGAAATTTTTGTCCTGATTGTTTGCTTAACTCTGAAATATCAAGACTGTCAAGCTTTGCCATTCCATTTCCTTTGCCTTGTTCCAGAGGACTCATTAAGGCTCCAGTAAAAAGTGTCCTTTGAGGTTTATCAGGTTTCAACTAGCCAAAAATATTGGCAAGAACTCGCCAGCCATCCTTTATACACCTGTTTTTCTCTGGTGTATAAAGCAGACCTGGAAGGTTGGAATGTGAAGGAAGGGAAGGATCAGGCAGAAGAAGGAAAAGACATTATTTCTTATGCTTGTCCCAAAAATGTTAAATTCCCTGATTTTGCTGGAGATTAAATAATAATTAATTAAAAAAGAGTCTCAAACCCCTCAACTCTTCTTAAGTCCTTCTTTGTACCTTGTAAAGGTGTGCATAAGAGCATAAAACATTTTTCCCCTTTTTGTAAGTCACCATCAACATAAAAGAAAGCTTTTATAAAAATCTGAAAATTTGTCACAGTTTATTTTTGTGAAGTTCAAAACTTGTTTTTGTAATGTTGCCAAGATGATCTTTCTCTTTGATGTCAAGAGAATAAAACCACAGACCACTCATGCAAGTGAAAGGCACTGACCACTCCAAAATTAAGTCATAGGACAGTGAAAACACTCCAGCAGTGAATATGGTATACCACTAACTTCAACATTAAAAAGAAAAATGAGCCTCTTGCACTCTTTGCAAGGAAATGCTCTCTGATAATTTACAGTTAGAGTTTGATTGATGAAAGCCATTTCATGTTATCAAAAAAAGTCCCATAAGACAATTGTACATAATTTTGTTGGACTTGGGGTAGTCCATCTTTTTAAGTGGCTGTCCCTCAGGACTGTTTAATCTGAGGCTTCTGAAGGTAGAATTGACCAAAATAAACCTGAATGATACATCTGAAACACTTTCTCAGCTTGTTCTTCTCATTTAAAGCAAAAATAAGAAAAACTTCCACTCTTCTTTATGCGATTGGCAAAATTTGTTCCATTTCGGCCTTGTTTTCTACAAGAATGACATTTATGTGGTCTTTCTGTCAGTTATCCTTAAAGCCTCAACAATAAGAAATCTTAAAGATGTGAATTAACTGTGAGTCCAGAGGCTCAGGCTATGGAAACTGATGAAATTTTAGGAGTACCTTTCTAAACATGAGAAGGACTCACAAGGACTGAAGAAAGTATTGCTCACCCATGGAAAAAGTCTCCATCAGAGCTTAGTTGAAGAGCAAAGTCAACCAACCACAAGCTGTAAATCAAGACACAACTGTGCTTCACTTACTCCAGTGCTCATGGAAAACTTCATAAAATCAAAATACAATATTTCCAGTTGTGTTTAAGTGTAATACATATTAAGCCAAAACCTGGGCTCACTGAAGTTAGGAAAAGTGAATCCAATGGAGCATCTGATTGATGTCAGATGTACTTCAGCAGAACTGTGACCAGTTAGTACTGCATAATAATTTACTTCAGTGAAGAGCTGACTGACACTTAAATGACAGCAAGATGGAAACAGAACTGGCTTTGAATTAAAAGAAAAATTGGGAGTAATAGTAAGGAGGTTTTATTGCTTGAGTCAGGACAAAGATATCTGAGAAGTAGCTGCTGTGGGGGGTTTTGAATCACTGTTCAGGAATCTCCCACAACAAAGAGAAAACTGGATGTAGTCTTTAAGCAGAGTTTATATGGTCAGTTAGTCATTATCAGCCTCAGCGTGGTATCCCCAAAGAAGAGGTGTGCTTAGATGAGGAGACAAATGCTGCTTACTTCATTTTCAGACATAGTCCAGTAGTGTGCATATTTACCATAGATTAAATGAGATCTTTTAAGTGAGGAAGATGCGTTGATTTTAGCTTGACAATCTCAACTATACATTTCAGTTGTCATAGATCAAGATCTTACAGGCTTTTTTTGACCTTTCTGCATCTCTTACGTGCTAAACAGTTGTAAGCCAAACTACCTGACTTTAATCATTATGGACTCACATGATAAAACACCTCTAAAAATGAAATCCAAATTCAGCTCTGTAAAGATCTTATCTTTATTTTTTCTACAGGTAAGTTCAGGTGAAGGCCTAAAATACTTAGATCTTACAGGAAAAGAGAAACCCTAAATAGGCTTTTGCCATTGTGCTCTCAGAAAGTGTCATAAAGCAAAACATTATGGTCACAATTCCTGTGAAATGAAAGGCATAAACAGTTGGAAAACATGATAGGAAAACAGAAGATCACCAAAAGAAAAAATAAAGTGAGGGTAAAATAAACACATGGTGATGCTTCTTTATTACCATTGCACACATGATTGATGAGTAAAATTAGGTTATGCTTATATTGTAATGGAAGAAAATAATTGCTGCCTTCTATCAGGAAACCGCAAAGGCACTTATTGATCTGTCGTCTTAAGGCTGTGTCTGAGAATATTTAATAAAATAAACAGAGATAAATAACTCTTTTGAGGCCCTGTAACTGCAATATCCCACATCATTTGGCATAAAATTTTGGCAGGTTTAAAAATAACACCACATATCTCTGATTAAAATGGGTTGTTGTAAATTACTTAGATAATCTCACCGCATCGAGATGTTTTCATATTGTGAGTAGAATGTGACTGAATATTTTCCTTAAAAGATAGGCACCAGGATCCATTAGGTTAGTTCAGTCATTTATTCCTCTGGAAATGCAATATCAGATGGCATACAGCACTCTGCCTGGGCTCGAAATCTGTTCCTATTTGTATGCAAGCAGTTAAAGTGCATGGGAGGGACACAGGTATGAGTGTGTAGGGGTGGGGTATGAGCATGGGTGTGGGTCTGGGTAAGGTTATCTCAGCCTGAACCACATTTAGCAAACACTTGTCTACAGAGGTAAGGGCTGTTCCATCTCTGGGACTGGCCACGCGGAACTCCCTCATGAGAGAGTTCCTGAGAAAGAAGACAAGGAAAAAGGCAGGTCAGGGAGTTTTTGTGGAAAGTACCACTCAATCCCTAGTGGTAGATATCTTTGCAGACTCTTCCGAGCCCCAGAAGCTATGGAGTTTGAGGGTAACCTCTTAGACACTGATGGCTGAAAAAACTACAGTTTTCCTTCTCTTGGTGTCCAGCTGGGGACCTGTCCTTCCTTGCTTCCTAGTGCTGCTGCTTGGCATTTTATCATCTTCTTGATGAAAGCTGGATTTCTCTGTGAAAAAGCAGTATCCGTTAAATGACCATTTTCTGCAAAGGGCACAGATTTATCAGCCAGAGTTACTAATAATGTTCAATTTCCAGACTTTTTAATCAAATTCTTCCACTGAATGCAGGGTTCCCTATTGGTTATTACTGTGGAAAAGTGACTCTGCTGCTTTTCTCTGGAATTGCACAGAAATCGTTTCAGGCAGAAAGTAATTTTTATTTTGTTAAAATGGATATCTATTTGTGTGGGTTTTATGTCTCGGTTTCTGAAGGCTCTTAAATCTAAAGACTAGAACTGGACAATGTATAATTTTCTTACCCTATGTAGCCTTGCGAATTAGAAAAAAAAAAATTACAGTCCCACAAAAAGGGGTGTCCAAAATGTATATGAGTAGTTGTATAATATTAAGGACACTCCCTAAAGATGTATAATATTCAGATCTGAGCCTCTTTTCCTGGGTTCAGACCAAATTCCAAGACTCCTTAATCCCAGATTAAGTTCACTTCAAGTCTGCTGATGACTATTCTGCAATGGGACCATCTCAGCCCTGTCTGAAAAATCTGCTTGGATTTCTTTAAGCACAATTCCAAGTTCCAGAGAAAGAGGAGCTGATTATGAGTGCATTGTGTGCAGATCTAAGTCCTGGATTCATCCCACCTGGCCTTGGTAGATGGTTGACATATCTAAGCAAGCAATGAATTTTCCTCATGTTCTGCTGCCAAACAATGGAGAGACACATAAGTCCTGACAAAGCAGACATCTGCCTTTCAGCTCACTCAGCACCCACCTTACCTCAGCAGTTTTCTACTTACTCTACTTATTCTGACTCAGGACCACATCTGGCCATCATTATTGCTCACTAAAGCAACAGTAGGTAATTATTATCCAGCAGAGAGCTCTGTTACTCAAACTTTCTAAGTGGCATGTGGGTTTCTGATCTCAGACAGCTTTTGCATCAGAGTGGAATTACTTCTCATTTCCAAATGTACAAGTAAAACCAGAATCAAATCCCACAGTAAATTAAAAAAAGAATAATAATGCTGAGGAAGAGCATCCATGGCATAAATGGTTCAGAAAGCAAGTCTAAGCCATATGAAATTATTACTTGCACTGTCTGCAGGGTGTGTGAAAACAAAGAAATGTTAGAGAAGTGATCTTGCAGGAAGTGATAATGGCAGCTTAATTTTCTTAAGGCAGAAATCACCTGCTTTTATACGCACCCTGTGGAAATTAGGACAGATTGCATTATTTTCTTCTAGTTTCTTGACTTCTTTCTGTCCCACACGTCTTGCACCACTATTTTGGCTAGACATGCAGTTGTTGTGCAATGTTTTGTTGGAATAAGGGTCTCCACCCTCAGCATTATCTTTGGATAACTGGTCTAGATGTGATTCCCAGCTTTTCTATTTTACCACAGCTTCCATGTTAGTAAGGACTTCTATGAAAAATGCACCTAATAGACACTACAAATGTAGAGCAAAACTGCTTTCATCAGCACAATATCTCCAATGCATTACTTTATTTCTTAAAAATGTGTAATTAGTCAACACCTCTTCTTTGATAATCTGTATACTGAGTTAAATGCTAAATTAATATAAAGGAAATCAGCAAAATACAAAGATTACTTAGGTCCATTTTGTCTGCTGAATCAATAGGATTTACTTAGTGCTAATGCACTAACCAGATTATGAGAACTAATGCAGTACTGTTCAATGACAAAAGCAAATAACTCTTTGAATGATCTTGACAAAAGAACATGAAATCATCTTAATTTGTATTAACTAATTACATTTAACATGGATGTTTTTCTACCTATTACTTTAAGTGGAGCATCAGTACAGTGACTTCTTTCCCCCATCTCATTTTAGGAGTAGATGAAAGCAACAAGTATTAAGAGTTACTGAAATGATACCATGCAAAATTTTACACTGATGGAGTTCTTTTAAATATTTTATTCTCAGAAAGGGACATGTTTTCTCTGTATTCCATATAAAAATCTTGGAATTGCTTTCAAATACATGAGGAGTATTGGGAAGAGGAGGAAGGAAGAAGAGGGTAACAATTCTTTGTTTAAAACAAAAAGAGGAAGAAACGTTTTAGAGTGAAGCTTCAGTGCCTCAGCAGAAATTCTTAGAAACAGAGACCTCAGTCCCCTGTCCCAGACATGTTCTGTCCTGCATGAACACTGGACTGAGTTCACAGCACCCACACACCCTCAAGGTGTTGTTCACCAATCAAGAAGAAACCAGAAGCACTGTGGCTCTGCTTCTATGGGAACTGTTTAGCACATGAATTGGCTTCCACTGGCAAAATTGAGCCTTTCAATATGATTCATTTTTCCCTTCCTTAGGATTACAAGAGTCATCATTACCATGATGATGATCGAGTCACTCTCACCCTCAGACAATTACCTGGCCTCACTGAATTATTTGTGCCAGAATTACATTTTTGTATTTTCAATGGAGAGGAGCAGTGATCAAATGCACTTCTCACCTGAGGAGAAATAATGCAGACTACCCAAAAAACTAAGGTGTATCAAGAAGAGCAAAGCTATATTGGCTGAAAATACATGGAAATATTTAGAGAGGAAAATATGAAAAGGTTCTTCTGTGTTCCTCATGGTTACTCTTCCTGCTCAGAGTCTGCTGTATGTGTAAATTCTTCACCATTATGTGTTTGATTCGAATAGGACCCACTCTGAAAACTCTAGTTTGATTATTCATCTTAATTCACTGACTTCCACAAGAGAAAAAGAACTTATATACTCTCTTGGTTTTAATGGTCTTGGTAACTAATTTGTTATGTAGAATCACTAATTCATTCAGAAACTCTGCAGTCATTTCTTTGGGAAAAGATTTTTGCCATTTGCTGACATCTGGATCCAGGTCATTTAAGAATAGTTTATTTCTCCCTACTCTGTGTTATGCCGTGGATCTTAAGGGTCTTTTCCAACCTGAGAGATTCTTTGATTCTACAAAAGGAGAAATGCTGTTGGCTCTTGTAGGTGACTACGTCTCTTGAGAGAGAATCCCAGAGTTCATTGCAGAAAAAAAAGTTGATACTTAGAATTTTGATTCTTGACAGCCAACAAGTTAAAAGTCATATAAACAAACCAGCAGAAGATAAAACTCATGCATATTCCTACTTTCATTTGAGCTTTACATCGTAACTGCAGTATTTTATGACTGACACTAGGAAATATCACCTAATTACTTTCTGACCATTTCTCTAATTTGTCAAATTAAACTTTAATTTTAATTATGTCCTTCAAGTGGCTCACAAGACAGTATGAAATGTTCTGCAGTGATTGTCATTGATTTCCAGACTGTTCAAGACATTAAACATAATATCAAGACATTATACATAAAATCACTTTCTATATGAGCACTGCACTTAACTAAGAGCAGGTTTTGACCAGCTCTAGAAGAATGAGCCTGGAGGAGTGGTTCTCCGATTGGCAGTCACTGCAAATTAGACAAAAGCTCTCAAAAAAATTTGGATTTTTTTTTTTTCCTGGGTATAGTATTCAGACAAGAGACTAGACTTTTGATTTTTTTTTCTGACACCAACATAACTGAGTATTTTTCTGAAATTTTCATTAGTTTCTCTAAGAATTCCTTCCCCACTTTTTTCACTTTTCGCTTCAAATGTGCAACTCTGTCTGAAATATTTTATTTTTATGCTCACTGGATATGACATATAACCCATCAGTTAGCTGCAAAACAGTGACAGCTCCTGATAGCTCAGCTCAGCAACATCCAGAGACTTTTTTGGCATGTTTGTCTTTTGTGAACCAAATCAAGAGTAAATTCCAAAACTCCACAACTTCCCGTAAGAGCAAATAAGATAATATTAATTATCTTCTAGCCTTCTGGACACAGCTGTAAGGCAGGGCTTGGTCACACCTCACTGCATTCCAGCAGCACACCTGTGCCAGCTTAACAGTAACAAAGCCCTCTCTATGAATCACAGGCACAATTGGCACCTCTTGTCCTACAAGAGAAGCAATATAGCTGAACCCAGGGAATTACCCGTGCTCTAATCGTCCATTTCAATAGTTGTGTGATTTCTCAGTGGAACTTGGCATAATATCCAGAGTGCATCATCTGACATCAGTTATTTTTCCACATTGACAGCCAAATGGATAGTTATGTGTATACTGGGAGGGAGAGAGAGAAAGCCAGGCTTAAAAGTGTTGATTTAAAGCAGCATCTTTGACAAAGTTTTCTCTGTTATCAATCTTCCTTTCGTTTTCTAAGTAGCCTTTAATCTCTGCATTTCTACTCAAAGATCAAAGCCTTCCTATTTCTTGAACAGCCAACCCTACATTATGGTTAATCCCTGAAGCACCAGGTTTTTGTAAGAACCGTATGTGTAACAATCTGCAGGTTCTTCAGCAGATAGACAAAATTATGGCATCTCTGAGGAAGGCTGAGCTGACTTTGTGACTGAGCTGACTTTGGATAAGCTAAGAAAGGTGTCAGGGCAAGCAGGAAAATCTAGCCACTTTTTCCAAAGAGCTTGACCAGGGTTTCATGAGGCAGCATGTTAGGATGTTTGAATTGTGCTGAAATGACTATGTAGGAGGAAGTACTTTAAGCTTAACACAGAAACATCTCTCTCCAAAGTATTTGCTTATGGAAAAAAGCAGTTACAGGAAAGAGCAAAGATCCCATGTTGGGGGAGGGTAAAATCAAAAATCTGCCTTATTTCAAAAAGCATGAAAACTGTGTATCTTTCTGAACTTGAACTATTCATACTCATTGTATGAGTAATCTGCACAGATGTTTCAGAAATACTTTTAGACTGGGTAGGATATGAGTGCAAAATAATACAGTTTTTACTTGTTTGATGGCCAAAACAAAGAAAAGCTAAACTTGCCCATTGATGATTTAACCTAGTCAAACATGTGGTTAAAAAGTGCTTAAAGTGTGTTCAGTGTTCCTGGTTCAAATTATTAGTTCAGTTCCTGCTGAACAAAATACGCTATATATTAACAGTTAATAAGAAAACTAATACAGTAAAACCTTTAGTATGTGGATAACCAAACTGTTAAGTCACTGCTGTACCAGATCTAATTTAGAAGCCCTTTTTCTGTATCATTAAGACACTGCACAGAGATTTCAACAGCTCATTTGGTCTGATCTAGGCTTTCACCTAAATAATACAGTGAATTGACAAGGCACCTTCAGAAAAGCTGGCACCAATGCTGACTGCAACTCCGAGGGACCACAGCAAACCTCATCTGCCAGTGCTATTGCCAAGCTCAGCTCAGAAACATCACAATTCAACAGCAAAGGGCTGAGCTACTAGGCTGAACATTTTATTGATAGTATTTTCAATGCCTTGGGTTTCAGTCCAGAATTCAACAGAGTTAGGCCAACAAGAAATTCTTCATTCACTGCTTTCTTTTTCATACTTTGAGGAAAGACATCTGAATCTAGAAAAGAAGACAGTAAAATTTTAGTTCTATATGCTCTTTAAGGGTATGATGCAGATCTATTTGACTTAGTAAAAAGGCTCTTGACTGTCTTGGAAAGGTTTCATTCAAGCTTCTTAGAAGATTTTTTAAAACATGTTTGTGACAAAAAACAAGTAAATAAAAAAAAATAAGAGAAATTAAGCTCACTGTTGATTTCAACAGAGGGAACTGCCATAAGGTCCTTTATAATCTTCTTATATGTTTTTTCATAAAGTATGTCACAGTGGGAACATGCTACATGTCTTCCAAATTTAAACTGGTTAAAGATCCTTCAAGGAATTCCTGGTTATTTTCTTTATACAATGTCCCCAAAACAAATGATGTACTATCAATAATAATGAAATTATCAGGTAATGTATTACTATTGAGTTGTTAGGAGGTTATATTCTTCTTCAGAGATAACTTAAAGTGTATTGTTCAAGACTTTTTCTAATGAAAATTAAAAACAGTCAATCTCTATTCCCAAAATGACAGAGAAAATCCTGCAAATGCTGCTATTTTTTTGTACATTCAAGATATATAGAGATCAGATGAAATAGTGCATGAACTATAGATGATCAATATAATAATCTAAGTAATTAAAAATCTGTCTTCCCCATGGTTGCATTTAAGCATACAATCAGAAACCTGTTTTTCCTAACTTAACTCCCTTTTCTTTCTCTGGCTTCTTCTCCACTTTAGTGTCTTAGCTCTGAAAAAGATGGTGAAAATAGAGGTGGGAGAATATTGGAAATTGTTATTTTAATGTAAAAAATCATGCTGCTGTTAGAAAGTCTATTTCCAGGAAACTGTTTTAGAAGCAGGTGTGTCACTGAGCAGGCTTTGCAGTACAAGAATTCTCAGACTCTTGGAGAAGCAGCATTTAGGAAGTCACTATGCGAGAGGATACCTTGCTATATGTGCTTATACACCTATCATCTAGTTAAATAAAGACCCTACATCTTATTCCTGCAGACAGGATTTTGAAAGTTAATAGAAACATTCCCATAACATTAAGAAGTTTTTGCCTTTCTCATGGAACATCATAACTGATGGAGCAATTAAGTTTGAAACATCTTAAAATACTTTTGGTCGAATGCATTTGTGCTAAATGACTTCATTCTGACAAAGATCTAGTGCTGCTCATAAAGTACTCATCTGTACTTCATTTCCAAACAGGCTTTTTCAAGAAACGCTTCATCCTGCAGAGCACAGGATGATGAATATCGCTTAGAAGTTACGACTCCTCTGCAGAGGGTTGACTTGTTCATGGGCCAGTTCAACAGTGTCCTGTTGACTTCAATATCTGTCTTCACCAAAGGGAACCTTACCATTGCTAACCTGGGAACTTCGGATGGACGCTTCATGCAGGTAAATATTACCATGTTACTACAAGAACTTCACAATAAAAAAACTTACTAGAGTTAAGCAGGATGGTAAAAATGGAGGAGCGTTATTACCCCAGTTTAAAAGGGCATTAAAAATTGAAATTACCAAAAAAAATAGCCTTTGGAATATAAAGTGTCTAATATAGCATTCAGTATTTTAAGTGTTTACCTGGAGTCTGTGGTTTAGAACAGTGATTGTAGAGTAAATTCTACCATTATCTCCAGCTGTCTTAGTTCACAGAACAATTTTGGTCCATACAAATGAGTACTTTCAAAGAAGACTAAACTGAAAATACTGTCTTGGTTAGACATCAAATATGCCTCAACCCCAGCTGGAGTAGAAAGATCTAAAACAGTGACTGATTATTCAAACAGCTTCAAAAATACACTTTGTATGGTCACTGACTCTAGAGGATCAGATTAAATCTATTCAATTTAAAATGCCAAGACATTTTATAATGTAGAAGCCTTAGAATTAGTTGTTTCTATATACTGATCCACTCCTCTGGCAACAAATTCCTTGCTAGTGTACCCACAGCCTATGACTCACAGCTGTAGAATTGAGATTAGTTCCTTCTCCACCTACTTTCAAGTTTCTCTAAATGTGTGTTAGATTTTCAGGCTCTTGCTCACTCCTATCTCACTCTGTTCTTTTGGATTACAGTTCTTCCTGTCCTAAAACAAATTTTTCATAAAAAAGTGATAAATCACCCTCTTGAGTAGTCTGTCTCTCTCCATTAAGTACATAACTAATCCAGACAGGTAGATGACTTCTTTGTAGGTGACTAATGAAATAAATATAACACATACAAGCAGCAGTCTTTTAAAATCTTGGCAGTCAAAGTCAAACATCAGAAGACAAAGAGAAAATACTTTGAGTTTATCCATCTTATTTCAAACACTATCATCCTGTAGTAACTTCCTTGGAGAGCTTGGCTTCTCCAGCTGCCACAGAGTCCAGCCTGGATGTGCATCTCAGCCTGGATCCTTCTTGCAGCCAAGGACCTGTGTTATTTCAATTTGCCAATACTATTTGTCTTCTAGAAAACTTGCTGAAGTATTGACAGTCGTCTGGCCTTCTTGTTCTGTAGACTATAGAGAGTCATCAAAGTTAATGAGAAGACCATCAGTTGCTATGCCATTCCAGTTTTCCCATTTCCCATAACCTTCCATTAGAAAATACTTGGGCACATGTAGCCTTTAATGGAGCTAAGCCTTTCCTTTCTTCTCTCCCTTTCCCTCATTTTTTTTGCCACATGCAGTGCATAGGGTTATATATTGTCCTCAGTATATGCACCTTGTCTGGAAAAAGGGAATCCTATACCTCCAGTCTTCTGCGCGGACTCTACACAGAACCAGCTACATAATGCAAATTCTGTACTGCTTCTACAGGCAAGAAGTTCAAAGTAATATGCTGCAAAGGACAGATGAAAAAGTAGTGAAAATCATGTTTCTCTTTTCCCCCCACAAAAAAAAAATTAACAAAACTTTCAGTGAGAACCCTGCCAGTTTTATCTTAACTTCCCATGATGACCTTGGTAAATTTAAGCTGCAGTTTGTTTTCTGTGCAGGAAAGGCAAATGCTAAGAGCTACACACTAAGCAGGGGCCCAAACTGCTCTCTGTTCTTGAAAGCAGATACTGATTCACACAGCGAAATGAGCAATTTGTTTAACCTTTCTGAAGTAATTTCCTTATCTACAAAATACAATTAATAACAACTACTCTCTTACTCCCAGCATTACTTCTGGGCTGTCACAAAGCTTTTAGGAAGGTTTGGTAGAAAGCACAAGGGAGCAATATTTTTATTTATAATGTTCTTTAAATTATTCATTCAAATCCTGCAGCACACACTTCATTCAGATGTTTGCCCAATTCAAGGAACAATTAAATATTTCCAGAATACATTTCCCATTCCAGGTTCAGTTACAGATCAAAAGAAAAGGCTATTGTGTAAACTGCACATGGCCATTAGCAGAAATATTCTCATCATTGAATTAGACTGGCTTCAGCTACAGGGGGAAGTCAGCATTGGGCTCATATTGTACTAAATAGGAGCTCTTTCTTTGAGGGTTGGGTGCAACCAGTAGGAGAATAAGCATACTGACTACCTTTAATGATACTACCTCTAAATAAAAGGTTAGTATCTGTTTTGTCTTTAAATGGTTTTGGAAGGGATACAGATCTGTGTAGGATACAGCAGAGATTTTTGCATAATTTAATGTTCTCTTACTTTTTTTTTTTTCTCTAATAGTAATCTAGGAAGTACTTTGAAACAGGTTCATTAGGAAATGCCCAACTAAAGCAGATTTGTAGTGTTTCTATGGAAATATAGCTATTAACTGCAATGAGATTTAGATCATTAAAAATTAAGCTATTATATGACCATTACTGAAGTAAAATGAGTTAAAAAATCAGGATAATCTAACAACAGCTTAATTCATCAAAAAGATATCCCCAAAGACTTCCACACATTTTTAGCAAAGAAATGTAATGGGCCTTTTTTATTTCATTCACAAATCTGTTGGAACACACTGCAAAGAATCCTCAGCTCTTCACTTGTTATGAATCTCACCTTTGCACAGTCATTTGCACTGATATTTTTAAATCTTTGTACAAGCGAATATTGAATTTTCCTGTCCAATCTCCTTGTAACTTGTAGCTATTCAAGGCTGACTTCTGACACAGGCATGCTTTCAGAGAAAATTATTTACAAAAAATCTACGTACAGGTTCAGGGAACCTGTTTCAAGACTGGTTGTTTTTGTGTTAGTATTTTGAGAACGTATTATCATGCCAACTATTTAAAAACAAACCAAAACAAAAATTCATGTATAGCTTTCTATATTTAGAAAATCAGCTTAGCCCTTCAAGTGCACCCAGTTCGTATCTTATTTGAAATACCAAACCTTACTATATTTAGACAATTTAGTTTCTGACATAAATTTCAGTACTAGCAGCCATCCATGAGATTAAAAAAGTAGTACATTATCTGTCTTTGACAACAGCACCCTGAAGTGTCCAGATATGCAGCAGTTTGGTGAAAGCAATGAACATTTGAATCACAATTTTGCTGTAGTAGTTTAGGGTTTCCTTTAGTTGTTATGAAACATGAAGGGGGGTGGTGGTGGGAGGGGGCTGGGGGGAGCCTCTTTAAAACGTAGTGATCTTGTCAATCTTGTCATCCAAATTGAGTTGAAGCTCCAAGCCTGTGCAGTGGAAGCCAGTAGGTGCAGCAGCAAGCTATTGAACCTGAGAGAAATTTACTTGCAAATGTTTCTCATATATCCCCATTATACTTGATCAGCAGCCAACCACTTGATTCTCTTTTTTTTTTTTTCTTTCCTCTTTCTTGTCATCTTTCCATCTCCTTTTGCTTTTCTTCTGCTCATCACTTTCTGCCTTCCTACATCCCTCTTGTTTCCAACTCTATTTCTATCTCCATTTTTCTCTCTTTACCTCATGGCTATGGCACAGCACTGCTGCAAAATTCAACAGATTTAATATGTATGTTTTTCCTTTTATAGGCTGATGGCTACCAGATTCTGGGGTTTTGATGTATTTAGGGATGTATGTTAGGAATGAACAGTTTCTAACTTTACAAGTGATTCCCCCAAAGCTTATCAAATTACTCATCAGAATTGTTAATGACCCAACTCAGAACATAGCCCACATTTTACTTATTTGAAAAAAAGCTTTCTAAAGAAGCAGTAATAGTCAGAATGCAAAAGCAGGTATTTTTTATCCAACCAAGGAATACCTACCTGTTGTTTTCTGCTTTTAGTTTGATAAAATAGAATTATTCACTTGAACTGCTTTGGAAAGCACTAATACTGGAAAGTAAATATAGCCTCCTTTGTTAAATGTTTAATTTTTTTCAGCCAAAATCTGGAACTAAAATAAAATCAATCTGGATGGTCCAAATACAGAAGAGGCATGTGTTCTTCTGAGGAGGATAATTAGGGCCATGAGGTGAATTCCAGATCTCTCCTGAAAAGTACTGCAGCCCATTCACATACTGAGCATGTTTTGGCTGCCTCAGAAATGTCAGATCTGTATTTGGCCATGAATAGATTGGAGTTTGTAGTTTACTAAATATTGTGGAGTTTCTGTTACAAAACAGACCAGTAATATTTTTTCTAAGACAGCTGACATGCATGAGACAGAAAAGAAAAATGGTTTTACTTCCTTCCTAAGCTGGAGCCTGACAACAAACTTTTTTTTTTCCTTATGTTTTTTTTTTTCTGCTGAGAAGTTGCAGCTGTTTCAGCCTTTCTTATTGTGCTTGTTTTCAGACTGTGAGTGGGAACACAGACTGTAACTACAGCTGTTGGGTGCAAAGTGAATCAGGTATTTCACAGTGGTTATTTGATTAGAAAACAGCGCCCAGTCAAACTGCTATAGCTGAGGAATCAGATATTCAGCTAGTGTAAAACAGCCTTATTCTGCTCAAACCAAGCTAGGCTGAGAATACACTCACAACTGGAAAAGACACTTATATTACCAGCCAATATTTTGGGAAATTACAGTTTGTAAAAAAAAACTCCACTCCATGATATATTGAGATAAAATATCTTTTTTTTTTTTTTTTTTTTTTTTTTTGCTATGTGTCAAGGCATTTTGGGTTTTTTCTGCCTGAAGTTGGCATTATTTCAGAGAGTGTTTTTAGAGTGATGATGAAATGAGGAAGGGAAATCTTTGTGGTAGCTCTGGGAAGTGTGGGATATGGGAATGTCTAACAAGATTTATTCTTAAAAGCTCACATTTGGTCTGGCCATAACAATGAACAAGAGATCAATGCCCTTGACATAGCAGAAGCTGGAATTCAGCCTAAGATTATGTTTGGAAGCAGAATAGTGCATGTGCCCCCTACACTTGAAGCTGGCCTTAACAACTTAACACCCCAGCAAAACCACCACAGCTGCTTTTTGGTGACCTTCTTGAGGAAGAGGGACTAGAGAAGTTTTCACTGTATGTTTTACAGCTGTGATGGGCAACCACTCTCTGTAGATGCAATTTTGGCAGCAGGGCCACCTCATCCTTCTGAGTGTCCCAGTGTAACTCAGTGCACAGCAGGGCAGCAGCAATGCAGAGTGAGGGCCCCCACCATGGGCCCTCTCATCTCCATGGTTTGCTGGGACATTCATCCTGCTGCTTCTGGAGGTGAGGAAAGGATCTTCCCATGGGCAAACATAGACTCTGAAGTGCCATCAGCCACATGCTGGCTGCAGTCCTGTTCCATCTGGCTGAACGTGAGCCAGCTCTAGCTGAAAAGCCAAGCATTAGCAAAACATGTAATGCACTGTCATGTCTGAACAGATTCTGGACAGAAAATGGCTTTGGGCACAAAAAACAAAGTGTGATGGTACACACAGGCCTTGCTGGAGTACTGCACATCAGGCAACAGGCCACTCATGCTCCCAGAGGCTCTCTGCACTTGTTAGAGGTGCAGCAGTACAGATTAATGTAAGCCTTATTCTAGAGAACCATTATATCCCAGTATTTTTAATCAGACTTTTTGCTAAGAAATGTTGTATGGGGTTATAATAAAGGTTCAAGGAGCAGTGCTCTGGCAGGAGTTAAGACAGATAACAGAGAGGTATAAGGCAAGTAAAAGCACAGAAAATACCTTTATCAGTATCCCCCAGCTTCTGGCACTTAGTGACCCAGAGGTACTCTGGGCTGTAAATTGAACCCATATTTGTCACTCAATAGTCATTAATAGACTCCTTTCTCCTCAGTTTTGCTTACTGTTTTTAAATTTATCTTTGTTTTCTTCTCTGTAATATGCTGTGACAATTACTTTCATAATTTCATTCTGCTTTGAATGATAAAGAACTTTATAGGGTTTTCTTAACCTGCTGCCTAATCATTTTTTTAGTTGCCATTCTGTCTGATCAGGAATAGGAATGGGACACTCACAAATCAATGGTTTGGGAAATTCTCACACACTGAGTATAAGTCTGTTTTCAATCATAAGTATTCCTGGGAAATGAGTGTGATTATCAAGTATTCTGTCTACTTGGATCTGAAAGACAACAAACACCAGAACCAAACTTTAGCACACATCTCATTTCCCCAAAAAGAGAGAACTTAGCATGTGTTGTAGCTGCTTTCATAGACTACATGCCAGGGAACATAATGCATGCTACAGAAATCAGTGAAAAAAAAATCACATCTGCTTTTTATTTGTAACTACATTCAAGGATTGGGAAAATTTGTCCGAGAATTCAGCAAGAGAGCCAAGTCTTCAACATTGCTCTCCTATTGCAAACAGCAAAGCAGCAAGACCTCACCACTCAGAGTCATGGTGCCTGTCAGCAAAATGAGTTGACACAGAGCAAAGAAATACAGAGCTTTGCATCTTTCACTGTGCTCAGTCAAATCCAGTGTATACTGTAGTGTACTAGAAGCCATATGCACCTTTGAATTTATCAAATTTCTCTTGATCCAATTCTTGCGTGGGTTGTGATAAAACCCACCCATGCAAGTGGCAAGACATATTTGAAGCAAGTGCAAGAAGGCCAAGAAATATATGAGCATGGACTTTAAACCCTACAGAGCCTGGAGGAGGAAAGAGTGATGGGATACCCATGGAGTCATTGCAAAAGTTGTCCTCAGTGCCCACTGCTGTCCTGTCTCAGTGGCCCAGCAATGCATCCGGCAGTCTGACCTAGTTAAGGCTAAATGCAAACTGTGCACACAAGCATTTGTAGGAATGCAATCCTTCCATCTTTCATTTTTAAGCCAACAGAAAACTCTGGCAAACTCTTGATACGTAGCATTTTCATATCAATTTTTGACATTTATGATAGCAGTTCTTTCTGGGATAAAGAATGTATCTTGATTCTCCCAGTGAAAAAAAGGCATCAAACACTCCATAATACAAAATCCATATAGCCAAATTAAACTTAACACCTGGTACTGAATAACTGGTTTGAGAGCACATATGTTTTAATATTCAGTTTGAGTAGAAAAGCTTACACTCTTCAGAAGGGATCCATTATATTCTTCATGGATTAGAATGATATACAGCATTTAGAGAGCTACATATGTGCCCTTTGCAAGGCTATGCTGCATATCCCAGGGCATTTGAGGCATTGCACAATAAAGTTAACCCCGAGCCTATCTCTGCTGGATAATGGCATACACCTGCCAGACATCTAGGGAAAAAATAACAATATGATACTTAGATTGGATTCCTTTTGGAAGGCCTCTCATTTTTGCAGAAGATATTACAACATGTAGACAGTAACATTTGTAATTCAATCCTGCTGACTAGCAGAACTGAGCATCAGAATGATTTTTAAAATAAGCTGTTGCATGCTGGTTTTCAACTTAAGTTAGTACAGTCTTAATTTGCCATATTACACAGACAAACCTAGACTCAAGTCTTCATATTTAACATTAATACTAGCTGATATGGCTAGTATTAATATTAATATATTAGCACTAATATTAATAATATTTAATTTAATAATTTTAGTGTTCATGGACCTAAGTGATCGCTGACTTCCAACATAAAGAATACATTAATATATTCATTAATTAAGTAATTGTCGGCTGTTATCTCCTTGGAAGTACTTCATGGAAGTAGTCTGAGCTATGCTGGAACAGAATTTTTTTTCTCTAGATAGAGAGACAGAAATATTGTCTTTGTCATAGTTACTGGTATTGAACATGATTCTCAAAAGATATCAGAAGAGCCACATGGATTTAAATGAAGGGTCCATCTAGTTCTAGTGCTCTGTCTCCAGTGGTATTGACAAATGGATGCCTAGTGACCCAGACACACATAGCTATTACCTTCTGCTTCAAGTCTCCAAGTATTTTCCTTTCCGGGGTTTTCCTGAGCTATTCATTTTTGTCTGTGTAGCTCTTTCCATGTACCTGTGGAGTTTCCCTTTGTATGTGCATTTCTCTTGCATGTGTTGCTCTCCACATTCTTTGGCAGGGAGTACCATAGGTCATCTCATATTGCTAGGATGTCATATTCTTTTGTTTGCCTTGAACCAAGTCTTGGTTTTGTCTTTCGGTGGTGTTTAGATTTTTTATTAGCATTAAATAATGGAATAACAGAATCATTTAGGACTGAAAACACCTGTAGTATCATTGAGTCCAACCATTAACCTAACACTGCCAAGTCCAGGACTAAACAATGCCCTTAAGTGCATTCTTCTATGTCTTTTAAATATCTCCAGGGATGGTGGCTCAACCATTTCCCTGGGCAGCCTGTTCCACTGCTTGACAGCCCTTTTGGTGAAGAAATGCTCCCTGAAATATAATCTAAACCTCCCCTGGTGCAACTTGAGGCCATTTCTTCTTTCCTATCACTTGTTACTTGGAAGAAGAGACCAACCCCAAGCTGGCTACAACCCCACTTAGGGTAGTTGTAGAAGAGAGTATGTGGTTGGTCTCTACCCACTCATGATTCTCTATTCCTTGTTCATAGAGATTCCACACATACCATACTCAATCATTGTTCATTACAGCCTTTTGATCATCTTTGTTACCCTTCTCTCAGCTTTTCCCCTTTTTAACATTCTCTTTTTGCCAGGAGGCAAGTAGAACTACACTGGGATTTTAAGCTTCAGGCAAGCCATGAATTTATTTGATATCAGGGTGTTTTCTGGTTTGTTCTCTAGTCCTTTTCCAATTATTTCTAGGTTTTTATTAGGTTGGTTTTGGCTGCTGCTAAGCAGTTTGATAACTATCTATCATATACTGCTTTAAATTAATTTTCTTTGTTGTAGTTCACTTGCCATTTTATTGCCTTGATAGACTGTCTTGTAAAGTAACCACCTTGAATACCTTTAGAACATCGCAAAACTTTATCACTGGACTGCTCAACCACTTTTCTAACTCATTTATGGGTGTATTGACCAGTATAGACTCCAGCACATACAGCTTGTAGAGCACCTCTGGTAACTTCTTACTATTGCAGCCACTGATCATTTACTACTAATGTCTGTTCTCCTTTGGTTAATTATCTGTGCTAGGCCTTCCCTAACTCCTAATTGCTCAAGTGCAGGAATAGAAATAAGATTTCATTTCTCTTATGCTCTGGAGAAATGTTTGGTTAATAAATTAATTATTAAAATGTAAATAAAACAAACAAAAAATCCAACACTTACTCTCCCCCCACCAAAAAAGATACCTCCAAAACCCCCAGGATTTTATAGTCTTTGCAGAGAGAAATCCTCCTGTAGTACTGAACCATTTTCATAGTAGTGGTGCCTGTATGTTGGTGTGTCCATGGCAGATGAAATTTATGCTGCACACATACCAGCTCAGTCCCAAGCCATAAAAATCAGAGCTTTATGAGAATGACACTGGAGTCCTAAGTAGCCTCTTCCTCCTGCTGTAGAAGCTGTCTTCAAATTGCTTTTTTTTCAGGATTATATCAGATAAGGGTAAGATAGAATTTCAAGGACTGGGCTGATGTGTGCAAATATCACACAGTTGTATAGACCAAAAAGAACATCTTTGCGTCTAGTATCTGTTATAGCAGCACTGTAGGCTGGTAGATTAGTTTTAAGCAAAATCCAAACTTTTATTCCATGAGCTAGGAAGTGTAATCCGAGCTCCCTGTGTGTCATGAGGTCAAAGTCTAGTCATTTGGGCTTTGAGCAGGTGATTCGACTGTCAACCTCAGTAAAATAAAGGTCAGTCAATGTTTAAAGTACCGAGTAATTTTTCCAAGATTGTAGAGATGGAATCCAAATTTTCATGTATTGCTCTGAGGCTGAAATGCAGATGTGTTTAAAGAGTTAACACTGTGGCTCAATCAGAAAGAATGCTTGGCAATAAGAGGAAGCCTGGATTAATGATGGAAAAGAATTCTTAGCATTTTATAGCAGTGGGTATTCGAGATGAGACACGGCTAATGATCAACTAAAAAGGTATTTGCAGCTGTGGTGCTACCTCTCCCCATAATGCCAACATTAATCAAGCTTTTTCATGCAGCTTTCCAGTCCATTCTATTTTTCATTGTCCTGAATAGAAAAACAGAGCTCATGCCCTATTACACTGAGTCAGAGACCATACTTCTGTGTCACCAAAAACGATCATACCTTATTGATTTCTAAAATCTGTACTTTCTGTGCTGTGAAATAAATCCATAGCAAAATCTGTAACAAAGTCACTTTCATTTTTAAAGGAAAAAAAGCCTCTTGCTACCCCAAACTAGAAATACCTCTGGGATGTGAAGCAGTTATCGGCATGAATTAACTGTCATGTATTTTATTTAAGTCTTGAATTACATCAGAACATCAGCTATAATTACAGCATCTCTAAGTCTAGTTTTGGAGTCAGCCATCTTGTTGAAAGACCTTGGCAGTGTGAAAGCCAGTGAAATCGTGTAAGTCAATGTCCTGGCTGTTCTGATTCTGCCTTCGGAGTCAGAAGAAAAGCTTCATTATAGTAAAAAATGAAACATTTGACATACAAGTTATTTCCAAAATGGCTTCAATCTTTTTAAATAATGAACCCCATTGAATCCTAACTTCTCAGCAAATGTCGATTATCTAAATTCTTTAAGTAAACTACACGTGATACAGCTTTTGAAACATGAACATGATCTTCCCTCATGTAAACAATCCTCTGCCTTTGTTGCCTGATGCTATCACATTTGGGTGCACATCCTTCTGGATTGCAGGCCCGAGCCTATAAAATCTTGCTATCAAATATCCACCCCGATGTGCAGATGCTTTATGCCTCTGCTTAACAGCCATGACTCATCCCGTTAAAGTCAACAAAGTTACAGTAGTAAAGTTAGGCGTGTGTTTGCAGGAATAGGCCCAGATTCTCAGAAGGATTTAGGTAACTCAAGATGCAGAAAGATGAGTAGTGGGGGAATTTCATACTGGTGTGACTAATTCCCTAAGATCTCCTAAAATTGAGAGAGAGAGGTGGGGGGAGAGAGGGAAGGTTTTTGCGAAGGGGCTTCGAACAACCAAATAAGGCTCCTGTTTTGGAGTGTCTCCTAAAGGAGCCTCCACCGTTCCCTGTAATTTAAGAAGTTTTAAATTCTCAGTCCTGGCTCACACAGAAATCAACAGGAGCCAGAGCTCAGGGTGCCCAGCCAAACCTTGCAAGGAGCTTGTCAGAGCAATGGCCATCTGGGCAGCTCTGGGTGCTGAACTCTGTGTATGTGTGGCTCTGCGGGGTGCCCACGGCGGCCGCCTGCAGTGCCTGACATAGCTTTGCAATCTAATTGCCCCACGTGCTGCAAGACCAGAGACTCTTGACACAGGGTAAGGTTTGCTTTTCAAACTGAAGGACTGATGTCAAAATAAAAGGAAATGTTTTTGACTTCAGAAGACTTGGAGGTTTAAGATTCTTTTAAATAGACATTGTAGATAAAATTCTTCATTCTTAAATATATAGGACTGACTAAATGACCTATCTTCATTTTTTATGGTGATTTATAAATACCTGAAATTGAAGGAATAGGAAACATTGCAGTGATTCCTGCATATTTTAATAAATATGGTGTATTTTGAGGATCCTCCAACAGCCATGATTTTGCTGTATTAAATGAAGTCAGTTTTATAGCACTTTAATCAGATTATGATGGAACATTATGCAAAATATTATGCAATGTAATGCAAAGTAATTAATGCAAGCAGAGAACATGAGACAACTGAGCAGCATGCATTTGTGTTACATACTGCCTGCTGATTTTCAAAATTTCTTTCTTTCTTAGATAGTGGTTTCCCGTTCAGAACCCACAGCTCCGCACGTCAGCTTTCAGCTAGACTCCCACCCCATCTCTCCCCAGGTTGTTGTCAAGAATTCATTAGCAGATGACGGCTATACCCTGGTAGTGACTGGGAAAAAGGTGAGTGGTTCATAATCTAATCCTCCTGTGCACTGTGTAAACCTTCCTTCAGAACAGTAGCTATCAGTAAGAGCAGCTGTTCACTGCTGCTTTATGCTCTGCATCCTCATAGCCCTGCCATTCCCTAGGAACACTGGGGGTGAAAGTTTCCTCCAAGATATGTTTTTTCTCCTGCTAAACAAACTGGCAGCCTAATATTGAGAAATGTTTAAATAATGTAAGAGCTGGTGATATAAACCAACAAAAGCCAGGAAATGCAAATTTTAAGGCTGAAGCCCTGTCCCTAATTCAAGTGCTTGCAAAGACAAAACATACAATGGCTTAAGAAAAGAATGGTGCTCAGTTTCCTGGCTTTTGTTGATTTGTGTCATAGCATTATAACTTTTTAAGGAGGGTTGTGTGTGCAAGAGTTACATAGGTGTCTTTAAAACTGTAAGCAGTAAGGCTTGAAAATTGCTTTAGCATGTAGTCTGCAAAGAGTTAATAAAAGATGAAGAGCTATCATAAATATGCTATTGTCAAAAGTAGATATGCATTGAAGAATAGGTTTAAAACATCAGCAGATAATATTACAGATAATCCTAAACCATAATCGTAAGCAATAACTTGACCCCTTGAGTTCTATAAGGACTTAGAGAAATACATCAGCCATAAAGATAGTTATTAATCATTTACTAGAAATGTATTAGATATTTATAAGAGTGATCTTCTGAAAATGTACCAAATAAATTTAAGGAAGGTCGTGAAGGAAAAAGAAATATGAGGCACTTATATAGTAATGTAATTATACATTGATTGTAATATTTTGACCAAAAATAATTTTTATATGTTTAGAGTGACTATCCTGATATTTTAAGTAATGTAAATTTTAGCTTGTATTTTAGGTGAAGTATAGGTTTTTTGATGATAGGTGTTAAAAAACAAGTCCATGGTCAATCACATGCTTTAAGTGTGCCACAGATATTAATACGGCCTCACCAAAGTTGAAATAGCCATCATGCCTATTTTTACAAATGTATAAACTAAGGCATACTGAGATACAGAAGTGGGAGGAGCACACTGCTGTTTTCTTTCTCCATCAGCAAAAAATGCTATCTTGCTGTAAACACCAGATGCTGATAGTAACTGTATATAACATTAAGATGCCTTTAGGGTTTCTCCCAAGCGAATTTAAAATCATGTCAGTTAAATTACTTATAAGATCCTATAATTACTGAGCTAAAGAGAAGTCGAACTGTGGCTTGCACATCTGAAATCTGAGTAGCACCAGCATGCTATGCATAAATAGAGATTCTCCTTGCCACTTAGTGCATGTATTAAAAGGATGTGTGCATCATGTCTCTCCATCGACAGATAACAAAGATCCCGCTGAAGGGGCCAGGCTGCCATCACTTCAGGTCCTGCAGCCAGTGCCTGCTGGCACCAGCCTTCATGCAGTGTGGCTGGTGCAGCCAGCAGTGCCTCAGGTCTTCTGAATGCCCCAGCAACACCTGGACCCAGGACACCTGCCTGCCTAGGGTTTATGAGGTAAAGTGGTGGATTTCTCACATTTATCTCTTGAGGGAAGAACAGTCTCCACTCTGTAGACATTTTCTATTCATGTAATCATGATAAATTGTCAGCTTTCTTCAACTTCCCCTCAACCTTGATGTCCATAAATCCTCTGACTGGATGCACGTGGTCTCCCTGAGTGCTGTGGGCTGAGATGCTCATGGATGGACAGGTTTGTCTGATCATCCTTACCAGCCTTGGGAAATCCCTGGCCCTACAAAGCATTTCTGATGGGGAAACAAGATGGGTCTGAGCCAGCCTGGCATGGATCTGACAGGAAAGCCAGTCACAGAAAGGAGCATCCCTCCTTTTAGACCTCTCTCAGAGACAAAACTGGATGAAAGCATTTCCTGCCCAGGGCCACCACAGCCTGACCCAGCACAGGAGGTCTCTGGCTCCCACTCTTCATCCACCCCTGTGCTGGCTCCAGTGTTGGAGGAAAACTTGGTGTTTCTTTGTGAGAAAAATCCCCTTTCCACTACCCAAGCTCCTGGGGAAGTAGTTTTTCCATAATGTCCCTCCCTGGCTCCTTGTTCCCATGGGTCCACTTGGCACCAATGAGGAACAAGCCTGGAGCTGCACCCCTGGGACAGGGGCAGCCACAGGCTGCTGCCAGCTGGCCAAAAGCTCACCAAGGGCATGTGAGAACAAAAAGGCACAGATGAGCAGAGAGCTGCACTGGCACAGCCCAGTTTTAGTTTAGCTATGGTTAATGCAGGATTTGTACTGTATGTGGGACCAAACCTTCCCGTGTCAAGTGTGACATAACTGTGGAGGCAGAGGTTTGTAGGGCAGTTGATGGACTGGAAATCTAAGGGAAGGACAAGCGTAAAACTTTCTGGTAGCATTTATGCCCATTCACTTGTGTTAGTGCCTTTAAACTATGTAGTGTAATTAAAAATACATTTTCCTTTATTAGAATTCAACTTATAAACAGAGATGAAAGATTGATACGCTAAACTCTTAGAGAGAAAGGGAGAAAAAAAGTGGGTTTTAAATAAATAATGTATTTCATTCATCCAGGCAAATAATTTCATGTACAACAATATTTTTAAGTTTTAAACTTTTAGGAAAAACTGCTATTAATCTAGAAAGAAGTATAGAAACACACATTTACAGGGTTGGTTTCTTCCATGTTCACCTTTCAGACACAAAATTTAGGATTAACACAGGCAAAATTCAGTGAAAAAACAATGAAGAGTTATAGGAATCAAATCCAAAATGGATGGAAAATGGAAGGGGGAGGGGCAGATTGCCTCACCTTCTGTGGCCATTTACTTAGGGCAAAGGAGATGCACAAAAATTGCTAATGCAGAATGTGAATCATTTACTTTTTCTTTATACAAAAAACATATTTATTTCAAAAGGGTTATATTAGATAATGAAATAATCCTTTCAGCCTTAGTCTGTATGAAACTAAATTGCCAGTTCAAACGTATACAGTGAGAATTATCTCTTTCACATTTTTCTGTACCTCTGCAGGCCCAAGGTACTCACCTATCCTGCACAGTTTGTTTCATTTTTTCTAGAGCTCAAGCACCCTTTTTAATTTTCAAACTTTCCAGCAGTGACTGTATATTTCCATAATGCAAAAAATATTTCTCAGGCTCTGAACTGCTTAGTTTCTGATTTTCAGAGGGGCTGAAGTCATGTAGCCCTCTTTAATTTCAGTTTTGAATGTGTTCCCTCAGCAGTTTTAAGAACGAAGAGCCTGGAGCCCATGCACAAGCACTTAGACCAACAGGTGTATCCCCCACAGCCACCTCTGCAGTCCCTGGGAAGCAGTTTGGAGGGGAGCACACCTCAGATGTGGGGCAGTGGGAACAGGTGTGAGGCTGGCTGGGTGCTCCCCTTCCCCATGAGGCTCAGCCCAGCCAGCTCAGCACAAGCCCAGTCTACTCCTGTAATGAATATGGATCTGTGACACTGATGGATCTTAAAGTGAATCTCGAATTACTGCATGCCAATGTTGGTAGAAGTTGCTTCCAGGTTTGTAAGGAAAAAAATGCAGCTGGGTACTTAAATCCATTGGATTGCTAGCTGTTAAAGACAAATTTCATGCTCTACTGGACCATGACATTTAACATGATTACTGAAAAAAATATAAAACAGATTATTCATAGTCTTCTGATCTGTATTTAAACTCACAAGCATAAAATGTAAGAAACAAGCTAGTTTTGTTCCTAACAAACAGAGGATGACCTGCTTTGCATAGTATCTGAAATTCAGTCTGAACCTCTCCCTAATATTTTGCAGCTTTCAGAGGGACAGATTGCTTGAGATATGTCATATGATCTCTTTAACCTGAGGGAACAGATTGCTCTGTGCGGGTCTGGTCCTGTGGATGTTAGCTAACTAAATCTTCAATGACATTTTCCCCAGGTTATTACACAGAGTGCTGTACAATGGGAAATATATATATATATGCTTTTTCCTCTCAGGAGGGATGGCAGAGAAGCCCAGTGTTTTCCCATGGAGTCCTGCAGATCCTTTGTCTCTTCTCCCTGCTTTAAGCACTTTCCCTTGGAGCTGTGGGTTGGAGAGGGGCAGTCAAGTCTGCCAAAACATAGACAGCATAGCAGGGCAGACACTGTGGAGGGGATGCATCCCCTCCACAGCCCAGCTCCCAGTCTGCCCCCATCCACTGCCTCTGCCAACAATGAGGAGTTTCATCAGCCTGGACGAGCAGTTCTAGTGGGAAGCCAGGGAGGGAGTCTCCCTGGAGATCACTCGGTGCTGGAACAAATTGCAGGCATCTGTGCGTGGCGTTCAGGTCACGCTAAAAGGTGAAGGGTGTAAAAGAAGAAATAAATTGGTCACCCTTCTGATTCTTTGTTGTGGTTAAAAATCTGACATGGTTTGTTGTTGTTTTTAAAGTGAGTCATTTTGGCTGGCTTTTGTATCAGACATATCAAGAACATCAGGCCTTCTGCTACTTGTTTATTTTGGAGGCTTTGCTGGAAATTTCACATGTGGTTGTAGGTGTTCTTGTATTTGAATTAAAATGAATAGGCTAATGAAACTTTAATAAATAGGTATTTTCTTCCAAAAATGTATTAAGTATATAAGTGGATATTAGCTGTCAACATAAATAAAAGGAAAACCCAATGCTTTAAATTTTTCCAAAAACAAAAAGTTAACTTTCTCCCTTAACCAAAATTCAGAAGGCAGCAGGATGACAGGTCTTGTAGTGGATTTGCTCCATGTTATCAGTGGAGATAACACCATACTTTTTTGAATCCTGCATTTCATAGCATTTATAACTGTTTTGCATTTTGATTGTTTTCTGTTACTACCAGTGCAATGTAAGTACACAGAAGAGGCCTACATATACCTCAGTTCAAAGACCAGGAGGTTCACTATCCATTCTTGTCAACTCTCCCAATAAAAAGTCTGGAAAACCACATTTGATTTTCAGACATTTCATCATACAGAAAAAATGGAACAAAAATAAATCTTGAATAAAAACGGGAGTTCTGCAGAACTTAAACCCAAAACTTTAAGATTTTGTTTATTTACTTTTTGCTATCTACTTAGAGGTCTTGTCTCCTAAATTTGTTGATAGAATGTAGTTAATATTTGCTATCCCTCAATTGAGGAACACAGGTTTCTATCACAAGTCTCTTTTGCCATGTAAGATCACTAAAAACATGTTTGGTACCTTAAGTTTTTATTCTGTATGGCTTTGTGAAGCCCTTATTCCACTAACTTGTGGATTACATTTCAAACTCTTCAAATACCACATGTCAATATATTGTACAGAACATCAGGACATGCTGTACCCCCACAGAGGAATTTCAGTTTCTGCTAAGGTTTTGTTATTTCAAAAGTAGATAATGTGTTGAGATATTGAGTGAAGTGGAAAACTAGAATCTGAAGTCAGATTAAGATTTTGAGGAAGAAAACTCCAAAGAAATAATTAAAAATTAACTTGAGAATAGCGCAGATTTCGTGGGCTCAGTATGGCTCCGAGCTCATAGCTGCAGTTGTGTGTCAGGGGGCTGTGTGAGTATCACTCCTTTTTTACAGATTTGAACAAAAGTGCTGTTCCTGCATAGGTTCCCTCTTTGCTCACTGAGAGCTGATTCAAAGCTCTTTCAAACAGGAAAGGTTCCTCCTGGCTTCAGTGCATTTTAAATCAGACTCTTTGTCTGGTTTCTAATGAGGGCAGTAAATTTCCCCATATATAATATATGATATAATTCTTTTGAAGTATTCTTCAGCTGCCTTTCTATCTACAATAGTTCATTTGTGAGAGTCTTGAAGTATAGCTACAAGAGAGTTGAAAAGAAATGTGCTGTCTTACTGGATTTCCAGATGAAATAATAGCCAAGTATCACTCAAACACTTTCCTTTCAGCATGAAAATTAAGCCGAGTCCTTTGAAGGACACAGCTGTATTGCATTTTAGGGGCAAAATTATTATCACTAAAGAATTAAGTTTAAGATACTTAGGCACTGTAATCACAGGTATAAATTCAATCTCTCATTCCTTTCATTCTTTTTTGTTTGTCTAGTGGTACTGGTATGTTTGCAAAATTGTACGGTATTGTTGAAAGTCCTCATAATTCCTGAACCAATGTATTTTCTTTTTGGTTGGTTTTTTGGTAGCCTTTGGGGCTTTTTTTTACTGACAGTACTAACCAGTACTTTTACTGAGCTTTGTAAGACTTCTATAGTGTTCCTACGTTTTTCCCACCATTGTTATATTTTACAGGACAATTTACAATATACACACACACACAAAAAGTATTTCCTCTGTAGATTGTCTCTGTGTTTCTGAGGGGCAGTTTATTTTTAACTCGGAATTGGAGGTGACCAAATGTAAAACGTTTAAGGAAAGAATAGCAGAAGTCGTGTTAACTTTATCACAGTCAACGCGAGATTGGATTATGGTGTCTTTGAAGCTACTTCACTCTGAACCCAACTTTCATCAAGCTGACAAAAAACGGTCATTTGGGGGCTCTTTTGTGTTCAGCATTCAGCTTCTAACAAAATAAGTATATTGTATGTTTAACACACCAGAAATAAGATGTGAAAGACAAGAACGGCAGGATTTAAAAGACTATTACAATGCACAGCTTGTTCAGTGCCCCTAAACACTATCTTTCAAAGCTTTCTAGTATAGGTTTTGTTATTTATTGCTACTGTCATAGAAAGCTCATAATGTGACAAATGAAAGGTGAAGAACAATTAAGATGAATGCTAGGACATAGTCTACCAAAATAAATGCTTTTCTAAAATTATTTCTTTGCCCATTCTTTAGCTCCAAGTGAAGTTCAAGAAAACCTGATTCAACTAACACAGCATTTTTTTAACAGATTCTCCCGAGCAGTGCTCCTTTAGAAGGTGGGACAAAATTAACACTGTGTGGATGGGACTTTGGATTCAGCAAAAATAATAGATTTGAATTAAAAAACACAGTAGTCCATATTGGAGGACAAATTTGCCCTCTGGAAGCAAAATCTAGCAACAAAAATAGGTAAGAAACCTAAAATGTTAATTTCCATTTATACAGATGTTTTTTATGTGGTATGGATTTTTTTTTTGCAAATACAAACATTCAGCCTATAAGTATTATCTCTGATTCTGAAATTTCAAATTAGAAAAAATCCCATGGTTTAATAAACTCCCCAAGAAAAGCAATGCTTGAAATGGAGATGAAATAAATCTAGTTTATGGCAATAGCTCCTGCAGCAGTTTTTCTGATTTGTCTGTGAAATGCTGTTCAACATCTGTGGAAGCTGGCAAGAATGAATCTATTCAAAGGTTTGAAAAGAGGGCAGGTTCCTTTGGCCAGGATCCTGCTGGGCTAAGTTATGTCACCTCTTCCTGATCTGTGAAGCTGCTGGAGAGAAGTGTGAGAAGATGCAGGTATTTCATCATCCAGAAGCTTATGACCCTCAACTGCACCTCCCCTCTTCCTGTTCAGAAATAAGTATTTGAGACACTGGGATAATGGCTTAAGATAGAGGCTGCTGTGGTTGTTATCTTGCAGAAATGCAAGTTCAGTAAATATCCTCTCTATACCACTAAAGCAATTTGCAAATTGTGGCACAGCTTTCCTATTCACATACATAGCAGTGAGGATACTCCAGCAAGTGCTCCAGAAGTGTTGAGCGCTCTCCTAACTGCTGTTCTGAACAGTCTTAATGGAAACAAGATGATTTAGGGAGACTAGATTATATATGAGACTATGTGAATGTAACAGAATACATTGACACATACTGCTGCAGAAGTACAGAAGTTCAAATTTAATTTTTGGTCATATTTAATTTTTTTACAACAAACTTATGTATATGATTCATTTTTTCTAATGCTAATGTCAGCCAAAATTTGATACTAAAAAAAAAATAAAAAAAATCCATCAGCCATTCAGTAGAGATATTTGGTTTTTCTATCATGCTTCTTTTTTCTGAAAGGTATATGATATACTAAAATTATTTTCTGTAGCCAAGTATTATAAAGACCACAGGGTTTGTATTTATTATTAAGGAAGAGGGACACATTTATTTTATCTGTTATTTCTGAAATGTCTGTGATGTGCATAGATTGATGATCTGTTTAGTATGGATTCCTCATTAATATGAGTTTGAAGTGGTTCTATTCTAATATGAAAAAAAATCAATCAGAAAAAAATGTAATTCCTTTTTTTTTCCTTGTTTTCTGAAGGCTGGAATGCACAGTTCCTGCTGCAAAAAGTCCAGGTTTTAATATATCCAGTAGTGTTTCTGTTGGACATGGCAAAACACTGTTCAATACATTTTCATACGTGGTAAGCACTATGATTAAACCTTTATAGTCAAAGTTAGCTTCAATATTAACTGATAGGGACTCCTCATGAGTCCAATCCAGCATGACAAATTCTGTATTCATGTTGGCTTTATTGTTACTTCATGGAAATGTTAATAAATGTTTTAAGTCCTCATCTTTACACTTTGAAAATAATGTTATAATCCACTGAGTTTTATTTTTACCTCCCCTCAGAATCCTGTAATAACAAGTATATCTCCCACCTATGGCCCCAAATCTGGAGGAACATTACTGACTGTAGCTGGAAAATACCTAGACAGTGGAAAGTCCATGAGGATTTTTGTTGGTGAGCAACCATGCACTTTGAAAAGGTAACATACTAACTAAAACACATACTAACTAAATGCTTTTAATACTGAAATGTCTTGATTAAAAGCCTTGGAGTTAAAAAAACAAACTCAAACATTTGCTTTTCTCTCCTTGTGTCACTTATTGGGAATTTGTGACATTTGTGAATATATTTATTAGGGAATATATAATAAGCAGTATCTGTCCTGAGATTAGGATATCTAAAAGATTTCTAGAAGGGACTACAGTTCTCTGGAAATCTTGTATCATCTGTAATGTCTTCATTAACCTCATTAAAAGGTTGCATATAGAAGTGTCAAATCAGCTTCTAATGGACAAGAAACTGCTTATTTCCCATCATTTTTGTAATCTTGATTCCCACACACTCAGCCCTCTCTCTCGTATTAGCAAGAGCTGCTGTTCATGCAGCAGCTGCCAGGGAGCAGCCAAGTGAGCCCAAGTTACCATTTCCTACTGCCTTGTTGGCTGGAAACCTGACCAGTGTGACAATGGCTATCCCATGCAGAGGAGCACTATTTCTGCACTGCTATCAGTGCAGAAATACAGAGGCAGCATCAGTTTGAGATTTTTCCTGGTATTTAGAAAATTGTTTTGGAGGGTTAAGCCAGAATTTCTTGTGGCTCTGTAGTGGATCCAGTAGGAGCTCAGTCACGAATCTTTGATGTGTTCTGTGTGGAAATGCCTTCAACCACAGCAGTATATAAATGTTAAATAGCAAGCACAGATTCTCTGCTATGGGCAGATTAGAGATCTGAATTTGGTTGCCATTCTACCATGGCACAAATCCTACTTGGTTCTGTGTCTAGGTACAGCAGGGTGATTCCAGAATTGTCACCTCTGCAGACAAGGGCAGAATCTGGCCCACTGTGTTCCAGGAACAGGACATCCAGCAATTCCTCTGAAATTTGAGCATCAGCTAATGATTATGGAAATTCATAGTGGTAAAACTTCATACTTGTGAAGACTCTGGAGAAGCAGTAGCCTATTAGTTAACGTGAGACTCAGAGTCAGGAGAGATGAAATTTATTCTTTACTGCTAAATGGTTTATTGTATGCTCTTGATCAAATCAGCCGAGTCTGACTAAATGAAGAAAAAGGATTTAGATATTCAAGTCTGATCACTAAAAAGATCTTCATAATTTCTGTTCCTTAATAGTTAGGGTTGCATTTCTTGGTGTCTTCATCTCAACTGGTCAGCTAATGGAGAAATATATAAACCTTTTGGGAATGATTCACTTGAGACATCTACTATGGGGATGGTACAGCAGCCAGCTCAGATGCAGATGTTGGTCAGGTGGATCTCTAGGCATAGAGACCCAGTATCTCTAGGTATTGAGATCCAGCAATAGCTGAGACTTACCCAGTAAGCATCTCCAGCACCCCTCTTTCTCACTAGCAAAGTTGCCTGGAGACTTCTATGCAGGTCTTAACCAATTTTTCAAGGCAGATGTTTTTCTTCTAGGTAAATAGCTTTCCCCAGTTCTGAGGGCAGCTAGAGCAAGGGTTTGTTGTTTTTTTTCCTTTAAGAGATGTTAAAAAGCTTTCAGATGAATGAATCACTATCCCTTATGGTGAATCCCACCTTTCTGGAACGCTTCATAAGTTGTAGAAAATATCCCTTTTATCTAATTTGGAGACCATCTCTTACATTCTATGAGAATGACGTCACTTGGCAGGCCCATGGATGTGCTTGGGCCCAAATCACTGAAACCAGCTGGCAGAGTTACATTTGCTTCTCCAGTCAGTTGCCACCCTTATCTCTGATGTGCCCTGTTCCCTGTGGGCACATTTGATGTGCTTCAAACTTCAGGATCCTCCTGCTGCCCACTCACCCACTGAGCTCATTGTAGGAGGAAGATGACTTCCACAGCCAAGCATGATAGCAAGGGAAAGGTGAATATCCCAGAGACTCTGCTGATGCTGATGAATTCAGCCAGCTCGCCTTGAATTTTCTCTTTCTCCTTGCCCTCTGTCTGCCCCTCAGCATCTGGCACATCCCACATGAGCGCCTTTACTTGAGGCTTTTAACACAAAGTCCTGTGGATTTGAAATAGGCATTATCCTTTGGTTATAGCAATCAAGTCATTCTCCTTAAACCTGGAGTGTGCTCTTGTTTTCCAGGCTGGAAGCTGCCTTTCAGGTTCAGGAGCTCATGGGGTTGTCACCAGTACTGGGGCAACACCTTCCATCAGGCAAGGTGCAAGTCAACTGAATTAAAATTAATCTTGAGCCTAAGCCATGCTGTTGCAATTTCTACCTTATGTCATGGTTACCTGTTGCAATTTGATTATCCAGCAGGAAAATCAATAACATTTTTTAATGAACAGATCCTTAGGCAATGTTGGGCACAGTAAAGGACAGTGTTTTAAGCCAAGTATGTGTTTTATAATGATGACAAGCAATCTGTTTTCAGTCCTCCCAGCATATCTGCGAGCACTGTGGAGTGCTACACTCCAGCACAGCAAATTCCCCAGGAATATCGGGTGAGAATGGAAATCGATGAAGCTATTCGAGACACAAGCAGACATTTCACCTACAGAGAAGACCCAGTTGTTTTAAAAATTCATCCAGCCAAATCTTTTCTTAGGTGAGTAAAATTTTCTTATAGAAATAAGAGAAAGCAACAAATGAACGAAGAACAGCTATGCTGCTCAGCAATCTATCAAAAGAAATTGCATTTTTATCTCTATCTTCCATGCCAATTGTTTCTATTATGGGTGCAGTTGCAGAGGGCAAATCATTTCCTTTCAGAGGTGAAGGAGAAGGGGGAAGGGTGCCTCTTTTCTCTTTGTGATTTCACTTCTAGCTGCTGCTGAGCCTACCTGTGATGTCCTGCTGAGATACCCACTGCACAGCTAAGTGTGTCTCCTATACTGTGTTTGGACATTACACTGATGGCTGAGGAAAATCATTTAATGTGACAACTCAGCAGGCTCAGGAGAGCAAATGGATTTTAAAATAGTCTAAATCCAGTGCTATATAAATATTATGAATATATATGTATGGTAGCATGTGTGTGTTTTCAAGTGACATATTTATGGTCTCAGTAGCTCTAATCCAAGCCATCTGCCTTTGCCAAAAAAATGTCTGCAGTAAAACAGACACCTTTTTCAGCACCACTGAAAGCAATAGGTGAAATAAGTTAGTTAGCAAATGCTAAGCACGAAAAAACAACCTCTTTTAAAATGTGCACATTTGTTCTATATCCTGGCTTATCACAGTTTTAAAAATTATTTTTCTTTCCTTTTTTTTGATTAGTTGTTACAGTAAATGTAAAATCTGTTTCCCGGGAAAACTATCTCACTGCTCAATGCTATGTATTTGCATTTACCCAATATATCTCTAATTCTGGTTTTACGTTTTCATTTACTCTAAAATACAATTTGTAATTAACATTACATTATCACAGCAGTTATTTATCCTACTTATCTTCTCTTTTTCTTTTCCTTCCTTTTTTTTTTTTTTTTTTTTTTCTTCTTTTGGTAAATTTTCCTAGTGGTGGAAGTACAATCACAGCTCAGGGAATCAACTTGAACTCAGTGTGCTTTCCTCAGATGGTGATTACTGTACCTAAACTAGGGATGAACTTCTCTGTGGTGAGTCAGTCTTAGAGAAGACAATCTGTTATCTTTTCATCTTGGTGTGGTGAATGGTTGTGAATTTACAGTCAAAATACTTTGATTTTTGCCTTGAAACTTTGGGGCTTCTACTCATATTTTGATGTTTGATGTTTTCTGCAAAGACTGTTTTCACTGTATAGGCAAAATTCACAACAAATTCGAAATTAAGCTGACGATAAAACAACTGTTTCCAAGAAACCTTTTCCAAAGAAATAAGGCTAGTACAGTATCTGATGAGAATATTTTTATTTTTCAATTTAATAATACAAATTCAGTGACTAAACACAGAGCAATGCAATATAGATATGTCAGATTACATGACAAATTCAAGCACTACTGTGATACTCAAGTGGTGACTGTGGATATATATCAAAGGAAGAGGAAATATATAAAATCAAAAGTAAGTATTATTTTTAAAAATTTCTGACTGCCAAAATCCCTGTTGGAGAAATCTGTCCTAACTTTGATAAGTTCAGCAATTAAGTTTGCAATTGGGTACCTCCGCTTAAACAGCAAATCAGTCATAGATGTGTCTTCTTTTTTTTGTTGTTCCTGAGTTGACACTACACAGTGTCCAAATCTAAACACAGATATGACCATGTGATCTATTTTAATTCTTATCAGGCAAAAATGGCTTTTGTCGTCTAGTTTTACTGAAACTGCCTTCTGTGAGCTTTGGTCTACACACTTGTGTTGTGCCTCCAACATTTTCTTATTCTGTAAGGTTTGTTAGTCTGAAGCTAAATTGACCTACACTCTTTATGACATGCTACTTACTGTTCATATTCTCTGCTTATTTCTAATGATCATCATACACTGTTTCCTGAATTGAATTCCAACTATTAGACCTAGGTTTGCTCAATGCATTTTAAATTATATGTCTGCAGATTTGCAGTCTTTTATAGCTTCAAGGTCAACATATTCTTCATGATCCTAATTTGTATAATATGAGTGTCAGGACCTGAATTTCCACAGCATGTAGTCATGGCTTGTAATTTAATAGGTTTAGATTTTAATCTAAAAATCAGTTCCTTTCCAATGAAACAGTGTTAAGTGTTATCAAAAAGTCACTTTACCCATCAGTCAGAAAATAAAACCTTTCAGTGAAATCTACTAAACTCAAAATTTATTAGATTTTGAATAATGTGAGCATAATTATTTCTAAGCACAAAGGATTTTGAAGAAAGAGATCATTGTTGAAATCAGGTCTTGAGATTTTGCCTTGTGTAAAGATCATTCTTTTGCTTTTTCTATTCCTCTCTGGAAATATGCAGTATTGCTTCTCTTCAGGCCCTGATACTGCATACCTTGTCAAATATTTAGGACTTCTTAGAATCCGAACAGATTTGAAAGATCTGAAATTTTAAAGAAAATCCACTGTCCAAAAGTCACTGGCAACTCCAGGAAAGAAACACCATAGAATTTACTCTTTCCCCCAAATATTGGGGAGAAACCTTGCCTTTGAGCAGTGTTTTGCTTTCATCCTGCCTCTAACCTGCTGTTGAAAAAAAATACTTAATCAGTCAGAATTATCTCCTTTATTCTTTTTCTTTTCGTATCTTGCAGTGTGTTTAACATCAGCCAACAAACTAATCTCCTGCCACTGCTGATGTCTAAGAAATTACCCCAGTGTTTGAGTGGCTGTACACAAGTTGATTCTCCCTGCACAAAAGGTGGAATATAACCTCAAATGGATTATAATCCAGAGTGTGTTATGCTTTCACATTGCCCAAGCAATATATTTTTTCTTTATTGAAGTTAAGGGCTTCTGGCACTCAGTCAGTCACCTTCCCTGCCTCTGTGGCAGCCATTTGTTCTGCCACTATTCTCTATCTCAAGCATATTTCTTAAGGAAGAATTTTAATGCTCAGGTAGAAAGGGAAGATTTATAAGTGACAAAGCAAGCCACTGTACTGTGTAACTGAGGAAATTTCTGGCTGTAGTCTTAGCATCCTGCATTGGAAGTTCTGGGCTCTCTGTGTGAGGGATGTACCAAAAAACCCCAACATATCATTCAATCATTACAATGAAAAAATAAGCAACAATGAGAAACTATTTTCAGCAGAGATCCAGACCAACTATCCCATTTATAAAGGAGAAGACAGGTTGTTGTCCTGAACAGACCAAAAAAGGGCTCAAGAAGTGCTATAGCTGAGGTTATATGTCTTTTTGCTTCCTTAGTCTGAGACAGGATTGCTAAACAAGTCATTTTTTTAATTGTTATTTAAGCCCTTTTTTTTTCAGTTTTCTCTCACTTGCCTCCTCCCAGAAGCTGCTTTTGTCAGCATTCAGAAACTCTGGCTCTTGGGAAAACCAAAGCCAATGCTGAAACACATCCCAAAGCATCAAAGGAAAGTACAGCTGGGAGGGACCACAATGGCTTAGCATGGCCCACTTCCCTGCCCAGGAGCAAATGTACCAGACCACTGCCTAACAGATACTTGTTTAGGCTGTTATTAAAGCTACTTGTGGAAGAAATTTCACAATCTTGCTTAAACAAGCTTTAGAGAGAGCTGCTCTACCTGCTTACCTAGTGGTTTGGAAAGACTTCTAATAATTAACCCAAATCTTGTGGGCTAATTACCTATCTTCTTGTTTAACCCTCTGTGGATACAGGCAACAGATTATCAGTCTCTCCTGCTAATTTTACATATTTGCACTAAATTATGATTCAACCTTTCTCTTTTCCAGTTAAAACAACCAAACCACTCCAAATTCTCCTGATAAATGTTGTTTCCTAGAGCTCTTCTCATTGTTAACCCCACCTCCCAGACCACTTTCCGTTTGCCTAAAACTGGCAGTGCCCAATTTAAAACAGGTCTCACCTTCTCTTGTCAGCTCTTTATCCTCAGGTTTGACTGTGGCCTAGAGTCCTGATGGACTCACAATGTAAGTGGAGGGTCATTTCTGTAAACAGCAGGAGCTGTTGGGGATGCTCTGCATCCCAAAGTCTCAGGGAGCTGAGCCAGCAGACATGCCCTGGGACAGTTGCTTTTCTCTGCCTCTTTCCACCCCAGTAGTAGAGATGAGTGCTACAACTGATATGAAAGTTTTTTTCTGGAAGAGCTTCCTATAAGAAGTGCAATTTCACTGAGTCTGAAAAGTTTGGGGTGAAATAGGAAAGCCCCCTGTAGAAGAAACATTTAAGTTGAGCTTTTCAGCTTTCATGTTTGTAGTTTAGTATCTCTGAAAATTTTTCTTCTATAGAGCAAAAAATGCCTTGTTTCCATTTTACAGTATTCTTTTAATGTTTATTTAAATTTCCTTAAAATTGTTCAGTACTATGTTCACACTAGTTGTGTTTATATTACATTCTATGTTAACACTGTCAAAATAATACATTTTTCCTTCTTTGAATTTATTTCAATGAATGAAAAAATGTATTCAACCATATGTTTCAATAATTGCAATGTATTTCTTTTAAATTTTTATTTCATGAGTTCTTTGTATCATTTTTTCTGACTAGGGAAAAAGAGTAGGAATTCAGGCAGTGCTGCATAAATTCCCAAGAGCTCTAGAGAATGCATAAAAATACAGAAACCTCCTCACTTCTGTTCATGTATCCAGTTCCTGTGTGAGGTACACAAGCAGGGAAGCAGCTTGTTTGTTCCCTCCTTTCATTGTGCCTGTAAAAAAACCCTAGGCACGGTTTGGAATGGTGTTTGATCAGGAACCTGTGCTGTAAGTCATGCTAGATGATTCTTCTGCTTCTGAAGCACTTGGTAATAATGTCTTTTTCTTTGAAAGCCTGTAGTTCGCATTGATTCCCCCAAAGTGAACAAGTGTGGGGATCCTTTCTTGTAGCATTTTTAATATTCCATCTATTAACTAATTTGGATATATATTCCCACTGCCTAATCTCTTCTAACAATGAATGTCCCAAGATATGCAAGGCTGCAAAACTAAGGAGAAGCGTTTTTAATACATGACCTTCAACAACTGACCCTGTAGCTATGCAAGATCCTCTCTCTCCACAGACTTTTCATTATCTCTTCAGTAAGTAGTCTTTTGAATGTTCTTCGGCATTTCATAATTTCTCCCTGCCAGGTACCATTTCCTGCTATTTTACAGGAGAATTTTAAAATACTCTAAAATTTGTTCTATGTTTACAAGTCTGTAAGCAAGCCATACTCATCAAGATGCCTAGAATTCAGCAGTGAGTGTCTACCTTAGATGTATTAAATAATGATAAAACAAATTTCCTGTAAAGTGTGGGTAGTGAGTGTGTGATTATTGAAGATATTCATGATTCCCTATCTGAAGACACCTAGGCTTGGATTCTCTGTCCATGGCACATCCTTTGTTCCATGGCACAAAGCTGCCACAGAAGCCTAGGGAAGAGTTCTCCCACAAAGGGGGAAATTCATCTTTCTTTTTGTGCCAGATCTGTATCTCACGCACATCTCCTGCCAAAGAAAAGGTACAGCAGGGGATGGCAGGGAAAAGCCTCTTCGTGAAATCACCAGGGTGCCAGGGATGCAGTGCTACAAGGTACAGTGACCATCCCAAACCCAGGGAGGAATTTGGACTCCCACTCAGTATTGATCATGTTGTGCAAAGAGCTGGCTCTCACACCCAAGAGCAAGAGAGGTTTTACTCTACCTTCTGGTCTGATGATCTGATAGACAAGTATCATCTCCCATGCCTTCTTCATCCAAGAAGAAAACTGAAATAAAAAAGGCTACCAATCCATCAGGATTGTACCATCTGAAATGCAGCAAAAGGCAATGAATTCTCTGAAAAACCCTCAGGATACACTGCTTGAGTGTCACTGGTTTACACAGAAAAGTCTTCTGAATGGGCTTCTCTTCATGTTGGACCTGTATTTTCTTCTCTTTCTATTAAGAAATCATCCTTTGGCAAAGACAGTTGGAAAGTCTCCAGGTCTGTCTTTAACTTCATTCATCTTTCATTCTCCACTGGAACTCCAAAAGTTTACTTTTTATGAAAGAATAAATTGGCCCTTTTCTCCTTTCTGACAGCTGCACATCCTGTAATACACATCCAACTGCCCCTCTCTAATCTGTGTCAGCTGCTGGGAGACCTCTGGAACTCAGAGATCCTCCCTCATACTTTTCCTGTTGTTCTATCAGATGAAAAAAAATTGAATTGGGCACTGAAGTTCAGGTTCTGTAGGTCAGGTTTGGATTAATTGCCTCAAGGGTCATATTTTACAAATGGAACAAGAATACATACCTTAAGTGATGAGTCATATGCATTGTGCAATGGATTATTATTCCCTTTGGGGTATAGCATTTACTTATGCTTGTGAAATGCTCCATAATTTTTATATTTTTTCTTCCTCTTTGTCTTCAGATGTAGATTATAGTCACAAGAAAAATGTAGGCTTAGCTTTTAAAGTGAATGTACTTTAAAGTTTAATTAAATAAAAGTTAAAGGTGCTGGGTGATAGGCAGTATCTTAATTGAGAAGGCAATAGATTGAATTAGGAGGGTTTTCTTGGAGATCCTCAATCCAATATTTCTTGAAAACTAAACCGTCATATTCTTCAATTGCTAAAACCAATTTCAAGGTAAAAATGTCATGTCAAATCATGTACCAATAAGGGCATTGCAAATAAGATTTTTCTTGACCTTACCAATCAGTCACATTGCATCCCCTCCAAAGAGTATTATTAGATTTTTATCATTTTCTGAAAGCTTCTGCTTCAGAGACCAGCCTGATAAAGTAAAGTATCTGATTCTAATAGATAGCCACAAACAAAGTTATGAATACCACTGCTATTCATTTAATGGACATCACTACTCTACAGTAGATAAAGAGTCTAATGAATTTACATTAATCAAATAAATATAATGATTACTTGGGACATACTTGGGTTTATAATTATTTATTTTAGTAACCCATTTTAAGAATTGACACAATATGATAGATATCTTAACTAATAGTCATATCATGGAAAAGCATGGCTTGATCATCCATTATACTAATGATGCATCTTATTATTTCCATACTAATTCAAATTAATTTCTAGATCTATGTGATAGAACAAAACCTGAGATATGGTCATGGGTGTATAACAAGGTATTCAAAAGAACAGTCTGATACTGTAAGCAAATGGAGCAAAAATCTGCCTTGTCTTGTGTCCTACAGTTTACCTTGTTGACATGGGGGTTACAAAAATATTTCTGAATTTCTGCTAGGAATATAAACGGGCTGTTAGATACACAGGTGCAAGTCCCATTAGCATCACAGAGAGCTCCACCAAGTTATCTGAGTGCTGAACTCACAGCTCATAGACACTACAGTTTTAGGAGCTCTAAAACTGTATGCTCAGAATGTTGAAAATGTTTCCCTTGGCAGATTCAAGATTTCACAATATTATTCACAGAAACACGAATTACTGTGGTGATAACAAAAAGCCCTGATTTGCAGATATCTAATGTAATCCCACTTTTCAAGCTAATGTGGGTATATAGCTGATACAGCCTGAGTGGTTATGTCACTGATTTGAAACACCAAAATTACATTGCATTAATTTAAACTAATTTCAAAGCTCCTTCAGGCAGCATTTGATAATGGGAACAGATTTATTTTGAAAAACAAACCAAAAAAATATGTATTTTTGCCTTCTCTGGATGCACAGAGCCATTCAAGTGCATTTTTGATCTTCCAAGAAAATCTCTTGTAGAACAAATGTAAGATTTATGATGACAAGGAGCTTAGGCCCATTCTTTTTGGGACACATGTCAGATACGCTTTTTTATATAAAAAAAAAAAAAAAGGATTTGATCTGCTCTAAGAGCACCGTGCACAAGGGACAACTTACAGAAGGTTTGTAGAGTTGGAAAAGAAATAGTTCTGTGGAGCTGAAGCAACTCTGTTTGTGCCAGAAGTCCTTCAGCCATGTCACTGTTAGGCAGCAGCAGAAAGGCAGGCACAGGGAAGGGAGCACACAGTGACAAACAAGCCACTCTGCAATTTGCATGGTGCCGTCCACCATGAAAACCTTCATGAAACCTTCACAGTCCAGACAAAGTTGACTCTTCCAGAGCACCATTTCTCTAATTAAAGATTAGGTGGTTGTCTAAAGGGGATCAGATGAAACCCACTCTAGATGAGCTGTTGTCCCTCTGTCAACTGCAAAGGCAATTCAGACAAGTCCTGCATTTTGTACTGGATCATATCCCCAAAGCACAGAGCATCCTCTGGAAGGTGTTCTGATCATGGGATGCACCAGCAGCTTCCCCCCAGTGCAGGCCATCATGAGGAATAGTGGCAGAGTGATGGGTAAGTGTGGCTTCATTCCTGTTGTGAGGCAGCTCCTGCACTGCAGTGAGGGGCAAACATCCCTGCTGGTGTGAGATACAGTGTAAAGTGTGTCCCACAGTCAACACTCTCAGCAGCAGCTTGCATGACTGAAAGTGGCACCAAGTGCCACACATCTGGGGCCTTAAATACACATTTTTAGAAAGAAGATACACTTTGCTGAGCTTTTGTGCCCCAGAATCTACAGTGGCTTTGGCTCTAAAGCCCTTTTTCACAGCATCCACAGTGCCTTTCTGGAAACATAGCAACTTAGCTACACTATGGGTAAATGGTGCTTTATTTCTGTTTTCCACTGCTCCAGTTCACATTGTTGGCTTTTAACTTGTCGTCTGGTCCCTTACTATTGCTTTGGTAGTGAAAAAGAAAGAGAAATCCATGTTGCAGTCGCTGTGATAGGCTGGGTAAGCTGAACTATGGCTGCCCAGTACACCAGGCTAGACTCCTGATGGTCCTTGGCTTTGGAAATAATTTTCCATTAATTATCTGCAAAATATTTACTTTAAAAGTGCTGTGAACAATCAGGCCAGGAAGCTTGTTTACTTGAACATTTCCTCAACGAGAGTGCAAACACCATTGACATGAAGTTTTTATACTTTTCTCCCAACTCTATATAAACGCTGTGTAGCACTGATCAGGATTTTACTTTGGTTAAAGAAGAACAAAACCCTTGCTGTTTATTTTTTCAATGTATGTCTATTGTTTAAGAAAGCTGCATTAATCAGTGACTTCCTATGTGTGTTAATACTGCAATTACCTCTTTTTTTTTTCTTATAGGCATGTAGCCACCGCTCTAGCTCAGAGATAATCTGCTGCACAACACCTTCACTAAAAGCCTTCAATCTCCAACCACCCTTTGTAACCAAAGTGTTCTTTATTTTTGATGGTGTCAGCTCCCTGTACTTTGATTTTGATTACGTAAATAATCCTGTATTTAAGCATTTTGAAAAGACAGTGTTCATCTCAAGAGGCAACCAAAATGTTCTGGAAATTAAGGTAAGAAATGCTGAAATAAGTTTTTCAATTATTCGCAAGTGCACATCAGCAGCAGAGCATGGAACAGACGTTTTGATGAAATAAAGGAAGCCCCAAGGAAGCAAGGGCAGAGAGAGCACTGTGTTCAGTACTGCATTCACCCGAGCCTAGTTGTCACAATTTAAAAGATGCAGAGCTGAAAACAAAGATATATGTACCAGGGTGTTTGTTGCCATCAGGTGAAGTGGGAGAGGGGCTTTCCTTGTTCTCATGGGAGGACCACACTGCATCATCTTCTGATTGCAATAAACTGTGCCACCAGTTCAGGATTAAACATGGCCAGCAGCCCAGAACCTGAAGTATGTAGTCGGCACACCAGCCCTGGCTCTTACTGTCACATGGTTATGTGTCCTTCCTCACAAAAGATGTTGTCTGGCTTCTTTGGTTCTCTTGAGCTGAAGGAAACTCTGGCCTGTGCACAAAGTCACTCATGAGGATCAGTCACTGCTGTAGCCTAAATATTTATGGATCCATGAAAAATGCAAAGTTGATGCTGAATGCCTCTTCAAAGTGCACTGAGAATAGCCTACATAGCACTGAGAAGCATCTCTTAGGAATTTGGGGCCCTCTGTAGCACAGGTTGCTCTCTACTGCAGTGCTGTGGAGAAAGTTAATCTAATCCGTTTTGCGAGAGTCCAATTTCTTGAAGTCTAGTTTTTTCTTAGTATTAAATAGAAAAGGTATAAATATGGGTATTTCTAGTTTACAGTGAATGCTTGTGAAAATTAATTGGTATTTATATGTTATATAGATATCTATAATTTATATAAAATATAACTGATAAAAATGTTTTATAGAAGACAATCTGTCTTAATGCTTAGATCATCTCTTTGTGTCACTCCTGCATAGTTCCGTAAGCTGAAACGTTTCCCTCATCACAGGGAAGAAATCTTGAAGCCCTAAGGTCTTTGGCTCCAAGGTGGTCCAGTGGGCCAGCTTCTGGGCTGCAAGACATAAGGATTACTTCAGAGTTCCTGTCAGCCATGCTGAGTTCCAATCAAACTGAATACTAATCCATCTCTGCAAAGTGTTTTGGGCAAATACCAAAGAACAATTGGTCTGATTTTTACTTTTTGCATTGTTTTTTCTACTTGGAACTCTTAGCTATACAATCACTTCTTCCTCAATGCAGAGCAAATCTCTTGTTCAGTTATGGAGAAACACTAGAAAGAGTTCTGCTGTGTGGATCAGCAGAGATCTGGGAATATATAGCTGCTGCATGGCTCAGTGCCTCTGTGCAATGACAGCACTGTTTTCCAGTATTTTCCAGGTCATGCATATCAACCAGTTGGAAAGAGGACTAATTTGGGAAAAAAAATCAGAATAATGTAGATTGGAAGGAACCTCTGGAGATCTTCATAGTCTAACCTCATTGCTCAAAACAGGGCTAAATTAAAAATTAGGTCAGGCTGGCTATGGCTTTGTGTAAATGACTTTTGAAAATTTCCAAGAATGGAGATTCTAGCTTTAAAACACTCAGATCCACCAGCCTTGCATTCTGTGTCTTATGCTTGAACTCCCCTCCTAACTCAGAGATCTTCTTCTGTAATTCATCCAGTTTTTCAGTACCTCTCTTTTTCTGTGGGGTTCAAAACTTTACACAATTCTCAAGGTATGGCTCCACAGGTGCTGACCAGAGCAGAACAATCACCTTCAATCTACTGGCTTTGCCACTGCTAAAATGTGTGTTGAACCTTCATCACTAAAGTGGCATACTGCTGCCTAGTTTCACCTTATGGTCGAGTATATCAGTCATTTTCATGAGTCTGACATCATCTGAAAGCTCAAAGACAGAGCATCCTATCCCTTTGTCCAAGTTGTCAAAAAAGATTTTAAGCAGTATTGGTCCCAATATCAGCCATTGACAAATGAAGATTTGATATCTGTCCTATCTGTTTTTCACTCATTTTATATACCATCCATCCAGTCCATACCATCCTAAGTTATTTTCACTGCTAGGAAAAAATAATTTCACTGCTAGGAGAAAATTTTTTTGTGTTGCAAAACTTGCAAAAACCAAGGTCCACTTGTCCAATGCTCTCCTTTTATCTGGAGAGCCAGTCCTGTCTGCATAGAAGGTTGGTCAGGCAAAATATGCTCTTGGGAAGCCTGTACTGGCTGTTCCAAATTGTGTTCTTGCCCTTCCTCTGCCTGGAAATGGGTCCATGAAAACTTGCTCTATAGCCTTCAGAGACACTGAGGGTCAAAAATTACTTGTTTTTTTTAAACCATCTTCTTTGTTTACTCTTTTATTCTCACAGAAGAAGCCTCTGGTGCTGTTTATTGCCAGGAAAAAAACATTTAGATAAGAAAGGCTGACTGAGGATTGTCATAGTGGCAAGTGACCAAAGTCACAATTTTGTAGTATTGACCCATAGTGATGGCACCCAAGGCAGATGTCCCTAAGCCTAATGTCCTGCTTATTTCCTGACTACCAGCTGGAGAACAGCATTAGTGAGAGCTGGTCTCCTAGAACGAAGCATGAGCAGGCACCAATTTAACATCTTCCTCTAAATGGAATTAGTTATACTGGGGTGCTTCTATCAAAACAGTGAGACAACTTTCATAAATTATAGTCAGGAGCCAAAAGAGCATTACAAGCCATATTGGCAACACTTTTCCCTTGCCCTGTACCCACATTCAAAAATACACACACACAAGTTTACATGCCTCATGATCATATTTTGTGCAGTAATTAAGCAAGCTCAGCATGAAATTAAATGGCAGCTTGCTTCAGTGAACAGTCTGTTCTAACAAACCAAAGTTCTTTTATCTCTTTCTTAATTAGTTTCAGAGGGGTGGAGGGAGCTTTTATCAGAAGTTTTTCAATCTAACTAATCTAGTGTGACATATTTGGCTTTCATCAAATGGCAGTGGGTACCAATTGAAATGTTCTGTTTGGTTTCCCCTGATGACCACAAGATGTTTTTGTAAGAAAATGTTATACACAAGAAAACATTAGGTTTTCTATTTAAAACACAGTCAGGGCACTGTGTGCCACAAATGCCAGTCCTCCTTGTCTTCAGTATCAACATCCCACATCATCACTGTCTTCCTCTGACAAGTACATGGCTCTTTCAAGCCTCTTGGTGCCCACAATGCCCCAGTCAGGGGGGTCATGATAAACTGGTACCAGACAACTCTCTGCTTCAACACCATGAAGACACTACTTCAGAAGTGCTCCCATCTCCTGCCAACATGGAAAGCTGTCAGGGCAGGAGAAATTCTGGTGTTTCACTGCTGAGTCTGCTGAAAAGGACAGAGTCCACTTGCTGCCTCTACCAGAAGCCATTGATCCAGACCTGCAAACTGGGCTGCTGACAGCTCAGAGCATAACAACAACAGCAACAACAAACAACAACAACAAAAAGAAATCCTTAAGTAACAAATAAATAAGAAAATAATTTTTCTTCAGTTAGCCCAGAGGCCTCATCTGTTCCAGAGTTGTGATTGTACAATAAGCTGGTGCAGGGACTCCGTGCATTATTCCAGAGGAGGCCTAGGTATAGGCCACCAGAAACTAAAGTATATTTACAAATATAAATCTTCCACTAGAGAAATATATAGCACAGTTGTAATACAATGTGTAACTGGTATGCTATACAGCATATCTGAGATGTTGGCTGTGCTCTGGCACTTCTGTCTTAAAACTCAGAGTAGGGCAAGATTTACTAAATTGCCTACTCTATTCTTAAGCCAGTGCAACACATTCTTTATGAGACTGTCTTAAGGAAATCTTCTTGCCTATTTATAGGTCACTCTATTGTCAATCTTCTTTCACATTGCATCGGAAATTATTACTCTCAAAACCTGGTCCAAAAGAGAGCAGTATGGAAACTGTGGTATTTTTGAGCAAGCTGAAGAGGAACCTCTGCAGCTGCAGTAATTCCTCATTCTTTCCAAGTCAACCTGCTCACTCTGCTTAGGAGCCTCAAAAATGCATCTGACATCAGTCTCAGAATTTCCACACCTTAGTTAGTTTACTGTTCTTCTACTGCTTTTAGACTTTTACCTGAGTTATTCCCATCTCTCTAAAGCTGCAAGGTGATTGTGCTATCAGATTGGGCTGCAGCAGCTACCCAGTACAGCTTGAAGATTAATTTCTCCAGCTTGCATTCAAGGGCATTGCTCAGCAAGAAGGGGATAAGACACATTTGAAAAGAGGAATTTTTTTTTCCAGTTCTCACAGGAACCAGTTTCCTCCTTTTCTTAAAATTGTAGGTAAATTCTGTTGTCCCAAGAAACAGACAGTTTCAAACTGCTGAAAGCATTTTGAAACTCTTAATGTATTTAGATATCATAGTGAATATATTTGAAACTATAATATATTAATGGTAACATAATGGTCATAATAATAAGTAAAAGCTACCATCTTTATAACTGGCTAAAGACCACTGATATTAGGAAATATCAGTATGACTTTTTTTCCATCTGTTTTGGTGGAGAAAAAGTTCTAGGCTTTGGTGTAGAAGAAGAGACCACTCAACCACACTCTCTAGGATAATATATTTATCCTGAAGATGGAAGAATTAAATTCAAGTCTTTTGAAGTACCTTATTCAGAGGAAAGATTTAAACATGAATGGCTCACAATCTGCCACAAGTCTCCATACTAATAACCAATAAGCATTCATATGCTCCCTGCCCCAGGAATATTTTCTTACTTAACACCAAACAGAATGGCTTTGATGAGACAAAAGATAGAGTGCAAAATGGACTTTTCTGGTCAGCAATTAAAAAGCATTTACCTGGGGTATGGCTTTGCCATCCAAAAAAAAAGACATTAAACTTGTTCTCCTATATTTCCCAGGGTTCAGTCTCATTCTGAAGCAGATCTAAAACATATGCCAAAGTAAGATGATTTTTTGCCCCTCAGAATGGGATTCTTATTTCCTTTCCAATATACAAGGCTTCACGGTGGTGTCATGCCTTCCTCCCTTCTCATGGAAAACTCCCAGATCCAGCCCATATAAATAGCCTGTATTAGTCCCATACTCCCTTCTCCCCTTCTAATCCCACTTAATATGCCTCTTCCATCCATCTTGAGCTGGGCAGTACATTGGGTTGGAGTAGCTTCTTAAATAGAGATGGACTCCTGAGCACGAAAGATGCTGAACTTGGCCCTTGGATTCTACTGTCACAGTATCAGAAGGAATAATTTTTCATCCAAGTCTGGGATGTGAGAGGAGGTTTTCTGGGTTAGAAGTGTACTTTTCATACCTCATCTTTCCCAAGGTTTTTTTCTGTTTTGGTCTGTGGAACTTGATTTTAACAGACTTGTGTATTATTATAATTAATTACTTCTTTCTGAAAGCTTCACTTCTGCTACTATAACCACTTACAAAACAAAATGTTTGAGATGCCTTTAGCTTGCGGATAATATAATGCCAGTTTTGTGTAAACAACAGCGTTACATAATGTGTCCTTTCTTGCACAAATTATGCAAAAATATAAACAGGACCAACAGGATTAATCCCTCAGACATTTTAAATTTCAGAAGTCTGTATGAGCTGTCTGAGTGTTAGTGACAGCAGATTTTATCTGTATGCTTTACCATCATACACTGGCTTTTCTGTCAAAGTCGCATTTATATGAAATAAGCCTATACATGCATATTGACAGGACAGTGTAAATTCTCATTAGTCTTTTATTTCACAATTTATTTTTCATTAAAAATATTTTCCAAGCTTGTAACTACTTAACTTTTATGAGATGGTTATGTAATATGAAATTGATTTTTTTTTTTTTCCCCAAGGGAAATTATATTGATTCAGAAGCTGTTAAAGGCGAGGTGCTGAAAGTTGGAAATAAAAGCTGCGAAAACCTCCTCCTGCAGTCAGAATCAGTTCTGTGTACGGTTCCCAGCGATCTCCTGAAATCCAACAGTGAGCTAAATATAGAGGTGAGGCAACTACACCACACAGGAGATATTAATGCCATTTTTATTATTATTCACAGTGTCACTATTGAACCAATAAACTTTAAGCCTAAATAAAATTTAAGCCTAAGCCTGTGCTTACAGAGAAGTCTCTATCCCTGTTTGTTTGGGATGGAAATTCAAATAATATCTGCTATTTAAAAATAAATATGTTTGTCATTGTTGTTATTACCTGTTTGTACAGAGACTTTCTGGAGCCTTAGGCACAAAGTAGGACCTGAACTAAGCACAGAAATAAAATTATAGTTATTAATCCAAACACAAGAGGAAATATGGGGAAGAATAAGAAGCTATAATGGAGTAGTTTTAGTTTGGAACTCACAAACTCTTTTTTCAACAAAACATTCTGCTGCAGTCAAGAGGATCAAATCTTTCCTGGAAGATTTTTTTTTTTGGTCTGCATTTTATAATTTTATTTCAATTCTTTTTCTAAGAAGGAGACAGTTAGGACAAATGATTGATTCATTGTGTCATTGCTTTAAAGGTGGTCTCATTAGAGTCATTCAGTGTGCTACTGGAAATTTAAATTGTAGACATACTGATTTATAGAATAAGACATAAATCTTTCAATACATTTGTATTTTTAAATGTATAAAAAAAGGAAATTGGAATGGGATTACCTTTAAACTATGAAACTTCACTCTGATTCACTGAAACAGTGGAGACTTTACTGCTCATCTAAGTGTGGTTAGGATCAAAGTCTATGTAAGCTCTTTGAAGCAGGGACATCTATTCTTTTTATGTCTTTATGGCATTCATCTCACAGGATCCTGGGCTTTGAATGATATTCCTATGTGCTACTGCAATCTAAGTAAATAGTAATTACTAATTTGATTTATTGATATGGTAACTAGTAATTTATTTTAATATCAATTTATTTTTTAAAGTAAGTATTTCTTGGATACATCAGGCAAACTATAAAATTAGATGCATCTCTCCTTTTGGTGTACGTCTCCGAGGCTTCTAAGTGCCTAGTTTCATATAATACTTGTGCACAGGATGCATTCAGTTAATATGTTGTATTTTTACATATGCTACCAGGATTAACATTGTATTCAATTTGTTCTACTATCTGATATTTTCTTAACCTCTAAGAAACAGATATGTCTGACATGTTTCATGCACAGAAAAGAACAAAACATGAAGGGGTTAAATAAGGTTTCTACTTGTTTACTGGCAAGGAGACTCAGAAATTGTAGTCTGCCCAGCGAAGAAGAAAATTTGCTCTTTTGACGGGCAAATCCATCATTACAGTACCCAGAGGGATGAATTCCACAAGAGGAAAAGATGGCCAAATGCATTCCAACTAACTGAGCTAGTGCTGTGTGACCTAAAACAGTTTTTCCCTGTTAGCTGGCTTGGTGTTTGTTTGGTTGTTGGTTTTTGGGGCTGGATTTTTTGTTTTATTTTGTTTCTTTAAACTGTCAGCAAGCTAGAAGCTGGCAAGGGACAGGCTCATGTGACCTTGGGAACTAAACTGCAAGCACACTGTCAACAAGAGAGTGAGTTTGACGTTACAACATATTTATGCCAGAAGGACACACGGGCTATTTCTTTTTAATGTACATCTCAGCCTATATAGCCATAGGCCCATTCTGTGCACCATATGAGTTAAAAGTATGAATTCAACATTTTGAATTTGCAGTGGAACCCTGTTATCCAGAGTGCATGTGAGTGCATGCTGTCTGTGCAGTGTATCAAGTACAGAGCTGTGTCACCACCAGAGCTCTTGAAGGGGAGAAATGAGCCATTAACATGTAGATCTGTTTTCATGTACACCAATATCACAGTTTCTCCACTCAGAGAAACTGTATTATTGCAGTACAAAATCAAGATTTAATACATATGGGACATATCAGCTCATACTTTAGTACTAATAATCTAGTTCTTACTTGTCTTTGGAAATCATTACACTTTTTTTTTTTTTTTTATTTCAGTGGAAGCAAGAAGTTTTGTCAACAGTTATCGGAAAAGTGCTGATCCGGCAAGATCAGAATTTCACAGGACTAATTGCTGGAATTCTTTCAACATCAATCTTAATTTTTATCTTTTTGGTGGTTTTCTTCTGGAGAAGGAAGAAGAAACAAATTAAAGGTTCATCATAGACAATCCTATCAAATAATTCAATTCTTATCTTAGATTTTTAAAATTGACATAATTTTATGCTTTGCTTAACTGCCATGCATTGCTCTGTTGTAACCTGTCAGCAGAGGTTTCACAATCAAGTCCCAATGTTTAGTTGCATTTCAGTGCTTGGCAAGAGGCTGAGCTGGGTGAAGGGCCACATTACGCCTTAAGCAGAAGGATTTCTGAGGAACTGTGAGCTATTAGGAAAACTTAGTAACTTCTTTTCCCTAATAAGCTTTGGAAGATGGGATGAGTGACATGCATGGAATCATGAGTACTTTAGCTTCATCCACTTGCCTTGCATTCCTCCAGGCTGTGCCTGAGTTGTGCAAGGCACAGAGCGCTGAAATCTCCTGGTCTTTTACCCCAAATCAGGAACTTGGTCAGACTCTGGTTCTTCTCTGGTCCCTGTGTCTGGGTTTCCTTCCAGTGGGAGCTGCCACACTATGTAAAGTGGGAGATGCAGGGCAGCTAGTGTATAACCAACTCTTGTCCTGATGCACTATCATGGTAAGATCATGAAGCTGGCCCTAGAGTTTTTAGAGCTGTCTTTGATCTTTCAGTATAGCTAAGAGATTATTTTGCAGAAAGTCTTGCACTGTAAAAGTAGCTCAAGTTCAAGTCCTGCACATCTGCCACAGCAACAACCTGACGCTCTTCCCAGCAGAGCAGAACAACTAAATTTAAATAAACAGATAAATCAATATTGGCATACTGAAAACATGAAGGTTTTCTAATATTGCTTTCTCCTCCCCCTTCAGATCTGGGAAGTGACCTAGTTCGTTATGATGGCAGAGTGCACACTCCTCACCTGGACAGGCTGGTGAGTGCAAGGAGTGTAAGTCCAACAACAGAAATGGTTTCAAGTGAATCTGTAGACTACAGATCAACTTTTCTAGAAGGTATGCCTCTATTAAGAATCAGTATGAGGATATTTTACACATCTTGATTTTCATGTCTTCAGATGATAGCTATTTTGATCGGTATCGTAATTTCAGTTTCTCATCTGACTTGTCTATGTCTGCATTTTTGGGACTCTGCATTTTGGTTCACAGGCTTGCTATTTTAACTGAGCTTCTCAAGTGCCTCCCAAGATTAAGGTGCAAAGGATTTTTACTTTTACTCAGGTTGAAGGAATAAATAAAATACAGTTAGTAAAAAACTCTCTATAAGTATGCTCCACACGTTATTAGGAGCTAGTGTATATAGTGATTCTGTTTTGCCATAAGATCCATCACCATGTACAAATCCGCTCTGAAAATACTGATTTTAACAATAACATCAAGTGGTCATAGGTTTAGTGTGTCTCAGTGACTTCCTACAGTTATAATAAAGCAGTTCTGTTGGCCCAGTATGGGACATGGCATTTTGTAAACTGATATTCTTTTGTCTGTTAATGCCCCTCCTGTAAAATAGGACATTGTATAATGCATAAATGTTAATTTTAAACATTAGGCTAATAGGATATGAAAACTGTGAAAAATTGAGTGGAGTTCCATGTGCACTGTTTTGTCAGTCTCAGAGAAGAATAATCCCATGCCAAATATATTTTTGTGCTGTATAATATGATTTTAAAGTGAGTATTTTTTAGAGGAGCAGTCTGCTACACTTATCATACCATGCTAGGCTCCTTGAACACATGCAGAGACCATGTCCTGTGATTACCATTAAAGAGCCTTTATCTATTAGGGGTTAGTACATTATGGCTGTGAGATATCACAGATATCTGTTAGTCTTGGTATAGACATAGTCTTGTACTATTTCAGTTGCTACAATACAGTAGAAAGAACTCCAAATCTTTATTCCAGCTTTGCAAGCCCCAGTCACAGAGCTATCCGAGACACAGGCCTCCTCCCAGCTTCCCCTATTATTCTTTAATTGCTGTCACCAGCTCGTACAGGAAGTTTCTTGATTGAAAAATTTCCAAAGGGAAAGGAAAGCCTGTGCTGCTGGTTAGGAGGGAAAGTGGTACACGAGACAAAACTATGCAAAGATCCTTGGTGGAAGGTCAGTCCACAGTGGTCCTGCAGCCATTGTGTACTGGCAAAGCACAGTGGAGAGTGCATCCAAGATGGGCATGTTTTCATCTAATACATTATTCCTGTAGCAATGTCAATGTCAATACTATCAAAGAATAAAATAAAAGAAACATTAGAAAACATGGAGGTTTACATTTAGCAGCTGCAAAAGTTATTTTGCAGCCATGGCTAGACTATTTTACTGTGTTTATTAAATAGCTATTTGCCCTTAGTTACAAATAAACTCATTTGTAACTTGTAGGAGTTGGTATTTTTGCTCCTAGATAAAATAACAGAGTATTTCTCAGCACCCAGAGTGATAAAAGTACTTTATAAAAATTTCACAAGTTTTATGCAGAAATAAATAAAGCATGTCTGTAAAATGTTGATTTTTTTTTTCCTTTACTTTTTTGTAATAAGACACCTGATAATTTCTTTTGGTAAATTTACTCCCCTTTTTTGTTTTTGACCCTGGACTAAATTCAGCTCGTCAGCCCCACTGAAATCACTCCAGACTGAAATTGGTATAAACTAAACATTTTTCTTTCATTCAGTCACACAAAGTGCTAGGAAAAAGGTTTTAAACAAAACCGATTTGAAATACCTGAACAACATGCTGTTGTTAAAAAAATCTCAAATACATACTCCTGGATTTACTGAAATATTTTAGTTTCTGCTATATCTGATGGCTCATGTTATTTTCATGAGTAGCACCAACTGTATTATCTTCAGCAGTTACAGGAAATGAATCACCTCTAGGCATTTCCCTGGTTGAATATTTACCATTGGATAAATACACCTAGTCACCAGCACTTTGGAAACCTTTGTGAAGTGTAGAGTTTGTAGAGTTCCCTACCAAATTAGAACATGACAATAATAGAAAGCTTCATGTTTTTAATTGTTCACTCCCTCCTCCTCTGATATTGCTGTAATTTTTCTGTTTTACTCTTGTTACTCCCAATTGCTAGAAATGCTATAACCTCTATTTGGCAAGAAGTGACAAGGCTTCATTCCATCCCCTCAGAAAAGTGGAAGTTTTGCCATTTACTTTCATAAAAGTAGAGCTGAGACAAGCATAAGTTTCTAGTAACATGGTTCTTCTGGAGGTTGGCGAATTACCAATGCATATTTTCATTTTCCCTTAGTGACCAAAACTTCCATAAAGCCAAGCCACTTCCACACTGATAAAATCAAACCTTGCTTACCAATGCAATAAAACTCTTCATTTTTCAGGAAGTTTGAAAGGATTGTAACAGTTTCTGTTCATTTTGCAGATCAGTTTCCAAGCATGTCTCAGAATGGATCATGCAGACCTGCCCAGTATCCTCACTCTGACCTCTCCCCAATTCTGTCTAGTGGAGACTCAGATTTAGCCAGTCCACTTCTCCAAACTAATGTCCACATTGACATCAGTGCCTTAAATCCCGACCTGGTCAAAGAAGTGCAGCATGTGGTTATTGGTGCTGACAGTCTGATTGTGCACTTCAGTGAAGTAATAGGAAGAGGTAGGTACTGCAACTCTTACACTGTAAACTGCTCCTCTTTTACACAGCCATTCATTATAAACCATTCTGAATAAGGTGTCTATACAGAGAGGTTTTTTCAACCTTTTTCGCTCTTATAGCATTGCATGCCATGCACTGGATCAAGGGGGAAATTAAGGGGCTTTCCTTTGAAGTCACTGCATTTGATCAGTTGTAGAAGACACCATGAGGAGGGAATCTGCCAACTAACAAGGCACTTTTGAATTTATGGACTTGCTGATCCCCCTCCAACTGCCTCACTCTCACCCTTTTCAAGGCTCAGCCAAGCTCAGCCAAAGCTTCTGATCCCTGGGGCTGTGGTATGGGAGTGAATCTGTTGCAGGATATTATGTGAAACTTAAGGCACACACCTAAACAGCAGGGGATGCTGAGGCAGGAACACAAGTGACCTTAAACTGGGATCCTATTTGTCAGGATTGCTACATGACACAGCAGACTCGTGCAGTCAGTAGTGTATACAGTAAAAGTCTTCATGGCCCAGGTGAAATGCCCACACCCCTTTTCCCTCCTCAAGTTTCCACCAGCTCTGAGGAATTTGGTGCTTGTTTCCTCCCAGCAAATGCTCTTCATATCACCTCATTCCTCTCATGCCAGCTGCAGAAATAATGTAGCACCTGATTCACTTACCCTTAGTTTTGTCCCTGATTTAGCAAGTCTCCTATTTTTCTAAATTTCTCTCATCGCTCCTATTCCTCTACATCTTCATAAGCAAGTTCCCTTCACTTTTCATAGCCCAACCCATTATTTCTGTTAGGGACATTTTTAAACTCTGTATGATTGAGTACCTTTTAGTAACTAAAGTACAAACTGGATTTTCAGTATTTCTGCAGATCATGCATGAGAGGTTTCTTGTTGAGTATCAGGATACTGATAAAAAATTGGCTATAAATTATATTCTTAATGCCTCTTCTGCAGAACAAGAGCCACAAATCAAACAAACAGTCAGTGTGTTTCACTTCTATGTATTACACTTCATCATCCCCAAAGCAAGGGTGGGCCTTTTTCTTTTCTTTTTTATTTTGGAAAACTCCAAGTAATTTCCCATTTTTTAAATGTTGAAAAAAATCTGGAATGACACCAAGATAATTACCCGTTTTAAATTTTCTCTTTTCTAAGCAGAAATGGGCCAAACCCCAAAATATTTTAGACACACCCAATCCAAGCTTTAGGATTTGTGCCCAGGCTTCAAGCAATCTGTAGTCTGATGGGATTTTAGTTGCTTTTATAAAACAAACTTTGGATTAATTTTACCTCAAGCCAAAAGCAAAGTCAACTGAGCTCTGACCAGAGCTTATGGCTGGAACATAGTAAAAATTAATCAGATAGTCTTGTTCTCTCACACTGTAGAACTCACACTTAAAAATAAAAAAAAAGTGCTTTCTAACTGCAAATATTAGTATTTTAAGTGTCCAGTAAATAGTTCATCTATGAAAGAAAGCCACAACTGTACGTACAGAATTTGAGTTGGAGAAATTAATGCATGAGCCTGGAGCTCAAACTTCGCTGTTTCCCAAACTGGTAAACCTGACTTCTCATAGTAAGTTTTGGTAGACAACATCAGTTGCTTGGCAGGAAAGCACAGGATTCCTGTGTCCCTGGCAGTTCATTTTTCTGCTTAGACCATGAGAAAGGAGGCAAGTTTTGTTCATCATCTTTTAGCGTTATTTTATACTTGGAAATAGGCCATAGAAAAAACTGCCAAGTGGTGTCATCAGTCTGTGATCAGTAGAACAACTCCCAAAGCATCCATAATCAACACATCACTTTTAACATTCAAGACTTTCCATGGAATAGCAAGACCTGAGTGACTGTAGTCCCAGAGTGGCTGTCCTTTCCGTCAGATGCATCAAGTTTGTACAGTCCAGTGGACCACTTAGCAAGGGCTTGCAGATCACTGGGAACCACCAATCCAGTGGTCATGTTGGCTCCTAACTGCTCCCTGTGCTTTCCAGGTGTCCTGCTTTGACACCTCTGTCACAGGAGAAGATGATGGGAATGGGCTGACATGGGTTTTGTGTGTATAGCCATTACAAGAACATGAAATACTTGTGGCGCCAGCCTTGTCATTATTTATACTCTCCATTTAGGTCAAGAAATACCAATTATGCTGCAAATAGAGTTTTCATTTTATGTAATGGTGGTTTTACATAATGGTGATTTTATGAATGGTGGTTTTATGTAATGGTCCTATTCCATTTATTTTAATATGTTAGTTAGGAAGTATATATTACAAGTGTTGGGAATTGGACAGAAATGGAGTGTGATCACTTTCTTACAGTATAATTGCCACCCAATTATGGAAAATACCAGAAAGCTAATTTGACTTCTTAAAGCTAATATGGCTCATTTTTTTACACAGGACATTTTGGCTGTGTGTACCATGGGACATTGCTGGATAACGATAGCAGGAAAATTCATTGTGCTGTGAAGTCACTGAATAGTGAGTTACATGTTTAATACTGAGACATTACTGTTAATTCCAAAGGTAACTGGGTTGAACCAATAAATTCCAGTGAAGTATATACATTCACAAACAAAGATTCTTAGTTGAGCTGAATCAGAATTATCTTTGGAGTAATTCCAATTACTTCAGACTACCACAACTCCTTGGCATATATTTTTACATCAAATGAAATGTCTATATCTTTCTTCTACAAAGAAAAGAATGATGGAAAATAAGGGAAAGGTAGCATCATTTTTTTTTTTTTCTACTGAGTACTGAAGATTTGGGTTTGGAAATTAAATTGCTGAAGAGAGGGCACAGCTGCTGGAAAAACAGGAAGATATTATAACAACATTTATTAAGGACTTCACTCGAGTGTTGTTATTCAATTTTGAATCATACAAAATAAGAAATGGAGAAACAGAATTAAAATCACCAACAGCCTGTTGGTTATTTTGGTTTGATTATTGGAGGAAAACCAATGTACATAACCTGATTGTAATGTGGGAGCTGGAGAGCATGTTTGTAGTCTCTCATTATCACTTTGTTATGCAATGACAATGCTGTAGGGAAATGAACCCTAGTTTGTTTCTGTTTCTTTTAATTACCTCCTTTTATTACTGGATTTCTCAGGGATTACAGACCTTGAAGAAGTAGCTCAGTTTCTGAAAGAAGGAATAATCATGAAAGATTTCACTCATCCCAATGTTCTGTCGCTCCTGGGAATCTGTTTGCCCAATGAAGGATCCCCATTAGTCGTTCTTCCATACATGAAACATGGAGATCTTCGAAACTTCATTAGGAATGAGACTCATGTAAGTACCTGGTGAGGTGTAAATGGTAATGCAAGTCTGGCCACGCCCTGCTCCAACACTGCAGGTTACCAGCTCTCATAATTACATTATGTCTGCAACTTACTGCTGTTACTACACCTTAACCTTTAGCACTTGCTTAGTCTGGCATCAAGCCCAGCCACAGCACTGCCACTCCTTCCCCTCCCCCTCAAATTCCTCTCTAGAATGTTTCCCAGAAATTATCAGCAATAGTATTTCTCATTTCCCATCCATAAGCCTCTTTATAAACAAATGTGTTTATGAGATCTCCATCCAGGGGCCAAATCATCTGCTGGTTAAACTGGCACATCTCTGTTGACTTTAGCACAGCTGTGCCAGTCATCAACATCTGCTCTTTCAGCTCCTAGGTAAGGGAACTCCATGTCCAGCTAGTGTCACAGTCCATTTATTATCAATATTTTTTCTTCTTAAGAAAGAAAAACAGGAACTGTTATACAAACTATGAGTATTCTCTTATCAATGCAGTCTTCTGCATTTCTATTAAAAGACTGTAGATTCCTCAAATGTGCCTCACTGCTTTCTCTCAAGCGGGAGACCACAGATCTTACCTCAGGCAGTGTAAGCCCACTTTATACTGTAGTATTTCACCTACTTCACAGTGTTAGAATCAATAGGATTTTGTCCTTGCTTTTATGGCAATCAGCAATAGCCAGTACAATTAAAAGAAATGCATTTTGACAAATTTTTGGAGGAGTTAAGTTTTCTGAGGCTGGGATCTGCTACCATTTGAGCTTCTTTCATTCTGCAAGCACCAGGGCCATTGTCTGTAAGTAGTGCCACTGTCCCTCCTGAAATAAATAGAATAATGACCACAGTTGAATCAGATTGTTCCACAGAAAATAATTATAAGGAGCAATATCAAAAATACAAAAATCTATAGGATCATTACTATTACATAACAAGTTGTATGATTGCCCATAAAATATTTATATGTTTATGTTGATACTTATTTTGATATTTAACGTTTTGAGTATCATCTCACCATGTAGACAAGCAGAAAGAGTTACCAATCATTGCCAAAAATCTTCCTCTGGTAACTGCTAAGGTCTCATTTGCCTTTTCCATGACATCATACTGATGCACCTATTTTGTCCCAAATAGGACTTTGTCTTTTCTTGGTCATCTCCAGCTGTTGAACTCCAAGTTCATAGTATCTTCTACTGAGTTACATGCTGTCACTCTTAAGTCCACATAAATGAATTTTGTGTATCAACTGTGATGCTGAGGTTTGAGCATTGAGCATAATGTTCTACTTATGCTGCTTATGCTGCAAACTCTACTCTTCTGGAGACTGTCAGCTCTTTTGTTTTCGTATAGTGTGTTTTCTCACTGGGGGTAAGAAGATGACCTAAACTTAAACCAGTTTCACTACAAGCACCAACCTTTCTTGATCATTCTGGTGGCAGGAGAGGTGTGTAAAACCTAAAGAAAGCTTCTCCATTCATTTTATCATAAATATTTGTATTTTGCAGAATCCAACAGTAAAAGATTTAATTGGATTTGGCCTTCAGGTCGCAAAAGGGATGAAATACCTTGCAAGTAAAAAGTTTGTCCACAGAGATTTGGCAGCAAGAAACTGTATGTAAGTACAAACATCTACTTGCAGCCATGTTACCACACTCTTCTGTATATAACAGTGAGATGAGATAAACTGAAGTGTCCAGGATTCTGCTGGTTTTTAGTCAAAAGATGGTGGTTTTTCATTGCTCTGCAATTACACTGATGTTTGTCCTGCATACTGATGAGCTACTCATCTTGCTAAGGGCTCATTTCTTACACATAAGGTTTTTTTGAGTGTGAGAAATAGAAAAGCTGAGGTGAAAGTGTAGCCTCTCAAAATCATTGGTTAGAGTTTAAAAGGCATCTCCTAAGGGAAGTTAAACTGCTGTTGCCTCAACTTGCTGTTGCCTCAACCCAGCCTCTTCAGAAGCAGCATGTCTCTGCTGCCACACCTAACCAGCAGGGAGGGGAACACAGGGGAACTTTGTGAGAAAAACAGGAACACAAAGAAACACCAGCGAGACCTCTTGACAGTAGCCTTTCATTACATGAGTATGAGCTTACTTTGGCTCAACTAGGCACACAAATTAACATTCAAAGAATCTTACTAGTGTCTGGGAAGCCAGACAGTTCAGTTCCCACAAAGACAAACTGATACAGGAGTTACCAATATGATTATGCTGATTTATCACTGATGTGAATTAATGAGGCACAGCCTTAAATATGGAAGTTAATTTTTAGCACATCATAAACTGGAACTCTGGCTGCAAAATGGTCATTAACCCATGACATCAGGTGTCTTATTCTTTTTTCAAGGATGCACACCTGTGCAGCTGAACAGCCTCTGAAAAAGAACATTTTTTTACAGGTATTGGCTTTTTTAAGGGATGAAAAAAGCCACAAGCAGATTTTCAGATTTCCTAAGAAGAAATGCATTGGGTTACTGAATGAAAGACCTAGTTCATCTAATCAAAGTCCAAATAAGTGGCAACAGGACATTCCCCTTGGCCTAATGTCTCTTCCTTGGGTGAGAAAGGAATAGCTGTCAGGGTCTCACACGGCCATTGAATGACTGCTTTTGTACTTCTATAGGGATCAGCACTTAGAGCCTGGAGAGCTTCTGCCACAACACCCACTTTCCTCAGTGGCCATGTGCAATCCAACACTCAGTACAGGCCCTGCAACAGTGGTGATATCTATCAGAAAGGAAGCCAGCATGCAAATGTAGTCCTCAGGGACTCTTAATTCTATTCCACTATCCTGGAAGAGGTGCAGGAGACTCCTATGGCATAAACTGTTTCCTGTTGACCCATCAAAGTTCCCTCCTAGTGCCTTCATCAGATTAAGTTACAACATCAGTAAATACAGCAGATGGTTCTTTCCCATGCACCGGGACTTCAACAGACCAGATTTGTCCAGACAGAAAATTCATAAATTCAAGGGAAATGCCATGTGTAGACATTGAGAGAGACAGGATCATTTAGCCTAGAGAAGGTTCAAGGGGATCTTATCCATATGTATAAATACCTGATATGATGGATTAAAGAAGAGGAAGCCAGATTCTTTTAAGTGGTGCCCAAGCACAGGCCAAGAGGCAGCAGGCACAAACTGAAATAGAGAAAATTGCATTTAAACATACTAATGCTTTTATTATACGGATGACTGAACACTGGCCCAGGTTGCCAGAGAGGCAGTGAAGTCCTTATCCTTGCAGATATTCAAAGCCCACCTGGTCATGGTTCTGAGCAACTTGCAGTAACAGACCCTGCTTTGAGCAGGGGAGATAATGGTGAACTAAATGGTCTTCAGGAGCCCCTTCCAGTGACACCCATTCTGTGACTGTGTGATGCTGTAAAGAAGCCCAAAACAAAGTGCTTGCTGTGACTAGGTCTGCACATGTAAAGAAGGATAGGCTTGAAAATGCCAACACCCACACTCTGTTCATGACAATGATACCACTTATCAGGACAAATACCAAGCTTAGAAGAAGCAAAGCTAAGGAGGTCTTCTGGTATGGCTGAACTGTAACCCCAACAGAACTTTTGTTATGCCATCATTTTCCCCCACAACAGACACCAAACTCATCCTTAGTTAAAGGACTACATTATTACATAAAGGCAGTCACTGAGATAATGATGGATCCCTCCTCATCAAAACTGAGAGTAAGTAGGAAAGGTGATGCATTGACTGGGAAATAAAAATTAGCAGGTTTTAAGGATACAGAAGAAAAAACAGCTGTGAAAGAAATTATGTAGAACTCAATCAGGATATACAGACTATTAGCAAAAATCTTTTTATACATAGCAATTGTTTTGAAATAACTGTAATTCAAATTGCATTATTAAAACAGTATCTGTCATTTCCTAAGTTCATTCACTGTTTTAAATGGGTGACAAATATACTTTGCTGCACTTTTGTTTCAGTGTTACATTAGTTCATAGATCCCAAATAAAGTACTGCTACACAAAGTCACCATCTCAAAAATGCAAGGCAGTCATTATAATTCACCAACATGGTAAATCTTGCCTGCTCATCAAATAATACCTTTTGGCATTTCTCTAGGTTGGATGAAAAATTCACTGTCAAGGTTGCTGATTTTGGTCTTGCTAGAGATGTCTATGATAAGGAATACTACAGTGTGCACAATAAAACAGGAGCTAAACTGCCAGTGAAATGGATGGCTTTAGAAAGTTTACAAACCCAGAAGTTCACAACAAAGTCAGACGTGGTAATGTACAAACATATTTGTATCACCTATTTATTTCTTTTATATTGCCTGAGGCATCTTTCTAGTATTTAATTAATGGAACACCTCCAAATCAAAGCTTTTATTTGAATCTAGCTTTTGTTCACATAAGAATAAAAGAGTCTTTCTACATCCAGAAAGTGTATTTGTCCCAATCACAAAGGAAGAAGTTGTTGACCTGATTCTATCCTACTCCTTAGGAAAGAATTAGGAGTTTAACCCTGTTCCAAGGGAAACTAAGGACATTCCAAGAAGCCAGGTTGGAGCTGAACCCTGCTATAGGAGGGGCTCTGGAAAGCTTGACACAACAGGTTAACTTGGAGACTTGTAAAAGTTCATAGCTCTCCAAAATACTTTATTAGCTTTATAAATACTTACTGGCTGCCTACAGTAATCTCAAGTACTACCTGGCCATTTATGAAGAAAAAATTGTTACAATGAAGTCAGTTGGCTGGATTGCTTTGTATTTTAGCTCTCCATTCAATCCAGATTCAGACTGACTTGTGATGCATAAAATTTTCACCATCTATATTGTCTTCAGCACGTATTTACACAGAGTTAGTCAGATCATCAGTTCATGTAAACTGGCAGAACTCCATTAACCTCAAAAGAGGTCTGCCAATTTATACCAGCAAAATAGCAGGCCTATAGGCTTTTATTTTCTTTCATTTACTTAGATGAGATTCTCTGGCTTTTATTTAAGTGGCTCTTCAAGTACCTACAGCATTTATTAGCCCACTTAAAAGAAAGCTGAATGCAGTAAAACAACTTTTCAAAGGGAAAATCCATACAGCTGAATGGTTAAATCTGTCAAACTATCTTCTAAAACAGGAATGTAAAGACCTCCAACCCTTTAACTATTTATTTATTTATTTGTCTTCTTAGTGGTCCTTTGGTGTATTGTTATGGGAACTTATGACACGAGGGGCACCGCCTTATCCTGATGTAAATTCTTTTGATATAACTGTTTACCTACTACAAGGAAGAAGGCTGCTGCAACCTGAATACTGCCCTGATCCACTGTAAGTAAATAGTTTGCAAAGGCTTCTGCAAATGCTGATGATTCTAGCACTACAGTAATTGAGACTCTGGGAGGAAAGAGGAAGTTGGGTTTTTTTCTTTCTATGTGATTTCATAATTGAACACTTCTTTTATTTGAATGGCAGGTATGAAGTCATGCTGAAATGCTGGCATCCGAAACCTGAGATGCGTCCAGCATTTTCTGAACTTGTTTCAAAAATATCAACAATCTTCTCCACTTTTATTGGGGAACACTATGTTCATGTCAATGCTACTTATGTCAATGTGAAGTGCATTGCTCCCTATCCTTCTCTTCTGTCATCACAAGACAACACAGACGTGGATGTTGACACATGATGGGTATGTCTGAAATTAAGGAAAATCCATTCTTAGTTGTATGAACAAAAAGCAAAACATTTTGTCCACTAGTTTTTACTGCCCAGTCTTTGTGAGAACACTGTTGCACATGTTTATGTTGTTGCCCAAGTTGCACTAGTAAAAGGACACAATATGATATTGTTTAAGGATACAGGATTCCATAAACCATCACAGTAATTTCCAAGTATTTGGAGAACACCATCAATTTACCAAAAGGAAATATGGTGTGCTACCATCCAGGGCTAGTTCCCACAAACTGTCATTAATGTGTGTTCAGACCCAAGAACAAAGATTCATCATTAATGCCATGAAAGTAGAATATCAATCAGTATGGCTGGAAGGACTGTTACTGTGCATGTACTTTAGGATAATGAGCAGTGCAGAAATGGTTTTCATACAAAAGGCCAAGAAATGCAATGAGAATTACAAGAGTTTAAAATGTATTTTCATTCCACATGGGGAAAACTTTGGATTTTTGAACTACATCAACAAGGTTTCTAAGAACCTAGGCAGCCAAGATAGTAATCCTCATGGTGTCTTAACAGAAATCAAAATCAACAAACAGTGTGCAGTAAAATAAGTATAGAAAAGTGTGACTGAGTAAGGAGTGGGTGAGGAAGGCCAAGAAAAAACTGGAACTGAACCTGACAAGGGATGCAAAGAATAACAGAAAGGGCTTCTACAGGTATGTTAATTGGAAAAGTAAGGCCAAAGAAGGTGTTCCCCCTCTGTTAAGCAATGCTGATGGACAAGGAGAAGTCTGAGGTACTTAACTTTCTTTCCTCAGTCTTCAATGGGAACATCTCTTCCCACACCTCTTAAATGGATGGATAACAGGATGAGGACTGGGAAAGCAAAGCCCCTCCCACTGTAAGCGAAGACCAGGATCATGACCACCCAGTGAACCTGCACAAGTCTATGGGACCTGATGAAATGTATCTCAGAGTTCTGAAGGAATTGGCTGATGCAGTTGCCAAGCTGCTCTTCATGATATTCAAAAAGTCATGGCAGTCAGGGAAAGTCCCAGGTGACTGGAAAAAGGGGAACAGTGTACCTGTCTTTAAGAAAAGAACAAAGAACAACCCTGGAAACCACCAACCTGTCAGCCTCAGCTCTGTGCCTGGGAAGGTCATGGAACAGATCCTCCTAGAAGGCACACGAAGGACAGGGCGGTCCTTCACCAGAATTCAAGACACCAGCATAGCCTCTCCAAGGGCAAGTCCTTCCTGACCAGCCTAGTGGCCTTCTATGGTGGAGTCACTACACCAGTGGAAAAGGGGAGGTGTGCAGATGTAATTTACCTGGGCTTTTTTAAAGGTTTTGCCATGGCACCCCACAACGTCCTCTCTAAATTGGAGTGAGATGGATTTGATGGGGGAAGTGTTAGATGGATAAGAAATTAGCTGGATAGTCACATCCAGAGGGTAGTGGTCAATGGCTCAGAGTCCTGACGGCCATCAGGAACAAGTGGTGTCCCTCGGGGTCAGCACTGGGACCAGTGTTATTCAATATCTTCATTAATTACAGAGACAAAGGGTGCGAGTGCACCCTTGGCAGATTTGCAGATGACACCAAGCTGAGTGGTGCAGTTGACACACATGAAGGATGGGATGCCATCCAGAGGGACCTGGACAAGCTCAAGAAGTGGGCTGGTGGAAATGTCATGAGTTTTAACAGGACCAAGTGCAAGGGCTGCAGCTGGGTCAGGGCAACCCCTGTATCAGCACAGGCTGGGGGAGAAACAGATCCAGAGCAGCCCTGCCAAGAAGGACCTGGGGTGCATGAGAGGCTGGACATGAGCAGGCAAAATGCCCTCCCAGCCCAGAAAGCCACTTGTATCCTGGGCTGCATCAAGAGCAGTGTGACCAGCTGCTCAAGGGAGGGGTTTCTGCCCCACTGCTCCACTGTGGTGAGACCCCACCTGGAGTGCTGCATCCAGCTCTGGGGCCCCATCCCAGGAAGGACATCAATCATCAACCATGATGATGAGAGAGTTGGAGCACCTCTCCAGTGGGGAAAGGCTGGGAGAATTGGGATTGTTCAGTCTGGAAGAGAGAAGGCTTTGGGGTTACCTAATTGCAGCCTTCCAGTACCTGAAGGGAACTTGCAGGAAAGATGGAATAAGACTATTCATAAAGGCATAAAGTGACAGAACAAGGGGAAATGAGTTTAAACTGAAAGACAGTAGGTTTAAATTAGATATTGGGGAAAAAATCTTTAGTGTGAGGGTGGTGACACTGGAACAGGTTGTCCAGGGAAGTTGTGGATGCCCCATCCCTGGAATTTTCAACATTCATCAATGTACCCACAGCAGAGGGGCTGGAACTATATGATCTTCAAGGTCCCTTCCAACCTGGGCCATTGTATGATTCTATGTCTTACTGGTATAGTATACTGGTATAGTTCTCTGGTATAGTCAGACGGTACACAAAACAAAGGGAAAATCATCTAGCTTAAAGCATTCCTAGTGTCAACATTATTCCAACATGCAGCCATTTCTTTGAGTCAAACAGTCTATAGCAACAGATCTCTTGCTGAAAAATTAAAAGCCTCCATTTCTTTCAGTAAGCAATGGATCACTCTGAGAATTAAAACTTGAAGGCTGCTGTCTGGTGAGTCACTTGGAGCAGCTCAAGCTCTGCCACCTACCCTTGGGTGGAGCTACTGGCGTGAATAAGGAGCAGAGGTGTTGCAGGCAGCCCTGACCTAAAAAAGACACCCACTATAGCAGGCTTATCAGTAACTTCTTCATACCAGCCCTGAAGAGCAGAGAAGACTGATGAAAAGAAGAAATGGCTTTAGACTCTCTTTCCTCTCTTCTTGGATCACATAACCCAGTGAATTATCTACTTTTAATACTAAGTTATGACCAGAGAAACAGTTTTGAAAAGAGATAGTAAACAGAACTTCTATTCATTAGGGAAGAGTACTATAACTTTAGGGCAAACATCATGTCATTTCTGTTCCTGTGGAATTCTGTGCATACTACTGTATAGTTTGTTTAGAATAGGATAGTACTGGGTTTGCTGGTGTAAACACATAAAGTATTCTATTTTTATATTTAAAAAAAAGTTTATTTTTAATGACATTTACAAAGTTTGGTTAGGCCACAAAATACTGCACTGTGAACCTTTCAGAAAACGTATGCCAATGTACATGATTCATAAACTGTAGCAACCTTAAGAAATACTGTGTAAATATTAAAAAGGAAAAGAACTGACTGTAAACACACGCCACTGTAAGTATATCTCCATTGCTGCAGGCAAACCATTTTAAGATCTTCAAAGAGAGGTAATGCAGATAAAGAACTGATATAAGGGAGATATATTGTTCATGGGAGACTGTGTTAAAACTGAAAGATTTATAATGAGGGCAGAATGTGTAGGCAAGCTATGAGCAGATAATATTATATTGTGTTTCATCACCACATTCATTTCAGAAATGAACTTTCATGTCTGCTGAGAGCGATACTAATTGTAGATTGCTCAAGGACAAAAGGCTTTGCTGCAGGCAAAAAAAAAATCATCTCTATGGTTGTTAAAACAGCTAAGGAAGTTTATGACACATAGATTTGGAGAAGTTACTCCAAACTTGTACGTACATGCTTGAGGAACGCTGCAATGTGAAACAGAGGACATTTTTTACTATTTATGGACTTTTGCTTAATAAAGTTAATGTTGTGTCTGGGACACCTGTAAGAATATGTGATTCTGGTAAAGATTTGATGTTAGTAAGTTCATATATCTGCAAAGAGCTGAATGGTACTTATGTTTATAGTTGTTGTTATGACCGAATAAACATGTAATTAAAATGAATTATTGTAATACTTTAAGCTCTTAGTGCTGTAATTACTGTTCACATTGACTGTTAAACTGACAAGTCTGTCCATATGCTTTTTCTGAGTAACATAGGAAGAGCACCCTGTGGAACTGTGGGAGAGAGGGGAAAAAACTCAGAAACCTAAAAATACAGAGTTGCACAAATAAATAAAACACACAGTTCATCAGCCTCCTAGCCATTAATATGTCAGAGAAAGATGCCGAATATTCATTGTCAACAACGGTGGCATGGTTTGTTTGAATAGGAAGCCTCTTGCCTAACCACAGGCTGTACCCATACAGAGCCTTACAATTCTTGATGCACTTAAGAGTTGGGGTGGCATTTGAAGCTTGGAATTTAACTATCATAAGGAGTACCTGCGTGGCCCAAGAAGGATGCCAGCACTTGTGTTTGGTATCAAAGTCCCTAATCAGTCATGATCCACAAGAAATTTCAAGGTCATCCATCCTGCGTTTAATGTCTGCAAGGTGTTTTGTATCTGAAGAGAAAAACCCACAAGGCTCTTGGTTCTTCTGGAGCAAGAGGAGCCAGCCCCACCCTTCTTCCACACATTTCCTCCCAGTTACATGAGATGTCTCCCACTGAATTCACAGGTTTCTTTGTGTGAAGAGTATTTTAAGTGGGTACCCCACAAACACTGCAATACACACTGTCCTGTGCCACTTTAAGTCAGACCCTACAAGCTTATTTCTCCAGTGTTTTATCTCATTTTGTACTTACCTCACTCAAAAATACTTCAATGCACCTCATTTCATTGACAGCAGACTGAACATGAGCCAGTGTGTGCTCAGGTGGCCAAGAAGGCCAGTGACATCCTGGGTTGGATCAGGAATGATGTGGCCAGCAGGACAAGGAAAATGATTCCTTTCCTGCACTCAGCACTGGTGAGGCCACACCTTGAGAGCTGTGTCCAATTCTGGGCCCTCCAATTTAGGAAGGATGTTGAGATGCTGGAGCATGTTCAGAGAAGGGCAGTAAGGCTGGTGAAGGGTCTGGAACACAAATCCTGTGAGGAATGGCTGTGGGAGCTGGGTTGTTTAGCCTGGAGAAGAGAAGGCTCAGGGGAGACCTTACTGCTCTCTACAACCAGCTGAAAGGAGGCTGTAGCCAGGTGAGGATCAACCTCTTCTCCCAAAGAACCAGCAACAGGACAAGAGGATACAGTCTTAAGCTGGGCCATGGCAGGTTTAGGTTGGAAGAAGTTCTTCATAGAAAGGGTGAGTGAGCATTGGAATGGGCTGCCCAGGAGGGTGGTGGAGTCACTGTCCCTTGGAGGTATTTTAGAAAAGACTGGATGTGGCACTCAGTGCCATGGTCTAGTTGACAAAGTGGTTTTAGGTCATAGGTTAGATATGATGATCTCAAAGGTCTCCAACCAAATTAATTCTGCAATCTCAACTGATTAAAAACAGCATTTATATGCTCTTGCCATTTCAAAATATCAGAAAAACCCAACATCAAAACACATTTTCTCCAGACACATTTACTTCTTAGCAAAAAATGTATATGCTCAGTTTTATCTCAAAGTATATTTCAGGGAGAAGTTCAGACTTAATCATCTCCAGAGGTCCCTTCCAACCCTAAATATTCTTTTATTCTGTGAAAAGGGCATTGAAAATAGTAGCTAAGAATGAAAATATTCTGCTAGGTCACAAGACTGATCAGTTTTTTTTATTCTAATTGTTTATATTTAATTTACTTTCCAGCAGTTTTTCAGGATTTCCCTGAAAAGTCAGTAGAAAATCTCCAAGGTTTTAACACAATCTGCTATTAATACCAGGGTCTTCAATCTAAACCAGCGTAACACAAGAGTCAAATGATGATCTGAACTTAAATACCAGATTTGTAACACATTCCTCTGATTACTTCTCATGATTTCTCAGGGATGCTATATGTTGTATTTTTGAAAGGGTCAACAGGATCCCAAGCTTCCCATGCTCAGTTTTTCATCCTAGTAATTTTGGTAATATCAGGTACACACTGCAGCAGATCTGCAGCTGACTTACACTGGCAGGCTTCCCACTGCAGGAATATTAACAGTGGATGGGGCCATGGTCAAAACATTGCATAACATATACCCGACACAAAAGCCAAGAGATTGAAAAATAGGGAGGGATATCTTCACCCCACAGAAATTTTACTGTTGATTTCACACCAAGTTTTTGAGTGCACTGTTAACTCAACCATTGAGAGTCATTTGCCTCTATTTAGGAATATTTTTAATCCATTGAGAGTAACTTGCCTCTATTAAGGAAGATTTTTAATACATCCAACAATATTAAAGGTTTCCAAAACAAAGGAAAATGGTGCACAGTACCACTGGGTTGCTAAGGCTTAGCATATTGCTAATTTTCTGTCTCTGGTGTTAAAATCAGTCAAGAAGAAGAGACCTACATGCTTTATGTAAATGAATCATGAGGTTGCAGTGGCAAAAACAGCACAGGTGAGAAACTGCAAAAGGGCCTCAAAATAATTTTATAGCTAAAGATGAAACCCTCCCTTCAGAAATTTCATTTCTGGGATTCAGCCATAATACTATATTAGAGGAAAAGGTCAGAGCAGATATATGAAATAGAAATCACAATTGGTTTTTTACTCACTAAGCAAAGAATCTATTCCTGAAAATTCCAATTTCCATTCTTCTTAACAAACAGGTCATGAACTGAGTATTCTGAGCATGAAAGACACAGGAAATCTTAGGATTGTGCCAAACTGATTAGTAAAAACATTTACAAGAAATTGTGATCTCACAGACAGCAGAGAGAATTCAGAACAACTTTATTGACTCAACAGACACCAGCTCAGTGGAAAGCAGTCTCTCATCCCAGAACTGTGCTCTGACACTAAACCTGAATTTTCCTTTTGTAATCCTCATCTACCTGCTAACACTACAGGTGCATTTACTTCATGTGAGGATACCAAAAGAGTCTTTCTGATTAAGGTTAAGCACTTGTAGCCACTCCATGACCTCCTGGGGGACAGAAGAGAAAAGATTTCTGTTTTGTAAGAAAATCTGCTTCCCTGGCTGCTGCTACTATTAATTTTGGTGCTCTCCTTTCAAGAGCCAGGAGTCTCCTCCCTACACACAGTGCCTGGGGAGAGACCCTCAGCAGAAGGTAAATCCTTGCCATATTCAGCCCAGGGACACCCTGGGTTTCCGTGTGCTTTTCTGTTTCAGTAGTAAGTACTTTGAAGCAGCCTAGTGCTGTTTGGAGGTTCATCACTATCTGCCAAACATTTTCTTACATCCATTAAAATTTAACAGGGAAGTCATCCTTGCTTGGGCCTCTGGGGCTCTGTGCATTTCTACAAACACCATGCATTAACACTTGCCAGGTCCTAATTATCGAGCACACATTGAGACCCTCTCTGGCACAAATGAGTTGAATATCCTCCTTTAGGATGTGAAAAATGTTATTGCCAAAAACTTTAGGGTGCATGACCAAACATGGACACCTCAGCTGCCAGGAGGCTGCAGCTCACTGGGGCAGCTGGCATGCTTTCCAAGTGTGACAAAACTGAACGCAAATGCTAAAAATAGAGTTTGAAATTTAATTAGGAAGGAAAAAAAGTCTCCAGACAACAGTGGTATATTCTCTATCTTGTGTGGCTTAACATAAAATAAAAGCAATTTAATAAAGACAGCAGGACTGCAGCCTGTTGGAGCTCATGGCAGGGAATTGATGGCAAACACATGGGAAGATGTGACAATACATACAGCCTCGTCAGCAAGTGGAACATAACAAGGAGTGAGTCACATCCAACTCCAATTGCATGTTACCAGTTTCTTTAAGCAAACCTTAGAAGAAAAGACTGCTCCAGGAATGACAATCATCATCAGAAGTTAAAAACACATTCACCATGTGACTTTTGCATTTTGTAGAGCAATGTAATTAAATGAATAGCTTTTTCATTCACTGTCAGTTACTGGAAATGTATCTATTGAAATTACCTGGTCTATTAAATCATTAGCCGTGCCTGTGTGATATATCTGCCACCTGGCCACAAGAACTGCAAGAGCATTGAAACATTTCCCTTAAAGGTCAATAGCTCAATAATTGTGACAATGCTCCAGCACTGCTGTGTCCTCCATATACTTTTGAGCACCAAATTACTGCAGCTATAGTCAGAATTTTTGAGCTCTGGATCAGATGGGCAGAGGGTAAAATATTGTCAGGCCCAATCAGTTTCCGTGAATAGTGTCACTGAAGTGATGAAAACAAACTCACCTCATCGAAAGGTGTAACCTGGGCTGCTGTATGAAATGCAGATAAACAAAGGCCAGCTATGTTTCTACTTCTTTTTATGAATATTGTTTACTCAAAAATATCCTGAAAAAATACCTGTACATCTGCAAAAACAGTGATAAAATACATTTTCTAGGAATATTTTTTATTAATTTGTATCAGCAGGGTTTTCTTAAGACCATCACAAAAATACAAAGTAAATTATTTTAAAATATGTTTATGTCATATATCTAGGACTTCAAAATGTATCTGCCAATTCATTTGGATAAATGAAGAGAATTTGTTTCTATTAGCCATTCTGGGCACCTTAAAATAGGTTTTATGTCTTCTGAAAGCTGAATTTGATTCAAGGGAAACTGATTTTGGGTTATTTGGCAGAAACTACATTTCTCCGCAGTAGTTGAGGGTTCATTTGTCTGTCAAAACTGATTTACGAAATACTTTGTTCTGGTTCCTGCTTCTATTATCTTCACACTACCAAGAAGGCATCATCACACGGAGGTTCTGTGTACAAATACCTACCCAATATTATGCTCTGTAGATAATTCTAAATAGGAAGACAGGGTCTGAATGGTGATGAACAATATTATATAATGAACAATATTTATATTATTACTACTGTGATGAACAAATCATTATTGACACAGCACTTCTCCCAAGACTCCCCTTCCAAAATCTTTATAGTACTTACCATAAAATTTATGTACTTATATATTTTACTGCATAAAATAGTGAATGGTGTTAAAATAGTAACTTCATTACAGGGGAAGTAGTGTCCATGAAGGTTAATGGCCCATACTGAAAAGCCAATAACAAATGTCTTTGCTTAATGAAATGCTTGGTTTAGAACATATTTTTTCATATTGTGCTTCTGCACTGGTCTGCCAGGCAGATAGTATAAAACAAACTCATGACCCATTCAGAAAGTACAACATACAGGATCAACACTCTGGTATTTTCAACCTGAATTCAAATCAACAAAGTCTCATTTCAGTGAAAAAAAAAAGCAACAAAAACCAACCCACCAAACTTCTTTCATCAACTGAATGAGAATATAGGAACTTTGTCCATCATTCCTACATTCAGCCACAAACAGGAAATTAGAGACTCAAGAAGATCAAAGGATTTTACTGCTCAAGGTACCCAACACTATTTCCTACAAGTTTAATGCCACTCCTCCCCACCACTCTTACTAATACCCCTAAATAGTTAGGTCAAATTTTATGAGGAGAAATTCTAAAAGCTGGAAGAGGTCTCTCTGGAAAAAAGCCATCTGTTTGAAGTGCTCAACTGCAAGATCTGAAACACTTCCCAGCATTTTTTCACTTCCCAGATGTACTGCAAGTTCCAAATATCTGAGCATAAAGTGACAGATTTGCACAGTTGCAAGGGAACTTCTGTTCAGTAGTAAAGCAGAACTGAGCAGTAAGCTGTCAGATACAGGGGATCTGAACAAGGAGGGCTGCTGCTTTGGCTTATCTATGTTTTGCAATGCCCATGTTGAGTTTTTCATGTACGTGAAAGGTATCCACAAATGCAGACCAGACACTTATGTTGTGCAGTGGCTTTTCTTTGGTACAGATTGCATATATATCACATCTTCCCACAGAGCCAAGCTACACTTAGAGAATATGAGAGATGTTCCTCAGCCTACAATCATTTTTAACTCAAGACAAGGGAAAACTGATAAAAAGCTGTTGAAAAGCATCAAATCCATCCTATCTTTGTGATCAGTTAACACCAGTACACTGTGCAACATGAAGGTATTAACTAGTAACACACACCACAGCAAACAGCTCAAAAATCAATCACTCTTAGGAAGACTTGTTAAGGAAATTAATAGCAAAATTATTTGTGATTAGGAAATACTGAAAATTGTAGAAATATCATCATAAAAGCCTCCTTGTTTCCTAATCAAACACTCCTCTGATTAAACAGCTAATGAAAATTTCACCCTGCTGTGGTAATGCCTAGTGCCAAGGCCTGAGGAGGAAAGCAGACCAGAGAATTAGCAGAAAAAAACAACTTTGGAGATACAAGTTTTCCTTTATTATAGTGAATACTACTACCTTGTTTGGAGAGAGTGCTTTTCATAAATATATTTCAAAGCACTTGCACAAAAATACAGGGCAGGAAGACGTGTCAGGAGATAATTTGGTCCAACCCATGTCACTAAGATAGGGTGAACACACTTAAGCTGCTTTGGCAAACATTTGTCTAATGTTTTCTTTAAAAAACCCACTTGTACAAGCTACAAGGATTTCAAGGTTTCATTATTTGAATAGTGCAAAAAGTTCTCCTGGATTTCTTTTCTAATCTTTCTCACTTGGTATGAGACCAATATCCTTCTTTTTGCCTCAACACTGGCTACATAGCCAACAAACAACTGTCAGGTTATCTATAGAAAAAAAAAATTAAGCAAAGATGTCCCATTTTAATCTCTTTTCTTCTCAGATTAAAGAGTTCTTTTCATTCCTTAGTCATAGCCTTTATTTTCTTAATATATTAAATTTCTTCTTGCTGGTTCTTCCCAGTCTATCTTTATTTCTTTACTTCTAAAGTGTGGTGCCAAAGACAAAGCTGGTACTCTCAAAATGTACCACTTTATAGTGATTAGGTCAGCGGTTGTGTTGCTCATGGCTAAATTAAGTCACCAATAATATAACCCAAGTTTCCTGGACAAACAACCCACCACAGCACAGTATGTGCTTAGAGGTTTTTTTCCACAAACAGATTGAGAAATGTGGCTCTAGGTGCAAACACGGCTTATAAATAACTTACTTGAGGATCTTTCTGATCATACAATTTAGATGGGTCTGCAACACACTGAGTCCTCTTTTTTATAAGTCTATATCCTACTTTTGTCTTGAGATTATGTCCCTCCCCTAACTCATTCTTTTGTGATTACCTTAGTTGAACCACTGCAGTCAGGAAAGCTGCCTCAAGAGGACAACTTTTAACCAAGGAGCTACAGCAAAGCCAGGAACAGGAACTCAAGTTAGTTGGAACCCTAATCCTTCATCTCTTAGTCTGCATTAAAAGAATATTACATTAATTTTACATAATATGTATTTTTGAATACATATGTATTTAGTGGTTTCACATTTCCTTTGTCTCTATTTTAACTAACTTTGATCCATTAACTTTGAAAAATTTGCATAATCCAGCCAGGCAATACCAGAGAGTGAGAGATCTCTGGCTTCTAAAAAGGGAGCTGTACAAAAAGGAATTTCTTGAGGACTTATTCATGGATGGGTCATGCAGAAAACAGGCCAGATTCAGGAAGCAGAGCAAAGCTAAGAGCACAATAGAGACTTTGTTCATGATGTAATAGGAAGTTATGATATTTGGAAAGATGGAAACATTAGACTTGAGTAGGTAAGGGAGGAGACGCACTGAGGCTCCACGTTTGCTGTTATATCAACACTCCTGCCACTCTCTCCCTCATGTCAACCTAATGCATGGAAAAAATGGCCAAGGGCCCTAGGAGGTGTCTCCTTCTAATAACTGCTCTCTGAGGCCACTGACCCTGACAGAGAGCTCTGTGAGACTGCAGCCAGTGGGCAAGGGATGAAGTTCTCTCAAACTCCTGAGAGAAGTTGTTTCTTCAGCAGTGCTTACACACACACAGTTAATGGCATATTCTGTACAAAGACTGGCACAGCAGTTAAAAGTCACAGGCACACACACTGAACATCAGCTCCCTCTACTGTAAATACATTGGAATATGTTCTTCTGCCACCCCACCACTCCCCAAGATGGTCAGATTTGACAGAAGTACTACTCTAAAGCACTGTGACTAACATCACTGGAAAAATGGGTCCTGTAGAACCGGCAGACAGGAAGACAGCACAGATTTTTCTTTTCAGTTCTTGTGGTTATGATAATTGAGTTTTCAGTCTTCTTGTATGCTGCATATATCCATTCTCTAGTTTGTCTCAAAACTAGAATAAATTTCATGATCTTAATCTAATATCTTACAAACAACTGTAGCTACAGTCTACAGAACAGTCTGCTGCAGTAACTGCAGTCCTGCCTTTATTAGTCACAATATTAATTTCTGACAGAAAATGTAATGGCGTGGACCCTAACCTCTGCTGATCATTTTCCTAATTATGATGTTTAGTCTTCCTGAAAAGGTTAAAATTCTGACAAGTCTCAATATCTGATGGCTGTGTTCATCTATACTGAGGGCTATTCTTTGTTCCCACAGAAATCAGAGACATTTGCAGCAGAGCTCAGTAACATAGTTCCATTAATTGATAAGATTTACTCAAAAGTATGACTTGAAAGGACAGAAATATTTGCTCAGGCCAGACTGAATTAAATTAATAGTTTAAACATAAAAATACAAGAGGCTGGCTTTTTAAAGAGAAACAGAAATATTTTTTGTTTTGAAATTGACCTTATTTTTTTTATGTTAGACTAAACAAAAGTTTAATTTAAGATTAAACCAGTGCCCATGGTTTTACTCAGCATGAAATCCAATTAAACGATCAAAGTATCAAAAGTCAGCCAAGAGATCAACAAAGATGAGGACAGCAGAGAGGCTCTGAGATTTGCCCAAGAGTGGATAGTCAGAGCCTGTGGTGAAATTTTTATGTAATGGAAAGCAAAGACACAAGATCAGAAAGAATCCAAACAGTCAGAGACGTGATCAATAGCCTATCCATGAAAATGGCTCATTTATTGATTACAAAAAGGAGAAGGAAGGTGTTAAAAGTTGTAAGACAGGGATAGAGAGCTGAGCTCTGAGGTTCCAGTTTGCTCAAATGTTGAAGAACAGAGACAAAGAAGAAGATGAAAGAGTGAACAGATGAAAATGTGATCAAGGAAGGTTAGTACAGAGGACAAGGAGGCATCAAGGGGTGGGCTGAAAGCACTGGAGGAGCACTGAAAGCTGGTAAATACCTCCAAGTAAGGAATCTGAGAGACAGAGCTGCCCTAGGAGAAAGAGACAAGAGGCCAGGACACTAGCATGTCTGACAAGCATGAATTGGAGAGATTTCAAAAAATACCCCAGCTCCTCATGCCATCCTTCCTGTATGCTGTAGTACAGATGGTCGCATCTCATCCTTAGCCATGGGCCTCTAGAGTCCCCAAAGACAGATAATGAGAGAACAGGGATAAAAAGCAGAAAGTCATTTTGATCAACCTAATACTTACTTTGTACCATTCCTTTGATAGGAACAGAACAGACAAAGCAAATAAAGCTGCTTTGAAATAGGAATTGACATGACAAAATATAGCAAGTACATGAGTGGAACTTATCAGAATTATGCCACAACTCATTAATCTGTATCACAGTAATGGTGTTACTTTAAAGCTAACACCAGTATTTCAAAGCAAAAGGTCTTCTGGATCTCTAGCAACTCACTGCAAACCCTTTACAGCTAATCAGTATCATTGCTTCAAAGGAAATTAAACTGTCTCCACCCAGTAACTCTAGTGGCATTTGATCTACAATTGGCTTGAAGTTAAAAATTAATTACCCTTCCAACATATTGATTACATGACTATAAATATAAAAGCAGCAGTCCAGAACAATGTACACTGACCCTCTGTTGAAACAGCATGTTTGTTTTCAAAAGGAGCTAATTAAGACAAGTTCCCGAAAAGAGGCAGCAGTAAAACTAAAACCAACAGTGCCATCTAGTGCATTGCTGTGGTCAGAGCATCACACAGAATCACATGAGGCTTTATTTCACTATTTCCTGATGCTAACAGAAAAGGACTGATAAATTAATGCCACACTCTACACGCCTGAGGTCCCGAGGCTTACCAGGAGGAAATATATAACTTTCAGGCAAAGACAGTCTTACATCATATTTACATTTGTATGATTAATAAAACCTCAGAGTTAAATCTACCTAGTAGGTTTAATTACTGACTGTGAATTAACTGAAATAAATGAAATTATATATTGACATTAATTCTCAGGTTCTAAATAATTTTGTTTCAAAACAGCTACACTGAAACATTTCTGGTTTTTTTAGATGTTGTCTAGGCTGAGAGAGGAGTTGTTCAGCCTGGAGAAGACTCCAAGGAGAGCTTAGAGCATCCTTCCAGTATCTGAATGGGCCTACAAGAAAGTTGTAGAGAGACTTTTTACACGGGTATGGAGTGACAGGAAAAGGGAAAACGGCTTTAAACTGAAAGAAGGTACATTTCAGTTAGATGTCAGGAAGAAATTCTTTATTGTGAAAGCAGTGAGACAACGGAACAGGTTACCCAGAGCAGCTGTGGATGCCCCATCCCTACAAGTGCTGAATGCCAGGCTGGATGGTTGCTTTGAACAACCTGCTCTAGTGGAAAGTATCCCTGACCACCGCAGGGGCAGGCAAAGCAGCAAGGGGAGGGTGCAACTAAGGTGATCTTTAAGGTCTTTCCCAACCAAAATTATATTTTTATAATATGCACTAAAATAGATAAAATTTTCTGCATACGTTTCAAATATTTTTATTATAATCACAGAATATGCTGAGTTGGAAGGGACCCACAAGGATCGTCAAAGTCAAACTCCTGGCCCTGCACAGGACAACCCCAAGAATCACACCATGTGCCTGGGAACGTTGTCCAAATGCTTCTTGAACTCTGTCAGGCTGGTGCTGCGGCCACTTCCTGGGGAGCCTGTTCCAGTGCCCAGCCACCTTCTGGGTGAAAAATCTTTTCCTAATATACAATCTAAACCTCTCCTGACTCACCTTCATGCTGTTTCCTCAAGTCTTGTCACTGATCACAAGAGAGAAGAGATCAGTGCCTGCCCCTCCTCTTCCCCTCATAAGGAAGTTGTAACTGCAATGAGGTCTCCCCTCAGTCTCCTCCAGGTTGAATAGACCAGGTGACCTCAGCCACTCCTAACATGGCTTCCTCGCAAGCCTTCACCATCTTTGCTGCTCTCCTTTGGACACTCTCTTACAGCTTTATGTCTTTCTTATACTGTGCTACCCAAAACTCCCCAAAATATTTAAGATGAGGCTGCTTCAGTGCAGAGCAGAGTGGACAATCTCCTCCCTTGCCTGGCTGTGATGCTGTGCCTGATGCCCCCCAGGACACAGGTGGCCCTCCTGGCTGCCAGGGCACTGCTGACTCAAATTCAACTTTCCATCAACCAGGACCCCCAAGTCCCTTTCTGTGGTGCTGCTTTCCAGCATCTCATTCCTCAGTCTGTACCTACATCCAGGGCTCCCTTTCAGATAAACAGAATAAAGATTCAGCTCCCTTTTCCCAAAATCCTATACAGCCCTCCCACTGTATCTAGCATCATACTTGACCCTCTACACTAGATTAAAGTACATTCATTGTCAGCTTTTTATATAGATTGCCTTAAACTACAAAAGAAACCCTAAAATTAAGGCTGTATATCCTGCAGCAGGAAAGGAAAGATTACGATCTATGACAATTGCCTCAGATTCCCTTCTACCCTAAGGACTCATATTTCACTGGGGGTTTTTTGTACCTACAGCCTGGTGTCACTAATCTTTAATCTAGAAAATATAGTGTCAGGCACGTCTCAGTTGACATTGGGCACACAGATGTGTGCAGCACGCACAGAAGTCAAGCACACATCCTTCAAACTTTGCCGCTTTATTCATCAGATTCTCCCTGACATCAGGGGAACTAGTCCATTGATATTCACTGAAAACACTTCACCATTTGTTTTGGTTTCCCTTTTGTTTTGGTTTGATTGGCCAAGAGAAACTCCTGTAAATGTTAAAATACAAAACCCTTGGTATGACATAGACCTGGCCCATTTTAGTCCATTCCTCTCCACCTTGTGCCATGGGCTGGATCAGGCCCTCGCCACTGTCCTTCCCAGCCTCTGCCATGAGCAGGACTGGTCACCAGCATGTGACCCAACCAGTCCACCACACATGCAACAAAACCCCAACTTTGCCAGGTTTAGAGAGCTGCAACAGATTTTCGTGACTCAATCAGGGTTTATTAACAGGCCATTTGAAAAATCCTTCCCGAGAATACAACCCACAACAAGAGACAGGCTATATTGCATGGACACTGTGAAGGGCCATGTGCTGTAAGGAAAAAAAAAAGTCATGAGATCTGCTTCCCTTTTCTCCCCACCCTCCCATTTCCCCACCCCTTTCCTAAGTCATCTTTTTCTTCCCTGGCTCCCGGGAGAATTCCCAGCAGACAAGGCAGCGAGCAATGGTGGAATCAGTAGTCTGATGTGGCTCAGGGCAAAGACTGTGACTAAAGGAATGTAAAGCCAAATCCAGAAACAAGTGGCAACGAAGACCTAAAACTACCAGAAGTTAACACATACAGGTCCAACCATGATGTACTACACAAGGACATGGCCAGAAAACAATGTGTGATGACACAAGTTGTATGAAGAAGCTGGACTCAGGTGCAGCAGTTCTGTAAGTAAGCTCAAACACGTTTAGAAACAGCTCTTCATGTCACCATGTCAGCAAGCAGCACAGGAAGGCAGTGGTCCACCTGTGTCCCACCACCTCAACTATCTTTCCTTCTAGGACTTTCATAGGTTATCAAACTTCCATCTTCTGCTACCACTGAATTCCAAGAAAATGCTCTCTTGTCCTCTGTTGCACCTGAAACATCTATAAAGGCACCTTGCTGCTCTTCTTTCCCACAAAATTTAAAAAAAACCAAATAATAGGTAGACTAGAGAACCCTCTTCATCACACTAGATGGTGTTAATTTACATATCTAGACATCCCACTTCTACTTGTAGCTCTTCATCACTTCATCCTACACATCACAACAGAGACACGAGACTTCTTTATTTGCTCCATATCCTGATCTGACATGAGAGACTAAAACCAGAACTTCAACATCTTACTGTGAGGAAGGAAGTGGAGCACAGTATTTGCATTAACTTTCCACAGATTGCAAAAGCCTGAGCCTACCATTTGAAAAGAATGTACACAGACTTACTCTCAGACTAATACTGATCCATATCAGTCAGGGATGTCATTACAGCACAGCTACAGGAGTTAAAACAGGCACAGGTATGTAGCAAATGCAATTCTCTAAAAATTGGAAAACTGGTTAAAGCACGTGTGGAGTAAAACTTTGTTCCCTTTCAGGATCAAAAGCATTTTCTTTGGTTCAAAATAGTTCATCTAGATATTAAAAAAAAAATTAATGAGTTATTAATTACTACCAAAATACAGTTCCAGTTCTAAGGTTTTCCATTCCCAATTAGTCCACACAAAATGCTTTCTAAAATGCCACAAAGAGGAAAATGACATCAGTTTTTTGTAGTAAGTATAATGATTTACTCCTCTGTGCCTTTCTTGAGGTTGGAGAAATGAAACTAGTAAAATCAGACCTTTCATCTTTGTGTTACTTTTTTTCTGAGTTGCTCTTCTTAATCAAAAGATGACTTCTTGGGGGGGTGGTTGAGTACATTATGGTGGGATGTATTTTCTCTGGGTTTGCATTAGCTGTTTGTCAATTTTCTTCATGACAATTGAGGGAGAATGATCCCTATAACCCAATTTACTGCAACAACAAAAAGTATCTTCCCTTTTTACAAACTTCTTGGAAAAAAACAGAATTATTAATCTAATAAAAAACTCATTCCCATCAAGATAATCAACAGTGAAAATACTTGGGGAGAGGGTGCAAATTCTTCCTTTCAAAAAATTTAATAAGGGTTTGTCAATATGAAGCCTATGAAGTTAGTCACAGCTGAGTTCAAAACAAGTATTTGTTGATTAATAATGCTTGTTTTGAACTTATTAAATTAATAATACAATGGATAATTCTTGCACTAACTTTGTTACATCTCTGATATTAATCTTGCTCTTTGCAACAGACCTCTGTACCATTATAAACCCAATTAAGTGTAAAATGGAGGCCTCGGAATAAGAAAATGTAGAGGACTTAAATCAAACAAGCTGAATGTTATCTTGGGACAATGTATAGTCATATAAAACTTAGCATTCCGTCAGACACGCTGCCCATTAATCTGCAACCTTCCTTGATTCCTGCTCATTTAATTTACCTGGCCTGATCCACAGTCAATATCAACTTCAGAATCCATGTGGGTAAAATCTTGGCTCTCTTGGAGTCTCAAATTTCTATGACAACAGAAAACTGAGAACAATGTAATTACTACAATCATATATAGGACTACTTTTGCTAAAGTCAAATGGCAAGATAATTCTCCATTATCTTTTACATCTAATGGGGTTTCACTGTGTTCCAGTGCCGTGTTAAGAAATGACAGATGTCCCAAGGAAGCAGATCTTGGGCTCTAAGGCCACAGGTGAGTCCTGACTGCTACTGCAAACTGCACCACTGTCTTACCCTGTCTTTGATTAAACAGAACACTGCAGAACAACAACCACAAAAAAGAAAAACAAAAACAAACAAACCCCAAAAGCCCACAAACAAAACAAATATGTTTTAATAGATCAGTGTAATTTTATCAATACACAACCTGGCAACTATTTCAAAAGCAGATAACAGAAATAATCTTCCTATATGAACATTTGGACTATCTTAATTTTCACAAGTATTTAGCATTCAGGACTTTTACTGAGGTCAAAAGTAAGTATACTCAAATGCTTATGCTGACTATCATTCAGAGGCCCAACATTCAAAAATAAAATTACATTATTTTACTTCAAAATCCAACCTTCTCTTCCTATTATTTCTTCCAATATATTCACAAGAACAAAAATTAAGGCCCCACACCACCATTAAGCAGCATGAAGTACCACTGACTCTGTGAGGCATCTTTTTCTACAGCCCAGAAATTCTCAGCTCTTTGCTCACATCTGCTTGAATGGTTTATCTTTATTGAGATTTTATCTGCATAAGACATTCATTTCTACAGAGAGTATAACAAAAAAGGAATTTGGACTCCTACGGTGAATCTCAACTTCATTAAACAAATCAGCACATTTACTATTTCCTGTTGAAAAATAAAACTGCCAAACAATGTCTCCTTTAGAATGAAAGTAAATAAATCCAGCTAGAAAATGGCACTTCCTTTTTTTTTTTTTTTTTTTTTTTTTTTTTTTTTTTTTTTTTTTTTTTTTTTTTTTGAGAAAATCAGGTTGGCTGCTCAAGTCTTTTGAGCTACTATTTTTGTTCTGCACCTTTAACAATGTGATGACTGGGGCAAGCAGTAATCCAGCTTCTTTGCTCTCCTCAGTTTTGCTTTCTCAATCTATCCTGGCACAGAGCAAAGGCAAACAAATAGGTACACCAAAAGAGAGCGAGACTGGTTCAGGCAGGAGAAGTTTTGGACTTGCTGTAAGGCACAATGTTATCTTAAGCCTCTTTAGCCTTTATGAGGTGCAGAGCCCTTACACTTTGATTCTGGTCTGTTTCCTAATCCCCAGCCTGCCCTCTTCCTTTGTTAATCTTAATCCTGCTCTATCTCCATATGATCAATAGCTACAGATATGGCATTCCTGATGTCTGAGTAGGAGCTGCAATAAAGGCAGTACAGAAGTATAGCCCTCTTGGTACAAAGTCCTTTGTGCATAAATATGTGATTTACCTCTTTGAGTACAGCCTCCCTAGGGAGCACAGAGCAGTGCTGAACTACAAGTGTAGTCCTCTCTCCTTTCCCTTAGCTTTTTAATTTCAGCTGTCCCTTGTGTTCTTCCCTTACCCTCTTTACCAGTCCATCACCTTCTTTCCTTTTGATCTTCTAACAGTGAAAGGGGATTTGACTGTCATAATACAGGTACCTAGTATTTAGACAGCTGGGTCTGAGCACATATAGACAATAATCTTGTCCTAAGACAGGCGTCTTAACTAGGTCAGATGAATCTCACCTTTGGAGTGCTTATTTCTCCCTGTTGATGAAAGCTGAGAGTCATGAGCGGAGACTCAGGTGTTTATCAGCTAAGTATCAAAATTACTCCCCAATAATCCAATTTTAAATACTCAACTAAACCTTTTTACAGATGATTCATTTGACCATGATATTCTCCATTTCATTAATACCCACTGTATCCTCAGTAATTTCCCTGGCACATTTTTTCACTCCTTTTTGTATTCCATTCTTGCTGGATTCAGTTCGTTACATTCAAACTATCCTCTGTCTAATTCATCTCTTCCATGGAGCCACTTCCATTATTCTTTGGATTCTCTCCATCAGATGCCAAAAAGGAAAGGGGCTCAGAGAATCATGCCATACAGTGTCAGAAAGGATGGCTTCAGGATATTCCTGGCTATCTCCTTCTGCAACACAGGCCACAAGATTCCTTCAGTCCTCGCTGAATTAGAGAAGGTATCTTCTAGGAAAATGGTCAGTTTTTACTGTAAAATTGCTAGTGCCAGTGTGGCCTTGGTTAAATCATTCCAGTAGCTAACTGTTGCGGTGTACATTTTGGGTTTTCAATAATTCTGTATGTTTTTGTTATTCGTTTATAATGGTTTGTTCTGACACCCTAATCCCCAAAGCCCTGGTGGTCTTTCCCTGGTGATAGACCTTGTCAATCACCTTGTAAAGATCTGGAAGGTTCCAGTGAAAATGCCCTGTGATTTGGCAAGGTAGTCAGGTACCACCTTTCTTCATTGTTCCATTAAGTCTCCCTGTTCTGGGTCACAACCCCCTCTTCGATTGGTTCTGTTTTCTCCCCTCCTAGAGGACGCCCCCTCAGGTACTTAAGGCGAGAAGAGAGGTCCAGAGCTCACTCTTGCACGTGGGCAGCTCCCTGGATGGAATAAAGCCTAGTGAAACCCATGTGAAGAGTCCACTCTTTTCTTCCACGCCGTCGACCACGCTCCAGCCTGAGGTTCAAACCCACCAAACTTTCCTTATATGTTGTCCTTATACCAGCAAGCTAGCTGGTAAAGCAGCTCAGGACACCAACATAGTTAACTGTCTGACAATCAATCTTAAGTTTATTTTTAGCCTGAATTTGTCCTGTTTTAACCACTAGCCATGAATCCTGTATTCTAATACACCAAAACATCCTATTAACAACTTTCTGATATCCCAGAAAGTACCTACAAACATTTAAGAAGTTTTTTTGTTAATAAAACTAATCAGAGATTGGATTGCTTTTCCCCTGATTATTCTTTGAACTCTTTTCAATGTTTAAACGTTCTCCTTGAAAGCCTCTAGCTGCACCTGTCTATAGCAAATATATTTATCTTTTAAAAACAGGCTATAAAATAGACATGCTAATACTCTTCTTTCCAAAGCACTAACACAGCCCATGGCTATGATATAATTTATTAATAAAATATTAGCACTTTAGTACAGATTAAGTTAGCAACTTCTCCACAGACACTGTAAACAATCTCACAGAAAACTTCTCTAGTTGTCGTATTTTCCCTGCAAACTCTGGTGTTCTTATTTAACCCCCTAAAATTGCTCAGTTCTAGCAATCCATCATTCACTGCGAACTTCAAGAACACTTTTAGAATACACTTTTGTTATTCAGTTGTTTATCACATTGCATTAGAATTGAGAGAAGATTTTCTGTAATGAAAGATGTTTTATAAGAAGTCACTAATCTTCTTTGCTTGACAGTACTTCCTTCTACATTTCAGCAGGAAATCAAGATTCTTTCTTCAGGAGATTTTGGATTAAGCCCTTTTGCAGTCTGACAATTTTATCAAACAATATATTCAAGGAGTCAAAGGGCAGGTAAAGAAAAGAAGTCGGCCACTATAGGCAACATTTTAGTAGCTCACACTGTGGGTTTAAAAAGCTAACATACTAAGACAGCAAAGATAACTAACACATTTGGAGAAACTCCAATCAGATCCCCTATGTCTGAAGAATACAGGCTACAGAATCAGTAGAATGTGAAAATATGTAAGTATTACTCGCTTAGAAAGCTAGTTTGAGACTGACTAGAATCAAAAGTAGATGGTTCAGTATGCAGCACTTCATCCTTATCTTCTTGTTGACTTCAGGTCTTTGCAGATGTTGCTGCACTATTGACCATTGCCCTCATACCTCCTTGTCTCTGCTGAACTGGGGCAGCGTCCAATAAGACCCAGGAGTACCTCCTTTCTTTGGTTGCTCGTCTCTAAAATGCTCAACACTTGCTCTTTTTCACCCTCCTTTTGTATGTTCCCATCCCTGGATAAAAATTTTGTACCAAAAATAAATAATTCCAGTCTGCTTCAAAGCATCTCAATTTATGGGAGAACTAAATCTTCTTGTAACCACTGAAGTAAACTACTGGCCTGCATTTCAATATAAATCTAAGTAACATCAGTATCTACTTCCTAAAACATGGGTACATGTCAAAACAAAGGCAAATACTAGATTTTTGAATTTGAATTATGTAAGGCAAGCTATGTAACTGACTATTCATGCAGGGGATGGGGTGGATAAAGAACCTGAGAAAATTTCCAAGAATAGAAACAGAATAGGAAGTCACAAAGCAAGCACAGATAAGATCTGAATGCAATCCTGTGAGGAACTTAGAAAGAGCTTTTAAGGTAAATGTGTTAGTAAAGCCCCCGTAACTGATAAAAGCAGTAGACTCTATCTAGTTTGTCATTGCATCCATAGTCTCCATGAGAAACATAAAATATGGTGCAAAATTAACAAAAGTGAAAGTATTATGGTTGCAAAGCATAAAGAATAGTGTAACAATTTTAAAAATGCCACAAGTAAGCAGGACCACAAACTTGATGAGCAAAAATCTAAATGACAGTAAATTCTAAGGTAGCAACAAAAATCTTTCTATAAGAAAGACATTTTTACAGTGAGAACAAACATTAACTGGAACAACCCTCAAGATGGGGCAATCGGAAAGTCCAGTTGGAAAGAGCACTAGACAAACCTCATTTATGCTCCATCTCTCACAAAAGGTTGGACCACTTGATCTTTCAAGGTCCCTTCCAAGCTGGGCTGTTCCATGATTCTAAGAAGCACCTCCACAGTGGATGAAGGGCTACTGAATCATTCCCTCTAATTTCCATTATGGCCTAAAATATCCTAAGTGCTATCTAAGAAGGAAGCTCACTATCAGGCTTGCTCTAGAGTTATACTTGTTAATATTTTTCCTGTCACAGCTTTCTTCCCATTGTAAGGATTTACCATTCAACTTCTCTAGACAAGCCTATTTGCTTTCACTGCTAAGGATCTCTAAGTTACAAATATCAAATTGAGAGGCTTGCAAACATCAAGTCCCCAAACATACAGACACAATTTGGTAGACTATTCCCAAGGCTCTAAGATCTGATACTCACCTGGGAATCTCAGGAACTGGAGTATGTCTCCTACCAACTCACAGGAACATCAGGATTAATTCCAACAGGTATCAGGATGCAAGAAGGAGCTTTCCATGGAAAGGAGCAGACATCAGGGACACAGGCTGCCATGCCTTTCTGGGCAGTCCTCCTTTCCTACTGCCAGGAGCAACACCTGAGCCAGCCTTAGAGCTTAGCCAGAGTCCATCTTTGTCCTAGAAAACAGAATGTAGTACATCCTCCAGGTTAAACAAGGAGGCCCCAAATACATCTCTCATGAGTTTGTCCTTTGAGCAGATGCAATAGATAAAATGTCAATCACCTGCCTTGATGAAGAAGAATGAAATCATTATTTTATTTTTTTTTTTCTGCATTATTTATCTAACTGTTCAGGGCTAGAGCAGAAGGACAGAGGTGCGCTCTGCTAACCACTATGTCCTATCACCTCAATCTTCAGGATGGCTTTAGCACAGAAACTGCACTTCTCTCAAGCCATATTGGTAGCCCTGCAGGGAGACCCTGCACTAAGGAGCTTTGTGCTCCCTCCCAGTGCTACTCAAGGGCCAGGGGTCTGGCTCTACAGAGTCAATACAGAAAAAAATGACAGAAGCAGTACAGCAAAATAGCAAGGTACTTGACTGGTAGCTCTACTATGCCTGATCAGATTGAGTAAAACTCAATAGCTGTTGTTTGGGAGGTGGGTGGGTTCTTTTTATAATTAATAATTCTTCTCTCACTACATCACTAAACCACGTGCTACTCATGAGACAGATCTGCTAGCCCAGGGAGAGCTTCACACAGTGGGACTAGACAGCTGCTGAGACACAAGCTAGCTAGTAAGCAACAGAATATTTTGCTGTTCTGTATGTGATTGTAGTCCAAATTAGCCGTTGATCAATATGTAGAGACACTGACACATGAAAAAATTTTAATTTTAATTTTATATATGAGATTTCCTGGTTGGAAATTGGCTGTATTCAATTCAAAACAGCAAGTAGAGATATATGACTTCCTAGGAGGTGGGTTTAAATTCAAAATTAACTCGTGCATCACTGCTATATCCAAAATCACTTCTTAATCTTGACATCCTTAAGCCACATAACCTGAATTTTTTTCTGTGTCTCCAGGATTATTTTTATTCCTTCTTTAAGATCCCTCTGAAATTTCCATATTCTTTCTGAGAAGACACACAAACACTCCAAAATAGTTTAGTCACAAAATACAAAGCCACATTATTTCTACACGATTATTCATTTCCCATTAAGTTCTAAGGTCACAGTAAAGTACCTGTGAGGGTTCTATTAAGAAGACTCACGTCAGTTTCTATGATGACTACACATCCTCCTGTGAATCAATCACTTCATCATGTTAGTTTCAGCACACTTCCAAGAAAAATTTGGTAAACATGGTACATCCAACAGACAGATAAATTAACTTATAAGAAAACTGTTCACATTTATCAGAGAATTATCTGATAAACAGAAATATTTTTGAATTGTCTTCCTGATACCTATTAAATAAAGCAACACCCATGGCAATATCCCCCCGGTGTGTTAAAATATCACCTGGCAAATCCCAAGGTGTGTTAAAAATTAACAGGATTATTTCACAGATCTCAGGTAGTTACTCTTAAGATTCCTGGGTGGAAGTTAAATGTACTGTTGCATGACACTAAATGCTGCACAATGCTGTTACCTGCTACCTTTACCATTACCTTTTATTACTGAGTACAAATAATATATGTAAAATGTTCAAAACCCGAATATCCCTTAGATGCACATTTTCTGTTCTGTACTTCACTCTAAATCTAGCAGTGGTCTTATCAAACATTAGCTTTGGTTGTCATTTATTTTGTTCCTGACATAAATACACTACTGTCCATTATCTTTACCCTCCATGGTTTCAGGTATTTTAAATCTTTCTTCAACTGTACTGAACCAGCCATGTTGTCCAACCTATACATTAATTATTTTTACTTATTTTCATTTACATGTTTTCATTATATACTGGTTTTGTGCCATTATAATACCCACATTTGGGTTAAACAAGTTTTTGTCCAATTTCATTTCCCTTTATTTTCATGTGACAGTCTCCTTACAGCATCTAGAGTAACAGCCCTGGAAAATTCTACAGATATAGGCATACTTTGCTCTACTGCACATCAACAATATTTGTGCAGAAATACTCATGTAGGAAAGACAGATGTGGATGAACTCCATAGCACAACAAGATCCTTTGGCTTGAAGCGAGCTACATTCACACCACTAACCATGACTGATGTAGGTGTATCTCAACACCTCTGATTTCCCCATCAGCGATCAGCTTTTCCTTGTTCATCATAACTGACGTGAAGTACACTGTTGGACATTAAGAAATTGTATTTTTAAATGTTACCAAAGAGTAACCACTAGTCTAGAGGCAATCCTTGCACATCATCATCCCCAATCCCTGTGTACCTGCAATGTCACATCGCTGGATGACATTCTTCACAATTTCTCACTCTGGAGGTAAAAAACTTCCCATCTACTTGTTTTTCCTCCCACTGACCTCATTCCATGTCCACTGTTCTACAGTACAAATCACTCCACGCGTTTCTGTGTCTCTGGTATCAGACCGAGCTCGTCACAGGCTCCCCCAGCCCTGCGGGGCGCCCGGCCCAGGCCCAGCCCGCACCCCCGCCCCGCTCTGGGCCCGGGCATTGCCCTCCGCCCCAGGGCTGCAGCCAGCCGGGACGGGCCTCTGCTCCCCGGCACCGACAGGACGAGAGGACACAGCCCTGGCCTGTGCAAGGGAAGCTTTATTTCGGATGTCAGGAGGAATTTCTTCACTGAGAGGGTGATTAGATATGGAAAATGGGCTGCCCAGGGAAGCTGTGGGGGTTACCGTCCCTGGAGCTGTGCAAGAAGAAATTGGATGTGGCACTGGCCATGGTCTAGCTGAGCAGGTGGTCTCTTCACAGGCGGGACTCCATGACCCCAGAGGTCTTTTCCAACCTGATTTTTTGAGTTTTACTTCTGGCTGCCCGCAACTCCAGTTGCTGTTCAAACCTTTCCAGGATCCCCCATTTTCCATTCCCAACACGCCCTTGCGCCCCAGGATCCCCCATTTCCCATTCCCCCCGGCCCCGGGATGCCCATTTCCCATTTCCTATTTCCCATTTCCCATTCCCCCCCGGCCCCGGGATGCCCATTCCCCATTTCCCATTCCCCCCCGGCCCCGGGATGCCCATTCCCCATTTCCCATTCCCCTCGGCCCGCGGCTGCCCGCCCGCCGCGCGCGCGCACGAGGCGCCGCCTCCGTGTGGGGCGCGCGCGGGCCCCGCCCTTCCTGCCGGTAAGGAGGAGCGGGAGGGGGCGGGCGCAGCCGGACGGGAAGATGGCGGACCTGGAGGAGCAGCTGTCGGACGAGGAGAAGGTAGGGATGGGTGGATACCTGCGCCGAGCCGCGCCGCCCTCTTGCGCTCCGTCCCTCTGAGCCGGCGGGGCCCCTGTCGGCAGCGCGGCGGCGCAGCCGGGCCCGGCCGCGGGAGGGGCGGGCGGAGGGTCGGGGGGAGGCCGGGGCAGGGCCGGCCGGGCCCGGCCGCATCTCCCGCCGCGCCTTGTACGGTGCGGGCCCGGCAGGGGCGGCGCCCGGGGCCCGGCGGGGGCGGCGGCCGCTCTGCGGGTCCCCTCGGCCGCCCCCGCCCGGCGTGCGGGGAGCGGGGACGGCGGGGAGAGGGAGAGGAGACGCGGAAGGGCTTTCCCTCCCCCACCTCCACTTCCCGTTCCCGAGGCGCGGTGCCGTGCCAGCCGGCTGCTCCGAAGCGCCCGGCCTGCTGTCCCCAGGCACCCCCGCAGGCTCCGGGAGGGGGTGGGATACGTGTGATTGGCGAGAGGAAGGAGCTGGGGGGATGAGGAAGGCTGTTTTGCTTCCTATTAGGAGGCAGTAATTGGGGAAGTGTGAGGTCAAGGAGCACGGGGACTGTGTTAGCGGGATGGACCATGTACTCTTTTTGAGGCAGTTGGAAACTCAAATTTAAGGCATATTTTTCCAGAAAAATCTCAAAAGGAGCGTGTGTTTTCTGAGACCTCAGTTATCATTGCCCCTTGTCATCATCTGTGGGATCCAGCTTCACGGCAGCTGCCTGTTTCCGAGCTAGGGTGTGGTGTTTTGTGTGTATGGTGCTGGTGCACTTCTCCTGATTTATGTAATCCTTGCTCTTGCTTACTTCCCACTTTAAAAACGAATATTTTCATGTTTCTGGAAGTTGTGAGATGACTCAAATGTGGAAGGCATCAACAAAGGATGTTTCAAACTTTTTTGAAGTAAAAAAGATGTCTGAAATATCTAAATGGTTACAGTAAGACAGATTTCCTGTTTGACCCTGTTCTATAAGTAGAGATGCACTGACATGCCATGGGGTGCACAGCACTAAGATGTTGCTGTCCTCTTCCCAAGAGGTGTGAAGACTCTGCCTTCCTCTACTTAATTCACATTTCAGTGCCCCCTCTGTGTTGATACAAGTAGTAATGTGATCCAGAGGTATAAGTGGTAGTTGCGTTTTTTCTAGCCCCTTATAGAAAATACAAGTAACGTTAATCAAATACATTGTTCCTGAAGGTATGCTGAAAATATTTTGATTGCAAGTTATCTTGTCATCGCTGAATGGTTCAGATTGGAAGGGATCCTTGGACATCGTTTTGTAGAGTCATCTAAAGCAGGCTGCCCAGTACCAGGTGCAGACAGCTTTTGAAAATCTCTGGGGCTGCAGACTCCACAGCCTCCTTGGACAACCTGTGGCAGTGACTGGTCACCCTTTCAGTGAAAAAATGTTTCCTTGTGTTCAGACACAAGGCACTTCCTGTGTTTCATTTTGTGCCCATTGCTTCTTGTCCTGTCAAATAATACAAGACAGAATGACAGTTTTATCTTGTATCTGTATAATGTGGGAAGTGCTGCCTGTGCTTTTGTGGCTGATGGAGTTAAGTTCTGAACTTTTTTCTACTCACTAATTTCATTTTTTTCTTTTCTCTGAAAATAAGTACAGAGATTCATAGAGACTCTTCCTGCTTTGGTGTAAGTGAATAGAATGAGCACTCATCCATTGTAAATTTAAATTGATTTCTCTATCAGTCCCATACAAAATTGATTGTCCTGTATGAGTGGAATTTTCCAAGCCTGATAGTGTATTTTATTGGCTAAGAAACCAAAGATGGGCAACATTGCAAACTCATGGAGAATATCCATGTGGCAATATACATGTGATACCTTAAGATTTTATTTCTGATGCATTGAGTTGTGCCGTTCACTGTGCAGTAAAAATGTTATTTCAAGTATTGAGTTTTACTGAGCTTAAAAAAAATCAGCTGGACAGGATTTGACAAACACACCCTTCTCACTCATCCAGTTGGGACTATAAATGCAGGAGTAGATGCAGAGAGGCAAACATTGCTTTTCATGAGAAATAAATCACCTTGCTCCTTTATATACTTTCCTCCCATGATAGAGAATTCATAGTATTGAAGGCTGATGCAGATGATGGTGGTGTGTGGTTTTGTAGATAATTTCAGTAGAAACATAACTAGAACCCTGAAACTCCTAAAATTCAAGGAGGAAAGAAGGTGAACCAAATAACAGAACCTTTTTTGTCTCAGACTTGTGATAAAGATGTATGAGCACAAATGAGTAAGAGATCGAGTGATGTAACGATAGGACAAGTTCAGAAAGGTCTTTGATTCATATCTTACTTCACGTTTAAACAGAAGATTTAAGTGTTGCAAAGGCAGTAAGCAGTTGCACATGCCTTACTACTGCTGGATTTAAGATGACTGTGTTTAGCTGTAGTGTAATTCAAGTTTAGAACTTGCCGTGTTCAGCATAATTGAGAATATAGAAAGGGGCATAATTGGAATAATGGCAAACCAGATTGTTACAGTTCAGGTAAAGAATCTTTAAAACCAAGGAAGAAGGAGAACCAGGAAAAGCGTTTCAATATTCAAGATTGCATAAATGATTTTGAACTGCATCATGTTCCTTATAGTGACATTTTTAAGAGATTTTCAAAGCCTTGTTTTTCTTTCCATAATGCAATGAGTGTGACAATAAATTTGAACAAGCTTTTTTTAAAAAATACAAGGACTGTTTGTAGCAAATAAGGTGTGTAAGATTTGTGTAGATCCAAAGATCTGAAATTGGACCATTGCCAGTGAAAGTTACTGGTTTTAGCATCCAGGAGCAGCAATTTTTCAGTGCCAGAGACAGCTTTTGTGATCCACAGTGTTTTGTAGTTGTGTTATTCACATAGGTCACTGAAATTTCAAAGGTTTTTAGGTATGTTGAATAACATAAGTTTGGTTATTGATTCAGTTTGTTTATTTAAAAATGGGATGTGAGAGGTGGAAATCTTGAAGCCCCGAACTCCCAAGCAACAAAGTCATCACCTCTGCACCTTTCCTATAGATAACACATCATCACTTAACAAGTTTTGAATGCAAACCCCATTTATGTACGCAGGGTATTTGAAGTAGTTTTGTTGAAGTCTAGTAACCATTTTTTTGCAGTTCAGTTTTATTCCAATTTATCTAGAAATTGTTTTCTTACCTGTAGCTACAACAAACTAATAAACATATATAAAAATATTTTTAGTAAGCATATTAGTGGGAATATAAAAGGTACAATTTATCTATGTGAATATAGGCCATAACTGATGAAAGGTACTGATTTTACTGTAAAAGTTGTAAAAATGTAAACACTCATTTACTAACTGGCACAAATGAAAAACAGCACCAAAACTATTTAAATCATAAAACTAGTGTTTTCTAGTCCGTTTTTGGTGACTTGAAGGCACATGTTTTCTGTAGGTTTGGTTGGGTTTTTTTGGTTTTAATTTGAATCTACAAAGCACAGGAGTTAAATAGCTGTCTATGACCTGAGACAGAACTTCAGAAAATCAGAATGCCTTCAGGGAGGAAAGGATGGCACATGAAGTCTTTAAATACTAAATTAGGTCTTGCATTCCTTAAAATGCTGACCATAATAAATATGGGAATTTTCAACCATATTTTTTTAAAAAAGGAACTACACCTCTTTCAGTAAGCTTATATCTCAATAGTTTCACTTTTTCAGAAAGATGGGGTTTAACAGTGTGATTAGACTAGAACTTCTTTTATAATGAGGAAGTAGTCACATTTGTGAAAGTGAACCTGGATGGCTTCCAGTATTTCCTGGTGCATTGGGTAACTTTGTAACTTCTTAGATTTGTAGATTTTGACACCTAATTTACTTAATAAAGCTAAACTAAACTCTGCAGTGTAGTTTTGTTAGATTAAGGAAAACCAATTTCATATGTCCGTGCTTTGGAATGAAAAGTCTAGGCCAGTAAAATGAATCGCTCACCTGTAATGGTGTCTGTAAAGTGTAATACATTGGCAGCAGATTGCACTTACATGTACAAGCCCACCAGTGTGGGAGGCTCAGCTACTTTTCTCCATGCAAATACAAACCTTTTTCCTAAAACTGCTTTGAAAGCATTAGCAGAATTTTTGATAGAAAAAATGTTACTTTTCTAATTTACATGTGTTAAAAGCAATTCCTGTGCTTTACATCGTTCATTTTGAAAGGATTTAGAATTCTGACTTTCAGAATTGTGTCAAATGAGACTTGGAGACTGTAGGTGAGTAGGAGCTGCATTTGAATAATCTTTTCTGGATATAATTGCACTGTAATCTATAAAGTAAACTTAAAGTCGTGCAAGTGTCCTTGATAACATTTTGATGGAATTCTTTAGTAAGAATGAGGAAGTTAGGAGTGGTTTTCAGACTGACATGTAATTTTGAATATTGGAGGCCTTCCAAGATTTTTCATGTTCTTTTCAGGATATACATGAAAATGTGTGTGAAGATAATGTGTTGTCTTGGGTTAGGTTGTTTTTTGGGGTTTTTTAAACTAAAAATGCATCAATACCATTGAGATTGAAGGACAGAATAGATATTTGAATCACTTTCTTGGGAAAGTGCTAAACACTGTCTGAAGAAGCAATCATATACTGTATGTGTAACTGCAAATAATACTTTGGTTTACTTCTACAGTCATACTGGCTGGGAGAAATTTCTGAAGGCAATTCAAATGCTGCTTAGTCAAAATGGGCCAGCTTAGATAAGGTTGCTTAGGGACTTACCCTTTGAGTTTTGGGTATCTCCAGGGACAGAGACTGTACTGGCTCTCTGGGTGAGGTGTTGCAATGTTTGTCTAAGCCCCTATGGTCAGAAGCTTTTCCTAATTTATAATTGTTTCAATTGTGTACAGTGCTGATTGTCTTTCACTGTGTACCTCCATAGTAAGTTCCTATGGAAAGCCAAATTGTTTGCCTTTTTGACATGTTAAAAGTAATTACATGAAGATGAATACAAATGAAACCTGTTACTATAAATAAAAGATCAGTGATTTCTAAAACTTCAGCTCATATATTCTTTCCTTAGTACTAGTTTGAAGAAATCAAGTACCCTTTGGGGATTATGACTTCTACTGTGTAGGGAGTAGTCATAATGCAGTGACGCCTCAGGACCATCAAAAGCCTCCTGATTGCTGATTTTGTACTCTCAAAACTTCTTGCAGAAGCTTGCTACCTAGGAAACCTCATAGTTCAAGTAAATAAAAAAAAAACAAATCAAAGCAAAAATAGAGGAATAGAACAAGTTATTGGCAAATATAGTGATGAAACTGGAGACATTAATTTGTGATATAATAGATACAGTTCTATTGCCTAACAATACAGTATTCAACCTACAATTCTGCTGTCAAAATTTATTTTCGGTTGGTTTCAATTTTGGCAGTCAAACAAGAATAGGAAAAAGCTTTTAGCGGCATTATTTAGCAAACCCATGTATTATTTGCAGGTAGCCCTGTATACTGTACCCGAACACTTTCAGGTTCTGGAAGTGGGATGTAAAGGAGTTCAAAATGCTTGTTGAGAAATGAAAGCAGGTTTTTGAGCATGTGGCAATTACTTTTTTAATCCTTGAGTAAAAAAAGCTTCTGAAATGTAAAATACTTCAAATAGTTTCTTAGCTTGACAGAAGGCATTAAAACCTTGAATAGGTAACTTTGAGAGAGAATTTTAAGACACTGGAATTGGGAGGGGGAGATGTAATAGTCAGGGTGGTACCTTGTTCTGTCAGTTTTCATGGAGCAAGATCTGTTATGTTCCTTTTCTCTCCCCGCTGCTATTGAATCCGGGTTTAATGTCCTTGGAGTATCTCCTTATAACAAATGGTCCTGGGCTAGGAGGAAGAATCACTTAAAAAACTTGGGCTTTGTAGTAGAAGAAGACTTTGCAAATATGAACCAAGTGCTTTTTAGCTTACAGTGGATACCACTTTGTAAAGACTGCTGAGAAAGGGGCCTCAGATGGTGCAACTGAGGCTCATGTGTATTGATGTCCCTGTAACAGGACATCTTGGGTTTTTATGTGGGAGACAGCACTGTTGGCTTCCTTCTTTGTGAAATCTTAGTTAGCCATTTCTTATGCCATTTACTTCTCAAATAAAAGTTAACGATTTTGCTTTTCATTTAATGTAAAGTTTTACTACTTTTTCAGTTTTCATTTCAATGAATGACTTTTGCAAGGAAATAATTTTTTATGCTGCTTATCTGTTGTCTATCTCATAAATTCATTATGATCCATAAGCTGAGTATGCAGTTGCTCAGCTGCTGTTATATTTATATATAATTACAAATAGTTGTATATAAATATATACATTATACACGTAAACAGCTGTATACAAATATATATAATAAAAGGTTTCCAATTTTATATACTCAAGAGTAATAAATGTAACTGTAGAGTAACATGGGGGACATTTACCTTCTGTAATTTTTTTTTATGGTTAGTCTTCTTTATTACCCAATAACATCCATTGCTTTCATATTCCTTTTTGTTATCTGTGCCTGATGCAATGACTTTCAGGAGTCCTGTTTTGAAATTGTTTTTTTTTTATCCTTCTTTATATGATGTGGTGTGTAGAAGGATTTTAAGATGGTGACTTTTATGATATTTAGATACTCTTCTGCTGAAAGGCCCTGCAGTGAAGCATCTGCCACCTTTCAAAGTGGTTATTTTTGTGAAAATAAATCTCATTATTCAAGTCAGGTCATCAGGTAGAAAGAATGCAGCTAAATTACCACATATGTAAGATTTTCTTTTTGCACCCCTGGTAAGTGTTGGTACTGTTACATACTCTTAAATACTTGTGTATTAAAAATAATTGAGGAAAACACATGTTCTCCAGATGCAATGCAGCTTTAGGCATTACAATTAAGGAAATGTCTGTTCAGTCAAAGCCATAGGTATGGAATGTGCCCCTCCTTTCCTGTGCCACAGAACCACATTTTTACAGGGTTTGTTTCCTTAGCTCTTCTGGATGCAGAAGTGAATTGGATACTACAGTGCATTTTCAGTTGAGCTTGGTAGGAAGCTGTTGCAACTACTTTTATATTCATTCCCTCTCTACCAGAGTCGCTGCCTTTGTTCCTTGTTTGTGTGAGATGATGCATGTTTTGGGATGCTGGTTCACTGTTTGAAGTTAGAGCCATGGGTATGGTGAGGTTTCATGAGATGCTGCAAAGGCAGTTTGCTGCTGACATGGGGTGATAGCTCTTTTTTAGCTAAATTGGTTGCTGTCTTCTTGCCACCTTGTAAAGCTATTCTTTAGCTAGATCAGTTTGCTTGTCTGACTACTCACAGAAATAGATGAGCACTGATGATACATAGGAGTTTGTAAAAATACTGGTGTAACATCTGGGAAGTATCTAACCTAGTGATTTATTTAATGAGCATTTGGAGCCAGTACTACCAAGTATCCAGCTGTCCAAAGTGGAAGCCAGCTACATTTTCTTCAAACGCTGAAGGGTTTACAAAGTCAGAAACTATGTTGATGTTTGGATAGAGCATCAAGCATTGTATCTTGCAAGTATATGAACCTTAGACTGTGCTCCTTGATGTGTGCAGAATTCATTTTGAGTGGTAGATGTCAGAGCAGTTTTGCTTTATAAGGGACAACAAAGCTGCATATTGAAAAATGGTGGTACAGCTCAAGCTGAACTAAAATCACGAGTTCGAATCAAACTCAGAACTGAGTAAAACTAGGTAAGTGTTATGTCCAGTATCACTCCAGTGACTACAAGAAGTATCCCTTATTTTGAGTGTGACTTAGAGCTCTTGAGAGAATTCAAACTTGCCTCATTTTCATCAGTCTGTGTTAATATTTATGTGACTATGAGCTAATTGTGAGAAAACCCTGTAGCTACCTGTAAATAGAGTTAAGTGGGTCAGGACAAACCCACTTGTTTAGTTGCCTGAAAACCTTTAGACAGGTTTTCAACAAGAACTACACAGAAGGCATGACTGAGAACAGAGCTCTCTAGACTCTGCTGTTCCTGGGGCTCCCTTTTGGATGTGTTATCTCACCATCCTTTTTTTGCCAATCACAGGTTTCTGTGAGTGGGAGATTTATTGTGTGTTGTAAGATAGCAAGGGTACCCTCAGGAATCCAGAATGTAAATGCATGATGTACAATGCGTTGAGGCTGCAGTAACAGTGATAAAAGTAACTTTAGGAAGCTTTTTTTTTTTTTTTTCCCCCTGTGATTAGCAACAAAGTTGTCTTTGAGTGGAAATTATCGTGGGAATCTTTTGAACGCCCTCCCTCTTCCTCCTTTCCCCCCCTCTCCCAAATTTTCATGCAATTTCTTAGGTAAAAAGGGCTTTTAGTATCTATTTCACTATTTCATTTTTATTGCTGTGGGGCAGTGAACTTTGATCTGTTATGAGTGTAGAGGAAGGGGTAGGTCTCACTGCTGCAAAGAGTTTACAGCTGAATTTCTGAATTTGAAATAGCGGATGTGTAGGGAAGAGTGAGGGTGAGTACGTGGTTTCACTGCATCCTGCCTATCAGCATGTTTTTTCTGTGCAGGAGGAATGTTGATTGAAGGAGTGAGCTGTCAGGATGCCTAGCAAATACAGCTGTGAAATAACTGTGTTTCAGTCGAGTTAAGAGGGGGAAAGAAGAATGAAAGAGAGAGTTTGAATGTCTCCGTTACTGTTGGATGCACCCTAGCAGAGCTGAGGCGCGGGCTGCCTTGGCGGAGCTGAGCTGCCAGCGGCACTGCAGAGCCCTGCACGGGAGCTGCTCCTGACCATATATAGGCACAGACAGCGCACAGCGTCGGCTTCTCCAACCACTGTCACTTCTCATGGGCCGGGAACAGGAAGAGTGGTCTCAGGGCATTTGAAGCTGCTATGTATAACTTCCTAAAAGTAAAAGAAACTTCAGAATGTCTTAGGCTGGAAAATATAGAGAAGTAGGATTTCTCTGTGCACGTGATGGGTATCATACATTGAGGAAAATGAAATTGTGAAATAAAGGCAGAAGTATGGAAAAAAATAGATTTAGCATAACTGCCACCATTCTGTACATTACTACATTGCTCTTTGCTTGTGTACTCTGGAAACTGCAAATATTATTGTAGCTGAGTGTAGGCATTTGTTGATAGACCAACGCTTTTAATCTCTAGCAGAATAAAGAATTAGGCGTAATGCCTAATAATCATGTTCATCACATACAACAATCCTGTCATTTTCTTTTTTGATAGGCTTCTCTGTATGAATTTTCATCTTAATTGAAAAAGTTTCATTTATGAAATTAGTAAGCTTCTAGGTTTGATAAACTTGTAACTAATTTGATGGGTAGATTTGGCTTCACTTGAATTGTGAAAGTAAATCTTGCTAGCTCTTACCTGCTGAGAGCAGACTTCAATTTAAGCAAGACCGAGAGTGGCGTCAATATGAAAACTGGATAAAGAGAGTGGCTGGAGTGGGGAATGCTTCCCTTCTCAGTATTTCAGAAGTAATTTTTATACTTTTTTTTAAACTGGCTCTCAGCTTCCGTGTGAATTGTCCAAATTAATGCTCAAACCTTCACAAAGACACGATAAATAAAAACATATATAGATCGGGGGGTGTTGCATTCAAGAAATTTAATATAGAAAATGTGTAGTTCCTTACACAGGTTTGTGGTAAAAGCTGTTTTTTCGTAAATCACTGGTGGTCAGATGTTCTGGATTAGTGAAGTGTGAAGTTTATAGTTTCTTGCCACTCTGAAGACTTGAAGATGAAAGCTGTCTGTAAATTAAATCTACATCAATAAAACACTGTCTTAACCTACTTCAGGTAGTGTTTTGGGAAGTAATTACAGTAATAAGTAGAGAAACTTCAGGTATTTTATGTCTTTGAGTTTTCTAAAGGAAGACTCAACTGTAACAATATTTTGTTACTTGCTGATACATGTATAAGTTTCTTGTACTGTGTGCAAAGGTGCGGTTCTCTTGAATGGAAAAAGGTTTTGTCATTTGGATTCTTTAAGATATTGTGATGTTTCTGTTTTGGCTTGCTCAAATCAATTTTTAGAAGTCTCAATGCAGTGAATAATCAGCATTGGTTGCAACTGTAATGCACCTGATTGGTTTGCTTAAAACTGTTTGCACCAGATACAACTTCCTATCTCAGTTTGACTAAAGACCTATTTAGCTTTTTGCCTGTCACTTTGTGTTACAAGTTGTGTGCATTTTTAATTTATATTTTTTAGTTGCCCATGAGCATCATATTTTATATGGACTACCCCATTCTTTTAATTGTGCTTCCCCAAGTAATAGCTGAGCCAGAGGCTTTTTGCTTCCAAAAGGGGGAGATGCTAATCTCGTAGAGGCTCATGGAAGTGCATTCATTTATCCTTCAGTATCAGTCTGGGTTTGAAAAACAGAGGGCCCCCTTTAGAGCATTTATTTCTGGAAAAATTCAGTGGCAATAAATCTGTAAGTGCTTTCCAGTTATAATGTGTTATGGGTGACTACTGGATTTAATTCTTTTATATGCACTTCCTGTACGTATGAATTGGGGAGAGAATGGCTTTATCAGATACTCATCACAGAGAAGTTAATTCAGTTTAACCACTGAAGGAAAGTGGATTACTTTTAAATTGGCTTCACAAAGGCAGGTTAGCAAAATACGGGATGTCTTAGCTGACACACTCTCAACTTCTGAAAACACATTAGATTTTTTGCTTTTGTAAATATGAATATACTTTATACTTGATGAGGTATTCATTGCAAATTTGCACCATTGTGTTTATCTATTCTATAAAAAGTGTATTCTATGATGAATTTTCACACTGAAAAATCTTTCACACTGAAAAAAACTTTCAGTGAGAAATTGAATATACTTGTAAAATGTTTGTAAAAAGTAATGTCTAGGTTGGTCTGTCCTGAGGACATCTGTTACTACTGAATGCTTTTGAATGAATATTACTTATAGTGTAGCTAATCTGACTGATAAAAATAGTTTTTACTGATAGTGAAAAAAAATAAGCAAAGCCAGATTTATATTACCAAAACAGCTGAAAATGAGGTAGTTGTCCAGTGTTAGTATAGACCTAGTGTATCACCTTACAGATGTTACCAGTTTAAAGCCTGTGGTCATTCAGGGTGCAGTTTGAGCACCCATGTTTTGCTTAGTTTTGCTTCTACAGCTGCTGCCTGCCCAGAACTGCTGGACCTGTTGTTTCACAGCTCCAAATGTCTTTGTTTCTGTGCTTGCCCAAAACTAACGTGGCCTTGGCAGGGGTAAGCAGTCCTGTTCACTTCAAGTCAAGGAATCAGGAAATGATGTTCCTTCATCTTGAGCTGGGAGTCAGCCCGGTGATAGTCGTGCTGAAATCACACAACTAAATACTTGCTTTTCAGGCCTGATCCCTGACCCTGTAAATTTGTGTTTAACCCCAGGCAGCCACCAAGCCCCATAGAGCCACTCAGTCACTGCCCCAGCAGTGGGACTGGGGAGAGAATCAGAAGGGTACGAGTGGGAAAACTCATGGGTTGAGAAAAAGACAGTTTAATAAGGAAAGCAAAAGGTATGCCTGCAAGCAAAGCTAAACAGGGAATTAATTCACTGCTTCCTGTGGGCAGGCAGCTGTTCAGCCATCTCCAGGAGAGCAGAGGCCTGTCACATGTAATGGTGACTTGGGAAGTGAAATGCCATCACTCCAAAATCTCCAGCCCTTCCTCCTTCTTCACCCCCCCTTTATATACTAAGCATGATTTGATGTGGTGTGGAATATCCCTTGGTCAGTTGGGGTCACCTGTCCTGGCTGTGTCTCTTCCCAAACCCTCTGAACATCCTTGTCAGTGTGTCAGTAGGAAAAACAGAAAAGGCCTTGACTGTGTAAGCCCTGCTCAGCAACAACAAAAACAGCTATTATCAACACTGTGTTCAACACAAATCCAAAACACAGTCTCCTACCAGCAACTGTTAAGAAAATTAGTTCTGCCCCAGCACAACTGGTCATTTGATAAAATGTGCTGGTGATAGAACCTTGGAGCCTGCCTTGCCCTTCTCCTTTCTAAGTGCTTTATTAATACCATAGGTTACCTTTATTTCAAATTCTTTATATTACTTTGGCTTGAGCATTGAGCTGAGTACGATGCCTTGACTTCAGCAAGAGGTAGAGGAGTGTGTGGATTAGTTTGGATAATGTTGGTAATGAAGATAAGTTTACATTCTTTTAATTCAAAGGAGACAATCCAAGTTGCTTTAATAAGTAGCCATAGAAGATGCTCTTGCCTCTCTGTGTGTCTTTTGAGAAGAATGAACTCTGGTGTTTATCTCAGTATAATGCAAATTCACGTTTATGTGGTAAGAGTTCTGATGTGTTTAAGGTAGCAGACAAAAGCTGTCTGTAATCCAAAATGCAGCATTTAGGTTAGAAAGTTGTGAACTGACAACTTTTCTGTTTCCGTTATCCAGTTCTGAATGATCATGTGCTGTTAGTGATCTGAAAGCTGCCTGGGCTGGTCACATGGGATCTCATGAGGTTTGAACACTGCTAATGAGGCAGCTGAGTGCTCTCCCAGGACACTTCAGCTTGAACCACCTCTCCTGGAGACCCTTGTCTGAAATTTGGGCCCTGTCAAGAAGCAGAGGCCCAAACACTGGCTGTATTGCTACTCTCAGTTGTAAAAGCTGTTCTCCTGTCAGTTCAAGAGCTCTGGCATGCTCAGACAGGTCTTTTTTAGTTTCAAATACAAAGAAATGTGTAGATGTAATTCTCTGGTTATTTTTAGATATTGTTAATGAAATGTGTGCTTCTCAAACACCTTAATTTCAAACAGCGCTCCCAGACGCTGAATTTTCAAGCTCTTTGTTCCATAGATACATGATAGAAGGTGTTGGAAAGGGAAACTCTGGTTCAGGTAATATCCTGTATTTGAATAGCAACACCATATCGAGGATGCAAGAGAGCTTTAAGTGTCTGGTGAACTTGGATAACTGCAAAGGATAGGAACTTTTGCCAGGTTAAGTTAGGGAACCAATATTTATTTACTTAGTTTTTATATTGGGTGCCTTTAACAGTGCAAGGGGGGAAACGAATTAATGAAAGCATATGTGCTAAGTGACATTCTGCAAGTAAGGTAGTAGTTGAGAAGTTTAAAAGTTGTTTCACATTTAGAAAGTATTTTTATGGATTTTTTTGCAAGCACATGTGTCTGTAGCTGTGTAGTGAACCAGCTCGGGGACCTGGTCTGAAAAAAAGGGCAATAACTTTCCTGACTTTGCTCACTGTGCTGCTGTACAAGGGCTTGTGCAAGCAGGAGATAGAAAGCCTGGGCAGGTGTGCATACTTTTAGTGGAAATACTGGCTTATGCTGTGTTTTCTCTGCAAGAGGTTGTGGCTGAAGGCCATTAATTGCTAATTAAGATCTTAAGGTCTTTAAGCTTTATCTGCTGGTATTGTGGTACTAAGAGGTCTTAAGTAGATGCAGGTGAAATGACAAGCTTTAGGGTCTGTCTATGCAGTGTTTTTAAGCCTAATCTGTCAGTGTGGACCTTTTGGAAAGTATAGAACCAAATTATATGTAGTAAAGTTGGAAGAGAAGCTTTAAAGGTCAAATGCATCTTCATGATTTCTGGCTCTGTTAATTGTGTATTGATTCCCAGGCATCCATGGACTGAAAGCTGACATAGATTGTGAATATGTGATTTTACTTGTTATATTCATCTTTTCCTGTTTATCAGTAATAGAAAACATGTATGACTCAATTTCTCTATCTGCTTCCATCACATATAATCTCTATTCTGTTTGAAGGGGTGGAACTTTATATAATAAAGACCAAGTAGTTGAAATAATGTGAAACAGTGGGAGTTGTACAATTTCATGTCTGGCTGTTAAAACCACATAATGCATAACTGCTTTGAATATACTGCAAGTATATACAACCACATGATTGTTTTTGTATTTAAGGTGCGTATAGCAGCAAAATTCATAATTCATGCTCCTCCTGGAGAATTCAATGAGGTGTTCAATGGTGAGTATCTGTCTGCTCTGTCCTTTGATTTAAGGCATCTCTATCCAGAATTGCATTGCTGATTATTCTCCTGAATTTCATGTGGCTTACATTGTAGCAGCTCCCTTGCTATAAGGGCTGGTTTTGTAGCTGGGCATGATAAGCTTTGCAGTCACAAGACAACTTGAAGTTTAAATGCAAAACAAGGGAAGTACTACTTTTCTTTGTGATGTGAGAACAAGCTTTGTCTCTGTTTTCAGTGAGTCATGAATTAACAGTTACAAGGGTTTCTGTTTAGAAGACACATACTCTTTTATTTTTCATCTTTGATAGACAATTATATTTTTCAACAAAAATTAAACTAGCTGAAATTAAAATGATCCCTTTTTTTTAAGAAGGAATATCATTACAAATACTTTAACTTGAATACACAAAAGACTGCTGCATAATGCCAGTTGTGGAAAGAATATTAATCTTCTCCAAACATTTCTAACCTTTAAATTCTGGGCACACTCAATTTTTCTGAATGTATTGGTAAACTGAAAGGAAACTTAAAATAAGCTTATTTCAACTATTATTGTCTGAACTTTTCCTAAGATGTTATTTAAAAAAAAAAAAATTGTTGCTTGTCTGTTGTCAAGATATTTGGGCATACATATAGTATAAAAAAGCAGGCTTTATAGTTGTGGCTTACAAATGTTTCTGAAACTTTTTAAGTAAAAGAGTAAATTTAATATACTAAACCTGTAGTCAGTGTCAGATTGAAGAGAGCTTAAGTTTATTAAAGTATGCAATGCTTTTACAAGCACCTTGTTCTTAGTAAAACTGTGGCCAGCTAGTTATTATTTAAAATTAGTTAGTACTTCATTTTTGAAGTGAGCAGCTTACTAGCTCAGTTTTCTGAGGATTATTAAAATTTCTCAGAGTAGTACTGCTTATAAACTTTATTGTTATGCTAATTCATAGCTGCAACTACCTGCTCAATAACAGAGTACAATGTGTTTGAAAACACATAACAAACATTTGATCATAAATGCCTCACCAGTGTTCAGTGAGATTCAGGCTGCCTTCTTAAAAAGAAGGAGAAAGCTTTTCATTCCAGTTCTGTAAATTATGGATTTTTTTGAGTATGTGAGGTGTTTTTTTTTCCTTTGGGGTATTTTGTGTTTTGGTTTGCGTGGGGGAGTTTGATTCATTTCAGGAGGGTATGCTTGTTTGTTTTTTAAAGAAAAAATACCTTAAATATAGTCCAGATTTTTTTTTTTTTTCTTTTCACTTGAATGATACCTTGGAAATATTTGGAAGAGGTTTAATACATTCTAGAGAGACTAATGTTTGGTTAGTTAATGAGCAGTGAATTAAATTGTTATTAAAACAGTGCCTAGTAAAGTGAAGTACATAAGTGAGAAGTTCGCTGCACAATAAATACTAAGTAATTTTGAGGAGAGTGTTAACTTTATATTCATATGTTTCTTATATCATGGTAGAAAAAATGCTATTGTGGTGTATAATCCTCTACCTACTAAGTGTCATTTAGGAATGACACTAAAAATGGCAAGGTAGTTCAATGCATACCATATCAGTGTCATCAGAATACAGTAACAATAGTATTGTGTGAAGGAGTTGGTAATACACATTTTAAAGGAAACTTGGTAGAATTCTGTGCTGTTCTCATTCAGAGCTTCTCTTAAAACTAGATTGACAGATTCTTAGAGCCTGTAAGATACAGCTTATATCTATTTGCCAGATTGTCTTGGAAGAGATCCATTTCTATACTATTATTTTCATTTCATTCAGTCAAAATTATAAAATATGAAGCAATAAATTTCTTACCTAGTAATCTCTGTGGGTCTAGCATAGTTTAGTTTTTTTGTTTCGTGCAGTCTGTTGATATTTCTTATGTGTTTGAAAAAAGTTTTGTGTTAACTGTACTTATATGTTGTAAAAACCTCCTTTCAGATGTTCGGTTGCTGCTTAATAATGACAATCTTCTCAGGGAAGGGGCAGCCCAGTAAGTACCAGCTGTCACATACTCAGTTGCATAAAAGCAAGATATTTTTTCAGTAGGACTTGCATAATCAGTAGCAGTTTGTTTAAAGATGTGTGCTTGGCAAGTAAAACCCTATTGTGTATGCTGAGCATCTTTGATCAAGATTAAATTCTTGGCAGAGGAGAGATCTGTGTTGTATCATAATGATTAGAGCAACTTTTTCTGTTTCATGGCAGATGTTACTTGAACATCTGTAAGATTCTGCATCCTTAGACCCTACTTCTGTATCGGAACATTATGCCTACTGTACTTTCATGCCATAATTAGTTTCATGTTTAAGAATGCAGGTATGTGGCTTAGTAGTGGAATTTAAACTTTATCTGTTCCTCCAGTTTCTATGGGTTACTGTAAAGCTTAGGTATTTGTTTACATCAGGTTACTTCTGAATGTAAATTTTTGTGTAATGGTGGTTGGAATCTGTAATACAAGCACTTGAGTGAATCAAAGTGATTCCAAGAAATTTGGCATGCTAGGTAAAGCATTGATACAATTTTTTAATGCATCATTGCCCAGATTATTAGCTATTATTTAGATCCCTTAACTGCTACTAAGGAAAAAGACTGTGCTTGATGCAGGCTTTTGTTGGATTTTTTCTCTTGTAGTGCATTTGCACAGTACAACTTGGACCAGTTTACTCCTGTAAAAATTGACGGTTACGACGAACAGGTATGAATACAATGAAATACTTCCAATCTTCCTTAAACTGTTAAAGATGTTTTGGTGTTGGAACAGTTCTTGGCAAGAAAATGAAAACAAATGCATCCTTCCTACCAAAGAGATTGGGCCCCTTCAGTAGTACCAGTACCAGTCCCATGAGTTAATTACTCAGGGATATCTAAAGAGCTTGAAATTTTAGTCTGCAATGCTGGCTGAATTCAATGTTTTGGAGCTGTAAAAATTTGCTCCATCTTGAGTAGTAGAAGACATGAATTTCTGTCTTGCATTGTTTGGTGCAGTAAGAGGGTGAGATTCAAGATTCATTTTTCTGAGGCACTGTATCATACTCACATTCTCCTCTCTTGCTGTATGCATATTTTGTTTAAAATGTAAGTCTTTGGGTGTGATTAAGCTCCCATTAAATGCAGGATATAATAAGCTTCAGCATGGCATTTTTAAAAGTTTTTAATGAATAGCAAATGTTATTAAGTAATTTTATGATTTAATAAATTGTATATAATATAAATATATATAAATGAAAAAAATAACTTAAATTTTATAATACAGGTTTTGATAACAGAACATGGTGATTTGGGAAATGGAAAATTTCTGGATCCCAAGAACAAGATTTCTTTTAAATTTGATCACTTAAGAAAGGAGGCTACTGATCCTAGACCCCATGAAGTTGAAAATGCCATAGAGTCCTGGAGAAACTCAGTTGAAACAGCAATGAAAGCCTATGTGAAGGAACACTATCCAAATGGTGTCTGCACAGTAAGTGCTAAATTACATAACCACTGTACCAATATAGATAGATAGAAATTTTAAAAGGGAACTATTTGTAAACCAGAAAGACAGGCAATTTTCACTGTAAAGAATTTTTTCCTGTTGGAGGTTCATGAGAAATGCAGGGAAGCTTCAGAAATTTATTATTTTAGCTATTGGATTATTAGTGGGTGGTTACTGCTGGTCACAGTGAAGATTTACCTCTGTATGTAAGCATTTTCATTTAAATTTCTTAATTCATTTCAACATTTTTTTTTGTGAACTACTGCAGGTTGATCCTGCTGATCCTGGCTATCTGTCTGGTTCCTTAGAAGGGGAGAAAAAGTCCATAAGATAGAAATGTCTGCCTTGGCTTGGGTTACTGACAAAACTGTCTTAGCAAAGCAAACTGATTTTGCTCCATCATATCTCCTGTATATCCAAGTACTTATTCTTATCCCCAGAATTGGTGGTCCTGATAGCTTCTTAAAATAAAACCTCTTAGTCTGGACTAAAATAGTATTTGCTTGCTGTTACAAGCCCTGTGACTATTTAAATCTCAGCAAACTGATCTATTGATAGCTGTTCTGTGATTTATGTTGATGTGACAGCAAAATTAACTGGGGGGGGGGGGAGGAGGGGGAAGTAAATCAACTGCTGAGTGAACAAGTTGAATTGGATTCCCAAGCAGTCAGATGAGTTCCAGTTCCTGTAAAGGAAATCAGATCGAATGTCCACCGAGATAATTTTTAGTAGTATTTGATTTGGGGGCATAAAGCAGAAAAGAGGATCAAACCCACCCTTTTTCTATTCTGTACAGGTTTCAATTGTCATATAGTTGCTAGAACAACTGGTGTTTGAAACGCAGCTGATAACAAATATATATTGTCTCAGTAGTCACTGTTACAGGCTTAGAATTCCTGTAGTGGTAGAAAAAGGAGTTCACAATACATAAAATCTAGGTAAGATGATTGACCTTCAGGTTTTTTAATCTTAGATTTTTTTATTCATAAACACTTTATTGTTTCATGTACAGAATTTTATGTGTAATCATAATTGTTATAAAAGGAAATTTTGCAGTTTATGTAGCAATAGTAGAACTAGACAGCTAAGCAGTTTGACCAAGGTCTACTCAAACTTAGACTCTGTTCATTTTTTTGCCTTTTTTTTTTTTTTCCCTAATTTAGGTGTATGGTAAAACAATTGATGGACAGCAAACCATTATTGCATGCATAGAGAGCCATCAGTTTCAAGCAAAAAATTTTTGGTAAGTTTCTGTATGGATCCACAGAAAGTAAAGCACAGCAAACTGCATAAGTGTCATTACACTGATAATCCTTAGTTCAGAGAAGAAGGTGGATACGTATCTTGTATGGAAGCCTTCTTCTTCCACCCCATTCCCAAGTTTTTCTGCCAGAACTGTAGAAATCTCTTCCTTTGTGATAAGTCAAATGGCTGACTGTGTATCTGCATCTCCTTTGAAGAACTTCACAAAATTCCGTATCGCGCATCTGACACGTGATTAATTTTCCTGTTTATCACACTGACACCAATATTCATGGCTGTGTTCCCTAATACAGTTCCTTTGGCTTGTTTTGCTTCCTTTGTGACTGGCAGAATAAACCCAGCTCCTTCTAGTTTGAGTTTCTCAGAGAAAGAAGGTGACCAAAGAACGCTTCATGGTGGGACTTAAGTAATCAGTTCTGGGGTTAAACAGATAAAGACAATTTTGGATGAAATAAGCTCTTACAAACTGCAGCTTTTTTTTTTTTTTTTTCCTGGGCTTGGTTGAATGATATTTTCCGCAGTCTGGAGTGAAGTTTGGGTAGCTCCATACAGGAAACTGGCCAGAATTGACATAAAATGTCACAGTTATCAGGAATGGGTTAAGGAGGTTATATCCTAAAGATAGCTTATATATGCAGTTGTCAGAAGAAAGGTATTTTATTATTTCGTTTTCTATTTTGCATCTGCTTGCAATTTATATTAGTAATCCCACAGGTAATGAATGGAAGTACAGAAATCTTTGGGTTTTAATTCTGAAGGTGGATATTACATATCCATAGTAATTTCAGCATGTGTTTGTATCAGTTAAATTATTTGCTCCATATACTGATTTTTATTGAATTTGCATAGCTAATAAGTTTTTTTTCTTTTTGACTTAAACTTGACTAGTTAAGTCTATATGTTAACTAGTTAACATCAATATTAGAAGTAGCTTGAAATAATACTTGTTTTCTTTTTAGTTTGGAGCTATGAATGAATTTTGATATTCCAAATAATTAATTCTGTTGTCTTTAAAGAAGAGGAACAGATATGCAACAACCTTTTATAGATAGAGAAAATCTTTCTTGAAAATTTTCTTTATTAAAGTTATGGTTGGGCATCTGTGGGTTAATAGTGACCATGTTTTTAAGAGTTTTTCAGGGGTAGTCAAAATCTAATTCTTTTTCTTAGCAAGTTGTAATAAATGCATATTGGTTTGGGAGACTTAGAGATGAAGGAATGGATTCCAAGTTAACCAGATTCCTGTTATCCAGCTGTATGGCTGGATATCCAGCCCAAGCCACAGTCAGTACTTACTCTCAGTGTGTTTCAGCTTTTTAGGCATTTGCAAGTCTCTCAGCCTACTATGAGAGTAAGTTTGTTGGGTGGCAGAAAACCAATATATAACAAAGAAAAATACTTCATGATTATTTGAAATACTATCAACATAGTAGGATAGATGGCTTATTAAAGAAAGAAGAGGAAAATTAATCTTTTACAAAACATTTTAAGTCAGTGAGCTAAATAAAGAAATGGTGTTGTTTTTACCTTAGAGCATTTCCTACAAAAAAATCCTTCTGAATACTTGAATTTATTTTTTTTTGTAATAGCAACTTAAGGACAAAAAAGATATCCCAGAGTGGAAACACTGTGGTCATCTTAACTTCAAGGGACCACGGAGTGGCTGAGAAGCAAACATATCTGTTAGCTAGCCATTGAATCCCTGGCATTTGAAAACTAGAATTGTACCTAAGGTATAATCCTGCATGTAAGCTTTCTCATAATCAGTAGGTCAGTCTATAAGGCTACTAGTAGTATTAGTCTCACTAAAACAGGTGACCCTTTCAGTTTTCTTAGCAATGCCAACAAGCTTCTGAATTGTCTTAGTCTATATTTTCAGTGAGAATTTGGATATTGTTTGAAATAATAACCAATGGCTTTATAGTTGAGTTACCATTGTTACTATCTAAGATGTGTCATTATATAGATTCATTAGTAGCTCTTAATTTTAACATTTTATGTCTTTCTCTCCTTTTGTTGAATGCACTGGAATCTACACCTAGCCATTAGCAGGATTGGAACACATAGTATCAACTTTCTTTCCTTCTTTAAGTGCAAACACAAGACAAATCATGGACAGCTGCAGAGCATTCTTAGTTTAACTCTATAGTACTAACTTTCTAATTCACTAACCTCATAGCTAAATAAGAAAATGTCTAGCTTACAGTAAAGAAATCAGGTGAAACTACACCATGCTCTCCCCATACTGTTTTCCAGGCATTTCAAACACCCTTTAGGCATTTTGGCAAGGATTCTGAATTTGTGGAAGAAATAGTTGTCCTGGAAAGGAAATGCTAGAAGAGCTGTAAGGCCTAGTTACAGTTAAACACAGTAGAAAGTCTTGCTACTTTAATGTTCCTTCGATTCAAGTATTTGATAGCCTGAGGTGAAGTGTGACTTTGGCTGATCTAGTCATCCAGGTCCTAGAAACAAAATATTGACTGTGTGTGCCTAAATAATACTACAAGAGAGAAAGAACATTCGAGGCTTTAGGTATTTTCAGAAGTTAAGTTCTCCTGTTAAAAGGTCCTTAATAACAAATCTCCTTGGTCCACATTGGAAACTGAAGATATTTCGGGAAACGGTTCTGTTCTTGACTGATCGTGAGGCTGAAAAGATTTTCTGCATGTGTGGTTGCATTGCAAATTTCATTCTCTGGTTTCCTTTGACAATCATTTATATGTTGGGATTTCTTTTCATAACCAGTGAGGTGATATCCTATTTCTGTTTTACTGCTTTTTTTCAGGAATGGCCGTTGGAGGTCAGAATGGAAGTTTACAATCACCCCTTCAACCACTCAAGTTGCTGGCATCTTGAAAATTCAGGTATTCTTATCTCAAACTGTGTCCTGAGCCATAAAGTCTCCAGTCATTATCAAGGGAGACTCAGGCCAGTGTATCAAATATGTTAAGGGAAAATGGAGACCCAATAAGCAAAGCAGCAATGCTCACTGACTTAAGTGTTAGTGACTTGATTTGCATATTTATCTAATCCTTAGAAACATAAAATGTGTGTTTAATGTAATGATTCAGAGGATTTGAGAAGGTGTATTCACCTCAGCTAGGTATATATCTCTTTGGTTTCCTGTTGAACTCACAGTGAGGCAAGCCTTTCCTGAGGATAGGTCTGTCCTGAAGTAGAATTTCTTTTTTATTTTAACTGATAATGGGGTTTTTTAAAATGTTATCATATTGTTCAGAAAGGTGGAAACTTTTGGTTTCACCAATTCCACCATCAGAAAATTTTGAATCTGTGTCTTCTCCATTCAGAATTTGGCTTTCCTCTTGGCTTTAGGGTATTCAGAAAGGAGGAATTCCAAGCAGGCAGAAGTCTTGAGACCAAAGGAAGCTCGACTGTCATGTGGTAGGCAGGGAGACTTGACTTCCTGGATTAGTTCCTTGGAATGTGTACACATACATCGCAGCAGTTTATTGAAACAGTTCTGGGATCAGGGGCTAGAAACTCAGTGCAGTCTGACTTTCTGTGTACTTTTTTTTTTAGTTTGTTTTTTTTTTTTACAAGGCAGAGTCAAATTTCTTTTTCTTGCTGTTTTTGTGTCCCCATGAGTTTTGCTTGTCCTTACTGCTCAATGATGACTGCAGAAGGAAGATCCAAAGGAATGTTTTTCTAGCCTGAGGCTAGGATGTTATTTTAGGATGTGGTAACTGTGTTCAGATTCACCCAAGCAAGGGGACACTGAATCTGCTTTCCCGTGCTGGTGCCAACATTTGGAATGATAGTCAAAGTGTGAACAGCCATTATTATGTTGTCAGATCACAACAGTCATGGTAAGCAACACCTTAAGTAACTTCTAGGCTTCTCAAGACTCTGTCACTTAAATCCAACTTGCAGCAAAGCAGGCATTTTCTCCACAGCATATGCTTTTGGTTAAATGTCTTAAGAGGTTTTCCAGAACAAGGAAGCAAGTGTCCACCAAATTCCTGGAAAGGTTAGGGCAGCAGCCAAAAAGACAGTCTGAACGAGGAATTCATTCAGGTTCTAATCAGTTTTTACATTTGGGCACCAGATGATTTTGTCTTTTAGTACTATTTCACATAATTAATCAAGACATTATTTATATTCATTAAAGTGTGTGTTCTGGAGAGTGATGAAAAGTTTTACTTTTTTGTGTATGTAGAAACTGCTATTTGGAACTCAGTTTTAAATTTTTAGAAATGGTGTATAATTTCTTCAATGTTTGTGGGAGTGCTCCCTCTTCACCTCACAAAACAAAAAAGCACTTTTTTTTAAGGAGCAAATACTCTTCTAAAAAATTAGTATCTACAGCGTTAGTGTAATTTTAGAGTACTGAAATTTCAGCGTTGTTTGCAAAATCTTTCACAGCAATACACTATTGCTCTGTTTCTGATAAGACCTTTTATTATTAAGTTAGGGGGATTTTGCAGCATCACCCGCTATCTTCAGGTGTCTTCAGTATTTTTAAGATAATTTGCACAATTTCTTCCTTTTTCTTAAATTCTATTAATTCTGATGTAGGAGATTTTCAATTGTCACAATTTCTTCTGTTTAATTTTTTTAAATTATATGTAAAGGGAAAAGTGACAGCAGAGCCTTTTACTAAAACTAACTCCGTGGCATTTAACATGCTCCAACTGTGCATGGAAAACAATGATAAGTGTACTGGTTGCTAATTTTATCTCTTAGATAATTTGTTATTCTCATCCCTCCTTAGTTAACCTTTCCAAGAGGTTCTGTTCATAAACATCCTCCTTCTTGTAGTCTTCTGAACCCAGACCTAGCATTCTAGAAGGATGTCAGCAGTGAGGTATAGTACAGAACAGTTACTTCTCATATTTTGTTCAAGATGTAACACATCCCAGAATAAGATTTGACTCTCCATCTCTGCTAAGCTTTTAGGTCTGAGTGTTTGCCAAGAATGTGACTCAGTTACACAGATAAGATGTTTGTGCTGATATTGGCCTCAGAGCACAGGGGAGGTTTGGGTTTTCTGTAGTGAATCGTGATGGACAAGGGTGAACACTTACATTTTTTTGAGTTCTGCTGCTTCATTGGGAGTTCTTAAAATTGTGCACTGAGTAAACACCTGTCATCTTTTAGGAAATGAATTCCAAAACAAGTATTTGACAATAAGCAAAATAATAATTTAAGATGAATCATAGGAAATAATGTTTTACTCATCTAGGAAACCTTTCCTTTGTGTGGTATTACAGCTGTCTTACTGTGTGTCATGTTTTTTCTGTTATTTATAAAGTTGAGGGTCTTTTGCACATATGATCACAATGCATAGTAAATTATACTATTTTGCATTAAACTCAAATTTCTTACATTGTCTAATACAGTGAGACACAAATGTTTCATTTTCTCCTAACGTCAGCTATGTTGACTATCTTGATTCTATCAATCCTGTAAAAAATCTTCAGATATGTTTATTTAATGTGAATGAACTTGCATAGCTTCTTTATCAATTATTGTTCATGATCATATGTAGTTTTATATATAGTTCCTGATTTTTAAGTTTTCCAACAGCTTTATTAGGAACTAAACATTTTCATATCTGTCCCACCTGTATTTAAAAGTATGGAAGTTAGTTTGGGTAGAATTTTAGTGTTCTCCTGCAAAATAATCAAGGAGGCTGTTCTGTAGATGCAGCATTTCAAGAATAAATAATTTCATTCTGCTTTGCTATCTAACCTTGGGAACTGCTTTGTCTCGATAAATATGTGTTTTTGTTAGGAGACATATCTAATAGAAGAAAATATCAAACCCAGACAGAGCTAGAAAGGGAAGCTTAATGTTGCACTGTCCCTAGAAAACTGGGACAACTTGGGGAAGCAGAAAAACATCCCAGTATCTTGAAACCTTCCCAAAACTATTCTAATTTTAAATATATCTTCACTATTTAGAATGGTCTAGCCTATTCATTACAAGAGTTTCTAGTAAGGTCACACAAATAAGATGTTGTCATATGCATAATGTTAACCAAAACCTAAACTTCTTTGCTTGAAATACTACTTGAGGCACATCAACACAAACTAATGTTTCCAGACTATCCTGTTCAGTATTTCCCCTCAAAAATAGTAAATTCTACATTATTTTGGTTTTCCTATTTGCTTTTGTTCTGTAACATTCTGTATGCGGTTCTGATTGATTTGTATACGTTTCTTACTATGATAAATAACACAACACTTTGATTTTCCTGCATGTTGTTGTTCTGTAAAACATAATATGAGGTTCTTCGTTTAATTTTCTATAGGTTCACTATTATGAAGATGGTAATGTTCAGCTGGTGAGCCATAAAGACATTCAAGATTCTCTAACAGTGTCTGTAAGTGACCTTTAAAGACCTTAGTGGGTATATTGAAGTGACTTTTTAATTTAAAAATAGAAGCAAACTTTAAAAAAGCTCAGAAGTTTTGAGAAGTTTGTTCTCCTACATGTATGGGAATTAATGTTCAAATTTACAGATATTTTATATGTAATATTTACTGCTTCTACCTAACATGTAGCTAGTGTTTAAAAAAAAAAGTAAAAAAATTAATGTATCCTTGCATGCGGCTTATATAAGCAAAATTAACTTTGATTTTAAAGCTTTTATTAGCTTGTTGTCAGTCTTGCCTGCACTTCTGTTGTATTTAAACTTCAGTTTGCAGAATGACCTCCAGAGTTAATTTTTGAATTTGAAGGAGGTGTGAGTTAAAACAACTGACTTTAGTAGTACAATCTCTAGGAGACTGTCTCCTTTGCTCACTGGAAGAAGACCAGTATGCTAAAACAGCAAACAAATGGTACCAATTGAGAAGCAGCAGTGGGTATTCTCCCTTCATTTTCTCTGTCTCTAACTGGTGCTGTCAGTGTCTTGTTCTGTACAAAAAGTCGTTTCAGAGATGGTTCAACTTGAGAATCATAACACACTTCTTATTTTAATTATCATTTTCTTCAACTTCTTGCCGAATGTATTATTATAGTAATGTGGAGCAAACAACAGAAATAAAAATTCTTTGGAAATAGTACCAGATGTATCTTTTAAGGATAATGTTCCCCCAGGAACAGCTACTACTTCTGATATGTCTTTAGTGGCATTTATAAACAGCAAGATTTTCTGTTGGAGAGTTTTTTAATAAAATTTAACACAGTGAGCTTAAGCTGGCAAAGAGAATTTGTAAAAGTGAACAGTAGAAGTATTTTAATGATAACAACTAGCAGTGGCCAATTTGGCTCAATAGCTCAATTCATCAATAAAGGACATTGTTTGTTAATATAAAGCAAGGCTTGTTGGCTTTTTAGTTGCAATAGCACCATAAAAAATGGGGGAATGTGGTGCCAAATGATAACACTTCTGAAGCTGTAGATATAAAATTACTTCTTACTCTCTGGAGCAAAGGGATCTGTTTAGTCTTTCATTCAAATAAGAGTTGCTTCAGGGAAGGCTATGTGGATGCAGTTCTCCTGTCAATAGGTTTTGCTTCTCTTACTGTTGGGAAAAAATTTAATCCTGTTTCGTAATTCAGTAAAGCAGCAGCAGACCGATGAGTAGGAAAATGTCTTTTACAGAACTTAGCTAAAACAAAAACAAGTATACTGCTGGTTACCAATTTTTAACCTTGGCTGTGAACTTCACAGAGGGCAGAGGCTGTACAAGTTCTTACTTCACACAGAAGAAATGGTAGGTAGATAAAAAGGAGCCTCAATGACTCTTTTTTGTTGTTTGTCAGAGAACCCATGTTAAAACCATTAAACAGGCACAGCAGAAATAAATGACTAAAAAGTTCTCTTGTTGCCAGAGCTGGGAATAATTTTGCTGAAGGTTATTTTCTTATCCCTTGTTTGCCTCTGAGACAAGACCTCACACCACTGAATTTTTCCTTTCATTAGCAGAGCCTTTGAAAGCATTTCCTCAGTTCACTGAAAAGTCAAAATCTGTTCATTTGTTCATCTGCTTGCTCTCTGCCTCCTCCTTCATGTCTCCTGCAGTGTCCAAGAGCACTTTCACAGCTGTTAGGTGCAGTTTCACTGAAGCTTCGAACCAGTAATGGTTGAAGCTGTCAGTTTTCTCCAAGTCTTTGCCTTTGCAGGAATGAGGGATTACATGGGACAAGAATACTCCTGACTTTCAGCAGCTTCTGCAAAATCACTCTTAGGAATGTCTCCAATGCTAATTGGAAGTTTGGAAATTCATGAACCCTCACTTCCTGCTGGAGATTTCTTTTAAGCACTTCAGCAAATACACCTCTAGATTGACTGATGGGGCGTATTTTATTTTCAAAAAATCATACACTTGCATCCTCAGACAGTTTATTTTCTGACTTCATCCTTATCAATCATGATGAAATTTGTACCCTCATTTTTGCAAGATGTATTTAGGGATGATTTTGGAATACCAGATACATAAAGTCTAGTGTTTTCCTTAGCTTAGTCTTCAGATTCAGAATGTTTAGTGGTAAATAAATCTGTTTTGTTTTCTTGGTTACATTCTACTATAACTTCTGGGTTAGCCAATGTTTGAAGTTTTCTTGAATTTGTATTGGGAATGTAGCATTGATAATATTGTTATTCGTACTTTGCACGTTTTTAGAGACTTGGGTGGGCACTGTCATTTTTCCAAATGCTGATCTGTTCCATGTATCTTTTTATCATACCATAGAATTCTTAATCAAAAATATGTTAATGAGCTTCATGGCACTCTTTATGCTTGTTACAATTTGATCTTATTTTTCTAATATCATCATATGGGATATGCCTTTTGGATGAATGTTCAGTTTTGGTTTAGCCACTGAACAGCCAAGTGTTCTCATTGAGTCTACCTGATATCACTAATAACTATAGGAAAAATGTAATCTGACTGGGCTTAGAATTTTGCTCTATGCCAGACCTAATTCAAATGCTTTTTTTCTTAGAATGAAGCCCAGACAGCGAAGGAATTTATAAAAATTGTAGAGGCTGCAGAAAATGAGTATCAGGTATGTTGGAAAAAACCCTGTATTCTTACTCAATAGCATGACCATGTACTTAATCAAAGTATTCTATAACCAGCAAGATAATGCACCTCCACATAAAGAGATTACGTGCTGCTAACTCTGTCTTGCCTTTTCATACCTTCTGGTGATTGTACTCACTTGCCTAACATTACAACAGAAGTAATCTTTTGAGAGCGGGAAAGTTCCTTGCTTGATTAAATATCAGCAGTTCTGATGTCACAAAGGATTAGTGCATTCCCTATGTGGAATTTTTGTACAGATTCTGTTCAGAGGCTACCCTGTTAGCTAAATATGACTATAGGCATTATGTCTTTCAGTCAGTCATTTCAAAGTTAGGAAAGTGTAACTGTTCTAGATACCCTCTGCAGAACCTTGAACATAAGGTAAATTTCAGACATTGTGTTCTGTCAGTTTGGCAGAAATACTCTTTAATAAAAATATTTGAAGTATCTATAGTATGTATTATATTCAAGTTCAAACGATGTTTTGGACTAACTTCAGCATCCCCACAGGAAAAACAGTGGAAGACTTTTCTGTCTGGAATTAATGATGTATGAGCTAACTCTGATCAGCATTTTATTCATGCTATGAATTAACCACACTGTGGTTTGCTGAAACACCTTGGTTATGGCCAGGTTTATTACATACCTCACTAATTTTCTTCACACAGTTTTAATCTATATCTAGCAGCTTTCCTTCATTAAATATTATTTCAATTCAGAATGTTTTTTTAAGCCTGTTTAGGAAGTAGCAGGCCACTGAGCCATTGAGTGTTTATGTGGCACCCTAGTCCTGTTGTTCACGTGTCTCTGTTTTGTGTGACATTGTGTTTGACAGACTGCTATCAGTGAGAACTATCAGACTATGTCGGACACTACCTTCAAGGCCTTACGTCGACAGTTGCCAGTTACCCGCACCAAGATTGACTGGAACAAGATCCTTAGCTATAAGATTGGAAAAGAGATGCAGAATGCTTAAAGTGAACATTGCATGACTGGATCATTTTAGTGTCCTTGTATACAAATAAAAATTATTACAAAAAATATTTGGAACTGTCAAATCACCCAGTCAGCATGGGCTTTTGCCATTGAAAATCACTGTAAGTAGTTTGGTTAGAGCACAAAGCTTAGCTAATTGACTTCTTTTCTTTTTCCTTCCTTTCAGAGGGTTGCAACTTCACTATAGCTGAATTATCTTCCTTTAGAGTTTCCGTTGTACCTTTATTTTTTTATAATGAAGAAACCATGCCTTTAGTTTTCAATTACACATTAAGAACAGTTGGAAAAAATATTTTTGCATATGATAACCCTTCCTCTTGCTTTCATGTGAAATGGACAACTTGCAAAATTTGCTGGATTCCTTGTAGAGATCAGTAACATGCATTTCTAGGTCAAGGTCAACACGGAGTCAGCCATAGGTGCTGTTTTTGAAATCATCTGTCCTTTCATTGTATGTAAAATTGGGAAAAGTATTTTCTGTATCATTTAAACCTAGAAGACATACTTGCTAGCCCCATGGTAGCTAATTCTTTTTTTTTAAAGAAAAGGCCAAGGTCTAATGCTGTTTTAAGGTTTTGAAATTAAATAAAAGTACTTAGTCCAGAAATGCATTTAATGCTTTGTTCTGACAATTATGATCTCAAACTCGTCTGCCCACCAGGATTTTTTATCGTAAAGCTACAAATGTATTATAACAAGGCATATTGTAATATATATAATCCTGTACTCATTACTATGTCTGTTTATTTTTTCTTGGATTGAAATGTACTAAAATTCAGTGTAACATTAAAACACAAATTTTCTATTTATTTGAGTATCAGATTGCTTCCTGATATAGCCTATTTTTGGTGTTTCTAAATGTTTTTAAAATTCTGCTTAAAACAGCCACAAACGTGTATTTAGGGATTGTAATATCATTATTGTTTTCATCTGCATTTCAAAAATATCTGCATATGGAAGTCTACTTTAAACAGGTGTATTTTAGCTTCATACTGGCTACAGAGGATAGAAGAAATTCCAAGACCAAAAAATAATACATTTGTCTGGAGAATTCTTTCCCTGATATATCACATTTTGAAAATGGATGTCAAGTATCTAAAAACACAGCCTTCATTACAAATGCTGTATAATATTTATATGAAATGCATATATTTCATTTTTAATTGGATAAAAACTTGTTTTACAATATGTAACATACCTATATACTCATGATGGAAAATGAAACAGCTTTTTATTTTTTAGAAGGCAGGTGTTTATACACACTCCTAAACTGGTAAAGCTTACAGAAATGTTTTATGTATTTGTTTACAGCATGATCTAATTACCTTAAACTTTCAAGTTACAGCATAGAAAGAGAGTCTAGACTTGTACTGAGTATAAAAATGTACATATGAAGTAGTTTGATGTTTGAATTTTAATAGCAATACCCCAATATTCTGTTCTTCAGTGCTCTCTTATACAGAGTTCTTGAAACTGCTGCTACTTTACAGTACTAAACTGTATAGTAGAAGAGTGGAATTTGTTCTACCACAGTCTTCCTGGATAGTTGCCCTTTCAATTCTTTGTAGTTCAGCTCCTGAACCATGTTGTTCTTTTCAAATTAGCTCATAAAAGCTGCATGTGAGCTAATAACAAATGCTGAGTCACTGTCAAGTCAGTCTGTCAGTCTTAACAAAGATCTAAATACAAACCCTATTGAAGAATTTCTTCCAACATATTTAAGAACAAGGTAAAAAAAGGCAGTGAATGGACAGTTAGGGGAATTGTTAATGGGCAACAATGGTGCAAATAACTTTTCTAGCTGTTTAGAATGTTGCAAATGACCAGAATCAGCACTGACAAAAAGTCAGAATGCTATTTTTCTTACCTGAAATAAAGACTTAGTTTTAAATATATTCCTAATAAAGAGGTATTTTACTGTGAAGTACTCTATTACTGTATTTCCTTCTGTTTATTCAGTCCTGTGATAGTCTTAATTCCTTATCTTGAAAGAATTGCATCCTTCAGATTCAATTCCACCAGTTGGATAACATAAGTAGATCTGTATTACTTATGTTTATTCTTGTTGTGTTAATTTTTAGTCTGTGAGACAACTTTACACCTTAAATATCAAATTTATTAAGTTATAGCTTCAATAAAGCCATTTGTAAGTAAATCAACTATTCTGTTACTTTTTCAAAATTGTGTGCTGTATCATATTTAGGGATATTTACTCCTTGTATGAAGCTGACCTGACTATCAGCTGAGGTACATGGCACAGTTGGAGTTCTTGATTTCTAGCAAAGTTTTGGATCTCACTTGCACTTTTTTTGTTGTTTCTATCCCTACCACTTCTGAGTTGGAGAATTTTTGAGCTTGCTTGGTAGGCTTTAGGGTATTTCCTGTAGGTTAAAGCACTTTCTCTCAGAAATTTTGCTGTGGCAATTGTCTTAATGTGAACTACTATTTGTTTATATTCTATTTTTAAATATAAAGACAAGCTTTGTATTGTTGAATCTTGATGTAATAGACATTATGGCTTGTAAAATGGACTTGTAAAATGCTTGTGTTTTTGAAGTGTATTACATCTAATGTATCTTAGTGCCCCTTTATATGAAGGAATTTTTAAATTCTGCAAGTATGCAGCTGTTCTTTGTGAACAGCTGCAACAGGACTGGCAGTTCTGCTTTCAGATTGTCCTGAGCAGCCTCTTTTTGTATGTCTCTCTTAAAAATCATGCTGTGGGTAGAATGAAACTTTAAAATCATTGTAATTTTGATTACGTTGCTACTGCTGCTTACTGCTCTACATGCTGATAACAACTCTGCCATCTGGTTCCACTGGGAACACTGCAACACAGTTCATCAGGAAATGGTGATTCAGCCAGGGTTAAAAGCATTGCGTGAGGCTGAACATCCTAAGAGCTATGTTCTCTTTAGGGGATGTCTCCAGCCACATCTGTGGCAGCAATGTAGTTGGTGCAGTTTGGAAATCCTTCCCTCATCCCCACCTCCCACAGACTGGTTTGGCTGTCAAAGCCATTTTGGTGCTCTTGAGTTCACGTCCCTTTGGAGAACTCAGAACTGGGACCTGGGCTCTGGGTGTGCACCAGGTGCCCTCCAACTCTGAATGGTGACCTGAGTCCATAGTAGTGCTTTCTTTCAGGCAGCTTGAAACCACCTACCTATGTGTTGAGGATGTCTGGAGCTTTAGACAAAACTGGGCCTTTACATTTCCAGACTGTAAATACTCTAGGTATAAAAGTTTCATCATCATGTTTGATTCTGTGGATTCACTCCTATCCTGTTGAATTACTTGCGGACACAGACATAGCTTCTGCTACATTTGTTGACTGGAAAGACTGAAACTGTTCTTCATCTTGATGCAATTGTAAACTAGGTTTAGATTAAACTTAGTTTGTTCATAACCTTGAAGCGTCAATTTTTGTGTGACAGTGTCAACTCTGAACTCTTTATTTTAAAGGGAAAATTTCCACCAGATTTTAACCAAAAAGGTATTTTTTTTTCTTTTACAGCTAAAAGAAAGGAACTGTGAACATGCACTTTATTCCATCTGTGAAAATGCATGTTTAATACTTGGTAGGTTCTCTTATTAGCAATATTTTCTTCTGCCACTGTGACTTGCTTATCTGTAACAGGTATTGCTCAGCATAATGTTAGCCATGTGCTCATGAGAAAAAGGGGTCAGAGTGATAATCGTTGTCTTAAAGGATACATTTAGACTTTACTGTGCATCTTTTCTTTGCAAATCAATAAAGTTGTGCAGGGGCAAATCTGTCAGGTTTGTTCCTCTTCAGTCAAGAGGAGCATGTAGGGACTTTTTTTGCCTGATTAGCTGCAGTTTGAAATAACATAGATCAGAAACAACTTCCGGGTTATGGGTTGTAAATATACCTGCTGCAGTTGGTATATTGTAGTTGGATCATTTGGGAGGATACCACCATATGCCTATAATTATTTGTAGTAATTTCAGTTTTGCCTTTAAATGTGCTTAATAATTTTCAGTTTCAAGTGTACACTGAGTACAGCTATTATAGGCATCAGTGACAGAAATGAGAGTACTTCCTTTAATAAGTAGCTTCCCAGTATGCATCTCAGTTTCAGTTATCCTTCAAGATTACTTCAGAATTTATTTAAGAATATAGAAGGCTAAGCTGCAGCTTTGCCCCACCACTGTGAATACAAGATATGCAGCATTGCGAAGAGGGATTCAAAAAAACATGCTCACTATCTCTTTCTTAGGAAGTAAAAGTGTCCCCAGAGGCCTTGTCAATTACAGTACAGCAGTGTGCTTGTGGTGTATCTGGAACCTAAGGTACTTTCTTCAAAGTAGAAACTCAGAGAACTGAGTTTTAGTCCCCTGAGGTAAAGAAGGGACTCACTTCCCTGAAGCCAATGTTCTTATAACTGGCTAAAAGAAAATAAGGCTATCTCCTCTTTTGCAGATAAAGTGTTTATGAACCTAATTGAAAGTTTCAGACACAAGTTCTTGAGTGCAGAAAAAATACCTTTCATTCTCTTGGGCTGCTGTGGATGGAAAGGGTTTCTTTGTGCCTGCTCAAGCAACCTTCCTGCCTGGTGTGCCGCCATTCTTGGGTGGTGGATGTTGGTGTTGCATCGGTTGCAGAGCCTGAGTACTAAAAGTTAGATGCCCAGAGGAAAACCATTCCAGTTGTTGCTGTGCTGTGAAGGTGCCAGAAGATCAAACTGTGCAGCAAGGGGCCCAGAGATTAGCCCTGGGATTTGGAATGCTGTCATGGAATGCTGTCACACTGTCTTTTCCCAAGTGAAGCAGCACATCCAGTTGTAACACAAGAAGTGTCAGTAAGATGATAAAAGGTACAAGACTCAGTTATGATTCTCTTCAAGGAAGAAAGGT